>NC_089495.1:111288032-111913032 GCF_036850765.1 Saccopteryx bilineata
TCCACCTGGCAAGCCCCCTACCTGGGTGGTGCTCTGCCCATCTGGGATTGCTGCTCCACTGCACAGCAACTGAGCTATTTTAGTGCCTGACGAGAGGCCATGGAGCCATCCTCAGTGCCCAGGGCCAACTTGCTCAAACCATTCAATCCATGGCTGAAAGAGGAGAAGAGAGAGATAGAGAAGGAAGAGGGGGAGGAATGGAGAAGTAAATGGTCACTTCTCCCATGTGCCCTAACTGGGAACTGAACTCAGGACTTCCACATGCCGAGTGGACACTCTAATACTGAGCCAATCAGCCACCACACTCTAGTCCTATGTCTCTTAGTCTTGTTTTTATGTCCCACCAATGTATGGAATCATGCAGTTCTTGGTTTTTTCTGACTTACTTATTTCATCCGTATAATGTTATCAAGATCCCACCATTTTGTTGTAAATGATCCGATGTCATCATTTCTTATGGCTGAGTAGTATACCATAGTGTATATGTACCAATCGAGCAGCTGCCCTAAGTTTCTCCTGAGAAAGGAGCCATTGGTCTACCCATACAGGATTATCTGATTACAAAGTAATTGGGTCTGCAGAATGCATTATTGGGGTAGCAGGAGCTACCAAGGCCCCTATGCTAAATTTTGATATCCTAATCCACACTTTATGGTATTAGGTGCCATTACTATGGGGGTGAGAATTACTCACTGTTCTTTCCCTAGTCCCTTAGTGGGCAAAAATCCCCGATCAAGCATCTGAGTACTGACTAAACCATTGGGACTGACAAGCAATGCTCCCGTATTTTTCAAAACATCTCTACCCTACAAATTAACTGGCCAGCCAGGGAGCACGTAAGGCTTAAAAAATCCAGAATGACCTTCTTAATCTTCCCAATGTAGAAAATTAGAACTTTGTTGAGAGGATTTACTTTGCCCTATACCTTGTAATTCTGTGGCTGCTGCATGAGTGGCCAGGAAGGAGGCCAATGTAGCTTAGCAATAACAGATACATCAGCTCCAGTATCTAAAAGTCCTTTAAATTTATGCCCTTGTATTGCTAGTTCCATTTCAGGGCATTCCTGACCTATTTTTTTTTAATCCAATTGGCAAAATCAGAGGACCCAAATCGCCAATTTTCTTGGTGCCCCTTTTGCAGGATGTGGCCTGAGAAGCAGAATTAGCATCCTTATACTATTCTTCTAACTGCCTGAATTAGCCCTGAGACGAGTTCTTTCTTTTTTTTGATTAATTTTAATGAGTTGACATTGATAAATCAGGGTACATATGTTCAGAGAAAACAGCTCTAGGTTATTTTGACATTTGCTTATGCTGTATTCCCATCACCCAAAGTCCAATTGTCTTCCATCACCTTCTAACTGATTTTCTTTGTGCCCCTCCCCTCCGCCAACCCTCCTCCCTTTCCTCCCCACCACCCCGTAACCTCCACACTCTTGTCCATGTCCCTGAGTCTCATTTTTATGTCCCTCCTATGTATGGAATCATAGAGTTCTTAGTTTTTTCTGATTTACTTATTTCGCTCAGTATAATGTTATCAAGGTTCATCCATGTTGTAAAAGATCCGATGTCATCATTTCTTAAGGCTGAGTAGTATTCCATAGTATATATGTACCAAAGCTTCTTAATCCACTCGTCCTCTGATGGACACTTGGGCTGTTTCCAGATCTTTGCTATTGTGAACAATGCTGCCATAAACATAGGGGTGCATTTCTTCTTTTCAAACAGTGCTACGGTGTTCTTGGGGTATATTCCTAAAAATGGTATAGCTGGGTTAAAAGGCAGTTCGATTTTTAATTTCCTGAGGAATCTCCATACTGTTTTCCACAGTGGCTGCACCAGTCTGCATTCCCACCAGCAGTGCAGGAGGGTTCCCTTTGCTCCACATCCTCGTCAGCACTTATTCTGTGTTGTTTTGTTGATGAGCGCCATTCTGACTGGTGTGAGGTGATATCTCATAGTGGATTTAATTTGCATTTCTCTAATGATTAGTGATGTTGAGCATTTTTTCATCTGCCTATTGGCCATCTGTATGTCCTCTTTGGAGAAGTGTCTGTTCATTTCTTTTTTTTTTTTTTTTTTTTCATTTTTCTGAAGCTGGAAACAGGGAGAGACAGTCAGACAGACTCCCGCATGCGCCCGACCGGGATCCACCAGGCACGCCCACCATGGGGTGACGCTCTGCCCACCAGGGGGCGTTGCTCTGCCCATCCTGGGCGTCGCCATGTTCTATTCATTTCTTTTGCCCAGTTTTGGATTGGATTTTTTGTCTTCCTGGTATTAAGTTTTACAAGTTCTTTATAAATTTTGGTTATTAACTCATCAGACACATTGTCAAATATATTCTCCCATTGTGTAGTTTGTTTTTTTATTCTGTTCTTATTGTCTTTAGCTGTGCAGAAGCTTTTTAGTTTGATAAAGTCCCATTTGTTTATCCTGTCTTTTATTTCCCTTGCCTGTGGAGACAAATCGGCAAATATATTGCTGCGAGAGATGTCAGAGAGCTTACTGCCTATGTTTTCTTCTAAGATGCTTATCGTTTTACTAATTACATTTAAGTCTTTTATCCATTTTGAGTTTATTTTTGTGAATGGTGTAAGTTGGTGGTCTAGTTTCATTTTTTTGCAGGTAGCTATCCAATTTTCCCAACACCATTTGTTGAAGAGGCTGTCTTTACTCCAATGTATGCTCTTACCTCCTTTATCAAATATCAGTTGTCCATAAAGGTGTGGGTTTATTTCTGGGTTCTCAGTTCTATTCCATTGATCTATATGCCTGTTCTTATGCCAGTACCAGGCTGTTTTGAGTACAATGGCCTTATAGTTTAACATGATATCCAGAAGTATGATACCTCCCACTTTATTCTTCCTTTTCAAGACTGCTGAGGCTATTCGTGTTCTCTTTTGGTTCCATATAAATTTTTGGAATATGTGTTCTATATCTTTGAAGTAAGTCATTGGTATTTTAATCGGTATTGCATTGAATTTATAAATTGCTTTGGGTAATATAGAATTTTAATGATGTTTATTCTTCCTAAGCATGAGCACGGTATATGCTTCCACTTGTTTGAATCTTTCCTGATTTCTTTTATCAATGTTTTATAATTTTCCGAGTACAAGTCTTTAATCTCCCTGGTTAAATTTACTCCTAAGTACTTTATTTTTTTGGTTGCATTGGTAAAGGGGATTGATTCCTTAATTTCTCTTTCTGACTGTTCATTGTTGGCGTATAAAAATGCCTCTGATTTCTGACTATTAATTTTATATCCTGCCACCTTGCTGAATTCATTTATCAGGTCTAGTAATTTTTTGACTGCGACTTTAGGGTTTTCTATATACAATATCATATCATCTGCAAATAATGATAGTTTTACTTCTTCTTTTCCAATTTGGATGCCTTTTATTTCCTTTTCTTGTCTGATTGCTGTGGCTAGGACTTCCAGAACTATGTTGAATAAGAGTGGTGAAAGGGGGCACCCCTGCCTTGTTCCTGATCTTAAGGGTATTGCTTTTAATTTTTGCCCATTGAGTATGATGTTGGCTGTGGGTTTGTCATAGATGGCCTTTATCATGTTGAGGTATGTTCCCTGTATTCCCGTTTTGCTGAGAGTTTTGATCATGAATGGGTGCTGGATTTTATCAAATGCTTTTTCTGTATCAAAATTATCATGTAGTTTTTCTCCTTTCTTTTGTTTATGTGATGAATCACATTGATTGATTTGCAAATATTGTACCAGCCTTGCCTCCCATGAATAAATCCCACTTGATCCTGGTGTATGATTTCTTTCATATATTGCTGGATCCAGTTTGCTAGTATTTTGTTGAGGATTTTAGCATCTAAATTCATCAGGGATATTGGCCTATAATTTTCTTTCTTTGTGTTGTCTTTGCCTGGTTTTGGAATCAGAATTATGCTTGCCTCATAAAAGGAGCTTGGAAGTCTTCCTTCCTCTTGAATTTTTTGAAACAACTTGAGAGGAATAGGAGTTCTTCTCTGAATATTTGGTAGAATTCACTTGCGAAGCCATCAGGCCCAGAACTTTTCTTTTTTGGGAGTTTTTTGATAACTGTTAAAATCTCATTGATTGTAATTGGTCTGTTTAGGTTTTCTGATTCTTCCAGATTAATTTTTGGAAGATTATATGTTTCAAGGAATTTGTCCATTTCATCTAGGTTGTCTAGTTTTTTGGTGTACAGTTCTTCATAGTATTTTCTTACAATATTTTGTATTTCTGCTGTGTCAGTTGTTATTTCTCCACTCTCATTTTTAGTTTTATTTATTTGAGTCCTCTATTTTTTTTTTTTTTTGGTGAGTCTGGTTAAAGGTTCATCGAACTTTTTATCTTTTCAAAGAACCAGCTCTGGTTTCATTGATCCTCTGTATTGTTTCTTTAGCCTCTATGTCATTTATTTCTGCTCTGATCTTTATTATTTCCTTCCTTCTACTAGCTCTGGGCTTTACTTCCTGTTCTTTTTCTAGTTCTTTTAAATTTAGGGTCAAGTTGTTGTTTTTTTTGGTTTGTTGTGTTTTTTTTTTTTGTATTTTTCCAAAGCTGGAAACGGGGAGAGACAGTCAGACAGACTCCTGCATGCGCCTGACCGGGATCCACCCGGCACACCCACGAGGGGCGACGCTCTGCCCCTCCGGGGCGTCGCTCTGTTGTGACCAGAGCCACTCTAGTGCCTGGGGCAGAAGCCAAGGAGCCGTCCCCAGCGCCTGGTCCATCTTTGCTCCAATGGAGCCTCGGCTGTGGGAGGGGAAGAGAGAGACAGAGAGGAAGGAGAGGGGGAGGCGTGGAGAAGCAGATGGGCGCTTCTCCTGTGTGCCCTGGCTGGGAATCGAACCCGGGACTTCTGCATGCCAGGCCGATGCTCTACCACTGAGCCAACCAGCCAGGGCCTAGGGTCAGGTTGTTTATTTGAGCTTTTTCTAGTTTCTTGAGGTATTCCTGTAATGCTATGAACTTCCCTCTCAAGTCTGCTTTTGCTGTGTCCCATAAGTTTTGAGTTGATGTATGCTCATTATTGTTCATTTCTAGGAATTTTTTTATTTCTTTTTTGATCTTATTGTTTACCCATTTGTTATTTAATAACGTGCTATTTAGTTTCCAAGTATTTTAGTATTTTTCAGTTTTTCTGTTGTGGTTAATTTCTAGTTTCATGCCATTGTGATCAGAGAAAGTGCTCAATAAGATTTCAATCTTCTTAAATTTGTTGAGAGCACTTTTGTGCCCTAACATGTGGTTTATTCTAGAGAATGTTCCTTGAGCACTTGAAAAGAATGTATATTCTGCTGCTTTAGGGTGAAAGGTTCTGAAGATGTTTATTAAATCAAGTTGATCTAGTATGTCCTTTAAGTCTGCTGTTTCTTTGTTAATTTTCTTTCTTGAGGTTCTATCTAGTGATGTTAATGGGGTATTGAAATCCCCTACTATTATAATATTGCTGTTAATCTTGCCCTTTAAATCCATCAATGTCTGCTTTATATTTTTCGGTGCTCCTATATTAGCTGCGTAGATATTTATAATGGTTATATCTTCCTGTTGGATTGCTCCCTTTATCATTTTGTAGTGACTTTCTTTATCTTTTACTATAGTCTTTGTTTTAAAGTCCATTTTGTCAGATATAAGTATTGCTACCCCAGCTTTTATTTCATTTCCATTTGCGTGAAATATTTTTTTCCATTCTTTTATCCTCAGTCTATGTGCATCTTTTGTTTTAAGGCGTGTCTCTTGTAGACAGCATATGTATGGGTCCTGTTTTCTTATCCACGCAGCTACCCTATGTCTTTTGATTGGATCATTTAATCCATTTACATTTAAGGTTATTATTGATATGTAACTGTTTATGCCATTTTATTCTTTAAAACTGTATTCCTCTTTTGCTACATTTTTTTTCTTCTTTGAGCTGTTTACAACAGGCCCCTTAGCATTTCTTGCAGCCTTGGTTTGGTTGTAGTGAATTCCTTGAGTTTCTTTTTGTCTGGAAAGATTTATATTTCTCCTTCAATTTTAAATGATAGCATTGCTGGATAAAGTAGTCTTGGTTGTAGGCTCTTATTCTGCATTACTTTGTATATTTTTTGCCGTTCCCTTCTGGCCTCAAGTGTTTCTGTTGAGAAGTCAGATGTCATCCTTATGGGGGCTCCTTTGTAGGTGATAGTCTTTTTTTGTCTAGCAGCTTTTAATATTTTCTCTTTATCACTTAGCTTTGGTATTTTAATTATGTTGTGTCTTGGTGTTGATTTCTTTGAGTTTCTCTTTAATGGTGTTCTCTATGTTTCCTATCTTACATGTGAGATGTTTTCCTGCCTTAATTGAGGGAAGTTTTCAGCTATGATATGCTTGAACAAAGTCTCTATTCCTTGTTCTTTCTCTTTTTCTTCAGGAACCCCTATGATGCAGATGTTATTTCTCTTCATGTTGTCACAGAGCTCTCTAAGAGTTTTCTCAGAGTTTTTGAGTCTTTCTTTTTTCTGCTCTGCTTCCGTGCCTTTATTTATCGTGTCCTCTATCTCACTGATTCTATTCTCAGCTTCATTCATCCTGCTTTTAATTCCTTCCATTGTGTTTTTCATTTCTGATATTGTATTTGTCATTTCTGACTGATTCTTTTTTATTATTTCAATGTCCTTTTTTTATATTTGCTATCTCTTTATTTAGGTGTTCGTAATAACCATCTATTGTTGTTCTAATATCTTTGAGCATCTTAACAATCATTATTTTAAACTCTGCATCTGGTAATTTGGTTATATCTGATTCATTCAGGTCCTTTTCTGGGGATTTCTCTTGATTTATTTGTGTTGCATTTCTCTGCCTTCTCATGTTCTCTATGTAAAAGAAGGTCTTGGCCACTGGAATCCACTGGGTGTGGCCTCTGTCCCTAGGTATGGTCTGTCTGCAGGCCCTCCACCCCCTCTGCTGTTGCTGCCTAGGGCGTTTGGGTATGGGCATTGCCGGTGCCTGCCCACTGGTCTGTTGCTGTGGTTTCCGCCTCTCCTCCTGGGAGTGGCTGTGATCACGTGCTCGGGTGTACAAGCCTTGGTGGCCTTGGCCTTCGCCCTCTCCCGTGGGTGACTTTATGCTCATCCCTGAGGGCAGTGGCAAGCATCTTTGCTCAGGTGTGGGTCTCCACCTGTTTCCGGCCTTCTGCCTCGCCCTTACAGGAGGAGCCCACTCATGGGATGGCTGTAAGCCTTGGCTCCACAGGCCAGGCGGGAGTGCGTGCCCATGCTCAGTAAGGGGACTCTTTCCTGTTTTGGGTTTTTGGCTCCAACCCCACGGGAGGAGCCAGCTTCCAAGTCAGGCCACAAGCCTCGGTTCCGCAGGCGGCACAAGGCTGTGCTCCTGCGCCCTTACTCAAGGGCAGGTCTTCACCCCTTCCGGGGTTCCCCCAGGCTGGATTACAGGCAGCCCGCAGCTCGACTTGACCGCTTTTGCATGCCCCCTCCTCCCCAGCCAGGCAAGACTGAGCTCACACCTGGGCCCAGTGGTGGCCAGCTGGCTTCCACCCCTGCCAACAGAACCGCACTTCCATGTCCCGCTGCTGCCGTCCTCGGGTGAGCCCTCAGCTGTGTGGGTTGGGGCACTGCAGCTCAGACCCTAAGAGTCACTACTGTAGCCCTGAAAGCTCCCTCCTTCCAAGGTACTCTCCTCTGAGTGCCGCAGGAGAGCTTGTTTGGCTGGTGTCCTGCTTCCCTTTGCTGGTATTGCTGTTTCCAGAGGAAATATTCACCTCAGATTTGGGGAGGGACTCATCCCAGGGGTTAGGGTGGCTGTCTCTCAAAATGTTTCTCCCTGTGCCTCCTAGATTACACTCTCTTCCTGCTGCTCCAGTCCTCTCCTGTCTCCCTGAACCCTGGAGCCCCAGGTGAGTGGTTGTGAGAGAGATGATCTCTGCGGTCCCCTTGAGAAGAATCCTGGGTCTGAAACATCAGTCTCTTTCTCACAAACAGTATCCTGTCTTGTTTCCAGCTAAATACTATCCATACACCTCTTCTACACTCTGGGGCTGCAGGCTGGGGCTTTGTTCCTGGGACTCAGGACCCTCCCCTCTCTGCTAAACTCACTTCCCACCACGCGAATCTCTCCCGGCTGCCATTCAGGGAGCTGGGCAGCCCTCTCCACATTTCCGCTTTTCCTACCAGTCTTAGTGTGGCTTCTTCAGTGTTCCTTAGTTTAAGAGTCCTCTTAGTTTATTCCAAAGTTGGTTTTTCCAGATGATAGTTCTTAAAATTAGTTTGTAATCCACTTTGGTTCTGGGAGGTGGGAGTTGGTACGTGCGCCTGCTCCATTGCCATCTTGTCTTCTCGACTTTTCAAATTTGATTGCTGTAAATATCTAGTCCCTGGATAATTGCTTTTCCTGGCAACCACAGCTCCAGGGTCCCCTGGCTTTGGGACTTCACTTTCCTTTCATAACTGACTATTGAGAGCCTCTACCAGCGGGTGCTCAGTGTGTTCCAAACTGAGGGACACACTGCCCTCCGTGCACCCCTGCAGGACAGCCCAGGGAGTGCCTACCTGTGTGCCGCTAATCCCTTCCTGTGGTCACTTTCTGTCTTATTGAGTCACGAGGCCTAGGATCACTTCTCATTTTACATTCTAATGCAAATTATTTCCAGTCTTTCTACTTAGCCATATGATATTCTAGTTATGTTAGTTTCAACCCATTCTTTGAAGCTGATTTTGTCATGCCATCAATTTTCTATTTTACTCATATTTTGGCATTCTTCAATGACCCGATAAATATTTCACCTCTGTCTAGCTGAAAGTTATTGACAAAGTATGTTTGTCAAGAACATAGGAAGCTCTGGCTGGTTGGCTCAGTGGTAGAGCATTGGCCCAGCATGTGGAAGTGCTGGGTTCAATTCCTGGCCAGGGCATACAGGAGAAGCGTTCATCTGCTTCTCCACCCTTCCCCCTCTCCTTCTTCTCTCTCTCTTCGCCCACAGCCAAGGCTCCATTGGGGCAAAGTTGGCCCGGGTGCTGAGGACATCTCCATTGCCCCTGCCTCAGGTGGTAGAATGGCTCCAGCTGCAATGGAGCAATGCCCCAGGGGGGCAGAGCATCACCCGCTGGTGGGCATGCCTGGTGGATCCTGGTCAGTGAATGCTGGAGTCAGTCTGACTGCCTCCCTCCTTCTAACTTTGGAAAAATACCAAAAAAAAAAAAAAAAGAAAGAAAGAACATAAGAATTGACCACTATAAGGAGCTTCCTATCAGGGTGGCTGTCCATTCATCAACACATTTTGGATAGAGTTGGTTAACAAGCAATGGCTCCACTTAACCATATTATCATTCAGCCCATATTTCTGCATTGTTCATATGAATTTAATGCAACTCAAATTAACAAGAGTAAGGCACTAACATTAGAATCTGCAAATGACAAAGAGAACAAAACACAGTCTTTTTGTGGTTTGGGGGAGGAGGGATCAAGCATACACAGGTAGATATATATAAGACATGATAAATTTCTCTGAGACAATTAAAGAGCTAGGAACATTTGAAGTAGAAGAGAGTAGATCTGGCTTGGGGGACCAGAGAAGGCTACATTTCAGAGGTATTATGCCAGCTGAACCTTAAAGGAGCTGCAAAGAGCTCTGTGTCTCTGAGAACACCACCTGTGCCTGTGTAGATGGACTCACGGGGGCTCTGTGTATGGCATCCCTCCATGGAGTGCTGGGGGCGGGGGATGCAGCCATAATGTTGGTGAGTTTGGTCATGGATTGACATGGAGGGCTTCCTGCCATGCCACTTGCTAGTCATGTTACCCTAAATAATTTATGAAAATTTCTGTGCCTCAACTTACCTATCTTCAAAATGAAGTTAAAATGTCAACTCCCTTTAAGGTTTTTGTGAAGATTGAGTTAACATATGTTAAGTACTTACACATGCTTGCCAAGCAGTAAGTGCTAAGTGCTTGTTGGAGAGAAGAGAGATTTTTGTCTTTGAAGGAAGAAAGTGGCATGACAAAAGTTGGGTGGTAAAAGGTTCCTTCTGGTGGCAGCGAGAACAGGCTACTGAGAGGCAGTGTGTGTGCTGGATGTTGGCGTAAGGTGGAGGGTGTAGTGAAACAATTAGTCAATGGAATGGGCACGGAATGACGAGGGAGGGTCTAAGAGAGAGTAGTGAGAGGGCCCTTCATTCACTATTCCACTTACTCTCCCTTCACTAACTGCCTCACCTCAGTGGGTTGGGCAGGATTAAGTGTCAAATACAAATTCCTGTTTTGTTCTTTTCCATCTTCTGAGAAAAGAAGTTACCAGCAATGCAGGTCAACAGTCAAGGCTCTTTCAGCCGCTCTGCAGTGGGCGCAGAAAGACATGTGGTCAGTATTTGGATGGAGGGAGACTCTTTACCATGGCATTTTACTTCTGTAATTTGTAAAAAGCATCCAGTTCACTGCTGTCTATTTAGATGTGGTTAATAAACAACAAACACATACCAAAACACCCAGCACACAACATACCTAATCAGCAGTCCTGTTGCTATGAAGAATCCTGTCTGCTACTGCCCAAATGATATGAGCCTGGTAAGCCAGAAGTTCTTGTGCAGTGGAGAAAATCTAATTCTCCTTTCTAACCTTGAATCTCCTTTCCATAACATGAAATGTACATAAAGTGCACATCCAGCAAATGATAGGTTAGCAGTAGAAACTGGCTGGCTGTAATATTTGGTATTTCAGGAAACTCTGAAGTTCTGCTTTCTAAGTTTCAGTTCGAGGTAAAAGGGTCACATAGGTATTGTGATGTGCCCTAGATAGTGAGGCCATTTAAAAATAGGGAGTCTTTACTTCAAATTTAGAAGTGTTGATTGAAGCTCTGAGCAAGGGCCTTTTTTCTATCTCTGATTTGTCTAAATGATCTGTCTAAAAGACTGCAGTACCTTATGCTATGAAGGTAAGACAGTAGTTAAAAGAAAGGAGGAGATCCAGTGTCTATGTAGACACAACTTTAGGATCATGTAGAATTTGATCATGGGCGTGTTTTCAGATCCTGCCTGGGTCCCAGCATGCATTTGATCACCTTTCCCAGTCCTTTAGTCACCTCAGCCCCAGGTGCACAGTGATATCACTTTGGACATTGAAGAGTACCGGTGCCTAGACCCCTGAAGGCCCTCTCTTGATTCTGTCAGGTGCCCCTGACATGAGGGCTGGTCAGAACAATCACTGGGTAACTTTGTATTTGGTTGATTTGACATGATGCACTTGAGTCTGGGTCTTGTCCTGTTTTCCCCAGCATTTGATTCAGTTGAGAAGTTGGGTCTAGTTCTTGATTTGGACTCCTTCAGATCTACTTCCCTCTGCCCTAAGTGTAGGTCATTGAATCTTACATAGCCCTTTATATGATGAAAGATGTTAATTCAAATGGCCCCATTTTGAAAACCAGGCCCTGGGTGTGGTTATGCTTCTAGACAAGGAATGTGGGTCTGATCCTTCAGGGTGTTTTGATACAGCCTACTTTCTTCCACTGAGATCACTGAATTACAAGCCAGGGATCCTTTGTATCAGGAACCATTCTTATGAATCTCTCTGTCTGCTGAGTCCACTGCTTAGTGCATGAGTTAGGAGCAGGAGCACCATAGGTTTGCAGGCAGTAGCTTGAATGCTGGTGATGTGTTTTGGATAGATACACTTCATTTCAGTTTTTTTTTCTTTGTTAATAATCCCCAGACCTCTAGGTATTAGGATTTTATTGCTATAAAAGGAGAAAGTATAGGGCTCACACAAAGGTCATAGGAAGAATAAGAATGGATTAGAACTTCCATTCTTAGCTCTGATGACATATTTGTCACGTATCATGTGTAGCTTCACAATTTTAGCTGATATAAATGCTTAGAAAAAAATTATCTACTGTGCTCATGAGGATTTTTATTTATTTATAATTGAGGTATAATTGACACACAATGTCATAATAGTTTCACGTGTTGTACAACATGATTCAATATTTGTAAACATTGCAACAATAAGTCTAGTTAACATGTCACCATACATAGTTACATTTTTTTTCTTATAAGAATTTTGTCTGAGGTTATAGCCAGGAAATCTGAAAATTGCCCTGGTCTAATTTATCTGACATCAGTTGCAGATGGAAAGGAAGATGTGGAGGGAGACAGGCTTATAACATGCCACGCGTGGGATTTCGATGCTGACCTAGTCAGCAATTTGAGGAAACAGTCCCTGCTGGCTCCACTGCAGAATTCATGGTGCTCAACAGCCAAACCCAAGGCAAACAAACTAGCAGCTCTTTGGAAGATAATTTATTCTTGAAGTTTAATCATTAGCATACTCCTAAAGTATACTTATATTTGAATTGGATTTGAAAAATGTATAAATTTACATATGTAATATTTCTATATGTTTATAGCCTCTGGTTTGGGCAACTGTAGTGCCGGTGGCCGAGGCCAGGCAGGTCCACATTGGATCCAGGCAGACAGCAGAGAAACTGCAGCGCCGGAAAGTGTTGGGCTATTTCATTTAATAAAGTCTCACAACAGCGGACAAGCACACAGGAGGGGAAACCGCCTCTCAGACAAAGGAACAGCAAGAACGGCCCCTCACAGTGGCGGGCAGGCTGTCCGCCATGTCAGTCCCCCTGAACGCAAGTGCCCAGAGGCTTACATGGGCCGTACTCATGTGGCACAGCCACACACTCACATACCAATCAGGCAAAGTGCTTGCAGCCAGTAAATCAATGAGCAAGCCTAGCACAGTTGCCCCACAGCAACATAGTAGAAAGACTTATTTTCATGACAGTAGTTTCATTTTCATAGAATTTTGCTGATCTTCCAAGATTGGATTTTTTAAAGTAAGTGGTTTTATTGAATGAGTGACTTTCTGTTATTGTTGTGATTTTGAAGGACATCAGATAGAAGCCAGTTATGTTAGAGTATTCAAAATCACTAAATAGCTTTGAGTGCCATTTTTCTGTCCCTTGAACCTTCCTGAGTGAAACCTTCAGTTTATCATGCTGTGCAATGATTTCGCAAATCTTTTGACAGACAGGTTGAACTATGACCCTGAGGCAACCCAGTTGAATCAGCTGTGGAAGTCACCAGCCTGAGAGTGGGGTGGTGTGGGGAATTTGGATTCACTCAAAGCTCAGGTAAGGGAGCACTTGTGGCTGCCTCACTGGGTTTCTTAGTTGTATACATGGGCCCACAAATTCACATTGCTAGTGTACGTGAATATTTCTTTAAAACCACCCTGGATCAGTAGTAGCAATATTATGAGCAAAACTATATGCACCATGTAAAACTTAAATGATCAGGATAGAAATCCAGTTTGAACTCCACATCCAGTTTTCCAGTTTTCTTTTAACAGCTTTTTATGTGCACAAATTGATAATATACTTAGCTCTACTGTGCCCTTAGCATATGTAGACATAGTTTTATGATTATGTAAAATGTGACTGGTTTTCATAGTATCAAGCAAGATTATTAGAAATAAACCAACTGTGGGGCAGCTGTGTTGGGCTTGCTCGCGGGGTTACCAGCTGCAAGCCCTTTGTCTGACTGGTGTGTGAGTGCATGGATGCGCCACGTGTGCATAGCCTCTGTAAGGCTACGGGTGCTTGCACTCAAGAGAGACGGGGGATTGTGGATGTGGATTGCCTGCCCACCACTGTGAGGGGCCATTTTGCTGAGAGGTGGTTTCCCCTGCCTGTGTGCTTGTCTGCCATTGTAAGACTTTATTAAACAGAATGGCCTGACACTTTCCATTTCCACAGTTTTTCTACGGTCTGCCCAAATCCAATGTGAACCTGCCTGGCCTTGGCCACCGATGTGACATCTGGCATAGTTGGCTGGATTCAGAGCAGCTTGGTATGGAGCCATTGGCACACTTGAAGGGTGGAGTAGAGGAGTGGTTGTTCCTGGTGGCTCTCCTGGTGGGGTCCGTGGGCTGGGTGTTTTTTACAATATTGTGAGAAGAAACCAAGAGCTCTATGAGAAGCTGAGCGAGGTCAAAAGTTCTAGGATGAGCTGCATACTGAGTGCCAATAACAGTGTGAACTGGAGTAAGTGCTGGAGAGGGAGGCTGACCAGGTCCGAGAGTTGCAGTGTGAGGTGCAAGCTGAGAGCCAACAGCACCTGGAACTGGAGCAGTCTCTGGACAAAGAGTTATGGGTTCATGAGTTGCAGTTCACCCTGGAAGCTGAACGTTGGCAGTGACCGCTGTTGGAGAAGCAACTGCAGGTTCAGGAGCTCAAAGAGTCAGCTTCAGGCTGATAGCTGGCAGCCACAGGAGCCAAAGCATGCATGAAAGACAGAGCCGAATTCCTGCCTGCAGAGTGGCTGATTGGGGGAAGCAGATATTTCCAACTCCTCCTCTTCTGAGGGGAAGGCTTGGGCTGCACCTGCCATCCACAGCCCAGCCAGTGGTTGCCAAGAAAGTAAAGACCCAGCAACCAAGAGTCCGTCAGGGGCAGCCACAGCTTTCTCCTCAGGTAGTGGAGCACTCTGTGGTCCAGCCCTACACCTGGGCAGAGCTGATGGAGCTGGGAATGAAATTCAAGCAGAAACCCACTGAGCCCCTGTCAACTTGCTAGGTGTGGCTGTGGGACAAAGGGGTGGATGGCATCAGGGTCTCTGGAACAGAGATGGACCACAAGGCTGTGAGTGCTGCTGCCCCTCCCACCTGACTAACAAGAGAAACGGGCCTGTGAAAGTTACCTGAACACAGATGTGGATAGATTTGCTTGCAGCCGGGGCAGATAGAGAGAAATTAGATGACAAGCGTAATAAAGTCTTGTTGAAGCTTTGGCAACAACTTGAGTCAGAATAGAGGTTCCAGCTGTTGAAAAAGTGGGGGAAGTGGATGGCCCTGGCATCTGCCAGGAAAATGTCTGGTGTTCAGGTGACAGGATCCCCAAGACCTGTTGTCCCAATCCCCAACGGGGAAGGGTGAGGGACCTGTCCGACAGGGATAGGCAGGGGCCAGAGGCCCCATGTGAAATTGGCAATCCACTGGTCCCCTTCTAATGTGCAGCAGGTGTTGGCATTAAAAGGTAATAGGTGCCTTTTTTTTTTTTTTTACAGCAGCAGCAGCAGCTAAGAGAACTGTTAAGGCAACACAGACCTTGAATGTGTTTGACCCTGCCCAGACCCTGTGAAATTGTTGAGGGGTTTGGATGGGGCTTGTGTCAATGGACAGCACACTCATGAAAGGTGCTGATGTTCGTTAAGAGCTGTGTGGCCGGTTGCCTGTAATGGACCTTTACCTTGGTGATCTGCACAGACAGCGGAACTGTCTATTGTGGACTGACTGCTGGACTGCAGCACCAGCTTCCTTGATGGATGGACATGTCACTCATGAACAGACATATGAGAGACCCTGATGGGGGGGCCCGCAGCACCTGTGGAGGCCCTCCTCCTGCACTGGTCCTCATCCAGTTGCAGGTGCACCAAGGACACTTTACAGTTTCCATGGACACAGCCCTGGACTATACAGGCCATCCTACCTACCATGGGGTAGGGTGTTAGAGGTGGGCCCCCAGGTGATACCCTGGGCAAAGTGCTCAGGGAGACACTGTGAAGGGCACCTTTGTAATTCTTGTGTAACTTTTGCTGTTGCTGTAGTCTGTTTCCTGTCATGTAGATGGTGAAGCAAGCAACTCTAAAGGGGTGGAATGTGAGGCAGCTGTGTTAGGCTTGCTCGCTGGTTTACTGGCTGCAAGCCCTTTGCCTGTTTAGTGTGTGAGCACCTGGCAGTGCCATGTGTGTGTGGCCTATATAAGGCTATGGTGCTTGCGCTGAGAAGAATTGCCTGCCCACCACTGTGAGGGGCCGTTTTGATGTTTGTTCTCCTGAGAGGCGGTTTCCCCTGCCTGTGTGCTCATCCGCCATTGGGAGACTTTAATAAATGGAATGGCTCAACCCTTTCCGGCTCTGCAGTTTTTCTACTGTCTGCCCGAATCCAATGTGAACCTGCCTGGCCTCCGCCAACAACATTATACATACCATGGCTCTGATTTTCCAAGCAGCAACTTTGCTTACTTAACACCTGGTTTGTTAATTAATTTTCATGTTAAAATCCAATAAGCCTTGATTCTACTGGTTTGTCAGTTCTCTGGGTGTTCTGTCATTGGCTGGGCACTGCTCATCATTGTCCAACTTCAGGGAGCGTCAGCAAGCACACCTGTCTGGGCCTCATAGCTGAAGACTCGGGTTCATTAGATCACAGATGGGGTGCCCAAGCATGTGCATTCTTTTAAAGCTCTCTAAATGATCCTAATACAGTGTGTCCATAAAGTCATGGTGCACTTTTGACCGGTCACAGGAAAGCAACAAAAGACGATAGAAATGTGAAATCTACACCAAATAAAAGGAAAACCCTCCCAGTTTCTGTAGAGTGATATGGCAGCATGTGCGCATGTGCAGATGATGACGTAACACCGTGTATACAGCAGAGCAGCCCAGGGCCATGCCAGTTGAGATATGGACGGTACAGAGGAAAGTTCAGTGTGTTCTGTAGCTCGCTAAATTCAAATCCATGACCAAAGTGCAACGTGAATATCGGCGCGTTTATAATGAAGCACTACCACATAGGAATAACATTACTCGGTGGGATAAGCAGTTGAAGGAAACCGGCAGTTTGGTGGAGAAACCCCATTCTGGTAAGCCATCAGTCAGTGACGAGTCTGTAGAGGCTATACGGGATAGCTACCTAAGGAGCCCTAAAAAATCTGTGCGTGAGCCCACATCGAACTGCACTGAATAGGTATGAAACTGGGAGAGTTTTCCTTTAATTTGGTGCAGATTTCACATTTCTATCGTCTTTTGTTGCTTTCTTGTGACCAGTTAAAAGTGCACCATGACTTTATGGACACACTGTATAGCCCAATACCAAGAAACACTATTGTAGAAGGACTCAGCCAAATACCAGACAGGCATGGCCTTTAGAATTTTCCATCCCTGACATTTTCTTATAGGTTGGTCCAATGTGAAGTATCAGAAAGTTTTAGAAAATGTGAGAAAATGAGAAGTTAACAAATTGAAAATAATACATTATAAGAGAATCCTTATCATTCAAAAGGATTTCCTATAGTGCTATTTCAAATAGCTTCTCTAATACACTAAAAATATGTTATTTAAAAATCCAAAAAGACTGACCCTGCTTTTTGCAACACAACTACATGGGACTATAGACAGAGTGCCCTACAACTGTCTTTATCAGAGAAGAAGTTGATCAGGACCTAAAATATTTGCTCTTTAATGTTTAAGGATCTAGGAAAACTAACTCTAACTCTGCATTATTATTATTAATAATAAGGAAATTCAATTATAGTTTAATTCAACAAACGTGTAAAGAGAGATTTCCTGAATAAAGTCAAATCATGGAGGACTTTGAAGGC
The DNA here is from genome assembly GCF_036850765.1 of Saccopteryx bilineata. Taxonomy (NCBI): domain Eukaryota; kingdom Metazoa; phylum Chordata; class Mammalia; order Chiroptera; family Emballonuridae; genus Saccopteryx; species Saccopteryx bilineata. The sequence continues at coordinate 111,305,383 of NC_089495.1, forward strand.
AAATCCAATGAAACGGGAGTGACCTTATTAGAGTTTTACTTTACAAAAGTCACCTGGAAAAAATGGTGTGCTGGGTGAGTTGGAGAAAGAAAAGGACACCCTGGAGGCTGAAGTGCAGTTAATAGGTTATATTAGCAGTCTGACCTGGGTGGGCTTGGTTAACGCTGGGGCGGAGGGAGTGGCGGAGGTGGGCAGTATGGCTACGTCAACCCCATAATTTATTCTTCCAATCTGGACACTGTGAGTGTGGAAGGAAGCACTTTAATAACTACCCCAGGACAATAGGCGTCAATTGAAACCGTTCCAGACAGACACATAGAATGGTATTAGATGGGAGAATAGAGACAATTTCTAAGATATTTTAAAAATTTGGAAAAAGTTGAACAGAAATTTGGATCTGGAAGATGTCTGAAGTGGAGAGATACATTTGGGTTCTTCAGTATAGTGCTGAAAGTCAATGTCTGATTTACCTGAGATTATTTTATATTTTCAACAAAGAAAAGAGAGTCAAGGATTCTGAACCGATTTGTGAAATTAGGGCAAAAAAGATTTTTTTTCACTTGATCCTGACAATCTTGAATGCTTGGAGCACAAACAGATAGAGCTTTATTATTTTCTCCCATTCCACTAATGTTCACTGGGTTAATAAGTGATGTCCTTTTTATCCTCTTGGTATTTCATTTTCCCTCATTTCCAATCAGCAAATTGCATTTTCAATATCCTCGAGTACGCAGGAACTAATTATGTAATTTAGAAGTGTAAAATTTCTCAGTCCCCTACAGTCTGCAGTCTTTTCTTTGGAGCCCATTCAGTGTTTGGCGAGCCTTTCCCTTTAATTTAGCTGTGGCAGATTTTCTTTAAATCAATTTCTAAATGAAGGTATTATTTTCAGGTTATATACGGAAATAAAAAAAAATTTAAGCTTCCTTCTCTCCTTAAAACTACATAGCACACTATATATCTAATATAAAGTATTTAAATTGCCATTATGTAGCGTGCTTTACATTAATAGAATGCTACCCAGGCTGATTTAAGAGACTTTATGTTACTATGTTTGACAGCTAAAGTGATACAACTCACTTCTGTGCTGGCACTTTTGATGTTTGCTTTGTGTTTTGACTGTTTTCTTTGGGATTGTGAATTACTCTGGAAAGCCCATCACAGTCAATTAAATTCAACATCTAATTTTCATCAAGGTTTTTGTTTTATTCAGTTTTACTGTTTGGCTAATTGAGGCTTACAGAGGTCAAGTGTCTTGGCAAAGTGTCTACCACATCAATGTCTTGGCTCCATTGAGTTTTCCTTTAGAACCCAGTGATTCCTGCATTATATATTCATCGGTCTGTTCATTGACATCCAAGTCATCCTTGTTGCTCTCTTTATGAACTGGCTGGCTGTGTTTAAAAGGGGCCTCAACACCACTGGGACTTTATGGGGAGCCTACATGTTCGTTATCCTTTATCTGCAGATGATGAATATATGGAGATCAATTATGATAATCTCCTGAATGGCAGATGCAGCTCTCTAGGGATCTGTTACCCAGCAAGATCCAGCTGTGAGCTGCTTGGACTCCCTAGTCCAATGCCTGTGTGGGGTGGGGTGATAAGCCGTGTGCTGCCCTCTGGTATTTGGAGCTGGCATTGGCAGAAGGCAGGATGGCCTGCAAATAAACTACTTCATTTCGGGGGCGTGGAGCCTTTGCCAGGAGACGAGTAGTTAGCGCTCATTTCCTAGAGGCTGCTGAAAGTATGGCATCATTGTTAGATTTTTGTTGCCACTGTGGAAGGGCTTTGTCTTCCCAGATACTACAATAAATGGGAAGCTCCAAGGAATCAGCTAGGAAACTGTTGCAGAAGGACTAGACGGTAGAAATTTGTCATTAGCGTCCACAGTCTTGCGCCTCTTAGGATATGTTAGGTTGCAAAGAACTTTGAGAACTTTTCTGGCTGAAACTTAATTTAATGATAGCATGAATAAAGAGAAGGGTGTGCTGTGATTATATATAACTTTTGAGGTACAAATTTCTCTAAAAGTTTACTCAAGCTACAGTTATTTTTTCTCTCCACAGTAATTTTTTTAACTAAAGCAAATCTTTTGTATTATTTCTCTCCCTTCTCAGTTAATAATGCTATTTATTTATTTATTTATTTATTTATTTATTTATTTATTTTTAGAGAGAGGGGGGAGAGAGAGAGAGAGAGAGAGAGAAGGGGGAGGAGCAGGAAGCATCAACTCCCATATGTGCCTTGACCAGGCAAGCCCAAGGTTTCTAACCGGCAACTTCAGTGTTCCAGGTCGACGCTTTATTCACTGCGCCACCACAGGTCAGGCTAATAATGCTTTTTATTGAAGCAAGTCCTTCAATTTGTGTCTCTCCCTTCCCTCGCCACCACTCACGCTGTGGTGTGGCTAAGAAGACACTGCTGACGCTGATATAGGGGCAGTGTGTGAGCTAGAGAATCACCTGCCTCAGCACACAGAGCTCGGCGCTGCTTTGCTGTCCCGTAGGACAGAGATAAAGTAGGAAGGAAGAAAGACGATTTTAAACAATGCCTTCACATGATTATCAAACAAAGGCAAGCATTCCGCTGGGGAGAAATTCCCAGAAAGGGGAAGGCAATAAGGGCAAACAGTAAAAATAAAGCATCAGCCCAGGTACATATCATGTCATTTCAAGTGACGGTGGCAATTTGGCACAGCATGCTTTGAGATTAGGTGCTGTTAAATGCATGACCTTATTTCCTGGTGCTGATTTATTGCTTTGTGTGCTTCAAGCTTTCTTTTGCTTACTGGGAAAAAAAAAATCCTGGGCCTTTGACAGAAAAGTAGGCAAAGCCTGAAAGGGCTGCAGAAGTTAAGGTATGTCACTTCTTGATGGCAACAGGGCTCATCCCTGATTTGGATTGTTCTGTAAGTGGAGCTAGCAGGCAGGGATAGTACTGTGTCAGAGCAAAATATCAGGTGCAAAACAGAATAAGAAGCTTTGCAGGAGATGTGTGAAGAGCTGTTAGAAGTGCAGCCACTCCACTTAAAGGATTCTGCTTTTATCAGGATCAAAGGAATGTAGCAGTGGCTCAGGTGGCCTAAAAGGAATGCATAGGATGGATTTAGTAGTTAGTAACTGATTTTGTCTATCTGCAAATGCCCAGAAAACTCACATGTTCATCCTACGTGTTCTTTGAGCTTGTTTCTAACATGTGGCCATACGTGGGGGATAGGCATCCCTGTGCTCTAGCACTTCACCATTTCCTTCTGGTTTTTGGCTGGCGGGGAATTAACACATTCACATCAATCAGCTGTGTCCTTAATTGGCTTCTTCAGCTTTGGGAATATGAATTTTTTTCTGAGTAAGCGCAAAAATGCATTTACATTTAAGTTGATGCTTTGCTGCTGGTTTTGAAGCTCTGCTGAGTTGGCAAGCCCTTATTATACCTTTCCCTCTCCCATCCCTTCGCATTCAGTTAACCTGGGTTGAATAATGATGAGCTACTCGCGCGGGTTGTGTGGCTCACATTTCTTTGGTAACTTATTTTCACATGTATCATGGTGTTCCTACGTGGATGACTGTGGTCCTTGTTTGTAGCTGGATCACAACAATAACCTGCTTTTTAGAGCGAGTACAAATGCACTGCCAAGGGGCCTAACTGCTTTTCCTTTGTCAGTGTGAACAGTGAGTAATCTGATCGGCTTCAAGGGAGCAGACTTTCTGCCGTTGCCCCGCCGGGCTGCAGGCGCAGCTGTGAGACTACAAGGCTCTCTGTCTGAGATTTCAGAAGAGACTCTGGCACTTAGAGCTTGGTCCCTGGTGGTTCCTTTTAATCCTTTTTTTCCTCATTCATAACCAGGAAAACAAGAAGGAAATGCAAAAGGCTGGAGCTTGATGAGATTTTAGAAGTCATCTTTCCAATTATTCAGTTCACCGATGAAGGAAGTGAACCCATTTACTTGCCTTCGGCCAGTGTAAATGCTCAGCACCTAAGACTGGACCAGAATGTGGGTCTTCTGATCTTCTGTCTGCAGCTTTGTTTTCTCATCGTTCAGCTTTTCATTGAAATTAGTGTAACCACCGGGAGTAGGGATTACAAAAATTAGTTGTTGGATTTCAAGAATCAGGTTGGAAAGAATGGGTTCATCATTTTCTTAAAAAATGGTTCTCAGATTGGGAAAGAAGGGGGCATTCCTTGAATATTTTAGAAGGATCTAAGTATTAGTTTTTGGTAACACCTTTTTAGTTTTGCTTGCAGGAAGCTGACTGCTTGCATTCATCATTAGTCAGGAGACACATAGCTGTCCCTGGACAAGCCATGCATTTCTCACTTGACTCAGCTTTCTCGTGTAAAATCGGAACTTTGGGCCTCACCCCCACTGATAAAAGATGATACAAGTTGTCTACTTTGTCCTAAATTTCATGTAGGGGACTGATCATTCTGGGGTTGAGCTAAACCGGTGGTTCTCAAAGTGTGGTCCCCAGTAACAGTCGTCAGAAAATCGTTAGAAGTGCACATCTCTGGGCCCCATCCACCACCTATCCTGAACCACACAAACTCTTGGGTAGAACCCAGCAATCTGTTTTTTAACTAGTCTTCCAAATGATTCTATAGTTTGAGAACCACTGACCTAAACAATTCTTTCTCACCTTCCTCTAGCATAGATGATAATCATGGAATTCAGAAAGTTAAAAGGAAACATTTATTATGAGAAAAGACTAATCATCACATACAATTCAGGAAGTAGAAACAAATGTTCTAAAGGCTGCATTCTATGCCTTTATTATTAGCTATATGAGGGACGGATGTGAGAATCTTTACTAAAATATACTGCTCACAAAAAGTAGGGTATATTTCAAAATGAATATAAAGCAATGAAAAGAAAGGAGCATTTGATTTTTTTATTAAACAAGAACATCAGAGAAGCAACCGACAAGTCAAAGAAAGTTGTTTTATTATGCAAATTAGGTGCAAAACCAACTTTTACTTCATTGGTGAAAATGCAGTATGGAAAAGGCTGAAAGTACTGGAGTATCTGCACGTTCCCTGATTCTCTAATTTTTATGAGCAGTGTAGTTTGATCAATTGGTTCAAACTGAGAGAGGTTGATTTCAGCTAAAAGAAAGGCAAACTAACAATTATCCAATAATGTTGGGGCAGTGAACTCCCTTACACCGAGTATATTCTAACTAAGGTGTGGGGAAGGGATTCATGGGTCAGGTACAGAATAAGCAACTTCCTCGGTTCCTTCCAAATCTGAAGGAGCTGTTCCCATTAGGTTCATTCTCTCTACAGGTTCCAATAACAACGTGAATGACAATATTTACTTTTATGCATTGTCTAAATAATACTTTGTCTACAGTACAAAAAAAAAATCATCTATTCAATGATGCATTACTTTAACAAAAGAACTACCCAAAATTTCTTTAGACCTCAGCAGTCACTGTAAAGGGTCTGTGGCTCACCTTTCCCTCTGTCCTTTAACACTAACCTCAGATCAAGCTCACAATCAAAACTAACCACCTTGCCATGCAGGTGACCCAGCAAGAACCATCTCTTATAAACAAACACCAAGAATATCACTGCAGGAAGCAGAATGAAAATGTCCGCTTCATTCTCCACCATGATCTTCCACACTATCTTTGTTACAGTGCAGCTTTCTAAGGAGTAAGAAAGTAGTTCCCTATAAAGATGAACTGGCTTCATGGACTTAGTCCTAGTTGTGACCAACAGTGCACTTAATCATTATGATTAGAAAAAAAAGGGGGTGGTTACTATAAAATATATTTGATTTTAATATTTTTTTTTGTACTTTTCTGAAGCTGGAAATGGGGAGAGACAGTCAGACAGACTCCCGCATGTGCCCGACCGGGATCCACCCGGCACGCCCACCAGGGGCGATGCTCTGCCTACCAGGGGGCGATGCTCTGCCCCTCCGGGGCATCGCTCTGCCGAGACCAGAGCCACTCTAGCACCTGGGGCAGAGGCCAAGGAGCCATCCCCAGCGCCCAGGCCATCTTTGCTCCAATGGAGCCTTGGCTGCGGGAGGGGAAGAGAGAGACAGAGAGGAAGGAGGGGGTGGGGGTGGAGAAGCAAATGGGCGCTTCTCCTATGTGCCCTGGCCGGGAATCGAGCCCGGGTCCCCCGCACACCAGGCCGACGCTCTACCGCTGAGCCAACCGGCCAGGGCCTAAAATATATTTGAAAGATGGCCTGTTGTACTGCTGCTAATACTAAGTGTCCAGTGAGGGGTGAGAACCCCGATGTTCAGTGGGGAACTCTAGGAGCGCCTGGGCCTGCCTTCAGGACTGCAAGAGCGGCAGCAGCAGGAGAGTGGAATGCAACAGCCCACCAAGGGAAGCTCCACTGGCTTTCCCACTCTGCTGAGCAGTGGGAACCAAAGTCACCTAACTTTCTACCCAGACAGGCTAGGATGATGAGCCACAGTAAGAAACATTTCATACCTGTCATTTGTTTTATTTTTATTTTTTAGTTGTCATTCCTTAAAAACAGCTCAGTCAACAGAGCTCCATCATCCTGTCAGCTCCTTAAGAAGGACGTGCAGGGCGGAAAGCTGAGATGGGGGGGGCGTCAGATGGCAGAGAAGGAAGGGGGTGGGACAGAGAGAGAGAGAGAGAGAAAGAGAGAGAGAGGTGTAAGGAAGTGATGTGAGATCTAGATTTCACATACAATCTGAAGCTGAGGCCGCCATGTAATTATAAAGCTGCCTTTTCTTTCACTTGACAGCATAAGAAAAGAAAGTGAAAGGAATCTTTTAAGTGAAACATGACATTCCCTTATTAAAGTCTCCTTTAGATTTTAAATGGCTTAGTGCTTTGCATCTACTTCCACACTCTGGGCTATCCAAGAAGCAGATGTTTAATGGAAAGAGAAACTGCATTTTTTAAAAACAGTAGATGCATGTTTCTAAACATTTTTATGTTTGTAAAAGCTTTTTATATTATCCAAGCAATACTTGGCCAACCTAAGGTAAGTAAAAAGAAATGTTTCTGAGCTTACAGAGAAAATGCATGGTATGCCTTTTGTCTAAAAATAACACGATGCATAATGTGCCCGTTGTATTAAGAATTTATTGCCCATTTCTGCTTCAATTCCTCTCTACTGGGGTTAGCCCAGAGAAACTGCATGTCCTTATTAGGAGTGCTTTATGGCCGCATTAGATGTTGAGACCAGTAGAGCCCAAGCAGGAGGGCAGCAGCAGTGCATTTCCTGTGTGATAAGTGGTCTAACAAGTTTCGGATCTTATTTTCTATCTCACAGTGAAAGATGAACTTACCCGCTTCTTCTGTGCTCCCCACACACACTTTAACATCCCTCCCACCCAAAAGGACTCCACGCATTCCCTCCCAGTGTGGGGAAGAAGTGCCCCAAACTGCTGTAGCTTCCATCTGCCTGAGAAATATTAAAAATAATATTCATAACAATGTCCAATATTTATCAAGCATTTTGCATCTTGCAAGATATTTTATATACAGTAACTGTGTATGAGATGGCTATCATTAACCTCATTTTATAGAAAAGAAAACTGAGGTTCAAAGAATGCAATTTGATCACAGCAAGTAAATGACAGATTCAAGATCCCAACCCAGGTCTCTGACTTTAAACCTAAGCCTTTGCTTCCCTCCCTTTCTCCCTCCTCTTTTCTTTCTTTTCTTTCTTTCTTTCTTTCTTTCTTTCTTTCTTTCTTTCTTTCTTTCTTTCTTTCTTTCTTTCTTTCTTTTTCTTTCTTTCTTTCTTTCTTTCTCTCTCTCTCTCCCTTCCTCCCTCTCTTCCTCCCTCCCTCCCTTCCTTCCTTCCTTCCTTCCTTCCTTCCTTCCTTCCTTCCTTCCTTCTTTCCTTCCTTCCTTCCTTCCTTCCTTCCTTCCTTCCTTCCTTCCTTCCTTCCTTCCTTCCTTCCTTCCTTCCTTCCTTCCTTCCTCTTTGCTCTTCCCTTCTCTTCTCTTCCCCTCCCCCTCTCCCCTTCTCTTCCCTTCCCTTTTCTTTTTCTTTCTTTTTAACAGTGCTATTGAGATTCAATTGACATATAATAAGATGAACTTACTTAAAGTGTACAATTTGATTAAGTTCGATATGTATATGACAAGCAATCACTAATCTGCTTTCTTTTCTTATAGATTGATTTGAATTCAAATAATTCTTTTTTATTGCTGAATATATGCCAGTGTGTGGATATACCACAATTTGTTCACACAATCACTTATTGATGAACATTTAAAAAGTTTCCAGTTTGGGGCTAATATGTATATAAATGCAGTGGCTATAAACATTCATATAGAAATCTTTGTACAAATATTCAGTTCTCTTTGGCAAATACGTAGGAGTGGAACAGCTGGAAAACAGGGCTTGTATATAGGGCCACATTGTTTTCCAAAGTGGTTCTACCATTTCAAAGCAGCACACTCCCCCTGGTTTCAGGTACCCACAGGGGTCTTGGAAGGTCTCCCTGTGGATGGGAGCAGGCTGCAATACAGAAAAGCTATTTGCTTACACTGTTGTTCCACGGTAACATTTTGCCTGCTGTTAGGTATCTGCCTCATGGAACAAAACAGGTGCAGAGCTGTCCTTGAGAAATGCTTTCTGATAATAACAGTGACACAGGGTCCCTTCTTGAACCCTTCATTGTATCTCCCTATTATCCCTTCAGCACTTTCAGCATCATCTGCCCTTTAGATTTCTTACCCAACCCAGACAATGCCGGCGGCCGCTCTGAAACTTTCCTCCTGCAGATGAGTGATTCACAAGGATTCCTGAGATACCTATTGTTTTCTGGTCCTGCAGTGGGATAGCTAAATTTCTTTCCTTTTTTTTTCTTAATTCAATGAGAGGAGGGGAGGCAGAGAGACAGACTCCCACTTGCACCCTGACCAGGGTCCACCTAGCAAGCCTACTGAGGGTGATGCTCTGCCCATCTGGGGTGTGCTCCATTGCTCAACAACCAAGCTCTTCTTAGAGCCCAAGATGGAGGCCAGGGAGCCATCCTCAGCATCCAGGGCCAACTTGCTCCAATTGAGCCATGGCTGCAGGAGGGGAAGAGAGAGAGAGAGAAGCAAGAGGGGGAGGGCTGGAGAAGCAGATGGGCGCTTCCCCTGTGTGCCCTGACCGGGAATTAGACCTGGGACACCCACACACTGGACTGACACTCTAACATTGAGCCAACTGGCCAGGGCCTAAATTCCTTTTTTTATTTGAAAAGTTAATAACTATAAGGAACATATCGAGTTTTAAATATTCATCTATGGTTTCAACAACTTCCCAGTCCTCACCTTCTCACTCATGCTTAATACCCTGTCTGCATGTTGTCTCCTGTCTCGCCCCAACTCTCCTGCCCTGTCTCTGTGGCTTTCTGTTTCCTTGACAAAAATCAAGTAATATGTTTCCTTCCTTTCTTTCATCGTATGTAAAATAGATAAGAAATAAAATCATATTTATCTCTTTGTTAACAAAATGAGCCATTCCTATCCCCTTTTTATTTTAGTTTTGTGAAGTTCCTTTAGGAAAGATCTATATCATCAAACTGCTCTTCAATTCTAAAGAACAGGACAGCTTGACCGGACCAGGGATGTTTGGAGTCTAGAAGGAGATAAAATAAGAATCCAGGCTGTCTTGTGGCCAGTTTTATTCTATGGAGCATCACCCCCCTTGGAAGGCTCGGATAGCTGACATGGGTTGGAAAGGCTCACCCAGCCACACACTACATTGTTTTGCTCTTCATTTCTCTTTGGCCACTAGAGAGTTATCTAGACTAATGGCCAAAATGTGCTGGGTGTTATTAGAAAAGAAATATCCTCCCCATTTGCTGGCCTTGTCCTCCCCAAACCCCATTTCCTTCCTTTAGAAGGAATAAGCTTAAAAATTTTTTTTTTTTTTTTTTCATTTTTCTGAAGCTGGAAACAGGGAGAGACAGTCAGACAGACTCCCACATGCGCCCGACCGGGATCCACCCGGCACGCCCACCAGGGGCGAAGCTCTTCCCACCAGGGGGCGATGCTCTGCCCATCCTGGGCGTCGCCATGTTGCGACCAGAGCCACTCTAGCGCCTGGGGCAGAGGCCACAGAGCCATCCCCAGCGCCCGGGCCATCTTTGCTCCAATGGAGCCTTGGCTGCGGGAGGGGACGAGAGAGACAGAGAGGAAAGCGCGGCGGAGGGGTGGAGAAGCAAATGGGCGCTTCTCCTGTGTGCCCTGGCCGGGAATCGAACCCGGGTCCTCCGCACGCTAGGCCGACGCTCTACCGCCGAGCCAACCGGCCAGGGCCAAGCTTAAAATTTTACTAACTGGAAATATATTGGTGTGAGACTGTTCATCATAGGCTAAGTTTAATCATTTTAGATCAAATCAAATGACTTCCAGTTGAAAGGAAAAAGAAATGACTCCTCTTATGGCATCCATGGAATTCTGACCTAAAGCAATTCTTTTATTCTAATCATCAAGGGAAAGCTTTCTCAGCCCCAAGCTCTTAGACTCCCAAGTGTAACCTTTTATACAGAGTCTTGCTTCTGAGTTATACTTCTATTCGAAACCTTCCATGGCCTTCTTTATTTAAATATCTCAAAACAGTCTCTGAAAGTCTCAAGGGCTAAAACTACATAAAAATAGATCTGAAAGTGAAGAAATACATACATTTGTCTATAGGATGTTTAGAAACCAGTTAATGGGGAAATGTAAAAATAAGGGAAATAAACCACTTATATTAACTGCCAGGCACTGTAGTAGAAGCTTTTATGTTACCATATTTATTTTTCACTATAACTCTATAAAGTAAATAGTAATCCACTTTGAAGGTAGAAAACTGAATATCAGAGAGAGTAAATTTTATTGTCCAAGGTCATGCACCTAGTCAAGATCTAAACCCAGGTCTTTATGATCACAACATGTGTATGACCCTCATTAGTTCACATAATTCCTTTTGCCAACTACACTCAGGAAGTATTTATTGAGTATGTATTATACAATTTAGATTATACTAGTATATTGTATAATAAATAATATATACAATTTAGTCTCTGCTCTCAATAACTTGAGTATAAATATATTCCATTTTTTCTAAGTCAGAGCCAGTAATCATAAAAAATTTGGGGAGGGAGGCCAGAGGGAGGCACAGACAGAAATACAATCAATATGTTAGAAAAAGACAATCTTGATGAACCGTTAGAGACATGGGAAACCTCACGGAAATGGGCTAATTAAATTAAGCTCTTTAGTAGACCTTGTCATTGTATCTACATTCACCTTGACCTTTAGTGCTAAAATACTTTTAACATTCATTAATTCATTCTTCAAGAAATATTAAGTTCCAAGTGTGCTTTAGAGACTAATAAATACTGGGGAGATAATAGGGATATGCTAGGTTTGATCTCTGCCTTGCAGAGCTTATACATACAAAAAGTTTCCACCAGAAGAGAAAGATGATAAAATTAGAAGTTTTGGCATATAATTTCTTGAGCAAAATGCTAATTTAGCTGTGAGGGTACACAGCAAAGTTGTAATAAATACATGAGCATACTAAAAAACGCGTAAGTGAGTCATTTGAAGGAATACTAACATGTTTCAAGTTATATTTATTTACAGAGTTACAGCAAAGAATAAGGTTTAAAAACATAGTTTAATCATCAAGTTTTGTAAATTTTCCTTTCAAAACTATTCAAAGGAAAAGACTGGTTTTATTTCAGATAAATAAATTCAGATGAACAACATTAATAGGCCCAATATTACCACCAGGTATTTGTATGAAATTTTAACTATTCTTTAATCTTGTTTGGCTTTGTGTTTTAGAATTTACACTGAAAGCATTTCCTTAGTGTATTCGTTGGCTAGAGAAGCCATAATCAAGCACATCAGACTAGGTGACTTAAACAGCAGAAATGTATTTTCTCACAGTTCTCCAGGCCACCTGATTTCTTTGTTTTAGGAATGCTTCTTGAGGCTACTATTTTTCCTCCTGTTGTATGTGAATATTGAATGCATTTGGTTCTTTCTTGAGTACAGTTATCCCTTCAGGCTGGCTGGCTCTAAGGGCCAATGTTGATCATGTGTATTACACACTGTGTAATGTCTGTCCTGTTGGGTGTATTTATTCTCTACAGTGTCTGGTGCCTGCTAGACTTCTCCTTTGGACGTGATGCTTATGTAGTTAGCTGAGTCTAGGTTTGATGCTGTCTGCAACCCACTACTGCTTGTGTTCTAGGGTTCATCAGTTGGTGTGAGCCATTGTTTGTAACGTGCCGTGGGCTACCTGTCTTGAGCTACTTCTCTGTTTGCTGTTTGTGTCTGCGCTTCCTGTGCCTCGGTAGTGTGGGAAGGGCCAACATGTGTATAATGATCAGCTTCCTCCTGCTTAGAGAAGACCACAGTTCCATAAAAGTCCCAAGCTCCAGAAGATTTGCCTCCGTTTTTTTTTTTTATTTGCCTCCATTTTTAATCTTCTCTACCAGCTCTTGAAGCTGCCTAGTCTTCACATGGAGTCTTCTGTAGAAAGACTGTGGTGTGGGCTCAGACTAACCTCACTCAGCCAACCCCTCTACAGCTTGCCAGCTTATTAGGTTAGGGCAGCTGAGGTTGGGACCTCCCCCTTCTGGGGTCTCTTGGTCAGGAGCTCGGTACAGGGAATGTGGCCCCTACTCCAGAGCCTAATCCCTCAACCACTGCTGGATACTCAAATTTTATTTCTCCCCATCAAGGTGAACAGCAGGTTCAGGTTGAGTGGGGCCAACAGTCCCCTCTGCAGAAGTTCTTACAGCTGCTTGACACTTGTCTCAAGGAGGAAGACTGAGAGAGTCCTTTCCTGGGGCTGACTGTGCCCCCCAGAATGTGGCTAAACCCCTCGACCAGACCCAACAATAGGCTCAGAGGGACTCACACTTTAAATGCGCTTGCTCCAAGCCTCTGTCCCTTCCCCCTGTGGAATCTAGCCCAGGAGGACAGGATATCCAGCACCCAGGCTGGCTTACTATGAAGCTCCACCCTATTCAATGCGCATGAGCTGCTGTGCAGATGCTGATCACAGAAAGCAGAACTTGCCTCAGCTGGGCCAGGTGTGAGGAGCCCTTCCTTAAGATACCCCACTTGCAAAGATTGTTAGGTCCTGAACCAATGCTCTCTGTAGCTGTCCACTGGATGTGCCATCCCTGGGCCTCCCTGGAGGTAACCTGGTGCAGACCAGTACAAGACACTGCCCGTGACTGGCCCTCATCAATCTTCTTGGAACTACAAGCAACCCAGAGATTGTGGTTGCCTGTGTTAGGCCCAGGTGCACATGGAAATACCAAGCTGCACTCCTAGGCTGGCTTTTATCCACACTGGACCCGAGCAAAGGTCCACTTAAAAGGCCAAGGTTCCCCAATTCCTGCCTACTGCAGTCTCTGTCTGCTGGCTTCTTATTGGGCTCAGCTACTGAACAAACCTCTGGTAGAGTCCAGAGCCTGCAGCAATTCAGGGATTAGTAAGGGTAGTGGGTGTGGCTCCGCTCTTCAGCCCCAGGTGTCAGTTTGTCCAGACTTTTTTCACAGACTTCAGTAGGGTGTGGTCCCAGGAGTCTGATGGGTGTGGCCTGTGACACCCAGAGGTGTGGTATGCCCGCAGTTTGGCCAGTTTCTACTGAGTCTACCGTGAGTTGGAAGCACCAGTCAGACTCGGGAGCATGCAGGGGAAAGTACTGGCCTCAACGCCAGAAAACTGAGTCACTGATGCTGCCTGCTTCCTGGCTTCTCTGAATGAACCAGTCTTCATGGGTGGGGCAGGAGAGACTCTCAAGGGCGGAGTAGTTGCTTCTCCCCAGGCTGAAGCTGCTCAGAGGGGACTGCTCCACCCAAGGAACATGGCGACTGCAGTATTGGAGAATGACCCAACACGGTTCAGGTGGCCATCCCCCTGGGCCTCCAACTTTACACTCTCCTCATGCAACTCTAGTCCTCTCAGCTCTCCTTCCACTGGAGTCCCAGTTAAGTGGCTTGAATGAGATTTTCTGCTCTGTCCCTTTAAGATGGAGCATGCATCTCTGAGATCTCTGTCTCTTTCTCACAGACAGAAGCCTGGCTCTTTTTACCTCCAAATGCTGTGTGGGCACCTCATCTAGGCTCTGGGGGTCTAGGCTGGAGCTCCTAGCCTGGAACTTAAGACCCACACCTCCTAGGGCAACCCTCCCACAGTGAGAGTCTCTGGACCCTCAGCCACCCTGCTCGCTCCTGGGAGCGGGGCAGCCCTTTTCACATCTCCACCCTTCCCTTCAGTCTCGGTGTGGCTTCTTCTGTGATCCTTGGTTGTAGACTCCTCTTCATTAAGTCCAATGTTGGTTTTTCAAGATGATTGTTCTTAAATTAAGTTGTAATCCAATTTGGTCCTGGGAGGTAGCAGTTGTATCGTCTGCCTACTCCATTGCTATCTTGGAATCCTTTTGCAATTTTATCTTCATTCTTCTGCTGTAGTAATTTTAACTTATACTTCTGGCTCGCCCATCTGATGGCCTCAGGTACTTGAGCCATCAGTTCGCTAGTGCTTTCTCCTCCTCCCCAGGGGCCAAGGGGTTCCTCAAATTTGCCCCAGCACCCCCCATCCCTCCAGAGCACACCATGGGCCAGGTCTGCACCCCCAACCTCCACAGTGTGCATCAAGCATGCAAACGAGCTGGTGCTGGGGATAAAGGGAATCCTCAGCGCACACACTTCCTGGAGCAGCTGACCCTAGGGCTTTGCCTCGGGTGGCTCCCGACCTGTGGAATGCCAGTGGTCCATGCATCCCCACCTCCCAACTCCAGGAAGGGGCTGAACATTTAGGCTGATTCCTTGCCAACCTCGCCTTCCTACCCACTCTGAGATGCAGTTCATCCTGGAGGGAACAGCAGGTAGAGATCCAGGTCCAGGTGAAGCCCCACCAAGCTCATCAGGATCTAAAAATTCTTAATAAACAGCTCAAGTAATTCTTTTGTAATCAAGAGTGTTTGCAAGTCACTGACTTTTTAAAAATTAATTCTTTCAGCAAATTTATTTTGGTGACACTGGGTAACAAAATATTGCAGGTTTCAGGTGCACAATTCTACAACACATCATCTGTACACTGTATTGTGTGTTCACCACCCCAGTCCATGGTCAGGGTCAGCAGTGAGATGACTGCTGGAGGGAGGGGCCAGTGTAGGGGAGATAGATGATGATGGACAAGTCACGGACTTTTTGAAAGATCTGAGTTCGGCTACTCAGTTCGGCTACTGCCCCTTCCTAGAAATGAAGCATCAAGTCATGGCACTCGGAGCCACAGTGCTTATCTTGTAGAGTTGTTTGAGGTGTTCATAAGTGCTCTACAACATGCAGTAAACATGCCTGTGAATTTTCCCACGTGTCGCACATTCATCTGGAAATAACTGGTAAAGAATTCACAAAAGAGTGGTTTACAAGAAAATGAATTCTGCCTGTGAACAGCTCTGACAATCTACACTACAGGGCGGTTTGCTAACTGTCTTAGAAAGTTATGTGGGCCTGGTGAAATCTGTGAGCCCAGGTCCCCTTTGATCTGGCTAATTATAGTGAAGCATGAAAAAAATGTTAATTGCTTGGTTCTTGGCCCCTGTTTTCCTTAGCATTGTGCTTCTCTGCCTTGGCTCACTTCAGATTTTGAACATATGGTTGATGCCTCTTTGGAAACTCCATAACCACATAAGAGCAAGGTCCTACCCTGCGCTCTTCATGGGGTCAGTGAAAGAGAGCAGAAAACAATGAACCATGATTTCCTCTTGTTTCTGTTTTTGTGAAATGCTCAACTATTCATGTTCCATGGTGGCAATGTGGTTGTGAATTTCATAGAGCCCATGGGAAGCCTCAATATGTTTTATAAAAAAACTATTTATTATTGCTAGGGGGAGAAGAGATGGAGCCATTTTAGGCCCAGTGTCTGTTTGGTTTTATTGCACCAACTTGCCAATAATTGAGTTTTAATTGAATTTGGCTAAGGAAAAAGCACATTCTCTGATATAAGGGAAGAAATGGGCTGTTCAAAGGAAGTCAATTTCAAACATTATAATCAAACAGAATAATAGAATGATATATATTGGAAAGGATAATATGAGAGCCAGTATTATAATGAAAGGTATTTTCATATAAGAGATATTGTGATTGAGTTGAAAGGATCTGGACTGTGAATTAAAAGACTTCCTGTTGCTAATAGCAGTAGCACCACCAATAGTAACAGAATTTACTGAGCACTGATGTGCTGAACATGGTGGGAAGCAATTCACTTTTAATCCTTGTCTGTGAGGTATATAGTTTCTGTCGTTGCTTCATGCTAGGTATTAGGGAATGGAAGCTTAAGGAGAATAAAGAATTTGCCAGGACAAGGCCATTCATTAACATGGGAGGTCTGGAATGGTAACCAGTTCTGTGTGAGTACAGAGTTCAACTTACAGCCTTGAGCTCAATTGGCTCGGATTATAACTTTTCGTAGTTGTAGAAAAGCTGAGATAAGGATCTGGACCTCAAAGTCCATGCTCTTCTGGAAAATAGGGGGAAAGAAGAAGGGACATGGCTGAGGGCAGTGGTCCTCAAATTGTGGTCCTCAGGCTGGAGCGTTAGCATCCCTGGGGAAGTACACACTCATACGACCTCTCCCAGACCTACTGAAAAACAGCTCTGGTGGTGAGGCCCAGGAATCTGAGTTTTCCTAACCTTTCAAAGTGATTCTGATGTTCATCTGAGTTAGAAATACTGGTCTTAAGGATACAATCCAAATTTATTGTCTAACTTGAGTTTAAAAATACATATTTAATATTATAGTAAATTTTGAGTTTGGTTTTGTTAACCATATTTAACTTGTTATAAAATTCACATAATATTAAAATAGGTATAGAACTTTTTTAGTTATCAAAAAGTATCATTAATTTTAAAAGGTTTGAGAATACTTATACAATTTATGGTCCTTTTCTAAAGAAAATTTTTTACTTTTTTTATTCATTGATTTTTAGAGAGAGGGGGGTGAGGCAGGAAGCATTAACTCATAGTAGTTGCTTCTTGTATGTGCCTTGACCAGGCAAGCCCAGGGTTTCGAACCAGCGACCTCAGCGTTCCAGGTCAGCACTGTATCTACTGCGCCACCACAGGTCAAGTGAAGACATTTTTAATTTAATTGAGAAAATTTAAGTAATTAGTTGAGGATATCTACATGAATCTATCATCAGGTGTGTCAGGGAGGACGATGTTTCCCTCCTATTCCTCTTGAATTCAGATGGCTATAGTAATAGTAAAATTGACACACAACCAGGTAACAGGAGGAAAACAATTTAATACAGTGGTCCCTCATCTACTGTGGGGGTGAGGTTCCAGAACCCCCCCTCCCCTGCGCGATAGGTGAAAATCCATGAAGTAGTGACCTTATATTTCTTTTATTATTTATATATATAAAGGCTTAATAAACCTTTCCCACACTGTTATTAACCTTTCCTACACCTTTTTTGCTTATTTTACTACAAAAATAATTAAAATTATAAATATATAAAAATATCGATATACTATAAAATCCCACGATATAGCGAAAAATCTGCAATTCAGCGAGACTACGAAAGGTGAACTGCGATATGGCAAGGGAGGACTGTACTTGTTCATGGGGGACATAAATGATGCACAGAGAGAAATGGTGAACCAGTCAGCTTTTTAGGCAAAGAAACAATAAATCTGTAAAGAATTGACAGGACAAAGAAGCTTAGGTTTGGCCTGACCAGGCAGTGGCACAGTGGATAGAGCATCAGACTGGGATGCAGAGGACCCAGGTTTGAAACCCCAAGGTCCCCGGCTTGAGCAGGGGCTCATCAGCTTGAGCACGGGTCACTGGCTTGGGCATGGGATCATAGACATGATCCCATGGTCACTGGCTTGAGACCAAAGGTCACTGGCTTGAAGCCCAAGCAAGGTCTCTGGCTTGAGCCCAAGGTCACTTGCTTGAGCAAGGGGTCACTCACTCTGCTGTAGCCCCCTGGTGAAGTCACATATGAGAAAGCAATCACTGAACAACCAGAGTACTGTAAGAAAGAATTGATGCTTCTCATCTCTCTCCCTTCCTGTCTGTCTGTCCCTCTCTTTGATTCTATTGCTGTCTCTGTCAAAAAAAAAAAGAAAAGAAGAAGAGGAATCAGCTTAGGTTTGGGTGATCATTACTGAGGAATCTAAACAGAAAGAAGGCTTGTGGTGGTAAATTAGCAAAGGAGTAACAAGGACGTGTTTATACAGGCTTTATGCCCTAGATTCCGTAAGGGTGTCTCTCTCAGCCCCCTTGGAGCAAGGAAGACATCTTTCACATGGGAGATTTATTTCCTACATTTAAGGAGACAAAGGAGGGTCAATGTGCCCTTCTTGCACTGGCTGCTTATCAAGTAATTTTAATTCAAAGTAATCAATATGCCATTGTAAGATATTTTGGGACAGTTGCCCTGGGCCCTAATAGGTGCATACTAATGGAATACAGGAAATGAAACAATGCTCATGAGAAGTAGAATGAAGAATTTAGCTGAGTTTTAAAAAGTGTTGAAAGATGCAGAAGTCTTTTATTTTTTATTTTTTTAAGCAAGAGGTGGGGAGACAGTGAGACAGACTCCAACTGAGCCACTAGTTGTGAGAGGAGAAGAGGGAGAGAAGGGGGAGAGGGAGGGGAGAGAATCAGATGGTTGCTTCTCATCCGTGCCCTGACCAGGGATCAAACCCAGGACATCCACAAGCCAGACCAATGCTTTATCCACTTAGCCAACTGGCCAGGGCCAGAAACCTTTTATTTGTAAAGGAAGATGATAACAGATTTTGAGGAAAACACTGTGCCCACGCCTGGAAGGTAAGGCAGAGGGAAGTAGGCATGTCTGGAGGCAAAGGGACCGAATTCTAAAGGGGATCTGGAAAGGAAGGGTGAACCAGTTTGGATTTTGAGGATACTGCTTGAGAATCTGAACAAAACAGCACATTGAAAGAGCTTTTAAAGAAGAATGTCAGGTTAGAAGAGTGTGTAACTTATATCAGGTGTAAGGAACAGAAACTCAATTCAAAACGGTAGAATCAAAAAAGAAAAATTTTTAGCTCATGTCACTGAAGTCCAAGGCCTGCTGGGAATCCAGAGGCTCCAGCAAGGTCATTAATTATGTGTCCCCTTATTATCATCTCTGTGCCAGAGTGCCTTTCTCAGGGAAGCATCCTTGTTGTGATCAAAAGCTGGTATCCAGATGCTTCAGGCCTGCATAAGATCCTCAGAAACCCAGGCAATGTCCTAGAATTGAGCTTTGGATTCTGATATGCTGGACCAGGTCCATGACCCTCCTGGAAGGGGAGTGGGTAGAGCCATTGACACCTGCACCTCCTGGGCTGAGAGTGGGGACAGCGTGGCTGCACTGTACCTTCCAACACCTCCTAGTGTAGGCGCTGCAGAGGGGTGCCTAACCCCTGGCCTGCAGGGGCACTGAAGTGAGGAGGGACAGAGACAGGAAGATCAGCAAAGAGACTGTTACCCTGGCTAGCTACGGACTGCTGAAGGCCAAGCTTGGAGTCATTTCTGCAAAACCAATGATGACAAACTTGAACCATCACTGTAAAGAAATAGTTTTTAAAAGAAAAAATACCTAATTGTCACACTTGGAATATAGGAAATATAATAGTTGGTGCACTTAATAGAGTGAAGTGAAGTTTGAAGAAACTGAGCAGCCTCACATTTCACCATAGGAGGTTTTCATGATTGCAAAGTGAGAGATCCAAGGGGTACAGCCCTTGCTATGACCAGAGATGTCAACTTCAGACATTCGCTTTCTGCCTCCTTCTTCCTTGAATTCTTAACTCCAAGCTGGCAGGCTTCTGTGCCTTCCAGTTTCCTCTGTTAATCTAGATATTTTAGGGCTTGTATATCCCCTCCCAGTGTGGCTAGCTGTACGCATGATGAGTGGGCTTTGTTTTGGACTTCCTAACCACAGCTGCACACTCTAACTTCTCAGACTTCCCATCTCTACTGATTTTCTCTCCCTGATTTTAACCATTGAAGTAAAGAAATATCAGGAGGAAAAGTGGCTGATATAATAATAAGAGGTATCCTGATACCCCTGTCTATATGTAGATGGAAATTGTGTAAAACTTTGGAAGCACATACCAAATGGAACATGATTAATTCCTGTTAGCCAGGTTGAGCCCACAAAGTAGCTGCTTGCAAATAAATGCTCTTCATTTTAATGAAGCCATTGACAAGAAACAAAGTTTTCAGTTAATTCTTTTTTAAAAAAATTTTTACATTAATTTGAGAGAGAGAGAGAGAGAAGCATCAACTTGCTGTCTCACCCAGTTGTCCCATTTAGTTGCATACTCAGTGATCCTCCTGTTATGTGCCCTGACCAGGGTTGAGCCTGCAATCCCCGGTGCACTGGCCGATGATTTATCCACTGAGCCATCTAGCCAGGGCCTGGTTTTTGGGAAAGTCACCTGTCCTCTGTAGGTGTTAAGAACCAGACAACCTACCTGTTGTGGAATGGTTTGAGAAGAATCAGTAGAACACTTGAAAAATAAAGTGATACTAAACTGTTAAGTACACCATAGGTTCATAAAGTTTCAGAGTAAAATAGAAATGTTCTTGAGTAAGGTGGAAGTGTCCAATAGTTTACAACTGATAAGAACTCTAGGTGGGGTTGATTTATTCTGGTTCATTGAAGAATCTTCCACTGTAGCTCAGATGAGCAAGGCTTTACAAGTATGCACTAGCACTGAACTCAGAGAGTGTCTTCATTAGGGTAGTAATCGTGGTACAAGTGGGAATTACACTTGACAGCATGTCAGAGAAGCTGACATCAAAGTTACTAAATTGAAAAGATTGTCCCTCAGATCAAATCAGATATTATGACTGTCATCTCTGGCACTCTCCACACTATAAAGAGAGGGGAGAAAATACACTTCAGGTTAAACTGCTGTGTCCTCCTCCCCCATCTTTGCGGTTGCTGTTCTAATACCAGAAGATTACATGTGAAATCAAAGCAGGAAAACTTATCACTGATTGACTCCTAGAAAAATATTAAAAACATATTAGTCCCAAATTAATTTTTCCCATGGCTGTCATAAGTGAAAATGTGTCTGATTGCACAAGAGATGTAAGTTAGGATAGTAAATTTGAGCCCTGTTTTGAAAAACCTGCACTCTTTGCTCTTTGAAGGGGCTGCTCCTCATGCCTGTGTAGCATGTGAACATCTCTAGGGATGACATATAATTCTTGCTGGGAATTTGGTAGGGTTCCTGTAACCAGGAGTGTCCTCTCTTCATTGCTCTTCCTCCGTCATGGTGAAGTTAGTAGAGCGTATGTATCCAGGATAGAATCAGCTCTCACCTTGACCTTTTCCTCTCACCATGTTCTCAGTCAGCGCCGGTGACTAAAGCGCTTGTGGTGTAGTGACTGCCGGCTTCTACCTCCCTTTCGCTCAGCATCACTGTACACCCTGCTGCCGTGCCCCGTCGGCCACTGTGGAGGCTACCGTGAGTGGGAGTCTGGCCGAAAGCCCATGAGTAGATTTGGAAAGTAGTTTCCTTGTCAAGATGATGAGTGAAATGCTTCGTCTCTAAATTCATACTTCTGAAGCTTCTCAGACTCCGCAGTTTAGAGCCAGCAATTGGATTCGAGACAGGCCTCTGAATTTTGGATTGGAGAGTACTGGGATTTCAGTCAACACAGAGGTTTTCTGTGGCCACCCACAGCCTGCACCCCAGAGGTGCCACTGGTGCTGTGGCCTTTGCTTCTGTGGACTGCACCGCACACAGGGTCTCATGGAAAGTAATGACCACGCTTCACACCTGGCCTGTCACTGGAAATGCCTGTGGAATGAGTGCTCTCTGGATCCTTGTGGTGGCCAGCAGGGCGCCATTCTCTCAGACGGAATGCAATTACCTTCTCACTAATCACAGGTTGCCTGCCTTCCTGGGGTGACTGCATTCGGTCCGCCACTCCTGAAGATGCCTTCCTGTTGCTGTGCATCCCCCAGTCTGTTCTGTGCAGGAGGAGTGTCTGCCGTTCAGACACGTGGTCCTTATCTGCATTGGGCAGGTGTAAATGCCGCTGCATACATATGTTTTGAAGCTCTGGGTTTTAAAGGGCCTCCTTTAGGGTCTATTATATCATATTTCATAACGCTGGTCTTGTCAAGGTACCAGGGGATTGAGTTGGCTGAGCTCTCCGTCTTTCTCTCTTTCTCTCCACTCTCCCCTTTCCATAGAGTCACTATAGTTGAATATGTATCATGTACCGGCCTTATTATATCCATTATCTCAGTGTACTTATACATTTGCCCTGAGACATTTTCTCTGCTGGCTCTCAATGAAGAAATTGAAGCTCAGAAAAGTAAAATGACTCCCAAGGTCACCTCTCTGGTAAGCACTTGAGCCAGGACTTTAGTTCCAGGTCACTTCAGTTCCTGAAGCCTGAAGCCTTTCCACAAACTACTGAGCTTAACATTGACTACACAGCAGTACATACAAGCTTCTGAGTTACATACACAAGCTTCTCATATCTCCAGCCCAAGTTTGGTGCTTGGCCCTTAGTAAGCACATTATAAATATTAAGTTGCTGCTAAGCAGTTTTTGAAAGGTGGTAGCGAGCAATCTATAATATTTGCATCATGGAGTGACCATATACTTTTATAAACAAATCCCAATATGGTTGTTGAAAGGAGGTACGTTCTTGCTTCTTGTAGAACTACAACTCTTACATCTTCACTCTAAGCTTCTAAAATGAGCATGGTTTCTCTTTATTTCCATAACTGAAGTATTATAATCACTCAGCAAATGCTTTAAGAACTATAAAGTATAATACAAATGAAAGGTAGTATCATAGAACAATAATAGAAATTTCATACATGACTGACTAGATTCACTGAATCCCATCAAATAAAATCACAGGTCAGAGTACAAGAGGTTGTAAGCTGAGAATACAGCTCTGCAAAGAGGTTCTGGGAGACCCGCACCCTGAAATCTGAAGAGATCCATTAACTCAACGTATATTTTTATGTTAATAAAATGTCATACAAAGTCTGGAGACAATGCACATGAAAGTACTTGGAAAATAGACTTTCCCATGTTTGATCCACTATGTCCATTACTGAAGGTCTGTTTTTGGTTTAAATCTGAAAGTTGATTGAGTTCAACTGCTTTTCATTGCTTTCTTTTACCAACAAATAAGAATGTGGGATGGGATAAAGGGGCGCAGTTATTTTGTATTCTGACTAAATGTCTGAGGGTGCTATATGGAAGGCAGTGACATGCCAGTTCATAGTCCCGGAGCTAAATGACTTCCCTGCTTCCAGCCCATGTGAAAAGCGGTCCAAACAATGTGTTAGTAAAAATAGAAAATTCTGAACTGACTAATAGAAAAGGAATGCCCTTAGTTTCAGTCAGAGAAACATTTATTTTGGCTGGTGCCTTCCTAGGAGTAGGCAAAAAGATAGCTAGTACTGGTCATAGCCCTGCAGGGGGTGACAGTAGCATTTGAGGCCAAGGGGCTTTAACCACACTACACCTTCTCACATGGGCAGTTGTCGCAGCTCTGTGATCATGACTATGAACAAATAGCACATGCCCAGTGTATTTGAATGGTGTAATGGGGGACCCTTGGCACAGTTCCATACATGGGACTTGAGACTCTCTGACATGCTAACATAATGATTTTTCTTTTTAGTGAAGTTACCATTCTGTTACTGTTGTTGAAGGTTTTAAACAAAGTCACCTAGTCTGTGTGCCCCTCTCAGAAGAAGATCGGAACATGCACTGCACTCTGCCTCCCTGTTAAATCTGTGTGCTTAGACATCACACTCACTTCGTTTTCCATGTATGAACTTGTCCCAACTGCCCTATGTAACTCAAGGGAGTTGTTTGTGGCTGTCACCATGGGCCATGATGTCTTCCCTGAGGACATTAGTTACAATATCAGGGCACCCTGTGGTCTTCACCACTCTATTCTATGGTTTCCCTACAGAAAATTGTGTCTATTACAGAACTTTTAGTATGTGGAAATGTTGGAATGGAAGCAAATATAATTCCTTTATATTATAGTTTGTCGGCCAAGAACAACCAATGTTAGTATCGTGTCTTATGTTTCCTAGGTTATTAGCCCCCCACCCCCCACCCTGTCTCTTTGCATAGGTTTTGGTTTGGGTGTAAAAACTAGTGATTATACTACCTGTGTGATGTGATATGTTGTGGGTTTTTTTTATTAACTTTTATAAGTATTTTCTTTCATTTCAAATTATTAAAAACTTTTATGTTTTATAATATTCATGTAACCTAATTTATAGTTCTTTTATTATTTGGTGTTAAAGCTTCTTAGCAGTCTGACACAATTATAAATAATTCCTGATGCCCATTGAGAATTATTTCCTTAAGATATTCTCCCAGAAGTGGACTTAATAGGTCAAGACTATAGATAGTTTAAGTTTCTTGATACAGGTTACTAAATGGCAGTCTAGAATAATGGGAACAATGTGACTAATGGTCAGGGTATAATTTTATAAATTATGGCATTTTCACATGATGGGGAATTATGCAGTGATTAAAATTGTTTTTAGAAGATCCTGACATTGCTTTTGTTATAAAGATTTACCTTATTTAGAAAAATGTGTATATATAATTTTTTTGGTACAGAAAAAGCATAAAGGAACTATAACACTATCTCAATTGTAAAAACCATTGGTTATAGAATTGTAGAGGACTTCTATTTTCTCCTTTATTGTTTTAATACATCCTAAAATTTTATAAGGAATGTGTATTGCTTTTATAATCTGAAAATTACTTTCTAAAAGCATTAAACTAAATGTATGAAGGTCCTACTATCTTTAAGCTTAATTTTAAAGCTTTTGAACAAAAATAACATTAACGATTTCACTAAGAAAATGAAACTCCAAGCCCTGGCCGGTTGGCTCAGCGGTAGAGCGTCGGCCTAGCGTGCGGAGGACCCGGGTTCGATTCCCGGCCAGGGCACACAGGAGAAGCGCCCATTAGCTTCTCCACCCCTCCGCTGCACTTTCCTCTCTGTCTCTCTCTTCCCCTCCCACAGCCAAGGCTCCATTGGAGCAAAGATAGCCCGGGCGCTGGGGATGGCTCTATGGCCTCTGCCTCAGGCGCTAGAGTGGCTCTGGTCGCAACATGGCGACGCCCAGGATGGGCAGAGCATCGCCCCCTGGTGGGCAGAGCGTCGCCCCATGGTGGGCGTGCCGGGTGGATCCCGGTCGGGCGCATGCGGGAGTCTGTCTGACTGTCTCTCCCTGTTTCCAGCTTCAGAAAAATGAAAAAAAAAGAAAAAAAGAAAAAAAAAATGAAACTCCAGTTCTTTCAGCTGTTCAGTCACATACTCTAGTATCTTGATTTCGGGAGCAATTGGAATGAAGCTATAGAGGTAGATTGCAGTTGCTAACTTCACCCATTTGCCTAAATTTGATTTTTTTTTTTATTAAGTGAGAGGCAGGGAGGCAGAGAGACAGAATCTTGCATGTGTTCCCGCTGAGATCCACCCAGAAAGTCCCCTGTGGGGCGATGCTCTGTCCATCTGGGGCCATTGCTCCGTTGCTTGGCAACTGAGCTATTTTAGTGCCTAAGGTGAGACTGCTGGAGGTAAGAGAAAAAAAGAGAGAAGAGAGGTAGAAAGAGAGGGGAAGGGGAAGGGTGGAGAAGCAGATGATCACACCTCTCCTGTGTGCCCTGACTAGGAATCAAACCCGGGACTTCCACATGCCAGGCAATGCTCTAACACTGAGCCAACCGGTGATTTTTCTTTAAATGGTAAACTCTAAATTGCATACACATAGTACATTCATTTATTTACTCATTCATAGTCGAATGAACTTGTGGCCCTCCAGTTAAAAAATATTAGTGAGCTTATCCCGTGACATCCAAATAAAATTCAGACTCTAGGCAGGACCTCGGTAAGCCATCCTCCCTTCCTTTTAGGTTTTATCTGTGACTTCAGCTAGTTCCTCATCTCCAAACTTTCACTATTCTTTCGTGTCTCTGAGCTACTCTTAATGCTACCCCAGCTGTCAGAAATGTCGTTTCCCTGTGATATCACTTCACGTTCCACCTCTGCCATGAGCCTTTCTCTGATCCCCACTCAGGGGGCACTTTTCCTTCCTTGCTATGGCTCAAAATTTGTAACACCAACATGGCGTTACTTTGTAATATTATATTGTATTTCTTGCTTGTCTTCTTTTTCCTCTTCTAGGACATTGTCTTAGAATAGTTTAAATGTGCCATGGGTAGGACTCACAAACTTTTGTTGACTAAATTTAGAGGCACAAAGCAGTCATTATCTTTATTTTAGTCACACCAGTGGAGTGCATTAAATACCAAAATGACCTTTATTCTAGTGAAGTCCAAGTTTATTTTCCATTTTAGAGAGCTAGTATTTTGCTCACATGCCTGTTATAATTAGAAATACTGCGATTTAACACTGATCTTCTTATAGGAATCCCAGGTATATCACAGATAATTAAGTACTGAAAAGAATCATATTAACAAAAAAATATTAAAACCCAAGGAGTAGGAATAAGTAAAGAAAAGCTGTATTTTTAGTAGCTGTCTTCCTCAGCTTTACTTTCCAAATTAAATAAATAATTAAAGCTTCCTCGAGGCTTTGTGGTGTCACTGTTTTACTGTTGGTGTTATCAGTACACATATCATCATCTTTGCAATTTTGTGGCGGATGTTTTGCTTTGCAATTAATTACACAGCCACACGTAGTTGTAACTCCAGCATTTGTGACTTTTTCACGGTATTCATGTCCTTTACCCTAACACTTCAACAAATTGACATTCGTTGCATCCAGCATCATTCTTCCAAAATAAAAATGGAGTTAACTAATATAAGGACTGATACGCCTGAGAAATATCCTACCACTGACCAAACTGGGACTCTCTTTTGGGTATCCTATAAAGCTTAGTCATTCATATGCTTATTTAGAGACTATGATTTTGTCTACTCTGCTTTGTTCCCTTATCGAGCTTTTTTTTTACTAGTTTTTTTTTAATTGATATTAATGGGGTGACATTGATAAATCAAGGTACATATGTTCAGAGAAAACATCTCTAGGTTATTATTATTTTTTTTGTATTTTTCTGAAGCTGGAAACGGGGAGAGACAGTCAGACAGACTCCCGCATGCGCCCGACCGGGATCCACCCGGCACGCCCACCAGGGGGCAACGCTCTGCCCACCAGGGGGCGATGCTCTGCCCCTCCAGGGCATCCCTCTGCCTCCACCAGAGCCACTCTAGCGCCTGGGGCAGAGGCCAAGGGGGGTGGAGAAGCAAATGGGCGCTGCCCTGGCCGGGAATCGAACCCGGGTCCCCCGCACGCCAGGCCGACGCTCTACCACTGAGCCAACCGGCCAGGGCCCTCTAGGTTATTTTGACATTTGATTATGCTGTACCGCATTTCCATCACCCAAAGTCCAATTTTCTTCCATCACCTTCCCACGGGTTTTCTTTGTGCCCCTCCCCTCCCCCAACCCCAACCCTCTCCTCCTCCCCTCCCCATAACCCCCACACTCTAATGCATGTCTCTGAGTCTCATTTGGATGTCTCACCTATGTATGGAATCATATAGTTCTTAGTTTTTTCTGATTTACTTATTTTGCTCAGTATAATGTTATCAAGGTCCATCCATCTTATTGTAAATGATCCGATGTCATCATTTCTTATGGCTGAGTAGTAAGTATTCCATAGTATATATGTACCAAAGCTTTTTAATCCACTCGTCCACTGATGGACACTTGGGCTATTTCCAGATCTTCACTATTGTGAACAATGCTGCCATAAACATGGGGGTGCATTTCTTCTTTTCAAACAGTGCTATGGTGTTCTTGGGGTGTATTCCTAACAGTGGGATAGCTGGGTCAAAAGGCAGTTTGATTTTTAATTTCTTGAGGAACCTTCATACTGTTTTCCACAGTGGCTGCACCAGTCTTCATTCCCACCAGCAATGCAGAAGGGTTCCCTTTTCTCTACATCCTCGCCAGCACTTATTCTGTGTTGTTTTGTTGATGAGCGCCATTCTGACTGGTGTGAGGTGATATCTCATTGTGGTTTTAATTTGCATTTCTCTAATGATTAGTGATGTTGAGCATTTTTTCATATGCTTATTGGCCATCTGTATGTCCTCTTTGGAGAAGTGTCTATTCATTTCCTTCGCCCATTTTTTGATTGGATTGTTTGTCTTCCTGGTATTCAGTTTTACAAGTTCTTTATAAATTTTGGTTATTAACCCCTTTTCAGACGTATTGTCAAATATGTTCTCCCATTGTGTAGTTTGCCTTTTTATTCTGTTCTTATTGTCTTTAGCTGTGCAGAAGCTTTTTAGTTTGATATAGGCCCTTTTGTTTATCCTGTCTTTTATTTCCCCTGCCCATGGAGATAAATCGGCAAATATATTGCTGTGAGAGATGTCAGAGAACTTACTGCCTATGTTTTCTTCTAAGATGCTTATCGTTTTACGGCTTACATTTAAGTATTTTATCCATTTTGAATTTATTTTTGTGAATGGTGTAAGTTGGTGGGTCTAGTTTCCTTTTTTTGCAGGTAGCTGTCCAATTTTCCCAACACCATTTGTTGAAGAGGCTGTCTTTACTCCAATGTATGCTCTTACCTCCTTTATCAAATATCAGTTGTCCATAAAAGTGTGGGTTTATTTCTGGGTTCTCTGTTCTGTTCCATTGATCTATATGCCTATTCTTATGCCAGTACCAGGCTGTTTTGAGTACAATGGCCTTGTTGTATAACTTGATATCAGGAAGTATGATAACTTCCCACTTTATTCTTCCTTTTCAAGAATGCTGAGGCTATTCGTATTCCCTTTTGGCTCCATATAAATTTCTGGAATATTTGTTCTATATCTTTGAAGTAAGTCATTGGTACTTTAATTGGTATTGCATTGAATTTATAAATTGCTTTGGGTAATATAGACATTTTAATGATGTTTATTCTTCCTAACCATGAGCACAGTATATGATTCCACTTGTTTGTATCTTCCCTGATTTTTTTTATCAATGTTTTATAATTTTCGAGTACAAGTCAATAATCTCCCTGATAAATTTATTCCTAGGTACTTTATTTTTTTGCTTGCGATGGTAAAGGGGATTGCTTCCTTAATTTCTCTTTCTGACAGTTCATTATTAGTGTATAAAAATGCCTCTGATTTCTGAGTATTAATTTTATATCCTGCCACCTTGCTGAATTCATTTATCAGGTCTAGTAGTTTTTTTTACTGAGACTTTAGGGTTTTCTATATACAATATCATATCATCTGCAAATAATGATAGTTTTACTTCTTTTCCAATTTGGATGCCCTTTACTTCTTTTTCTTGTCTGATTGCTGTGGCTAGGACTTCCAGAACTATGTTGAATAAGAGTGGTAAAAGGGAGCACCCCTGCCTTGTTCCTGATCTTAAGGGTATTGCTTTTAATTTTTGCCCATTGAGTATGATGTTGGCTGTGGGTTTGTCATAGATGGCCTTTATCATGTTGAGGTATGTTCCCTGTATTCCAACTTTGCTAAGAGTTTTGATCATGCTAAATTTTATCAATGCTTTTTCTGCATCTATTGATATTATCATGTAGTTTTTCTCCTTCCTTTTGTTGATGAATCACATTGATTGATTTGTGAACATTGTACCAGCCTTGCCTCCCAAGAATGAATCCCACTTGATCGTGGTGTATGATTTTTTTAATATATTGCTGGATCTGATTTGCTAATATTTGTTGAGGATTTTAGCATCTAAATTCATCAGGGATATTGGCCTTTAATTTTCTTTCTTTGTGTTGTCTTTGCCCGGTTTTGGAATCAGAATTATGCTCGTCTCGTAAAAGGAGCTTGGAAGTCTTCCTTCCTCTTGAATTTTTTGAAATAGCTTGAGAAGGATAGGAGTTAGTACTTCTTTGAATATTTGGTAGAATTCACTTGTGAAGCCATCAGGCCCAGGACTTTTCTTTTTTGGGAGTTTTTTGATAATTGTTAAAATTTCATTTGTTATAATTGGTCTGTTTAGGTTTTCTGATTCTTCCAGATTGATTTTTGGAAGATTATATGTTTCAAGGAATTTGTCTATTTCATCTAGGTTGTCTAGTTTTTTGGCGTACAGTTCTTTTTTTTTTTTTTTTTTTTTTTTATAATTTTATTTTTTTAATGGGGTGACATCAATAAATCAGAATACATATATTCAAAGATAACAACTCCAGGTTATCTTGTCGTTCAATTATGTTGCATACCCACCACCCAAAGTCAGATTGTCCTCTGTCACCTTCTATCTTGTTTTCTTTGTGCCCCTCCCACCCCCTATCCCTCTCCCATTCCCCCCTCCCCCCCGTAACCACCACACTCTTATCAATGTCTCTTAGTTTCACTATTATGTCCCACCTACATATGGAATAATACAGTTCCTGTTTTTTTCTGATTTACTTATTTCGCTTCGTATCATGTTATCAAGATCCCACCATTTTGCTGTAAATGTTCCGATGTCATCATTTCTTATGGCTGAGTAGTATTCCATAGTGTATATGTGCCACATCTTCTTTATCCAGTCATCTATTGATGGGCTTTTTGGTTGTTTCCATGTCCTAGCCACTGTGAACAATGCTGCAATAAACATGGGGCTGCATGTGTCTTTACGTATCAATGTTTCTGAGTTTTGGGGATATATACCCAGTAGAGGGATTGCTGGGTCATAAGGTAGTTCTATTTTCAGTTTTTTGAGGAACCACCATACTTTCTTCCATAATGGTTGTACTACTTTACATTCCCACCAACAGTGTATGAGGGTTCCTTTTTCTCCACAGCCTCTCCAACATTTGCTATTGCCTGACTTGCTAATAACAGCTAATCGAACAGGTGTGAGGTGGTATCTCATTGCCGTTTTGATTTGCATTTCTCTAATAGCTAAAGAAGATGAGCATCTTTTCATATATCTGTTGGCCATTTGTATTTCTTCCTGGGAGAAGTGTCTATTCATATCCTCTTCCCATTTTTTTATTGGATTGTTTGTTTGTTTGTTGTTGAGTTTTATGAGTTCTTTGTATATTTTGGATATTAGGCCCTTATCTGAGCTGTTGTTTGAAAATATCATTTCCCATTTAGTTGGCTTTCTGTTTATTTTGTTATCAGTTTCCCTTGCTGAGCAAAAACTTCTTAGTCTGATGTAGTCCCATTCATTAATTTTTGCCTTCACTTCTCTTGCCATTGGAGTCAAATTCATAAAATGCTCTTTAAAACCCAGGTCCATGAGTTGAGTACCTATGTCTTCTTCTATGTACTTAATTGTTTCAGGTCTTATGTTTAGATCTTTGATCCATTTTGAGTTAATTTTTGTACAGGGGGAGAGACTGTAGTCCAGTTTCATTCTTTTGCATGTGGCTTTCCAGTTTTCCCAGCACCATTTATTGAAGAGGCTTTCTTTTCTCCATTGTGTGTTGTTGGCCCCTTTATCAAAAATTATTTGACTATATATATGTGGTTTTATTTCTGGACTTTCTATTCTGTTCCATTGGTCTGAGTGTCTATTTTTCTGCCAATACCATGCTGTTTTGATGGTCGTGGCCCTATAATAGAGTTTGAAGTCAGGTATTGTTATGCCCCCAGCTTCATTCTTTTTCTTTAGGATTGCTTTGGCTATTCGGGGTTTTTTATAGTTCCATATAAATCTGATGATTTTTTGCTCTATTTCTTTAAAAAATGTCATTGGAATTTTGATGGGAATTGCATTAAATTTGTATATTGCTTTGGGTAATATAGCCATCTTGATTATATTTATTCTTCCTAGCCAAGAACAAGGTATATTCTTCCATCTCATTATATCTTTTTCAATTTCCCTTAACAATGGTTTATAGTTTTCATTATATAAGTCCTTTACATTCTTTGTTATGTTTATTCCTAAGTATTTTATTTTTTTTGTTGCAATCGTGAAGGGGTTTATTCTTTTGAGTTCCTTCTCAGTTGTTTCATTGTTGGCATATAGAAAGGCTATTGACTTCTGTATGTTAATTTTGTATCCTGCGACCTTACTGTATTGGCTTATTGTTTCTAGTAGTCTTTTTGTGGATTCTTTGGGGTTTTCGATGTATAGGATCATATCATCTGCAAAAAGTGATACCTTTACTTCTTCTTTTCCGATATGGATGCCTTTTATTTCTTTGTCTTGTCTGATTGCTCTGGCTAGAACCTCTAGTACCACATTAAATAAGAGTGGAGAGAGTGGACAACCCTGTCTTGTTCCTGATTTAAGGGGGAAAGCCTTCAGTTTAGTGCCATTTAATATGATGTTAGCTGATGGTTTATCATATATGGCCTTTATCATGTTGAGATATTTTCCTTCTATACCCATTTTGTTGAGAGTCTTAAACATAAAATTGTGTTGTATTTTATCGAAAGCCTTTTCTGCGTCTATTGATAAGATCATGTGGTTTTTGTTCTTTGTTTTGTTGATATGGTGTATTACGTTAACCGTTTTACGTATGTTGAACCATCCTTGAGATTCTGGGATGAATCCCACTTGATCATGATGTATTATTTTTTTAATATGTTGTTGTATTCGATTTGCTAGTATTTTGTTTAGTATTTTAGCATCTGTATTCATTAGAGATATTGGTCTGTAGTTTTCTTTTTTTGTGCCATCCTTGCCTGGTTTTGGTATGAGGCTTATGTTGGCCTCATAAAATGTGTTTGGAAGTATTGCTTCTTCTTCAATTTTTTGGAAGACTTTGAGTAGAATAGGAACCAAGTCTTCTTTGAATGTTTGATAAAATTCGCTGGTATAGCCGTCAGGGCCTGGACTTTTATTTTTGGGGAGGTTTTTAATGGTTTTTTCTATTTCTTCTCTACTGATAGGTCTGTTTAGGCTTTCTGCTTCTTCTTGACTCAGTCTAGGAAGGTTGTATTTTTCTAGGAATTTATCCATTTCTTCTAGGTTGTTGAATTTAGTGGCATAAAGTTTTTCATAGTATTCTACAATAATTCTTTGTATATCTACGGTGTCCGTGGTGATTTCTCCTCTTTCATTTTGTATTTTGTTTATATGAGTTCTTTCTCTTTTTTCCTTGGTAAGTCTTGCCAAGGGTTTGTCAATTTTGTTGATCTTTTCAAAGAACCAGCTCCTTGTTCTATTAATTTTTTCTATAGTTTTTCTGTTCTCTAATTCATTTATTTCTGCTCTGATTTTTATTATCTCCTTTCTTCGGCTGGTTTTGGGTTGTCTTTGTTCTTCTTTTTCTAGTTCCTTAAGGTGGGAAGTTAAGTGGTTCACTTGGGCTCTCTCTTGTTTGTTCATATATGCCTGAAGCGATATGAACTTCCCTCTTATCACTGCTTTTGCTGCATCCCATAGATTCTGATATGTCGTATTGTCATTTTCGTTAGTCTGTATATATCTTTTGATCTCTGCACTTATTTCTTCTTTGACCCATTCATTTTTTAGAAGTATGTTGTTTAGTTTCCACATTTTTGTGGGATTTTTTTCCTCTTTTTTGCAGTTGAATTCTAGTTTCAAGGCTTTATGATCAGAAAATATGCTTGGTACAACTTCAATTTTTCTGAATTTGCTGATGTTGTTTTTGTGGCCCAACATATGGTCAATTCTTGAGAATGATCCATGTACACTAGAGAAAAATGTATACTCAGTCACTTTGGGATGAAATGTCCTGTAGATGTCTATCATATCCAGGTGCTCTAGTGTTTTGTTTAAGGCCACTATGTCTTTGTTGATTCTCTGTTTGGATGACCGATCTAGAGCCGTCAGCGGTGTATTGAGGTCTCCAAGTATGATTGTATTTTTGTCAGTTTTTGTTTTAAGATCAATAAGTAGCTGTCTTATATATTTTGGTGCTCCTTGGTTTGGTGCATATATATTAAGAATTGTTATGTCTTCTTGATTCAGTGTCCCCTTAGCCATTATGAAATGGCCATTTTTGTCTCTAAGTACTTTTCCTGTCTTGTAGTCAGCATTATCTGATATGAGTATTGCTACACCTGCTTTTTTTTGGATGTTATTTGCTTGGAGTATTGTTTTCCAGCCTTTCACTTTGAATTTGTTTTTATCCTTGTTACTTAGATGAGTTTCCTGTAGGCAGCATACAGTTGGATTTTCTTTTTTAATCCATTCTGCTACTCTGTGCCTTTTTATTGGTGAGTTTAATCCATTTACATTTAGTGTAATTATTGATACTTGTGAGTTCCCTATTGCCATTTTATATCTTGCTTTCTGTTAGTTTTGTGTCTTGTTTGATCCTTCTCTTTCGTTTTTCTATCTTTTGTTTTTATTTGGTTGTATTCCATACATCTTTCCTCTGTTGCTATCTTTTTTATCTCATGTGCTTCTGTGGTGGTTTTTTCAATGGTGGTTACCTTTGAGTAATGAAAAGGGTCCCTACCCTGTTCATTGTAGCGAACTATTTTGTGAGTACTTTTGCACTCCATCGTCCTTTGCTACTGTTAATCTCCGTCTTCTCCCCCTCTTTCTTTTTGTTGTTGTCACATTTAAATTTGGTTTTATTGTGTTCTTCTTGGAGCTTTTACTTGTGGCTCTGTTTTTTTTTTTGTTCTTTGTATCTGATTGGAGAACCCCCTTTAGTAATTCCTGGAGTGGGGGTTTTCTGATGATAAATTCCCTCATCTTTTCTGTATCTGTGAATGTTTTTATTTCTCCTTCGTATTTGAAGGATAGCTTTGATGGGTATAGTATTCGTGGCTGAAAGTTCCTCTCTTTCAGGACTTTAAATATTGGGGTCCACTCTCTTCTAGCTTGTAGAGTTTCTGCTGAGAAATCTGATGATAATCTAATGGGCCTTCCTTTATATGTTGTATTCTTCTTTTCCCTGGCTGCCTTGAGAATTTTTTCTTTGCTGTTGGTTTGTGTCAATTTCATTATGATATGCCTTGGAGTAGGTTTGTTGGGGTTAAGAAAACTTGGAGTTCTGTTTGCTTCTTGAACTTGAGGCTTTAGTTCTTTCCACAGGCTTGGGAAGTTCTCATCAATTATTTGTTTAAGTATGTTCTCCATTCCATTTTCTCTCTCTTCTCCCTCTGATATACCTATTATTCTTATGTTATTCTTTTTGATGGAGTCAGATAATTCTTGTAGGGCTATCTCATTTTTTTAAATTTTTGAGTCTCTTTCTTCTTCTCTCTGTTGTGCCTCAAGTTGCTTGTCTTCTATTTCACTAATCCTCTCTTCTATCTGACCTGTTCTATTAGCTAAGCTTGTTACTTCGTTTTTCAGCTCGTGAATTGAGTTTTTCATCTCTGTTTGATTTGTTTTTATAGTTTCAATTTCCTTGGACATATATTCTTTGTGTTCATGGAGTTGTTTTCTGATTTCCCTATATTGCCTTTCTGTGTTTTCTTGTATATCTCGGAGGATTTTTAGGATTTCTATCTTGAATTCTCTGTCATTTAGCTCCAAGGTTTCCAATATATTAAATTTTTTCTCCATAGATTTTTCCTCATCTAGCTGTGTTACCTCTCTTTCTTTTGTATCCATGATATTCGATTTTCTCTTCCTTAATGGCATCTGAGGGTAGTTTTGTTGATAGTATTAATGAGATTTAATAAAGAATAAAAAGTTAAAAAAAATAAAAAAATAACAAATCGAAAAAAGTTGTTTTTTTAAAAAAAATTAATAATGAAATAAAGAAAAATAAAATAAAATAAAAATTTTTAAAAAAGGAAATTATTCCCCCCCTCTTTTTTTCCTCTCCTCTCCTCTCCCCTCTTTCTTGAGAAAATCTTGTGGTGGACTGTGAGTTATAACAAACAATGCCTGTGATGGAGGGCCTGAATTGGGAAAAGTAATAAAGGGGCAAAAAAGAGAGAAAGAAAAAAAAAAAAAAAAAAGAGCGTATGGACCCACAAAAAGCAAATAAGGAAAAAATTTGGGTCAAGAATAAAATGATTTGCTTTTAGGTGTTGGTTTTCTAAGAGTTATGATGAGAGGAATAAGAGAAAAATGGAAAAATGGGGGGACAAATTAAAAACTTAATATTGTATTTAGTGGAACAAGAACTAGATAATATGGAGAGCCAGGGATGGGAGCACTGCTAGTGCGTTAAAAAGGTGAAGTAAAAACCCCCCAAAATGCCACAAACATAGGTTTGAGTCCCAGATAAGATAATTTGTTTGTTATTGAGGTTTGAATGAGAGGAGATGTAAAGGAGAAAGGAAGAAACTAATATAGAGGGAGAAAAGAAAGAGAGAGAGAGAAAAAAAGAGGGAACCACTAAAAGAAGAAAAAAGAAAGGAGAGAGAGAGAGAGAGAGTTAAGGGTTTTGGAGTGCAACCCTCATAGAGAGAAAGGAAAAGAACAGAAAAGATAATGGGAGATGTAACACTTATGGGTAGTGTAGTTCAAGGAGAGGAGAGAGTAAGACCGGTAGAGAGTTAATCGGCCAAATTGGAGGAGGAAAAAAAAGTCTCAAGAATGAAGATAAGAGAAACAAACGAACAAATATAATAAAATGGGATAGGTTATAAAGTCTGCATATTATTCTTGATTTTGAAAGGTTATCTTCTTGCTTTTTCTTTTCTCTCCCTCTTCCTGGTCGGTGACTCTGTACCCCGGGTTCTGCCCCTTTGGCACGCTCAGGTAGAGGTTTGCAGTTGATAAGTCTCTATGGCAATGTCATGTATTGTGCTTTATTCTCGTTGGGAGTCG
Source organism: Saccopteryx bilineata (assembly GCF_036850765.1). Classification (NCBI taxonomy): domain Eukaryota; kingdom Metazoa; phylum Chordata; class Mammalia; order Chiroptera; family Emballonuridae; genus Saccopteryx; species Saccopteryx bilineata. The sequence goes on from NC_089495.1 coordinate 111,342,033, forward strand.
AGGCTCATTAGCATTTATGGGCTCCGACAGTGAGAGAGTCCGTGTTCCTGGAGCCTTTCTCCTAGTCTTTCCTTCCTCAATTAGTAGCCTGATAGTCCAGGTATGGGGTTGCTGCTGCCTCTGCCTGGATAGTAAGAGGCTCAAATTGCTGGCAACTCCCCACTCTATTTCCACTCAGCACAGGGCTCTGGGTAAGGCTCAGTCAGTCAGAGCTGCTAGCATAATCAGGCGGGCTTTCCGCCCACTCGAAGACCTCTGGCTCTGCCACTCTATCCGGTAACACAAGCGGGCACCCACTTCCGGGGCACTTGGAGGAAACTCTCACTCACTGTCTGCAACCAGGATATCCGGCCAGCAGTCTCACGCTCTGAGTGAAACCCCCAACCGCAGGGAAAAGTTGCAGCGTTGGAATTGAGTCTCGCTCCGTCCCCGTGTGCGGCTTTTGCAAGGCGCTGGGGCGGCCCGAGATTCCGCTTTGGCCCACACAAAGGCCCCTGACTCTGCCCCTCTCTGTGATAACACGGGCGCGCACTGCCGAGGCACTCGGAGGAATCGCTCACTCCTTATCTGCGCGCGCAAACCAGGATATGAGGCCGGCCGTGGTTCCCTCTGAGTGAAACAGCCTCCAGCACGGAAAATCTCCACCGTTGGGATTAGTTCTCACTCCCTCCCGTGCGTGGCTTTCCCAGGGTGCTGGGGCTGCCCAGAGACTCTGCCCTCAGCCCACAGAAAGGCCTCTGACCCTGCCTCTCCGTGGGGCAACACGGGCACCCACTTCCGCGGCTTAGGAAGAAATCTCTCTTCCACTAACTGCGCACCGACCAGGAGACCGGGTAAAATGGCCGCTCCGCTTGTCTTTCTTTGTTTGGGTTTGGCGCGAGTGTTAGCTTGTATTGCCCGGGTTGCCACAGGATCAGATTTTCCTCGGCTTGGATCTCTGAGCCACAGCCTGGTTCGGCCGTTTTTGCTGCGGGGGCCTGGATCTATTCACCCCCTTTGCCCGCCTCAGTTTCTATATTCACAGTTACCAGAGAAAGCCGCCCTGTTTAGGTTAGTGAGGAAGACGGAGCATTTCTTACTCCTTATTTCCTTCGGGGTTTGGTTATATATTTAGCCAATTTTTCACTCAATCATACCTTTGGGTGTATTGCGAAGAATCTGGAAGCTCCAAGTATAGGTTTTTCTGTTTCTGGTTGAAGATCTTGTTGAGTTTTGGGGGAGATTTATCGGTATCGCTTCCTACTCCGCCATTACTCTGACGTCATCGGGTTCGGCGTACAGTTCTTCATAGTATTTTCTTTTTTGTTTGTTTGTTTGTTTTTTAATATATCTTTTTTTTATTAAATTTAATGCAGTGACATTGATAAATCAGGGTACATATGTTGAGAGAAAATATCTCTAGATTATTTTGACATTTGATTGTGCTGTATACCCCTCCCGCAAAGTTAAATTGTCTTCTGTCACCTTCTATCTGGTTTTCTTTGTGCCCCTCCCCTCCCCTAACCCCTCTCTCCTTCTTCACCCCATCCCCCTCTCCCAACCCCCCGCCCCTGTTGCCATCACATTCTTGTTCATGTCTCTGAGTCTCATTTTTATGTCCCTTCTATGTATGGATTCATCTTAGTTTTTTTTCTGATTTACTTATTTCACTCCGTATAATGTTGTCAAGGTCCATCCATGTTATTGTAAATGATCCGATGTCATCATTTCTTATGGCTGAGTAGTATTCCATAGTATATATGTACCAAAGTTTTTTAATCCACTCGTCTTCTGACGGACACTTGGGCTGTTTCCAGATCTTCGCTATTATGAACAATGCTGCCACAAACATGCGGGTGCATTTCTCCTTTTCGAGCCGTTCTATGGTGTCCTTGGGGTACATTCCTAAAAGTGGGATAGCTGAGTCAAAAGGCAGTTCGATTTTCAGTTTTTTGAGGAATCTCCATACTGTTTTCCACAGTGGCTGCACCAGTCTGCATTCCCACCAGCAGTGCAGGAGGGTTCCCTTTTCTCCACATCCTCGCCAGCACTTATTCTGTGTTGTTTTGTTGATAAGCGCCATTCTGACTGGTGTAAGGTGATATCTCATTGTGGTTTTAATTTGCATTTCTCTAATGATTAGTGATGTTGAGCATTTTTTCATATGCCTATTGGCCATCTGTATGTCCTCTTTGGAGAAGTGTCTATTCATCTCTTTCGCCCATTTTTGGATTGGGTTGTTTGTCTTCCTGGTGTTGAGTTTTACAAGTTCTTTATAAATTTTGGTTATTAACCCCTTATCAGACGTATTGTCAAGTATGTTCTCCCATTGTGTAGTTTGTCTTTTTATTCTGTTCTTGTTGTCTTTAGCTGTGCAAAAGCTTTTCAGTTTGATATAGTCCCATTTGTTTATCCTGTCTTTTATTTTACTTCCCCGTGGAGATAAATCAGCAAATATATTGCTCCGAGAGATGTCGGAGAGCTTACTGCCTATGTTTTCTTCTAAGATACTTATAGTTTCACGGCCTACATTCAAGTCTATTATCCATTTTGAGTTTATTTTTGTGTGTGGAGTAAGCTGGTGATCTAGTTTCATTTTTTTGCAGGTAGCTGTCCAATTTTCCCAACACCATTTGTTAAAGAGGCTGTCTTTACTCCATTGTATTTCCTTACCTCCTTTGTCAAATATCAGTTGTCCATAGAACTGTGGGTTTATTTCTGGGTTCTCTGTTCTGTTCCATTGATCTATATGCCTATTCTTATGCCAGTACCAGGCTGTTTTGAGTACAATGGCCTTGTAGTATAACTTGATATCAGGAAGTGTGATACCTCCCACTTTATTCTTCTTTTTTAAGATTGCTGAGACTATTCGTGTCCTTTTTTGATTCCATATAAATTTTTGGAATATGTGTTCTATATCTTTGAAGTATGTCATTGGTATTTTAATTGGTATTGCATTGAATTTATAAATTGCTTTGGGTAATATAGACATTTTAATGATGTTTATTCTTCCTAAGCATGAGCACGGTATATGCTTCCACTTGTTTGTATCTTCCTTGATTTCTTTTATCAATGCTTTGTAATTTTCTAAGTACAAGTCTTTAGTCTCCTTGGTTAAGTTTACTCCTAGGTACTTTATTTTTTTGGTTGTAATTGTGAAGGGGATTGTTTCCTTAATTTCTCTTTCTGACTGTTCATTGTTGGTGTATAAAAATGCTTCTGATTTCTGAGTATTGATTTTATATCCTGCCACTTTGCTGAATTTACTTATCAGGTCCAGTAGTTTTTTGACTGAGACTTTAGGGTTTTCTATATACAATATCATATCATCTGCAAATAATGATAGTTTTACTTCTTCTTTTCCAACTTGAATGCCTTTTATTTCTTCTTCTTGTCTGATTGCTGTGGCTAGGACTTCCAGGACTATGTTAAATAAGAGTGGTGAAAGGGGGCACCCCTGCCTTGTTCCTGATCTTAAGGGTATTGCTTTTAATTTTTGCCCATTGAGTATGATGTTGGCTGTGGGTTTCTCATAGATGGCTTTTATCATGTTGAGGTATGTTCCCTGTATTCCCACTTTGCTGAGAGTTTTGATCATGAATGGGTGCTGGATTTTATCAAATGCTTTTTCTGCATCTATTGAAATTATCATATGGTTTTTCTCCTTCTTTTTGTTTATGTGATGAATCACATTGATTGATTTGTGAACATTGTACCAGCCTTGCCTCCCCAGAATAAATCCCACTTGATTATGGTGTATGATTTTTTCCATATATTGTTGGATCCGGTTTGCTAATACTTTGTTGAGGATTTTAGCATCTATATTCATCAGAGATATTGGCCTATAATTTTCTTTCTTTGTATTGTCTTTGCCTGGTTTTGGAATCAGAATTATGCTCGCCTCATAAAAGGAGCTTGGAAGTCTTCCTTCCTCTTGAATTTTTTGAAATAGTTTGAGAAGGATAGGAGTTAGTTCTTCTTTGAATATTTGGTAGAATTCCGTTGTGAAGCCATCGGGCCCCGGACTTTTCTTTGTTGGGAGTTTTTTGATAACTGTTTCGATCTCATTTGGTGTAATCGGTCTGTTTAGGTTTTCTGATTCTTCCAGATTGATTTTTGGAAGATTGTATGTTTCAAGGAATTTGTCCATTTCATCTAGGTTGTCTAGTTTTTTGGCATACAGTTCTTAATAGTATTTTCTTACAATATTTTGTATTTCTGTTGTGTCAGTTGTTATTTCTCCTCTCTCATTTCTAATTTTATTTATTTGAGTCCTCTCTCCTTTTTCTTGGTGAGTCTACTTAAAGGTTCATCAATCTTCTTTACCTTTTCAAAGAACCAGCTCCTAGTTTCATTGATCCTCTGTATTGTTTCTTTAGCCTCTATGTCATTTATTTCTGCTCTGATCTTTATTATTTCCTTCCTTCTACTACTTTTGGGCTTTACTTGCTGTTCTTTTTCTAATTCTTTTAGATGCAGGGTTAAGTTGTTTATTTGAGCTTTTTCTAGCTTCTGAAAGTGTGCCTGTAGTGCTTTGAACTTCCCTCTCAGCACTGCTTTCGCTGTGTCCCATAAATTTTGAGTTGTTGTATGCTCATTGTCATTCGTTTCTAGGAATTTTTTTATTTCTTCTTTGATCTCATTCTTAATCCATTCATTATTTAATAGCCTGCTATTTAGTTTCCATGTGTTTGAGAATTTTTGAGCTTTTCTGCTGTGATTCATTTCTAGTTTCATGCCGTTGTGATCGGAAAAAGTGCTTGATATGATTTCAGTCTTCTTAAATTTGTTGAGAGTACTTTTGTGCCCTAACATGTGGTCTATCCTAGAGAATGTACCATGAGCACTTGAAAAGAATGTATATTCTGCTGCTTTAGGGTGAAAGGTTCTGAAGATATCTATTAAATCGAGTTGATCTAGTGTTTCCAATAAGTCTGCTGTTTCTTTGTTAATTTTCTTTCTTGAGGATCTATCTAGTGATGTTAGTGGGGTATTGAAATCCCCTACTATTATAGTATTGCTGTTGATCTCGCCCTTTAAATCCATCAAAGTCTGTTTTATATATTTGGGTGCTCCTATATTAGGTGCATAGATATTTATAATAGTTATATCTTCCTGTTGGATTACTCCCTTTATCATTATGTAGTGGCCTTCTTTATCTCTTACTATATCCTTTGTTTTAAAGTCCAATTTGTCTGGTATAAGTATTGCTACCCCAGCTTTTTTTTCATTTCCGTTTGCATGAAACGTTTTTTTCCATCCTTTTACCTTCAATCTGTGTGTGTCTTTTGTTCTAAGGTGTGTGTCTTGTAGACAACATATGTATGGGTCCTGTTTTCTTATCCACGCAGCTACCCTATATCTTTTGATTGGATCATTTAATCCATTTACATTTAAGGTTATTATTGATATGTAGTTGTTTATTGCCATTTTCTTCTTTAAAGATGTATTCCTTTTTTTTTTTTTTTTTTTCTGTATTCTTTTCCCACTTTTTCTGTTTACACCAGGCCCCTTAATATTTCCTGCAGCATTGGTTTGGGTGTAATGAATTCCTTGAGTTGTTTTTTGTCTGGAAAGCTTTTTATTTCTCCTTCGAATTTAAACGATAGCCTTGCTGGATAAAGTAGTCTTGGTTGTAGGTTCTTGTTCTGCATTACTTTGAATATTTCTTGCCATTCCCTCTGGCCTCAAGTGTTTCTGTTTAGAAGTCAGATGTCATCCTTATGGGGGCTCCTTTGTAGGTGATAACTTTTTTTTCTCTTGCAGCTTTTAATATTTTCTCTTTATCGCTTAGCTTTGGTATTTTAATTATGATGTGTCTTGGTGTAGGTTTCTTTGGGTTTCTCTTTAATGGAGTCCTCTGTGCTTCTTGGATTTGTGAGAGTTTCTCTTGCATTAATTTAGGGAAGTTTTCAGCTATGATATGATTGAACAAAGTCTCTATCCCTTGTTGTTTTTCTTCTTCTTCAGGAACCCCTGTGATGCGGATGTTATTTCTCTTCATGTTGTCACAGAGCTCTCTAAGAGTTTCCTCTGACTTTTTGAGTCTTTTTTCTCTTTTCTTCTCTGCTTTCATGCCTTCATTCCAGTTGTCCTCTAACTCGCTGATTTGATCCAATGCTCTATCTATCCTGTTTTTAATTCCTTCCATTGTGGTCTTTATTTCTGATATTGTATTTGTCGTCTCCAACTGATTCTTTTTTATACTTGCTATTTCTTTGTTTAGGTTTTCAAACTGTCCCTCCATTGTTGTTCTAAGATCCCTAAGCATCCTTATAATCATTATTTTGAACTCCACATCTGGAAGTTTGATTATTTCCATATCACTCAGTTCATCTCTTGAAGGTGTCTCTTGTGGTTTCATTTGGATTGCACTCCTTTGTCTTCTCATTTTCTTTTTTTTTTTATTTTTTATTATTTTATTTGTAGAGTTGGTTGAGTCTAGGCTTGGTGTTGTCTGCCTCCAGTTTTCAGTTGTGTTATTTTTAGGTCTTCCTGGGTTGGTATCAGCTATTACTTGTAATCCACTTTCGCTTTGAAGTCTTGACTGTTTGTTTTCTTAACAGGTGATAGTCTTGTTAACTGATCTCAGCAGGGGGCTTCCTTGAAACTGTAACCAGGAATGCTGTGGGTGTAACCTGAGACGCTGAAGGTCTCTTCCTCCAACTAATCTCAATGGGGGCAGGGTTTTTTCTCAGCTTCAGTAGGGGGAGGTGTATCTCAGATCTCCATGGAGACCTGAGTTACTGCCCCTCCTCCCCACTTCTTGTTTTCAGCTGTGTCTTGTTGCGCTGATTGGAGCTGGATAGATGTCCGGAGATCTCTGATCTGGAAGCACTTCAGCTCTGTTTTGTGAAAGGTTCAGTCCCTCCCCCAGCTATGGCCGCCTCCAGCACAAATGAGTCAGTTTTTTTATTTCGTTTCTTGCATACCTTAGCCCCTCACAGTCTGTCCCTCTCCCTGTCCTTTCCACTTGGGAGATAAGCTGGTCTTTTCAACCCACCTTGCTCCCTGGTCGCCAGGTAAGTGGCTGTGAGCAGTAGTTTCTGCTCTTTTTCCTCTGTGAAATCCTCTCTGGGCTCTCAGCCTCACCCCCCCCTTCCGTTCCTGTAAGCAGAGGAGCTTCAGGCACTCCTTACCAGGATTATTGTGGCTTACTCTTTGCTCCTTGGTTTTTGAGAGCTGTTTTTGCAGTTCAGTGTTGGTTTTTCATGCTGATTTTTTCTAAATTGATTTGTATTCCAGTTTGGTGTTGAGAGCTGGGCGTCTGTGCGTCCGCCTACTCCGCTGCCATCTCCATGTCCCCCTCTTCATAGTATTTTCTTACAATATTTTGTATTTCTGTTGTGTTAGTTGTTATTTCTCCACTCTCATTTCTAATTTTATTTATTTGAGTCCTCCCTCTTTCTTTCTTGGGGTGTCTGGTTAAAGGTTCATCGCTCTTGTTTACCTTTTCAAAAAACCAGCTCCTGGTTTCATTGATCCTCTGTATTGTTTCGTTAGCCTCTATGTCATTTATTTCTGCTTTGATCTTTATTATTTCCTTCCTTTTACTAGCTCTGGGCTTTACTTGCTGTTCTTTTTCTAATTTTTTTAGATCCAGGGTCAAGTTGTTTATTTGAGCTTTTTCTAGCTTCTTGAGGTATGCCTGTAATGCTGTGAACTTCCCTCTCAGGACTGCTTTTGCTGTGTCTCATAAATTTTGAGTTGATGTATGCTCGTTATCATTCATTTCTAGGAATTTTTAAATTTCTTATTTGATCTCATTGTTAACCTATTCGTTATTTAATAACATGCTATTTAGTTTCCAAGTGTTTGAGTATTTTTCAGTTTTTCTGTTGTGGTTGATTTTTAGTTTCATGCCATTGTGATCAGAGAAAGTGCTTGATATGATTTCAGTCTTCTTAAATTTGTTGAAACCGCTTTTGTGCCCTAACATGTGGTCTATCCTAGAGAATGTATCATGAGCACTTGAAAAGAATGTATATTTTGCTGTTAAGGGTGAAAGGTTTTGAAGATATCTACTAAATCGAGTTGATCCAGTGTGTCCTTTAAGTCTGCAGTTTCTTTGTTAATTTTTTTTCTTGAGGATCTATCTAGTGATGTTAGTGGGGTATTGAAATCCCCTACTATTATAGGATTGCTGTTGATCTAGCACTTTAAATCCATCAAAGTCTGCTTTATATATTTAGGTGCTCCTATATTAGGTGCGTAGATATTTATAACGGTTTTATCTTCCTGTTGGATTGCTCCCTTTTTCATTATGTAGTGACCTTCTTTATCTCTTACTATAGTCTTTGTTTTAAAGTCCATTTTGTCTTATATAAGTATTGCTACCTCAGCTTTTTTTTCATTTCCATTTGTGTGAAATTTTTTTTTCATCCTTTTTTCTTCAGTCTATGTGCATCTTTTGTTTTAAGGTGTGTCTCTTGTAGACAGCATATGTACGGGTCCTGTTTTCTTATCCACGCAGCTACCCTATATCTTTTGATTGGATCATTTAATCCATTTACATTTAAAGTTATTGATATGAAATTATTTATCCATTTTATTCTTTAAAACTGTATTCCTCTTTTGCTATATTCTTTTTCTTCTTTGATCTGTTTACAACAGGCCCCTTAGCATTTCTTGCAGCCTTGGTTTGGTTGTAGTGAATTCTTTGAGTTTTTTTTTTGTCTGGAAAGGTTTTTACTTCTCCTTCAATTTTAAAAGATAGCCTTGCTGGATAAAGTAGTCTTGTTTGTAGGCTCTTGTTCTGCATTTCTTTGAATATTTCTTGCCATTTCCTTCTGGCCTCAAGTGTTTCTGTTGAGAAATCTGATGTCATCCTTATGGGGGCTTCTTTGTAGGTGATAGTCTTTTTTTGTCTAGCAGCTTTTAATATTTTCTCTTTATCACTTAGCTTTGGTGTTTTAATTATGATGTGTCTTGGTTTAGATTTCTTTGAGTTTCTGTTTAGTGGAGTTTTCTGTGCTTTTTGAACTTGTGAGATGTTTTCCTGCCTTAATTGAGGGAAGTTTTCAGGTATGATATGTTTGAACAAAGTCTCTATCCCTTGTTCTTTCTTTTCTTCTTCAGGAACCCCTATGATGTGGATGTTATTTCTCTTCATGCTGTCACAGAGTTCTTTAAGAGTTTCCTCAGAGTTTTTGAGTCTCTTTTCTTTTTTCTGCTCTGCTTCCGTGCCTTTATTTATCGTGTCCTCTATCTCGCTGATTCTATTCTCAGCCTCATCCATCCTGCTTTTAATTCCTTCCATTGTGTTCTTCATTTCTGATATTGTATTTGTCATTTCTGACTGATTCTTTTTTATTATTTCCATGTCCTTTTTTATATTTGCTCTTTCTTTATTTATGTGTTTGTAATGACCATCTATTGTTGTTCTAATATCTTTGAGCATCCTAACAATCGTTATTTTAAACTCTGCATCTTGTAATTTGGTTATATCTGATTCATTCAGGTCCTTTTCTGGGGATTTCTCTTGATTCATTTCTGTTGCATTTCTCTGCCTTCTCATTTTGTCTGTGTAAAAGAAGGTTTTGGCCACTGGATTCCACTGGGTGTGGCCTCTGTGTTCCCTAGGTGTAGTCTGTCTGCAGGCCCGCCACCCCCTCTACTGCTGCTACCGAGGGCATTTTGGTATGGGCGTTGCCAATGTCTGCCCACTGGGGCTGTTGATGTGGTTTCCGCCTCTCCTTCATAGGAGGGGCTGTGATTACCTGCTTGGGTGTACAAGGCTCGGTGGCCTTGGCCTTTGCCTCACCCCCACAGGTGGCATTATGCTCAGCCCTGAGGGGAGGGGTGAGCACCTTTGCTCATCTGTGGGTCACCACCTGATTCCACGTTTTCATCCCGCCCTTGCAGGAGGAGCCCGCTCATGAGACAGCTGCAAGCCTTAGCTCCACAGGCCAGGCGGGACTGCATGCCCACACTCAGTAGCAGGACTTTGCCTGTTCTGGGTTTTTGCCTCCACCCCTGCAGGAGGAGCTGGCTCCCAAGTCAGGCCTCAAGCCTCGGTTCCATGGGCTGGGCAGGGCTGTGCTCCTGCACCCTTGCTGAAGGGTGGGTCTCTGCCCCTTCCGGGCTCTTGCCCTTCCCCCACAGGCTGGATTACAGATGGCCCACAGCTGGGCTTGACCACTTTTGCACATCCCCTTCTCCCCAGCCGGGCAAGACTGAGCTCACACCTGGGCCTCAGTGGTGGCCAGCCAGCTTCCACCCTTGCCGACAGAACTGTGCTTCAGTGGCCTGCCGCCTCCTCCCCTCTGGCGAGCCCTCAGCCGTGTGGGTGTGGGCGCTGCAGCTCAGACCCTTAGACTCACTACTGTAGTCCTGAAAGCTCCCTCCTTCTAAGCGACTCTGCTTTGAGTACCGCAGGAGAGCTTGTTTAGCTCATGTCCTGCTTCCCTTTGCTAGTATTGCTGTTTCCAGGGGAAATACTCACTTCAGATTTGGAGAGTGACTCGTCCCAGATGTTAGAGTGGCTGTCTCTCAAAATGTTTCTCACTGTGCCTCCTAGATTACACCTTCTTCCTGCTACTCCAGACCTCTCCTCTCTCACTGTCCCCTGAGCCCCGGGTGAGTGGTTATGAGAGGTTTTCTGCGTGGTCCCTTTAAGAAGAATCCTGGGTCTGAGAAATCAGTTTCTTTCTCACAAACAGTATCCTGTCTTGTTTCCAGCTAAATACTGCCCATACGCCTCTTCTAGGCTCTGGGGCTGCAGACTGGGGCTTTGTTCCTGGGATTCAGGACCCTCCTCTCTCTACTAAACTCACTTCCCGCCACGTGAGTCTCTCCCGGCTGCCGTTCACTCTGGGGAGCTGGGCAGCCTTCTCCGCGTTTCCGCTTTTCCTACCAGTCTCAGTGTGGCTTCTTTGGTGTTCCTTGGTTGAAGAGTCCTCTTGGTTTAGTCCAAAGTTGGTTTTTCCAGATGATGGTTCTTAAAATTAGTTCGTAATCCACTTTGGTTCTGGGAGGTGGAAGTTGGTACGTCCGCCTACTCCATCGCCATCTTGTCTTCTCCTTCCTTTATTGGGCTTTTATGAACTTAGTTCCCACTTGGTTTGTACTCGTATCATGGTTCTGTTCTCTCCATTCAAGGCATAAAAAATATGCCTAAACAATTCTTGTGTCTTTTGGGATCAGGAAATAAAAAGGTTAAAGGTAGAAAAAGAGCCTAAATCCTCCATAGGATCTTCTATGTTCCATTATTTTATCTATTCTTTTGTTAGCCATTATTTCTTTATTTATTGTCTCCAGCTTTCTAACTTCTAGGAACATTTGGATTTTATTTAAATTTCAAGTTTGATACTTTTTTGTTTATGTGGACTGTTTATTGTTTGTTTTTGTTTTTGTGGGTCCCTAAACAGAAGTTTATACTTGACTTCAGCTCGCCAAAAGTTGCATTAAAAAAAATCAGAATGAGTCATTCAGAAAAACCATAGCAGGTTTCTTTATTCCTTTGTATATTAAAAATAAACATGAGTATTAAAATTTATGGATTATATTATTATACATATGTTTTAAGATCAATAAGGAGCTGAGAGATCATCAAATTAAACCCTTTTGAAGAAACGTCAGCTTAGGGAACTGGAGTATCTTGTCCAAAGTCCTGCTGCTCCTGCTTTGGGGCAGCATTGGGACAAAATCCAGGTCCTCTATAGCCCTGACCAGTTGGCTCAGTGGTAGAGCGTTGGTCTGGTGTGCAGGAGTCCTGGGTTTGATTTCCGGCAAGGTCACACAGGAGAAGTGCACATCTGCTTCCCCACCCATCCCCTTCTCCTTCCTTTCTGTCTCTCTCTTGCCCCAAAAAATAAAAATAAAAAATAATCCAGGTCCTCTGACTTCCAGGTCATTGTCCTATCAAAGAGATTCTTTAGCTCTTCAAATAGAAGAAACTGTCAGCTTTGCAGAGCCATTGCTCAAGGGTTGTGCATTAGTCTTCCATATCTTCCAATGATTGGCATTTAGGTCCAACATCATTGTTCAGTGACTTTTGCACTCTAGTTATGATGTGAGTATCAACCAAAGCCACTTAATGAGATGCCACAAAACCTTCTACAGCAAAGAACATGTCAGCACTGAACAATTTGTTGGCAGGTATGTTTTCATGAGAAAGGAGAGATCAGAGTCTTTAAATGATCTTGGGCAGATCATGCATGAGAGGGGAAAAAAAGTGAAGCCAACATAGGAAGCCACATCAAGGAGCCACATCAACTGAACAGGTTTTCATTAGGGAAGCTTCTGTCTACATCTTTCAAATTCATAATGAAGGACATGGACTCTGAAGCAATATCTACAAAGTCACAGGCGTTGAGGCTAAGTAGTGGGTATTGGCAATGATCTATTTTTGAAAACTGCACCATGATAAATATCTAAGGACTGTGTTAAAAGTAATCAGCACTAATTCATTTCATGGTCATGAATATGAGAGCTCATGTTACTCTTCAAGAAGTGGGAGTGTAGGGACTAGCCCCTAGACACGGGCAGTCTGATGGGGTCATGTGTCAGCATAGAGTTCATTGCGATTAACAGTGTATTTACATGATCTAACCATGACATAGTTATCGTTTCGTTCAGTAGTGAAGATTTTCTTCATGTGGCTGGAATAATAGAAACAGGGTTTATCTAACCTGAAAAGTATGCCTTAGATGTTGCATCTTTGATGAGAAAGAAGGACGTGATACAAGAGAGGGACAGAGGAGATCATAGTGACAGTGTCAGGGCAGGAGTGAGAAGAAGAACAAGCTGCTGGGATAAAAGGGAGAATTCCCTCCCCAACTATCTATAGCTTACCTATTCTCAGAGCTCACATTAAAGCTATAAAAGAGTGATCTTTTACTTGCATAGTTTTATAATTCTCACTAAACTGGTAAATTGCAAAAACAGTTAAAAAGAACGTTTTCTTTTTACGCTACTTAAAACCTTGCCCACAAAGTAACCTGCATGTTTACCATGCAAAGCCTCCAGTGCAATTCTATGAACCATGTACTGCTCACAAAAATTAAGGATATTTCAAAATGAATATGAAGTGATAAAAAGAAAAAAGTGTTTTTTTATTAAACAAGAACATCAGAAAAGCAACCTACAAGTCAAAGAAAGTTGATGGTTATGCAAATGAGATGCAAAACCAACTTTTATTTCATTGGTGAAAATGCACTATACAGAAAGCTGAAAGTACTGAAGTATCTGCGTGTTCCCTGATCCCCTAACTTTTGTGAACAATATGTACTAATTAATATGGAAATTTGCTGTTGAATGCTTTTAAAGCATAGAAGCACTTTCAAAGCCCAATATGATTAATTCATAAAACACTTCACTAAGTTATTCAGGTGTTGAGCCTTGCTATTGTTGTCATTATCTTTTTTATTACATAGTTGGACACATTAAAATGCAAGAAAGTTAGTGCTTTATTCAAGGTCCTTAGGAAACCAGTGGTGCAGCTAGATTAGGACAGGAGTACTCCAGGCTGAAGGTTCTTTGTTTACTAAAAATGGAGACATTACTCTTTTGTCTACTAAATATTAAGCCAAAAAGGCACAATAAGGTTTTGAGAATTGAGGAATCTCTATTCTGTAGTCTGTTTGTTTCATGAATAATATTTTAGGGGCATATAGTATTTCCCAGATTGACTGATGGTCCATTTATCATTTTTAGCAATATTTGGAAGAAAGCCTTTGCAGAGTGGCCCTTTTTGTCTGTGTGATAGTTACCTGAAGTTTCTCAGATTATATGCTTAGTTTCTGTCAAATGGCAGCATTTTATTTATGTGAGTCAATTATATATCTTTCTTGGTTAAAAAGGGAAAATATGCAGTTCAGTGAGTTGAGTGTTGACCCTGTGTAGGCTGTGGCTGCCTCAGAAGATTTTGTATAAAAGTCTCTATCATGTGCTGATTAAGTACCATTGAATGGATCAAGGATATCCAACCAACTGTTATAAGCAAAGACACAATTTTAATCTTTTCTAGGGCTACCAACTTGCTCTAAATTATTGAAGCAGAGTCATCCAATGGGGAATTAAACCATTTTCCCTTTTGAAGTTAGACACTTTGACATGTTAGCATTTATTTCTATTCTAGCATAGGAGCTCAAGTAACCCCTATTTTTCAAGCTGGAAAGATTGCGCTTCCACTTGTGACAGATTGCAATGCCTCTCTTCCTGACAAATCTATCTTTAGAGTGGAGCGAAGCACCCTGACTGCAGCGTTGCATTGGCAGTTGTGCTCAGTGACTGCTTGGGGTGATACCGTTAACACCCCAGCAACTGCTCCCAGTGGGCACATGAGATGGGTTGGTATGTATACTGCCCACTTATAAATGATAGCACAGGTTGCAGTACTTTTTTGAAAGACTAGCTGACATAGTCTACATAGACTCTATGCTATACCAACTCCTGTTTTTAGCAAAAACACCACTATCCCTACACATAGCAGCGACATTGTTGCAGCTAGCCTTTCTGTAAAAACAAACAAAACGGAGACTCAGTCAATAGTACTTATTGAACACAGTACAGAAGACAATGAATGATGAAACTTCTAGGTCCTTGTCCCACTCAGGATTGCTCCCCACCCTCCACCGGATACTTACTGATTCATTCAGAAAGAGAACAGGACCTGTAAGCTGCTGCACTTGACATTGAGAAAGCTACGTGGAGAGGTCTGGAGGTCAGCCAGTTGTGGCTTCAATTCTTATGCTGTCACTGACCCAATGGACTTGGTGGCCTAGAGCAGTACTCACTCCTGAGTCAGTTTTTCATATCAGTAATATAAGGTGACCAATTGTCCTCCTTTAGGGAGGACAGTCCTTCTTTTGTAAGTTCCATCCTCCCTCAAAAAGTGTCCTCCTACATGTCTTCCTTTTTGATATTGGAAGACTAATCTGTAAATGTCTGTATTTAATCGATGCAGAGTTGATCCATTGCATGTGATGTGGCGTTTTTGTATTTGACATGACGATTCGTCAAGGATCAGTACAGAGCAGTGAGATGCGATTATTAGACGCATTCACTCTGCACAGGAGACCTTGAGAGAGTGCACGTGATATAGCAGGCGCACAAATGGCTTTGTGTACTTCTTACTGAAACATGATACGACATTGTAGACTCACGATTATTTCTTTCTTAGTGAATATTCAATCATAGACAGGTAAGCACAATTCACGTTTTATTAATTCATTATCTACTTAATAATTTCCCAAACACAAGTAATTTTATTTACAAGCATTTTCCCGAAATTTGAGTTTTAAAGTGGAAATCTAACCTCAAACCATATCTATTAATAATGCATTTTGATTAAGTAGTTGCATAAAACAGACTTTTTTAATTAGAAAATGATAAATACATCCAAATATCACTCCAAAATAGTGGTTTTGTTTGATATTTAGTTTTACTAGATGAGTACTTTTTTCTTACAATTATTATTAAAACTTAATAGGCATGTAAGCATAATTATAATATAAAATATTACAAATGTTTTATTATGCATTTATCATATTATAGCATATTATTGTTGCAATGAATAAAATGTTTCTTTTATTTATGATATTGTTTTCTTCTATTTATTTTTGTCCTTTTCATTGTAAAAAAATTGGTCAACTTATAAAATAGAAATGATAATACTTATCTTAGAGCATTGTTGTAAGGATTAGAAACATTGTGAGGTGCCTTACATAGCTTAAAACATAGTAATAAATATATATCAGTAAATACCAACTGTTACTATTACTAAAGCGAAATTTAGAAAACTACCTTTGGGAAGTAGAACTAAAGACTACCTGTATGTATAATTGTATTCTTTTAAAACAGAAAAATAGCTTATTCAACTAAGAAGATAACTAATAAATCTTGTGCTTGTGATCAGTATAGTTTTCTTTCTTACGGAATACCTAATTTTAAGCTACCTTGAACATCTGAAGTCTCCTCTAAATGTTAGAAGACTAACTGAGCCCAGCTAGTCTCCAGCCACTCTGATGTGGCAGGAATAAGGTGACAGATTCTGGGAAGCAACTGGTAGGGGAATATCTTAGCCACTTCCTGTTTCTCAGTCAGTAAGGTATTTGCATTGGCAACTCCATCTTATTCCTCTCTGATTGATTTTTTTAGACTAATTACCCTGGCCTTGCATTGGCTCATTTAATAAGTTCAGGTTGCTATCCCGGCTCTAAGGATATATATATATAAAATACATATGGTACAATACATGTGTAAATATCAGTGTGTAACATAAAACCAGGTAAGTCTAACTTAGCTGCTCATCTATGTGTTCATGATACATCTATGTGCAGGGATTCAGAACTGAGGTTGGGAGGCAAAAGGCTTGAGAGAGTTCTGTGGCACTAAGACTATATCTATAGTACCATTCGTACAGGACTTTTCTGGCTAGGCTGTATGGATAAAAGACAATTTAGGCATCATGGCTATCTGCATGGTAAAATGACATCCCTCTCCCTTCTGTCCTCACTGGGCCTCCACTTATTATGGTACCTAAAGCCCTTGAGGGGATTCATCATGAATGTCTTCTAGGATAAAATCCTGAAGGTCAGAAGTAAAGCAGTGGCCATTAGGATGGAGAGGAGGGAACAGATTTCAGTGATGTTTTCTAGGTGGAGAAGTGGAAATGAGAGAATTTATGTCTCCTTTGTCTGATATAACCTTCTCCAACACCTCAGCCAAAATTTCCTTATCCTTTTGTCTTCTAAAATTCAACACAGACATCATTTCCTCTAGAAAAACTTTCTTTCACTCTGACTGAACACACCCAGCTTCTATGTCGGCCATATCTGCACTATAGTTGTTGATTTTTTTGTGTGTCTCCTTGACTAATCTTTTCAGGACAAGGACCCTCTTATTTTACTTTGTATCTCATGCTGCCTAGAATAATGCTTTACTAGCACATTATGGTTGCACAGTGAAAAATTATTGAGCAAATGTTCTAAGGCCTGGAGAATGAGAGAGAAAGGAGCATCTAGAATGATGATCTGTTTTCTGGTTTGGACCACTAATTGGAATGTTTGCTATTATTATATGATAACACTTTACAAATTGAAAGACGAGCTCTAAAACCTGAGTAATGATTAAAGTTGTTTTGAAATTAGGATTTATTTCACTCAACTTCTTTTTAAAATTAACTTCCAAATTTAGAAAATTATTGGACCAAGAATCAGGCTTTTCTGTGTAGTTTGGCAGGATTATAAAATATTTCACCTCTATAAATGCAAGAAGAATTTATAAGACTGCCCCTTCCTCTGCTTAGTATATTAGAAGCATGTGTGTAGCTCAAACACAATTCATTAAGTCATAAAGAAAATGCATTTTTATTTTGATTTATTGAGATTTTTTTAAAGTTTATATATGTAATTAAAAGAAATTTTCTTTTTAATTTAATTGTTAGGGATTAATGTTTATTTTACAGTAAAACTGATACAAAATGGTAATTAAAAAGTTGACTGTGAAAAAAACAAACTATAAATGGAGAATAAATTGTTAAATATTAAATTAAGTTGAAACTGAAGCTCATTATTGTGTAAATTTGGTAGGAGCTTTAATGAAGTAGTTGGCTTTCCTTTGCATTTCCTTGAATATACTCAGCATAAAATGTTATATTCTATCTGAGAGATATTGAAGAATAGCTAATCTTACCCATTTAGTTTAGCATAATTTTACCAAATGAATTTTTTATTTTAGCTAGCTATTTTGACTTTGATTCTCTGTATTTTTAAATGAGCAGAAAGATAGAAGAAGGTAAAAGGGGAATATATGGTGACGGAAGGAGACTTGACTTGGGGAGGAAAATACAATACAATATACAGATGATGTGTTATAGAATTGTGCACCTGAAAACTATATATTTTTAATAATCAATGTCATCCTAATAGATTCAATTACAAATAAAAGTAATAAAAGATTTTTAAAAAAGCAGAAAGATGATGTTGTTAGCCTGGTTATTCAACTCCAAATGTCATTTCACCTAAAGTTCACTCCTTGCAGTGCCTTCCTTATAGTCCTTTACTCTGCCTCAAGGCATAATTACTTGGTGATTTGTGCTCTCAGTGTGATTGTGTCTGTGTCTGAGACCAGAACTGATTGTTAAGAGCCTCTTAGAAAGAAACAATGTGTGGTGTTTCATCTTTAGTCTCCAGGTGCTTAAAGCACAGTAGTTATTCAGCAAATGTTTAGTGAAATTAATTATATTTTGATTCTCTTTCACTTTGATAAGGTGATAGATGTAGCTCATTTGGGCAGTCAAAAACCACAACTGTCTGCTACAAGTTCACTTTATCAGCCTACATGGTCTTCCAAAGTCAGGACTTACTATACTCTTCTGATGACTTTCTCCTGATTTATTATAAGTCTAGGGAACTTACCTATTTTCTTGCTCTCAAGGCTTGGAAGGAAGTAGGGCCATTGTAGGGAGGAGTTAGAAGCCCATCCCAGGTGTAGACAAGCATCTGGGAGCTTCATATGTTTCACCTTTTAGATGAGTAAATCACAGTGAAGAAACACATGAGCAGCTTGGGAGGAGGAAAGAGCCAGAGGACCATAAACCATGTTGGTAAAGAGAGAGAAAGAATGGTGTTAGGAGGCTTTCATATGATAGAGAAGTGGCCTGGGCCAGAACTATAAACTAAATGACTGTGAGACTCTGAATCTCAGAAGTATTTTGAACACTAAATTACTTCCGGGGTGCTGGTAACATAACTTCTTGTGTTGTAAAGTGGAGAATGTGAAAGAGAGAGAAAGGGGAACAAGCTGTTGGGAGACCCGGACGCAAAAAGCAGAATCTTACTTGAAGCATTTTGAGGATGGCTTTCCTGGCAAGAGTTAACAAATGTCATGCGTATTGACTGGTAATTCAGAGTTGAAATCTTTATGAGTATGATTTTCTCCTAAAATAGTTACTGTTCTTTGGGGCCTCACACAGTCATGCTAGCCTGAGGCATACAAATTTAGTTAAAACATTTTGATTATAGCAAACAGTGCTTAGACATCTACTTGAGGACAGTAATGAACTTTGAACCTGTTATAGGTTTTTATTCTTACATTTTGCATCTTCTAACTGAACAAATGGTAAAAAGAGGGTGCTGATCATAACATCAATTCTCTTATGGATTCCTAAGTTTTTGATGTTAGAAAAAAAAATCAAAGACTTCTCTTCCTCTGAGAATTTTTATCATCTGTAAAGAAGTTCTAAATGGTTGGTAATGAGAATGTGAAAGGATAATGTTGGCTATTTTCTATTAGGAAGCTGGATTCGGATCATTTCCTGGAGACTATGAGTAATCTTGATGAACTTCAGAGTGAAAAGCATGACATTTTAGTCAAGGCATGACCAAGAATAAAGAAATATATTATGGAGCATTACGCTGGAGACAGAAATGTCAGGTTATTTCATGAATTTTGGCCCAGTTCAGGAAATCAGTCAACATTTTGTTTTTCAGAAACTATTCAGTACTAGACAAACTTCCAGATGTTTGGCTCTCAGGAGTCCCTGCTGCCCTAACCAGGCCACTGGAATCAAATGACTCAGGCCAGGGAAAAGCGCATAACTGCTCTAGACAACTATAAATGGAACTGTTTAATGTTCATTGTCTATTACGAAAAAATGAAGGTATAAGTAGGAGTAATTTATTAAGGAATAAAGAATTTTCAGAAAAGCGGTAGGAGAAAAGTGATAAAGGAATATTAAGAATAAAGAGGCTTACACAATCAGTTAATACTAATAAAAAAGTTTGCATTATGAAAGATAACTGTGAAGATTTGGGTTTGTGTAAGTTTGGTGGGAAAGACAGCAGTAAGGTACTATTTCAAAAATATCAAGGATAGTAGAGCTTGGGAAAGACTTTAATAATATCAAATGTAGGGAATATGGAAACAAGAGGAATAAGTATTGTAACATGACAGGCAAGAGCAATCTTTAGCCCTGTGAACACAGAGACACCCTTCAAAAACTATGAGATGAATATTGTGAAAGGTTAGGAGGAGATTTAATTAACTCATCCTTTCAACAAAAACATACGGAATGCATTCCATGGCATTGTAGTAAACATCAAGAATTAGAATACAAGTAAGACTTACTACCCAGACTCAGGAAACGGGATTTAGAAGATAGGAATCCTAGGCAGATAAAGGCAGTCAAGGGGAACAAGCCCTATAGAGTGGGGACACAGAGAAGATGGTAAAGTATAAACCCAGGATCCCTCTGTCAGTAAGAATCCTCAGTGAGATTCTAGCCCTTTTTCTAATGTTATCAGAATTCACCTTTAGTTCTTAGTATGGCAGTCCTCTATTTTGTCTTTGTCACTTTGTCACTAAGTAACAAAAGATAAGTTTATAAAAAGCAATGTAGGACTTACAGAATAAAGCAAAAAGAGGACAAATAGAGGAATAAAAATAGTGCCATATTTCTATGTGCAGCTTTTATATGTTTAATACATGGCTACCTAAAAGTTACTAAGAAAAGCCTACGTAAGAACAGCAAAGGTAATTTATTCTGCATTGTCATTGGATGATAAATGCTTAAGAGGTTTGGTCAGGAAAAGAGTTTTCCTGATAAACTATGCAGTCTTCTATAACCTCATTAATTGTTTAGTTTATACAGGATGGGTGTGGAGAACACATACACTTTAATTACCTTTGTAGATGCTATAAAATGAGAAGATATTCCAAATTAGATAGGATCACATAATTAGTCATTGACTGAGTATTATTTCAACCCAGGCTATCTGTTGAGCAGATAAAATATATTATGCTCACTTTGTTAAAGATGGTGCTGCCCACATGGAAGCCCAGGTGATGGTAATGGCTGCCCTTCTTGCTTGGGATGGGCGTGATTATATTAATGTGTGTTGGGGGCGGGCTGTGGGCAGGTAGGATCCTTGTAGCCTGGGGCTTGGTTTTGGGACTAAGCCTTTCCCACCCTTTTTGATGTGGGGTGGTGCACTCTCATGAGGAATCTCATTATGCCTCAGATAAGTGACTTTGTATCAGAAATTTCCTTGTTTGTTTATTGAATTAAAGGTTTTGCTTTCTACACTATAAAGTGGGGCAGACTGGGAGCTTGCTCACTCTTGATTCCTGAGTTTAGCATTAGAGGGGAGAGCAGAGAAAGGAGAGCAGAGAAAGGCCACGTGGAGGAGGCCAGGAGAAGCAGTCAAGATGGCAGAGTGCTGAAGGAGAAGCCAGTTTGTGCAGAGTTTGTGTAGAGAGAAGGAGATGGGAAACAGAGGTGAATAAGGCTGGTGAGGTAGGAACCTTTGATTCTAGGAAACTCGGATAAGTCAGTGGCTTTGGGAGCCCTGAATGGAAAGGGAAGTGTCTTCCCATTGTGTGTATTGCTTGCCTGCCGGGTGCAAGCTAGGATTAAGGGTAATGACCCACCAGTTATTGGCTCCGTTGTTTCATTACCAACTGTCCAAATCTAATGTAAACCTGCATGGGCCAGGTGGCTGTGATGATGGCCATGGCTACTGGCTTTACACTGTCTTATTCCAAAGCCTGGGCTCCAAACTATGAATTAGATTACTTCTCTAAACAAATACCATACAAGGAAGTATATACTCTAACTACTTTGATCTTATTTCTCTTACTACTTTGTGTACTTTGTGAAACCAGACACTGTATATTAATTATACTCGTAAAGTGCTTCAAATCTGTGCAAGACGATGAGGTGTAAATACAGACACATATTCATCCATGCTTTTCTCACAACAGTTCTTTGCATGTGCCCAGTGTATAATTATTTACTGACATAAATTTGTGTTGCTGTCAGGCAGAGTTGAATCTGAATTGGGAGGTCTTCCTCTTCTCTCCCTGTTGTGAATGTGTTCCATTTTTCTCAATCTGAGAATGTCTAGAATTATGAGGCAATATTGAGAGGATCTTAGGAAAATCAATCAATCAAACAACAAGCTCGTGCACAAATATGTTAGCTGAACATTTTAAGAATTCCTGACTAGTGTTTGCAAATCTCTTCTCCTAGTGAAAAGTATATGTCATGAACCAGCATGGCTAGTAATTCCAGGTCCTGAAGAAGAACGATGCAAAATGAAGAAAATAGGCTTAAAGAGAAATAGGATGGGGTCAGGAGGCCTCTGCAAGAGGCAAGAGAGAGCGAAATAGCCCCCCAGTTTGCTTTATTATATAGCCCATGTGTAAATAAGGAAGTCTCCAATACAAAGTCACACATCTGAGGCAAAAACAGAAATTCTCTTAAGGCATAAACAGGAATCCATTTAAGGCGTAAACAGGAATCCATTTAAGGCATAAACAGGAATCCATTTAAGGCATAAACAGAAATTTCCTCACCATGCATAAGTGAAATTAACCAACATCTGAACAAACAAAGGGTGAGAGGAAGGGCATGTAAATTGCTTCTAACAACTTAAGCAAGTGAAGTGGGGCTATGGGATGAGTGCAAATACTCAACTGCATAGCCAACATGGAGGTGGTAGAGGGGAGAATTTAGCCTTTTTGCTAAGCCTGGAACTTACAAAGGGCTTTGCCACTTGCAGTGTCCCACAAGTATGGAGCTGAAGAATGGAGAGAAATGGCCTTTCTCCAAAAAAGAGCCCACTGTGATTAAAACACTGACATTCAGGAGGGACATTTTTTTCAAAGAGCATAAAGGACATTGCTCCAAGGAAGGGCATAAACACTATACTCAGCAGCACAACACTTAGGACCATAGTCACAGGATTTTATAGGAAGCCATAATGGAGCTCCACTGGCCAAGTCTTCTGCGCAATGGGAGGCAGTCTTCCAATAAACATCCTAATAGGTCATTACTGGCCTCTGCTAGACCATGTCTCAGTGAAAGGATCTCTCTCTGTGTCTGTCTCTCTCTTTGTCTCCAGTTGACTCCTTTCTTCTTCCTGCTGATTCAAAACCTGAATTCTCATAATGTGCTGCTCTGCTCTCTGAGGCAGCCCTGAAATTCTACCCCTTGAAACCATGTAGGATAGATTTGAACATTTTTTTTCTACAGATGAACATTTCAGATATTTTCAGACAAAGATTATAATTTCCTAGTTTGTCTTTTCTAGACAAAAATCCCTAGTGACATGCTGTGCTCGGCCCCCAACCATCCCTCCTGGACTGGATGCCAGGAAAGAGGACAGCGATGTGGGGGTATGATCTGAGGACAGTGGGGCTTTCACTTTTTTTTAATCTAAGATTGCATTAAATGAATGGTAGTTATTTATTTATTCATTTTAGAGAAGAGAGAGAGAGAGAGAGAGAGAGAGAGAGAGAGAGAGTGCAAGAAGGGGGGAGGAGTAGGAAGCATCAACTCCCATATGTGCCTTGACCAGGCAAGCCCAGGGTTTCAAACCGGTGACCTCAACGTTCCAGGTCAATGCTTTATCCATTGCGCCACCACAGGTCAGGCTGGGTGGTAGATATTTAAAACCCTTGAATATGTTGGGAAAGTAGTTCCTAAATCAGGAGAGTGAGTTCTTTAGAGGACATAGGCAGGAAGAACTGACAGAGACAGGAAGACCCTAAATTTCCTTAGCTCTCACACACGCAGTGCCTAGGAATTGTCCAGCTAAAAGTCTTGTTACTGATAGATTGAGATGCTGCTAACTGTCTCAGGCCATCCTAAAAATTAGGATTGATAAAGCCATCTAAATGCCATATTTCCCATGTAGAAGATAGACCTTTTTGGAAAATGTTGGGGTTAAAAACTGAGTACATCTTATACAGCGCTTGCAGATACTTTTACCTGCATTTCCCGCTTCTTCACGCTTGTTGCCTTTGCGCTCATTGTTTCTCACTTGTTACAGGTATATTACGGTAGGTTATATTCTGCCATGTTCTGCCCAGAAATGGCTCAAAAATGATTTTTGTACAGTGCTAAATTCAAGTTAGAAGTGATCCAGTTTGCAAAAGTGAATGGAAATCGTGCTGCTGAACGTAAGTTTGGTCCTCCTCCAACTGAGAAATCAATCCGAGTCTGGCTACGGGAAGAAGAAACCCTACTGAAAACGCCACAGCAGAAGAAGGTCAGGAGAGGCAAGTCAGCAAAATGGCCTGATTTAGAGAGGGAATTGAAGATACGGATTGAAGAGCAAAGGGCAGTTGGAATTATGTGTCCACAAAGATGGTTCAGCATGAGGCAAGAAGAATTGTTGATGAAAAAGAAGTTACTGATTTCAGAGGAGGACACAATTGGTGCTTCAGGTTCATGAAACAGAATGGACTAACCATGCGTACACGCACCAGACTTGCCCAAAAGATGCCTGAAAGCTATGAGCAGAAGGGCCTTGAATTTTATCGTTTTGTCATTCAATGTCGGAAGACACATCAATTTGAGTTGGAACAGATTACAAATATGGATGAAGTCCCCTTCAATTTGATGTCCCAAGTAACAGAACTGTTGATAAAAAGGGGGTGAAACTGTAACTGTGAAGACAACTGGACATGAAAAGAGCCATTATACAGTTGTTCTAGCTTGTTGTGCCAATGGAACCAAGCTGCCTCCTATGCTGATTTTCAAATGCAAAACAATGCCAAAAGAAGATATTCCTCAAGGAATGATTGTCCACATTCATGACAAGGGTTAGATAGATCCAGATAGGATGAAGATCTGGTTTGAAACAGTTTGGAGAAGGAGAACAGGTGGGCTCTTATGCAAACCTGCCCTATTGATCCTTGATCAGTTCAGGGCACATGTAACAAAAAACACAAAGAAGATTGCTGCAGAGCAAAAAACAAAACTTGCCATCATACCTGAAGGCTTGACATCCCAGCTCCAATCACTTGATGTCAGCATTAACAAACCCTTCAAATCTGCCAGAGAGACGAATGGAACCAATGGATGAAGTCTTCTGGGGACAGTTTGACACCAGCAGGAAGAGTGAAGAAACCAACTATAGGAGAAATTTGTACCTGAGTGAAAAGATCCTGGGATAATATCAAGATTGAGATCATTGTCAAGTCATTTAAGAAGTGTGGTATTTCAAATGCCATATGGAACTGAGGAGAAGGCAATATAGGAAGACAGTGACTCATCATCAGACACAGATGAGGACAAGCTAATGGATAGGAGTTTTGACAGTGATAAGGAGTTTTATGATAAATAAAACTTGAGTTCAATAACTTTATGTAAACCTTTTTTTCCCCCCAAATTTCAGGCCCCTAAATTAAGCTGTGTCTTATACATGGGAGCACCTTATACATGGGGAAATATGGTACTTCAGAAGAGAAGTGATTGCAAAGTATTATTATTTTATAGCTTCGTCAATAACCTGGCAGGAGTTTTTCTCTTTTTGGTTTCTGATTTCTATTAAATCCCATGAGAATAAGGAATCTCCTCTCAGGTGATCAAATTTTCAACCCGTCTTTTATTGCCATAGTAACCAAATCTGTCTTTACTACTCAAATGAGTTCATTAATCCTGGTCCCTGATTTATGGTGTTTGACAGCAGCTGTCCCTGAAGATTACTGGCTCTTTGTTCTCCTTTAGCCAATAAGTGCCGCTATTAGAAAACAGTATTCCCAGATAAGACAAACACTGAGTTATCTGAAGGACTCCTTCAGCATGTGAGTCTGAGATCTCATTTTAGGATAATTAGCTTGAATAATAGTTGAGGCAATGCTTCCCCCATTGTACATTGCTGATTAAGGAGAGAAGCAAGTGCACAATTTCCAGTTCTCTGGAAATAGGTTATATACTTCATTGCTGTAGTAACTAAATGTTTAAACCTAAATCAAAACATTAGGTTTGACTAAAGACTGTGTTTTTTCCTGATACTTGAATTTATTTGCAGAAATAAATGTATACTTAGCTACATTTATAGTTAATACACTTCATTGAATAGAATTAAAGAACTTCAGATTTGGGCTTTAATACATTTTTATAGCAATTTGGCATTAAAACATTTTTACATGCAATTTTTATATGGCTTCAACTAATACAGTTCATCCAAAATTCAATATTAATAGTATTTAACAACTTTATGGTAATGAGTTTATCTTATTTTATTTTATTTCCATTTCTATCTAATTAACTACTTTTACGTTTTCTTGGTCAAATGTGAAATGGTTACAACCAGTTGCTATTTTATAGAGAGCATGTTTGCTAGCATCAGTTCTTCAAATTGTTGATTTGTAGAAAAATTACCACTGGAAAAACTTAATTGGCCCCAAGATATTACTTGTACTTGATATTGATATAATCCATATATATTTTGAGCCTTAATTCATGAACTGCTTCATCTCTGAGCTTATTAAAATGAACCTACTTGAAAAATTACCTTTTTTCATCATTTCCCTAGTTCATAATTCCCTTTGTGTCTGGCATATTTTTACTTGTTTAGAGTTTGTGACCATATAAATTATGACTCCAAATATCAAAGCTCACCGCAGATTTGCCAACAGCAGCACGAGAGTTATCACATCAAAGCAGAGGTCTGTATGTCCAGTCAGCATCAATAGATGCTTATTTGCATATCTAGAAGACCTACAGCCATATCTGCAGAAGTAGCAGACTCCCCACAGTGTACATTTATCACATCTGGGAATGAATCAGGGTTTGTTCATTTGCACATGGCCAATTACAGTATAGGTGTTGTACAACAGAATCCCTCAGGAAGCCAGTTACTACAAGGAAATTCCCACTACAAGGAACAAGAACTGTAAGGTTCCATATCTTCCAACTTTCCCTTCTCCTAACTTGCCTGATTGAAAGTCTCTGGCTGAAATGTTCAGAGCTTTTTCACCCAACTAGTAGAATCTTCATATCTATAAGGTGATATGAATATTACCCTAAATTAATATTTTTATGCAAGGTATGTATTAATATAAAATTTTTGATAGATTATGTCATTTTATATTGGATAGTTTTTTGGTATGTTAAATAGTTTTATAATCAATATAAGTACTCTGCCAGATCCCACCAACACCGGTGAAGTAGACATGTTAGTATCAACAATAGGCATTAGATCTACCTCCCCAGTATTGACAATGTATTATCAATGAACAAGACCTTTTTATGGTTGGGGAGAAGCTGTAGGGATAATGATAGAGGAGCTTGAAGTCATGAGTTTGAGATCATTTAGCCAGACTCATACCAGAAACATTAAGTGGAGTGAAGGCAATGAGGTTTTGCTAATTGATTCTGTCCTCTTGTCATGGCCCAGAATCTTTTCTTGCCATTACCCATGACAGCATCTCTCCATCTGAGTTGACAATGGTAATGACACCCATTTTCCATCACTGACTTAGATGGTTTTGTGGGTGAGGTAGAGGAAGAACGTAGTTGTATGGGATATCCACAGCTTGGGAGCTACTCTCCCAGCCTGTACATGCTCATGGGACCCTTCCTGGAAGCAGAACCGGTGGGCATTAGCTAATACTAGCTTACGTCATTACAAACTGGTTTGGCTCAGCCTTTCCTTCAGGATAACTAGAATAACACTCCCAGCCTTAACCTGAAAAATGATCCTAAGCCTTTTGGGAGTGACTTGTCCTCACAAAACTTTCATTCTCAAGGCCTTTTGAGGGTCAGGATAAGCAGAGGAAAGGATACCACTAGAACTTGGAATCACATAGACCTGGGTTTGATTCTTGCCTCTGCCATATACCACTTGTGAGACTTACCTGAATTTGTTTTCTTATTTATAAAATCAGTGACAGTAATATTTATTCCCCACCTCACTGTGTGATAGTAATGGAAAGTGTTAGCCTAGTATGTTATTTATTTGTTGTTTAATATACACTTCTCCCCTTTTCTAAAAGTTCTCAAGTGACATACAATTTCCTATGGATAGATTGATAGAATTTAGAAATGTTTGTAGAGGAAAATGACTTTAACTGGATTGAAAATGATGTGAGTGAGACTGAAAGCAGATATTTTTAATTCACTAAAATTCCCCCAAAGCAGGGTGCATGTGATATAGTAGGATATATGGTGGGGGGCAAGGGAAGGAGGTAACCAAAGCCAAGGAATTTAGCTGGAGTCCAAAGGAAGCTGTATCCAGGGAGCACTATTTTGCAGTGATATTTGATGAATAAATCCTTGGAGGAATGTTTCTGAGGGTTGAGTCACTTCTTCTCCTTCCTCTAAAGGTGGTGTTAGTGCACTGTCATCCCCAGGCTTTCTGAAGAGGGAGATAATGAGGAAAAAGGGATTCGCTTCTGGGTGCCTGCTTACCCACAGAGAGTTACAGGATGCCTACTTCCGGGAGAGAAGACTTAGCCGCTCAAGTTGCATGAGTCTCTGAGTCAGGAAACCCCAAAGAGTAGCTTCACCTCTGCTGAACATGAACTTGAGATGTACAAGTCTCAGATGACAGATCCAGCCACAGGGCTTCTTTCTACAAATCCTAATCTACTCTTCTGTCTGTTGTAAGAGATTTCTAATTAACACTTTAAAAATTTTGGAGATTTAAAGAACTGTAATAGTTGATAGTATGACAAATGCCTATAATAATTTCTTATAAAAGGAAGAAGAAATTCCAACTGGAAGTACCACTGCATGCTGGTTTGAGACTCTTTAAATACACATTCTCTTTAGCACCAAATTTCCAGGTGTATATATTTATATTTGTCTTTACAACTATCGCTCCACCTCCACTCTCCTCTGATCCCTTCCCTAGGTAACTAGTAAGAGTCATTCTTTTTCTTTCTAGACATCTTTGAATATTTACCTCAGCTGTAAGGAAAAGCTTGCCTAGAGAATGTTCGTGTTCTCCAGATGGTCTATTTGTTGCGTAGGGAACTAGGCTCCTCTCTACTTGCCCTTACGCATGTAGGCATAAACGTGTACAGATGAGCACATTTGGTTTTTAAGCACTGGCAGGACTACATAAGGAGTCTTTTCTTCCCATTAATATTTTAGAGAGCAAACTAAATATCTACTTCAAGGGCTTTAACTCCTACGAGCATCTACTAGAAGTTTAAATTACTTAGAAGCATGCCTTGAAAAAAATAACACTCTTGCATTTGTTTTGCCATCAAATACTGCTTGTTAAGCTCCCACAAATGTCCTGGGTCCTATACCAAGTAACTTAAAAGAACCAGCTATTGGTCTTTGAGTAGTCCTCGTTTAAAATGGCTGAAAGCCTGACCAGGCGGTAGTGCAGTGGATAGAGCATCAGACTGGGACCTGGAGGACCCAGGTTCAAAACCTCAAGGTCACCAGCTTGAGCGCAGGCTCATCTGGTTTAAGCAAAGCCCACCAGCTTGAGCCCAAGGTCGCTGGCTCCAGCAAGGGGTCACTCAGTCTGCTGTAGGCCCCCAGCAGAGGTTTAAAGAGTCTCCCCCACATATGGGAGAGCAATCAATGAACAACTAAGGTGCCGCAACCAAGAATTGATGCTTCTCATCTCTTTCCTGTCTGTCTGTCCCTCTCTCTGTCTCTGTCACATCTTAGATAGATAGATAGATAGATAGATAGATAGATAGATAGATAAAAAGAAATAGAATGGCTGAAAGATGCTATGAATTTTAGGCTAGCTGGTTGTTTGTGTTATTTTCTCCCTCAAGTTGAAACTGGTGTGCACATTGGCAAGCCTGCTCCTTTGATTTTTTTCACCATTGCTCTTGCTGAAGTGTCTCTTTTGGAGCAATCATTGGAATGCACCAGGAGAAAGCAGAAAGAAGCTGTAGGCGAGTGAGGGTGTGATCTTTCTCCCAAAGGAAAGAATTGGAGTTTCTTGCTGATTTGATTAGAAGGCTAGTCATAATCTTAATGTTAGATAATCAACCTTTGGATTCCTGAGCCTTGGCTTGTATAAAAGAACATGTAAGCTTTATTCTTTCTTGAGCCTGCCATGTCTTCCAGGGTTGTATCAAGTCGACTACCAGGCATCCCATATGATGTCTTTTTCTTTGTTTGTTTTTTATTCAGTGAGAGGAGGGGTGGCAGAGACAGACTCCTGAATGTACCCCAACTAACTGGTATCCACCTGGCAAGCCCACTAGGGAGCAATGCTCTGCCCATCTGGAGTGTTGCTCCATTGCTCAGCACTGAGCTATTTTAGCACCTGAAGCGAGACCATGATGCCATCCTCAATGTCCAGAGCCAACTTGCTCAAAAGAGCCATGGCTGAGGGAGGGGGAGATTGGAGGAGAGAGAAGCCAGAGAGAGAGGGGTAGAGAAGCAGATAGATGCTTTTCCTATGTGCCCTGACTGGGAATCAAACCCAGGATATCCACACACTGAGCCAATGCTCTACCACTGAGCTGACCAGCCAGGGCCCCAATGTGATATTCTGATTGAAATGCCTGCCAGTTTGCAAGCAACAATTAGTCATAGCATGAAGAGAGAGATTTCAGTAGGTACTCAAGGGATTTATTGAATAGCATAAGTCAGTTAAGAAGAGAAGGGATTAAAGTATAGAAAGTTATATTATCTTTTTTTTTAAAAAAAAAAGGATCCTCTATATCACATTCTTTCTGATAATTGTGAGACTCTAAATGTGTTGAAAAGTATGCTTATATGCCAACACTAGTTAGTATGTTTTCAAACCCACTTTAAGTGATTTTTTGAATATCAAAATCTCCACTAAAACAAGACACGTTTTTCTGAAAGTATATATGTTTTAAGCTGTTGGAGCTTTTATTATTGCCATAAAAGAGTATCTTTAAATTCACTTGATTGTTTTTATAGCCTCAGCTCTGAAGGACCCTCAGGCTGTTTTGTCAGACCCAGTCTTAACATTCCAAACTGAGTTGTGAAGACATTTAGGGAATGGGGAGATAAATAATTGCATGTAACTAGAAAAATGCTGTGTCTAAAAAGGCTTACATTCCCCTAGGAAAGACGGTCTTGCTTTTATACTGAAAAGGATTAATATTGGAGGGTAGAAAAGTCGATAGTGGCTTCTCCTTCCTGTTAAAACACTGGAAGTCGCTGATTGATGAGCTGTTTCCTAGCCAGTCCAATCATGACTGGAACTGGACCCTTGTGGTTCTGTGTCCCCTGGGGTTTGCACCGTGCTCAGCATGGAGTCTTCTCTGAATATTTGTTTGAAGGAAGCAAAAGAAGGGAAGGAGAGAGGGAAAATGAAAAGAGCTTAAAAAAAGGAGTCAGGGAAGGGAGGACAAAGGAGAATAAGGGAGAAAGAAGAGTAAAATCATTGGGAATTTGTTTTGTTAGTGTGCGCGCACGCACGCGCGCACACACACACACACACACACACACACACACACACACACACACACAGAAATTAAGGGACATAGTCTACCAGCTGCTGACTGACATGGAACCAGAAGTCACTGATGTCTTTGTAATATATCTCTCTCTTGTTCCCCTGCTTCAAAGTGACAAATCATTTCACATGTGTTTTGAAATCTTTGAAAAGAATTATAACACATAATGTATTAATTTAAATGTCCTTGGAAAGGAAGCCATGCCTTTACATTGAGTTATTTCAGTTTAAGGGAGCCAAATAATATTGTAAAGGCCCCAGAAAGATTATATTTCATAGAAGGATAAAAAGATATATTGAGAACCTCTGGAAAAATATTCTTCAAATTATTTCTCTGGTTGTTGTACAATTCAAATATAAAATATTTGAATTGTACAACAAAATAGTACACTAGCAGGCTCATATCTCACCTCTCCATCCAAATTTGGACTTCTTGGCCCCCCTTAACTGCTTTTCCCTTTGCTCATTTGTACTTTCCATATTTTTCTTGTCTCTTCTTACCTGTTCTACATGGTTTCTGACTCTGGCTTGCTTTCACTTATCTTGATATTTGCCCTCACATCTGTTTTTCCTTGTGCTTTTCCTTTGGCATCATTTGGCTCTTCCCTGCTTTTCCCCTTAACTCCTTTTTCTCAGCTGGCACTTTTTGCTGGTGAATGTGTCTGCTGTTCTTCCTCCCTGTGGGCAGTGCTGTCTCCCCATCCCCTTCAGCGTCCCTTTCCCTCTCTCTCCCTCCCACTCTTTCCTCTTCCTTTTTCCCAGGTTTACTCATGCCAGACTGTCGCTGGAAATCAGCTGTAAGACTAAGCTATTTCTCCATTATGTACTAATGCACCCAGAAACAGCTGCTATTACTGTTTTATTTTTTCTGGCACATATTTTCCCTCAAAATAAAATGCTACTAGATGGTATTTCATAGTGTTGGAAGGAAGCTTTCTCTTGGGCTTGACTTCACATTTGAGGATCTGGGATTCTGATCACTCTCCTCTCAAAATCCTAACCTCACCGAGTTATTCTGTGGTAGTTCTTCCAGGGACCATGTCATCTTCTCTAACAAAAGGCAGTGGGTAAATAAAAATGTTTATATACTTTTAAGTTTTATTCATTAAAGTCTTTTATACGATAAAATTCACCCATTGTAAGGGTATGGCTTGATAAGTCATGGTGATGTATACACTCGTTTCACCACCACCACTACTGAGAAACAGAGTAACCACCTCATCCTGAAGAGTTTCCTCGGGCCCCTCTGCAGTCTGCCACTCCCGCTCCCACTCAGCTGTTTCTTATCATTGTGGTTTCGCCTTTGTGCAGACTTACGTTTTTATTTCTCGAGGATAAATTCCTAGGACTGGAATTGCTCAGTCGTATGGTAATTTTGACTTCCACACTTGCTTCTTGGTTCTGTGCCCTCATTGGCAGGTCTGACTCTAAATTCAAAATAATAGTTCTTTCACAGTGGATTACTCCTGATGGAAATTTGACTGGTTCAAGAGTTGACAAAGATCTGTGGTTCTTCTGTTGATACTCCATCTGCCCATTCTTGCTGCTTCTCACTCAACTCCACCCTTCCAATTAATTTTTCCAAGCTTATAAATTGATTATGATTAAATGATAAACACAACATTGGAAAAATCAGCTATTCCTGCTTTGATTTGACTGCAGAGCAGTGTTTGACTTATAACTGTTACAAGCTGATGATAGCAATAACAGTTACAAAATTGTAGCCACCCAACTGACACAGTTGGGTAGTTTATCCTTCTGTCCAAGGACATCTCTAAGGAAAAATGGCTGTAGTGGTAATCAACTGTCATGTAATAGTGGGTATTGTAACAGCCAGTTAGTGAGAGGAGAGGTGAGAAGGGTTGGGAAGGTGAATGTTCTTCCTAATGTAGTATTTAATTTTGTAAAATCCTACCATACTGGTTTTCAGAGTATCAGTACCATTTTTCATTCTCACCAGCAACATACAAGTTCCACTTACATCCTTGTCAGCACGTGATCTTATCAGTTTTTTTAAACTTTAGGCAGCCTAGTAGGTGTGTAATTATGTATATCTCACTATGCTTTTAATGACTAGTGATGTTGAATATATTTTCATGTACTTATTGCCCATTTGTATACCTTTTGTGAAATGTCCACTCAAATATTTTGCTTATTTTTCATTGGATTGTCTGTCTTGAGTTCTTTATATATTCTGAATACAAATTATTTGTTTAACACGTGTTTTGAAAACATTTCCTCTCAGCCTGCTGCTTATATTTTTCCTTAACTATATCTTTCAAATTCAAAAGGCTTTAGCCTTGAAGTCCATTTTAGCAATTTAAAAAAATATAATTTGTGCTTGACAAATCTTTACTTAATGTCACTTATATTTTTCATATATTGGATCTTATATCTAATCACCATTTTCCCCCATTGAATCACCTTGGTGGATTACATTAATTGCCTTGAATTCCTGGGATAAACCCCACTTGGTCATGATGTATTGTACTATTATTGAATATATAGTTTGGATTTGGTTTATTAATGTTTTCTTAAGAATATTCCATTAGTCTTTAGGTCTTTAATTCTCTTTTCATATGATGTCTGGGCTTATTTAACATCAGGGTATTACTAATCTCAAGATGAGCTGAAGGGATATGTTTCTTTTTCCTCCATTTCTAAAGGAGTCAGTTTGGGTTGGCATTATCTCTGTATTTGTTTTCAAGATGCAGAGATAAACTCAGAGAGAATGATATACCAAGCATGCATACTCACACACCTACTCATACACCTCCTTCAACCCTTTCATCTCTGAGCTTGTTTCAGACTTCTGGGTCTAAAGTGTCATGTGGCAAAACCTTGATTTTTCTCAATTTATCAAAAATGAAAATTTATATTTTGCATCTACAATCAACATTTTACAGATTTATGAGTAAAGTCAAATACTTGAGAAACCATTTTCTAAACAATTCTCTGGTTCTGCCAACCACAACTTATCCCCAGGAAGATTTGGCTCAAGTTGGTTATAATAAATACCTTCAAGAAGCTAACACTTGTCTAGATGTGAAGTTAATAATGGCTTTTACCCTCTGGAAGCTTCTGTCCTTCCTGTGCTTGCTAATCAACTGCTCCTATTTGCTTGTTTATCATGCTGAGTAACACATTACAGCTTTACCCATGTTCTAGCAATCACCTTGAATATATCTGTGCTCCTTGTACTGTGTCTAGGAGATGATGATTTTTACCCTGCCTGTGGATTTCAAAAGCATACACGTGTACACACACAGCTTATCATAGACTTAATCAGATTGCTGACTATTTTTTATACTTGTTTTGTTTATTTAAACAGCAATATTGATTGTGTGATTTTAATGTGGTTAGAAGAAATAACTTCTTTTCCTCTGCTCTCACATGGTAATCATATTTTCCACTGATGACTAGAGCAGATGAAGATTTTTTGTAACATTTGATAAATACATCTACCCTGAGAAGTAACAGGAGACTGGGAAGCCTTGCTTCCTAGTGAAGTAAAACCAGGTTATCATTTACATAAACTTTCTCTTCCTTAGGCTTCTTAGCAGGAGTCATTGTTGCTATGACTAATGTGTCTATACCTCTGAAACGAATAAAAACTTTTGTAAGTTTAGTATAACACTCATTGTTTATTTTAAAAAATAGAAATGGGGGTTTGTTATCCTCATGATTTAATTTTCCACAAAATTTGATTATCACGTACATGTTAATGGTCTGTGACAACAAAGGCATGCGTTTTCTTTTTTGATGAAAGCAAAGTGTATCTTTAGATTTCATCGTTTCCGAGCTTGCGGCTGGAAACTTGAGCTTCCCCGTTTTCTGTGTCAGGTAACTGAGGGAGAGGCTGGGCTGCTCCCAGTGTGTAGCTGCTCAGCTGCAGAGTTCTGTGGGCTCCGGCTGCTTAGTGAATTTTTACCAAATGATCTGGACATTAAAACCTGAAAACCACTTGATTAAAACTAACAGAATCTCCAAAGTGAGAATAATATGAAGAAAAAGTGAAAGATACTCTAGAATGATAACATTTATCTTTTTCCAAATGAGTTAAAATGCCGGCATTTATATGCACATGGATCTTCGGGGTGAAAATATTGTATCTCCACTCTTTAAACAGTATCATTAGGCAGGCAAATGTGATGAATATGAATAATTATGAATTCATTCTACCTAGAAAAAGTGCTCTTTAAAGCATCAGTGTTAAGCAGGTGGTGCTAAAATGAAATTATAAAAAGAAGAATTTTCATTTTATCCTTAAAGTGAACCCAACTCTTACATAGGCACCCCTTAATTACAACTCTTTTGGACACATTTAGAGAGAGGAAATGAGTGTCACTAACCCAGAGGCCAAATGGTGTTGGAGTATGTTTTTTTGTTTGGTTTTTTTTTTGTATTTTTCTGAAGCTGGAAACGGGGAGAGACAGTCAGACAGACTCCCGCATGCGCCCGACTGGGATCCACCCGGCACGCCTACCAGGGGGCGACGCTCTGCCCACCAGGGGGCAATGCTCTGCCCCTCCGGGGGTCGCTCTGTTGCGACCAGAGCCACTCTAGTGCCTGGGGCAGAGGCCAAGGAGCCATCCCCAGCGCCCGGGCCATCCTTGCTCCAATGGAGCCTCGGCTGCGGGAGGGGAAGAGAGAGACAGAGAGGAAGGAGGGGGGGGTGGAGAAGCAGATGGGCGCTTCTCCTGTGTGCCCTGGCCGGGAATCGAACCTGGGACTTCTGCACACCAGGCCGACGCTCTACCACTGAGCCAACTGGCCAGGGCCTGGAGTATGTTTTAAAGTAAATTTAGATTTTTCTTTTCTTGCTTGTTGAACTCTTTCTCCAGTCATGGTGAAAACTCTGCAGGAGCTCATCGATCTTGTTCACCCTGTACCATCAATATTGAATTAAAGGCCCTGGCCGGTTGGCTCAGTGGTAGAGCGTCGGCCTGGCGTGCAGGAGTCCCGGGTTCGATTCCCGGCCAGGGCACACAGGAGAGGCGCCCATCTGCTTCTCCACCCCTCCCCCTCTCCTTCCTCTCTGTCTCTCTCTTCCCCTCCCACAGCCAAGGCTCCATTGGAGCAAAGATGGCCCAGGCACTGGGGATGGCTCCTCGGCCTCTGCCCCAGGCGCTGGAGTGGCTCTGGTCACAACAGAGCGACGCCCCGGAAGGGCAGAGCATCGCCCCCTGGTGGGCAGAGCATCGCCCCCTGGTGGGCATGCCGGGTGGATCCCAGTCGGGCGCATGCGGGAGTCTGTCTGACTGTGTATCCCCGTTTCCAGCTTCAGAAAAATACAAAAAAAAAAAAATTGAATTAAAGTAAGTCCCTGGCCTCACTTCAGATCAGCTAGCTACTGGGAGATGTAGGAAGGAGGCAGAAGTGAATGCATTCTGTTACCAATTGTGTGTCTTACTTTTCATTGATCTTTTTGTGCATCAATTTATACTCCTTAACAGGGGATAATACTTGCCTTGCCAATGCCACCAAGTGTTTTAATAAAAATTAAATGAAATTATTAACATAATTTTTTTTATTTCAGCACTATATAAAACATGACACAAAATTTTTTATTTTATTTTCAAGATAAAAGGTTTCCTATTTTTAGATGAAAGGCGCTGTGTGCATTTCAAGGCTTACAATAAAAATACTAGATAGGCCTAAAATAGATGTAACTGAATTAATCTTTCTTGATTAGCCTGATGCTGCCTTTCTTCTGTACTCACATACAGTCAATAACACGTTGCTTAGATATTTTACTTGGATAATTAAACTAGCTTGACTTAATCATAACCATGTCATCACTTAAATATACTTCCTCAAGTAAAGCCAGTGAAAATGTATTGTCTTACGTGGAAGGATGACCCATCTCCCAGGTAAGACCAAAAATAGAATGACCTTGTATGTTTCCCTGCCCAGTATATAAGCGAGGGAAGTCAGCATGCTTCTATAGCTCCCAAGTGTCCATAAAAAGCTTTGGAAATGGTCAGAATTCCAGGAAGACTTACTGTTGCTGGCATCGCAGTTTCCCCCAGTCTGCCATTGCTGTGTGCATTTTTGCCTTTGTGAGAGGGCAATAAGGTTACGCTGGGGGGGGGGGGGGGGACTTGGACAGATGGACAAAACCAGAGGATGGATCAGAAAGATAAAGAGTGCAAGGGGTGGGCATTATAAAGAGAAAAGAACTAGAATGTGCTATGTCATTATAGAATGGCCTTTCCAGTTAAATAACATCAACAGGTATCTCTTTTTTAACTTCTACATTTATTCACTGTCTCATGCTCCTGCTGCTGTTCCTTTAGCTGGAATTAGTCTTCAACATCTTAACTTGGTGTTTGAAGAGGATACTTAAAGAGGTGGCCGAAGAGGCATGTGTGTGCAATATCCATATCTGTGTGTCATCATAATGGGCCACATGTAAGCCTGTGCCAGTCCCCCTGTCACTCCACACTCCCAACAGACATGTGAGGCAGCTCCAGGATCTGTAAAGAGATGGAGGAGCATCTCCCTCACTGCTCAACTTTCCATTTTAAGACATTATTTTAATATTGGCAATTGTGGCTTTACATGTGCATTAACCAAAATGTAAGAACCCCTTCCTCTTCTCTAAATTGAA
Organism: Saccopteryx bilineata; assembly: GCF_036850765.1. Lineage (NCBI taxonomy): Eukaryota > Metazoa > Chordata > Mammalia > Chiroptera > Emballonuridae > Saccopteryx > Saccopteryx bilineata. The sequence continues at coordinate 111,379,776 of NC_089495.1, forward strand.
GGATGTATTTCTGAATTTGACAATTCATTTCAAAACCTGGGCTAACTGGCTTAATGTGAGAGTTTCTCTTGGAAGAGCAAAAATTTAAAAGATTAACTTCTATTAGTACTCCATAACCTAGGCTGGCTGAAGATTCCTTTCTGCTCGGTTCTCTGTGTTGATTTTATTTTCCTGTGAAACTCTGTCTGCTTGACATCCAAGGATCTCGTGCATTGCCTCACTCCCTCAGCAGCCTGGTGGGCGTGGGACCAGCTGGGGTCGTTCTACTGACCTCTTTCAAGCTCTGTTTTGTACTCCTTTTGTCAACTTGATGTAGCTGTACATAAGGAATTTTCCACAGAAAGTTTTTGTTCCTTTAATATGCAGGGGTCCTCTTGAGACTCCATGAAGTCCATGTTCATTCAGTTCACGGCCCTGATCCAAAAATATTTCTTAAGCCCATCTGTTTTCAAGAGACAGCAGTGCACGCACACACGCGCGCGCGCACACACACACACACACACACTTCTTAGTGTAATGCTTCTGCTTTCTGTAGATTCATTACTACACTTAGAATCCCCCCTTCCCACCAAAAAATAATTAACAAGAATATTTGAGTATACTTGGATCTGTAGGAATACTACTAGTGAAGGATATAACTTGATAAAGCTAAAAATGAATACACAAGAAAATACAACCTATTTGGCTGAGCCCTACCTCTATACAGCCTGCAGGTACAATATCTGAGTCTCTATCAACCTGGCTAACAGTGTTCACCCTACCCTGGTGATTCTTGAGACCCTGCCCCACACAACCAGTAGGCTCACCCAAGCTACTTCAAGTGGCTTTTCCATACAAACAGCGTCTTGGCTTCTTTTGTAGACTTTCCTAAAAATCTCTCAAAGGTTCACAAACAAGTAGCATCTGGACTCAGCATGTCCCATTCTTCTTGCTATACAGCCCCAAGCCCAGCATTAGTGACTACCAGCATCATTTCACAACTTAGCCTCTCCTGGCCACCTTCAAGCCCAGCACAAGTGGCAGCCATCTTTGTAGCTCTTACAAAGTGACCCTTGGCAGGGCATAGGCAGCAGCTGACCTGGCCCGTACCTGTGCTTCTCCTAAAAGGCTTCAAAACCCACACATCCAGTAGCCAGCTTTGCATAACAGCAGAGAAACACCCAACCACCAGTGACACACCCAAAGGGCTGACTCAGCAAGGATCAGAGTCCTGCTAAAGTGAATCTTACACCGTAGGATCAGTCCGTGCACAATAGTTCCTCCACTGCAGTCCCAACCAATCCTCACAAATAGTCAATCTGAGGTTCAGCTCCTCCCACTGAGGAGCCAATAGCAATTGGGGCTTGACTACAGTGGGAGCATGCCTGGAGCACCCAGCTCAGATGAAAGGGAGATGGTGCAACTGGGCCTCACAGGACGCCTACCACATTGGGCTACTCTGTCAAACTGGGAGATGTAGCAGCTCTGATACACAGAGGCAAACATATAGAGGCGGTCAAAATGGGGAAACAAACGTCCTAAATGAAAGAACAAACAAAACTCAAAAAAACAAACAACTAAACAAAATGGAGTCCATCTATCTGACGCAGAATTCAAAGAACTGGTTATGAGAGTACTCAGTGATCTCAGTGAAAACTTCAATAAAGAGATAGGAAACATAAAAATGGAGATAGAAAACAATAAAAAGGGGCAAGTCATAAATGAAGAATACAATAACTGAAATTAAGATACATTAGAAAGACATATTTAGAAGATAAGATAGCAGTAACATAAATAGACCTAGAAAATATTATGCTAAGTGAAATAAGTCAGACAAAGAAAAACAAAGAGCCTATGATTTCACTTCAATGTGGACTCTCAAAAGCAAAATGAACAAACAAAACAGAAACACACCATAGATATAGAGAACGTTTTGATAGTTACCAGATGGGGAGTGGGGGTAAATGGGGGCAAAGGGGGAAAGGATTAAGAAGTGCAAATTCATAGTTACATAGTCCATGGGGATTTAAAGTATAGCATAGCATAGGAAATAGAGTCAATAATTCTGTAATAACTATGTATGGTGTCAGATGGGCACTAAATTTGTCAGGGTGATTATTTTGTAAGTAATATAAATGTCTAATCACTATGTAGTATACCAAAAACTAATGTAATATTGTATGTTAACTATAACTGAAAAGTTTTTTTAAATTATATTAAAATTGAATTAAAGAGAAGTCAGCTTGATGTTCTTAGAGTCTAAAAATCTCTCTTGATATATAGATAGGTGGATAGATAGATAGAGAGATAGACCCATTTACCCATACATGCATGTATACACCCATACATGTAGATATTGTTTTGAGCCTTTTAAATGGAAGCCTTCTAAAATGAATTAATAATTTTATGACTTCTTAAATAAACTAACAAAACAAAATACTAACTTTTCTAAATGAGCAGAATGACCGTCACTGCTTTTGCCATGCATGTAATACCTTTTGAATTGTGTTAGGTCTCACTGCTGTCTCCCAGACTCTTATTCTTTTGTCAATTTCAGTTAATTGTCTACTTTTATTATGGCCATTATTTCTCTCGCTCTCAAAGAACTTATAGCAAGTCTTAACCTCCACTTACTTGTGGCTTTTGATAGTCCTCAGATTTAGAAAATAGGTCACCAAGCTTGTCATATCTTTTTAGGGAAAGTGTAAAAGCAAATAATCTGTGAAGCTGAAGTTGAAAGAGCCTCTTTTTCAAGACACAGTGGAGAGTTTTGTTGCTTGAAGTTTATGATTTGACTCACTGATTCTGTTATGTTCCAAATATGTGAGATTGCCAGATAAAAAAAATTGAGGATGAATGAGATGGCACAGTAAGGAACCAGAGATGGTAAATTCAGTGCAGACCTGGTAGAAATCACCAAATTTTTCTATTTTAATTGGAAAATATTTTTGTTTATTTCACTTCAGAATCATTGAACGCTTAACCATTAGCCATGGAGGACTTGGCATTTAAATCACATATAAGATTATTATTTCTTCGTTGACATAATACCCTTCAGTTTTCAGGGTGGCTTCTAACGATGTCTACAGTAATGAAAGCTTACTTGCTTGAATAATTTGGCTCATTATCTCTCTATCGCTCTTATATCCTATCCTAAAAACAAGCGCCAACATACAAATTAAAGGTAAGGCACTACGTTGCATAAATTGAGGCTCATTTTAAATTCTAAACTTTGGAGTGAGTGCTGATACTTCACAGTCACAATATGTTTTAAGTGGCAAAACTGCAAATCACCTTGGTAAATGATATTACAGAAAAATCATACAGCCTGCAGCCTTGGGGAAAAAAGCTGTTCCTATTAACGTTACTTTCTCATAATCTCTGATACCATGTCCAATTACACTCTTGACTATGACATATCTGAAAATATTGGTTATAACTCTAGCCTTTTCTATCAATAGAAATTTCTTTATTAACTTGTCTTATTTAAAATTAGGTATTAACTTCTTGGGTTCACCATTAAAGAAAATTTTAAGCATATATGTATTTAATGCTTATTTAAATGTAGCTGTATGAAATACAGTAAGGAGTACCACTGGTCATTTTGTCCAGAGGATCGGTTTCAAGTTAATCTGGACTTTCTATAAGAGATATCAAATGCCGTGGAAAATCTCTCTGTGTGAGGTAACTAGCACTTTTCTTTGCTCTATTAAATCTTCAAAGAAGAAATAAGTTTCCTAAAAAAAAGAAAGAAAGAAAGAAATTCCTCATTGCATCCACATGGCTGAGGTAGTTTTAAGAGGTATGACTACTTTGGAATCAGTATTTCCCAGATCAGAGAATTTTTAGTGCATCTGCTCACATGGTTTTGCAGCTCCAATTGGCCAAGTTCCCCTCAAGCTCTTTTCATTACACATTTAATCCTATTAATTTTTCTCCCTTTAAAAACCAGAGCATTACTATCCCTTTAGTCCTGAAATAAACTCATTAAGGAATTTATTACAGCTTTTCAGTAAATCATTCCTGTTACTGTATAAGCGGTTTAAGTATTCCCAAATAATTTTGTCAGATTAACTTCAGTAAGTTAGACTCTATCACCTTTCTGAGCTGAGAGTTCTCTCACGAATTAGAATTTGAACAACCAAAATTTTTGTTAAAAGGAATTATAGCCATGTAAGTTCTCTTAATAAGGTTTTCCATATCCAAATCCAGAACATTAGACCCCATGATAGCATTTTTTTATATAAAGTTGTACATTGTTTGCAGAAAACAAAAGTAGAGCTTTGGAGCCAATGATGAATTTCTTGTGTATAGAATACCTGGTCTTTTCACAATTACGGAATTTTTCCAACATATTTAAGCTAACATTGTTTCCACCTTTTCTAAGCCCATTCTCTACTTTGCATTCTTCCTCATTTTTCCACTTGGTGAAAAAATTAGCACAGTACAATATAGGCAAGGCCGCTACAGGGAAGCATGAGAACGCAGAATGTTATGATATTTAAGAGCTAAGGCCAGCACAAGAAAGCCTATTTACCGTAACTCAAAATATGCCCTGAATAACAGTTCTGTCACACTTAGTCATCTTGGAGAACATTATTTCTGTGAAAAGACAGACCTCTAAATAATAAAATGAAAGAAAAGACATACTTCTGAATTAAAGGCAACCAACAAACCTGCTTTCACTGAACCTCTGTAGCCTTGAGATGGATGCCCTCCTGCCATTCTGGAGAAGTGGGAGGGGACTCCCAAATGTCAATGTGTGACTGCTGTGGCTGGGGTCTGGCTGCAAGGGATAACGTTACAAGCTTGGGAATGAATAAGGTGGTGCAAGGAATTATAATAAAGATAGGAGGAAGGTGTCATGAGTTTTGACTGAAGGAGGAACAATGCAGGAACAGCCCTAGATGAGTTCCCTTCTCTTTCTTTCTTCCTTCCCCTTTTCCATTCTGTTTCCCACTTTCCAGCCCTATCAGAATTACTGGCCATTTATAGAGGACAGGGAAGAGCAGTGACCCACAGACTGTGCTAGATGGAGGACGCAACTCCCTCTTCTTGCTTCCTCCTCTTTTCCTCTCCTGGCCTGCAAGAGAGGAAAGAACCCAGCCCTTAAGTGGCTTTGCTTCGGATGAGTAGTGAGTGGGTGGGACTGAGCCTTGTGGAGAACATGGAGAGGACTGAAGTCCAGTAGCAAGAGGTTTGGGGAAAGGGATTTGTAAAACCAGTAGCCACAGCCACCATCACAGCCGACTGGCCCATGCAGGTTCGCATTTGATTCAGACAATCGGTAAAGAAGCAATGGAGCCAATAACTGGTGAGCCATTAGCTTTAATTCTAGCTTGCACCCTGCGGGCAAGAAATACACACAATGGGAAAACACTTCCGTTTCTATTCAGGGCTCCCAAAGCCACTGACTTATCCGAGTTTCCTAGAATCAAAGTTTCTACCTCACCAGCCTTATTCACCTGTGTTCCCCATCTCCTTCTCTCTGCACAAACTGGCCTCTCCTTCAGTACTCTGCCATCTTGGCTGCTTCTCCTATCTTCCACATGGCCTTTCTCTGCTCTCCTCTCCTGCATGGGCTCCTCTGCCCCATTTTATAGTGTAGAAATTAAAACCTTTAATCCAATATACAAACAGAAGTTTCTGATACCAAGTCACTTATCTGAGGCATAATGGGATTCCTCATGAGAGTGCACCACCCCCACCATGCAACAGTCAAGGATGTGGGGAAAAGCTTCAGTTTAAAACTAAGCCTTAGGCTATAAAGATCCTGCCTGCTTACAGCCTGTTCCCCACACCCAATGCAAACTATAAGTGAGCAAACATATATCATATTTACAAACTTATTTGACCAACAGTATTCCTTTGTCAGGTTTTCTGGGCCTGTGGATCTTAGTATGTGTGGGACATGACTGCTTTTCATTTAAGACATGCTGTCTTTCACAGGACATGCCCCAACTCAACAACAAAAGGTCTGAAGTTCAATGAATCTGATGAAAAATTGGCACTTTGACCACTATTCTTTTAAAAATCCTGATTCCTTCAAGAAAAAAAAAATGTAACTAAGCTTAGGCATTACTCCGAGAGGACATCAACATAAGATTATAATGTTCTCTTATAGTTTTACCTGTTTGGGTGGGGTGCTCAGAGGGCCTGCAGTATGCTAAATAGGGGCACATGGAGAATCAGTACATGTTAATTCTGCACTCCGAGAAAGGATCTGCTCAGATGTGTGGTTTGAAAGGATTCAGACCCTAATTTGCTCACTTAATAGTCTGTGACTAATTTATTGACTTGGTTAGAAATCAGCTCACAAGAGCTTAAGGTCAAGGGTTAGTTTCCTTGTGGACCAGTTTATCTTCTCTGTTGCATGGTCATCGATTACACTCCTAATCCCTGTTCAGATGGCTGGTAAAGCTATGTTATTGATTACTCCAAGTTGATTGTTGGACGTGACCTAAGTGAAAATTCTGGATGGAATTTACCATGTGAAGAGGCCGGGTTATTCTGACTGTACCACTTTTGGTTTATTTTACGACAGCAAATATGTGATCTCTACCAGATATTTGGGTACTGGACAATACAGTAACTATTTGGAAAGGGCTTCAGGTAAATTATGAAAAGCAAGTATTAGGTAACTGTCAACCCCTAAGTACTTATTTGTCTCCTTTAATACCTCCCCTGGCAAGGGTTCCAGAAAATACTTTAACAAAAGTTTAACAAAATCTGCTCTGCACTAGGACCATGCACTCTTCTATTAATTTGGGTAAGGTTCAACTTAATAGCTGGGTGAGTAATTGATCTGGCCTTTCTTATTCTGTTTTGTAATTTGTGTAATTGGGAAACTAATTTCAAAAGGTCTTTAGAAAGTCCTGAGTTAGAAGAATATCTCCAAGTATTATTAAATTCCAAAATCCATTCTCATAACCCATGTCCATTATGTGTTGTGACTTTTAGGCCTAGAGATCGAGTTGTAAGTTTTGATGTGGAGGTACTAGTGGAACACACTAGAAATAGTCAGTTACTTGAACGAGAAAAGAGAGGAGAGCAGCAGTACGGAAACTGAGCCATGAAGGTTAGCCATAATAAACAGAAGTCCGTGCGAGCTGCACTCACACGAAAAGCCAAGGAAGGCGTTTTTAGGAGATTGTTGTCAACAATACCAATGACAGACAGAAATCCAGGAGAGTGACAAGGCAAAAATTCACAATACAGAAAAAGAAATTAAAAATAGAATTTCAGGGCTCAGAGACACCTCTGAGATCTTTACATACAACCCTCCCAAATGTTACACACATACTGAGAAACTGAGATCGGGAAAGATAAAGGTACTTGGGCAAAGCCACACAACCAACCAGCAGTGGCGTCTGGATCCTTTTGTCTACTGATTCCTGGTCCAGGACTGTGAAACTTTGCTGCCTGCCTTTGCCTTTGTGGCCAGTCATTGCTCACACAGACTTTTTAGTCTTTCCAAAGTTTTGATTAGAGTTATATTTTAAATATGAAAGTGAATCATTCTAGAAAGTTTCTCTCTACATGAAAACACTGTTATTTTTTTTTTCTGAAAGTTTGCCCAAGAGCATCTTGCACTGTTGACCTTACTAATCATCTCAATACTTAGAGATATGTTTCCTAATAGGAAATAGCTTTAAACAATCCAACAATGTACTTATTGAAATGTCAGATTGTTTTATTATTTCATTTTAAAAAGACAGATCTCTCCTTGAACCATGGAAGACTATTTAGTATTTACTGAAAGAAGTCTTTTTTTTTTTTATTTTAGCTATTCTAAAGTTGATGAGAAAAAATATAAGTAATTGTTAGAAATGGGATAGCCTTTTCCCTCTTATATAAAAAGCTTCAACTGCAAAAATACACATGAAACAAACTCCCTGGGCATATGGATTCCTGGCTCAGCCGTGTTTTAAGTCCCTGTGACTATGGGGGTCTGGGGTCTTTTTCAGACTTTTAACTTCCACATTAAGTGGCTTTCTGATTAATGAGCATGCATTTAATCAAGTAGGTATCAATCATCAAGAAGTGTTATAAGTAGAGATTATAAATAAAATTCAAGAAATGGTTCAGATATTTGCTTTCTTTTTGAAACAAAAGTATGTAGTATATTCCCCAAAGCTCTGGTTTAGTCAACCTGAGAATGAAGTTGGCAGAATTTGTCGGTAAGCCTGTGTGCCTCCTATATCTCTTCACATTGCTGTCTCTCAAATACTTCCTGGCCATCCAGACTGCAGATTATGTGGTCTCTGTCCCTTCCCTTTTATGACATGATGAGATTTCCTCATCTAATACTTCACCTCTCCAGATTCCGTGTATTAAATGCTGAAATGCAGAAGCATTATACACGGGCTTTACCTCAGGACAGGCATCGTATTTCTGTAAGCAGACTTCCTGATTTGTCACACAGAATAGTAAAAAGACATGTATTCAAATGTTGATGTTTAATACAATTGTTAGTTTTTACTTCAAGGATATTCTTAAGTGACACTGGCATTTTTCAATAGCAAGTATGTAGTGATGAACATTTCGTGGCTACTAGTGTGCCTACAAATACAGTTGGGCGCCACCACCTTAACTTGTGCGAAGGTGCCTCTAGTTTTAGTTGCTTTTAATTTTGCACTATTGGTGCAAATGTCAGCAGAGTTAAAATGGCTCATTGGATTTTAGCACTGTTTCATAAGTAGATTCAGCCTCATAAACCCCCTGCCAATCAATGGTCCACAGCCCATACTTTGAAAGATACTGCAGTACATCAAACTTTTATAATTCATTTCACTAATCTCTTGTTTTGGGGCATTTAGCTTCTTCTAGCGCAGTGAAGGTTTTGTTGGGTTGTGTTTCTGAAAGTGAAATTGCTGATGATATCAATTAAACACCTTTCAGAACTTTTAAGGCATATTACCAGATTATCCTTTAGAAAATTATACATGTGGCAGCAGCAAAGTTGTGTGCATTATTTTCATGTGGCTTTTCAATAATGGTTTACAGTTTCCATGTTTAGAAAATATTTAATGTAGTACCAAAATGATTAAAACATTTGTGTCAATTGAAAATGCCAGGGGACCCACTCATTCTGTAAGTGAGCAACAGTGTGTCTGAGCGGAAGGCACCCTCTGTGGTGCTAGACCCCTGATGCCTTCTTTGTACATGTATTGATTAGCCATGTGACTTTGGGTGAGTCATTTAACATCCCAGTTCTTTCAGCCATAAAATGTCAATAAAAATGAATTTTCTCACTGAAATGTTTGTTGTAGGGTTTAAATGAGACTACACGTGGAAAATGCCTGATCTAGTAACCTCCCTCCTGGTGTAGTAAGAGTTCAGTAAGTAGAAGCAGTTATAGTCTTAATTATCAACATGAGAAAGCTCTTCCAAATGCAGGAAACTTTCTGAAGCCAGAGCTCTCTTTGTTAGAACCATCGCTGCCTCTGAGTGTGCAAATCAAAGAACCCATTGATAGACACGGTAGCAAAAGCTGAGGAGATCAATGGGAATCAAAAAGTCTGATATGAGAGTCTTTAAGAGTCCCCAGAACAGAAGAAAAACTGGTCTGGATTGGTTCCAGAGAGCCAGAGAAACAGGAGGTGGAAATCAGTGTGTTGAAAAAGTAGAAGAAACAAGGTTTGGACCAAGGAGGCCCGTGCTGGCTCCTGGATTATTTAAGCTCTCTGTGGCTTGGGAAGCTGATTTATAGGGCCATGATGAGACATGTAGGAAATATAGGAATTTCTCTACTTTTAGGCTAAATGAGAATTTTAGTGCCAACCTGACCATCTGAGTAGCAATCAAGAGCTGCTAATTTCCATAAAATCTGAGATCATTCCATTTGCACCTAACTTGCCTGTTTTGTTATTATCCCTAGTGTCATGCTGGATTTTTGGTAATAATAGTTTATCACTGAAGGACAGATTGACATTAATTCTTTCTCTAGGGTCGTCTATTCAGCTCACTGACTTTTGAACAGATGTGTATATCCAGATGTCTGCAACCTTGTCAGGAGTTCCCTTGATCTAATTGCTGCTTTTCTGTGTGTATTAAGCACCCCTCAACATGATGGATCATCAAAGGAATATATGTATTACATGCTTTTTACATATAGTTCATTAAACACCAAATTGTTTAACCCTTTGATAATGAGGTGGGGTTTTTTTCATGCTCGCTGACCCCCGGGAGTGAGTTTTTTTCAAAAAATGAAATTAGTTCTAGTTACAGTTTTATTAACTTAAAATCATGTTTATTTGATAACCAATTTATGGAAACAAGAAGAACATGTATTTGCCTTGTTTTAATGTTGTCTTATACACGTATGATTGTACTCTGGATAATCAGGAAGCACAAGGACGTACATGAATGTTCACACTACTCAAAGGGTTAATGCACTTTATAAAGTTGTAAATTTTTTTTTGACAGAGACAGAGAGAGACAGAGAGGGACAGACAAGAAGGGAGAGAGATGAAAAATATCAATTCTTCATTGCGGCACCTTAGTTGTTTGTTGATTGCTTGTTTATTGATGCTTTCTCATATGTACCTTGACCTGGGGGCTATTGCAAAGCAAGTGACCCCTCACTCAAGCCAACAACCTTGGGCTCAAGCCAGCGATCTTGGGCTGCAAGCCAGTGACCTTTGGGTTCGAGCTAGTGACCTTTGGGCTCAAGCCAGTGACCTTTGGGCTCAAGCCAGCGACCCCATGCTCAAGCTGGTGAGCCCACACTCAAGCTGGCAACCTCAGGATTTTTTAACCTGGGTCCTCCTCATCCCAGTCTGACGCTATATCCACTGTACCACTGCCTGGTCAAGTTAAAGTTATAACATTCTTAAATATTCATGGTTTCATGGGTATATACATGCCTAAGTTTATCAGATTTTCCCTTTTAAATATGTGCTGTTTATTGTTTGTCACTTACACCTAACAAATCTGCCCCAAACAATTTAAGGGTGCAAACTAAAATTAACTTTAGTAGTTAAAAGAATATGTTAATATACTCAGCCCTGTTACTTTGAAGAAGTCTGGGAAATATTCTAGGGATGTACAGTGCCCTCTTAGTTTCATATTAATTTATTAAAAACTGGCCCTGGCTGATTGCTTAGTGGATAGACTGTTGGACCAGCTTATGGATGTCCCAGGTTCGATTCCCGGTCAGGGCACACAGGAAAAGCAACCATTAGCTTCTCCCCCTTTAAGCTCCCTCTTCCCCCTACATTCAGTGGCTGGATTGGTTTGAGCATGGCGCCAGGTGCTGAGGATAACTCAGTTGGTCTGACTGTCAGCCTTAGGTGCTGCAAATAGCTCGGTACTCAAGCATTGTCTCCAGATGGGGTTGCTGGTTGGGTCCTGGTTGGGGCACATGTGGGAAACTGCCTCACTGTTCCCTCTTCTCTCACCTAAAATTTTTTTAGAAAAACAGAAAAGAGTTATGATAGACACATAGACTTTAGTTCTCTGAAATTATACCAAAGTATTTTCAAAACTTGCAATGACTTTTTTTTTTAACTCTGTAAAAATCCCAATGACTTTAAATTGGATGCTTTCTCACTATCTAATTATGTGAATGTACACAGGCCCATAAACAGGTGGTAAATTTTTCTGAAGCTCCACTTTGCATTTTCTTTTCCTCACATTTCCTTCACATTCACACAATGTGAATGTTTCCTTCACAGCTCACATTATTAGCAGTATCATGAGGCGAAGCTCACGGTGCTATTCTTGGCAGCTGTCTTTAACAGTCCATTTATAACTATTTGCTGTTTCTTATTTGCATGTCTTTCACTTATTTGAGCATTCTTATCTAAACTTTATTCCCCTAAATTGTGAGATTGAAACTCTAAGATGGAATTTCTACTTCTTCTAATTTTCATTTAATTTCCACATCTAAGATCAAACTATTTTCAGAAGCCATTTCACTTTATTATTCAATTTCAATAATTTGGTTTTGTTTTTATATTAATGCATAAGACACTTTAAGGGAAGCCATAATTGTATACAACTATTTTGTATGTGCTCTTTAAAAAGAATATATATATATATATATATATATATATATATATATATATGCCTGTTTATAGGAATTCAGTAGAGATTTCACTTCCTTTTCCCTCCCCCCCCCCCCCATCTCTACTGTAACTCATGCCACTGTCATTCTGGATTCTTGCTACAGTCTTCCTGGGTCTGTTTTCTCCTACCCCTAATTTAATTCTAGACAGAGCAAGCATTCTTTTTTTATTTTTTTTTTTATTTTTACAGAGACAGAGAGAGAGTCAGAGGGATAGACAGGGACAGACAGACAGGAATGGAGACAGATGAGAAGCATCAGTCATTAGTTTTTCGTTGCGTGTTGCGACTTCTTAGTTGTTCATTGATTGCTTTCTCATATGTGCCTTGACTGCGGGCCTTCAGCAGACTGAGTAACCCCTTGCTGGAGCCAGCAACACTGGGTCCAAGCTGGTGAGTTTTTGCTCAAGCCAGATGAGCCCATGCTCAAGCTGGCAACCTCGGGGTCTCGAACCTGGGTCCTTCAACATCCCAGTCCAACGCTCTATCCACTGCGCCACTGCCTGGTCAGGCAGAGCAAGCATTCTAAAACATAGTCATGTCACAATACTGCACAGAATCCTTCTACAACACTGCATTGCTTTGGGAAAAGAATGCAGACTACTTGATGTGACTTACATAAGGTCCAGGATGATCCGGTAACACTATATCTCATTTCTCTGTTCCCTATGCCATACTTGACTCACTTTCCTTTCAAATTCTTCCAGGCCTTTTTCACAGATACTCATTGCTGTGCCTGGAATCACTCTTCCCCACCTCCTAATTCTTACTTGTCTTTCATGTTTATGTTACTTTTTCCCAAAAACCTTCTTTTTCCAAAATGAGTTTGATGTTTCCTCTTTGTGCATCTTGAAGCACCCTCATTTCTCCTATCAGAACCTTTATTAGAATACAGGTATTCAAATTCTCTGTTAACTGTTTATGCCAGTATACTGTAAGCTGCATGAAGTTGGGGACTATGTCTGTCCTAATAACCATTTTATCTTCGGGGCCTGCCTAGCATTGTGTCTGCTATATGATAGGAGCTGAATGGCAAATAAGTTATCTTGAGAAGGAAAAGCGCACATAATGAACAAGATGTATTTGTGATTATTTTAGAGCAAAAAGTGAGAATTTATTTTTCTATTCAGAATTAGATGTCTAGCCTGACCAGGTGGTGGCGCAGTGGATAGAGTATCAAACTGGGATGCGGAGGACCCAGGTTCAAGACCCCAAGGTCGCCAGCTTGAGCGCGGGCTCATCTGGTTTGAGCAGAAAGCTCACCAGCTTGGATCCAAGGACGCAGTCTGCTGTAGCCCCACGGTCAAGGCACATATGAGAAAGCAATCAATGAACAACTAAGGTGTCACAAAGAAAAACTGATGATTGATGCTTCTCATCTCTCTCCGCTCCTGTCTGTCTATCCCTATCTATCGCTCTCTCTGACTCTCTCTCTGTCTCTGTGTAAAAAAAAAAAGAATTAGATGTCTAAGCCAATACTAGGAGGTCTACACATAAATAAAAGGCAACTTAATTAGCCTGATATATTTATTGCTTCAGATAAATTTTATCCTACTTGCGTCTTCTAAAATTAAGCCAATGTAATTACATGATGTATATATGAGGCATGTACCTAGAAGAGTCAAATTTACAGAGACAGAGAGAAGAATAGTGGTTACCAGGGGCTGGAGGAGAGGGAAAAGGGGGGTTAATTACTAATGGAAATAGTTTCGGGTTAGGATAATGGAAAATTCTGGACATGAAGAGTGTTATGGTTGCACAACAGTGCAAATGTACTTCATACCATTGAACTGTACACTTAAAATGGTTATAATGGTAAATATTATGTTATATATTTAACTACAATAAAGATTATGTAGAGATGTAAAAAAATAAATTAACTAAAAACTTTTTAGGCGTAAAATTATATACATTCTTTAGTTTTATATTATGGGTCATTCATTTTGAAGTTTGAGAACTAGGACAAGAAGGAAAATGGAAAACTCAGAAAGACAGTCATTGAGAAATGCAAGGTAAAAAGTTTCCAGGACAAATAGCTCAGGTCACAGAACTTCTTCGGGCAAATACATTCATCTTATATAGCTTCTGGGTGTCATAGATTGCAAGCATTTGAATAATTATTTCAAATTACTATTTTCTTCTCAAATTTTAATTTGCTCTTAATACTCAGAGAAATATTTTATATTAATCAGGAAAAAGCATGTCTTTATATATTTTTTTCTTTTTCAATTACAACTTACATTCAATATACATTATTATCAGGTGTACAGCATAGTGGTTAGACATTTATATACTTTACAAAGTGATTTCCCCGATAATTCTAGTACCCACCTGGCATCAATAGTCATTACAACATTATTGACTGTATTTCCTATGCTGTACTACACATCTCATGACTATTTTGTGACTACCAATGGTACTTCTCAATCCCTTCACCTTTATCACTCAGCCCCCAATGTCCCTTCCATCTGGAAATCATCAAAATGTTCTCTGTATCTATGAGTTTTGTTTTCTTTTTTTTTTCATTTTATTTAGATTTCACATACAAGTGAAATCATATGGTACTTGTCTTTCTATGTCTGACTTACTTCAATTATTACCCTCTAGATTTTTCATGTTGTTGCAAATGGTAAGATTTGATTTGCTTTTCTGGCTGAATAATATTTCATTGTACACATGTTGCACTTGTTCTTTACCCAGTCATCTACCGATGGACACTTAGGTTGCTTTCATGTCTTGGCTACTGTAAATAATGTCGCAGTGAAGTTAGGGCTGCATATATCTTTTCAAATTAGTGTTTTGGATTTCTTTACATATTTCCAAGAAGAATTGCTGGTTCATAAGGTAGTTCTATATTTAACTATTTGAGAAATATTCATATTATTTTCCAATATGGGAGCACCAATTTGCAATCCCATGAACAGTGCCTGAAGATTGTCTTTTCTCCACATCCTCACCAACACTTGTTTGTTGATTTATTGATGACAGCCATGTCACAGGTATGAGTTGTTATCTCATTGTGGTTTTAATTTGCATTTCTCTGATGATTAATGATAATATCTATTGACCATCTGTATGTCCTCTTTGGAAAAATGTCTATTCAGTTCCTCTGCCCATTTTTTAAATGGATAGTTTGCTTTTTGGTGTTAAGTTTTGAGTTCTTTTATAAATTTTGGATATTAACCCCTTATTAGATGTATCATTAGTGAATATGTTCTCCCATTCCCTGGGTTGTCTTTTCATGTGGGTTTTTTGTTTTTTTGTTTGTTTGTTTTTTGATGCTTTCTTTGCTGTGTAAAAACTTTTGACTTTGATGTGGTCTCAGTTGTTTATTTTTTATTTGTTTCACTTACTTGAGGAGATATATCAGAAAAAATATTACTAAGAGCAGTGTCAAAGAAGTTAACGCCTGTTTTTTTTTCTAGGAGTTTTGTGGTTTTAGGTCCTACATTGAGGTCTTTAATTTTTTTTGTTTATTCTTCTGTCTGGTATAGGACAGTGGTATAGTTTCATTTTTTTACTTGTACCTGTACAATTTTCCCAACCATTTATTAAATACACAGTCTTTACCCTATTGAATGTTTTTGACTTTTTTTTCATATATTAACTGACTATACAGGTGTAAGTTTATTTCTGGGCTCTGCATTCTGTTCTGTTGATCCATGTGTCTGGTTTTTTTTTTGTTTGTTTGTGTTGTTTTTGTATTTTTCTGAAGCTGGAAACAGGGAGAGACAGTCAGACAGACTCCCGCATGCGCCCGACCGGGATCCACCCGGCACGCCCACCAGGGGTGAAGCTCTGCCCACCAGGGGGCGATGCTCTGCCCCTCCAGGGCGTCGCTCTGTTGCGGCCAGAGCCACTCTAGCGCCTGGGGCAGAGGCCAAGGAGCCATCCCCAGCGCCCGGGCCATCTTTGCTCCAATGGAGCCTTGGCTGCGGGAGGGGAAGAGAGAGACAGAGAGGAAGGAGGGGGGGTAGAGAAGCAAATGGGCGCTTCTCCTATGTGCCCTGGCCGGGAATCGAACCAGGGTCTCCCGCACGCCAGGCCGATGCTCTACCGCTGAACCAACTGGCCAGGGCCCATGTGTCTGTTTTTATGCCAGTACCATGCCATTTGATTACTATCACCTTATAGTTTAGTTTGATATCTGGTAGCGTGATACATCTAATTTTGTCCTTCTTTTTCAAGATTACTGTTGTTATTGAGGATCTTTTGTGGTTCCATATATATTTTAGAATTATTCTAGTTCTATGAAAAATTACATTAGTATTTTGATAAGGATTACATTACATCTATAGATTGCTTTGGCTAGTATAGACATTTTAACGGTGTTAATTCGACTTATCCCAGAGCAGGTTTTATGCTTCCATTTATTTATATCTTCTTTAATTTTTCCAGCATCTTATAGTTATCTGAGTACAGGTTCTTTTACCTCCTTGTTCAAATTTATTCCTAGGTATTTTTATGCAATTATAAATGGATTGTTTTCTTAATTTCTCTTTATGAAAGTTCATAATTGGTGTATGAAAATGCAACTGATTTCTGAGTATTCATTTTGTATTCTGCTACTTTACTGAATTTATCATTTATAATAGTTTTGGTGCAATTTTTAGGGTTCTCTCTATATAGTATCATTGAATCTGCAAATGGGAAAAACATGTCTTTAAATTTTATTTTTGAACTTTAAGATATACTGGTCAATGTAGCCTCGACTAAAAATATTTTTGATATTTGAAAGTTGGTTCTAACTTTATCCTTTTTGAAAAATGGTGTTATTTTTTAATACTTAGTTCCACTTAACCAAGTGTTTATGTCAATGTTGTTTTTCTAGTCCATATTAAGCCCCTTTTTGTATTGTGTCTAAAACAATACAATAAACTAAATCAAGAGAACACTCCAGTTATACAAAAGGTTAAATACTACTTTAGTTATACTATCAAGAGCACCATTCTGAATGTGATAACTGTAAATATTGTCTGGGGAGGAAGGGATCTTTTTGTAGAGTTTTTATTTCAATCCTATGAACTTTCTAAAAAATATTTGATATCAAATTGAGGTCTCAATTCAGACTGTAGCATCAGTATCCTTCATTTGGTTGTAGCTTGGCCTCCAAAGGTCTGTGTACCCGACATTTAGTCATGGTTACATGGTATGATTATATAGAAGATAGCGGTTATATGTTTACATTGACAGTTCTGTCTGTAAAACAGGGAGAAGACTTGAACCAAGTATACATATTAGTGATCTGGGAATATAGTTTCCCCATAGCAGTGATGGACAAGGAAGTGGACAAGTTGTCAGACAAAGAGGGGACAGAAACTTTGATCCCTGCTACTCTGATAATGAAGTAGACATTAAGATTTTTCTGTCTTGTCCATGAGGCAACAGATGATTTTGTGGTTACTACCAGCACATGGAATAAATTAAAGGAAATAAGAGAAATAAAGGTTCTTTGCTGGTATAATTCCCAACTATAGAAATTGGTAATTGTGAACTCCCATGTAGGCTGAACTTTGATCCCTATAGTTTGTATAACTTTGATGATTTCACTACAATATGCATTTGAAAAGTAAATGCTTCAAATATTCCTAAATAAGACTTAACTAGAGTCATTTGGCATATACGGAAGTGTTGTTGATATTCCAACCAGGTAAAATCTTGTGTAATGTCTGAAATAATCAGAGTACTGCAGAAGACCTTTCAAGAATTATATTCATGGCCCTGGCCAGTTGGCTCAGTCAGTGGTAGAGCGTTGGCCTGGCGTGCAGAAGTCCCGGGTTCGATTCCCGGCCAGGGCACACAGGAGAGGCGCCCATCTGCTTCTCCACCCCTCCCCCTCTCCTTCTTCTCTTTCTCTCTCTTCCTCTCCCGCAGCTGAGGCTCCATTGGAGCAAGGATGGCCCGGGCGCTGGGGATGGCTCCTTGGCCTCTGCCCCAGGCACTAGAGTGGCTCTGGTCGCAACAGAGTGACGCCCCGGAGGGGCAGAGCATCGCCCCCTGGTGGGCAGAGCATCGCCCTCTGGGTGGGCATGCCGGGTGGATCCCAGTCGGGTGCATGCGGGAGTCTGTCTGACTGCCTCCCCATTTCCAGCTTCAGAGAAATGCAAAAAAAAGAATTATATTCATGTAATTATGTGTATAATTGATTTTTGCCTCCAATAAAAGTCACTGAATGAAGCTTCTGACCCAAAATAAATTGCTGAGATAAAGGGTCTAGAATGAGAGCTTTCCAGATAAAAAGGACCTATTTTTATAAAGAACAAGTGGTGGCACAGTGGATAAAGCGTCGACCTGGAAATGCTGAGGTTGCCGGTTCAAAACCCTGGGCTTGCCTGGTCAAGGTACATATGGGAGTTGATGCTTCCAGCTCCTCCCCCCTTCTCTCTCTCTGTCTCTCTCTCCTCTCTCTCCCTCTCTGTCTCTCTCCTCTCTAAAAATGAATAAAATTAAGAAAATATATTTTTAAAAAAAGAACTTGTGGCTGTCGCCCACTGTATTTTCTTCTTGAAATGAAATACACCACCATCATCCTTTTTCTAATAAATAATACTTAATATTAAAACACACAGTATAGTCTGCTGCCATTTATATAGAAGATCATGATAGCAACATAACTTTTTTATTTATAAATTGCCATTTCCTGAAACTTGCCCCTAGGTTATTAGTCCAAGATTATCTCTGACAAAATCTGCTAAAAGGGACAGAAGACAAGGTCATCTCCTGAAGACTTAAGCAAAACCACATACATACATACAACAGTAAACAACCCAAATTGTTTAGACTTATTCCATCCTTTATATTCTATGCTAGCCAAGTATTAAGACAACCAGCCTACCTAATTGTCTTCATGAGCAGTCATATTCCTTGGGTTGGTTTTATATGTGTATACAGGGTGTTGCAAAAGTAGGTTTTCAGTTGTGAGTACATGAAACACAGAGTTTATTCTTGTATTAATATTTATTAATTATTATATTATTTTCCATACAAACAACTATAAACTTACTTTGCTAACCCATGTATTTTGCCAGGTGAGGGAACAGAATTCAAATATGTTACATAAAAGGCATTGTTCATACAGCCAGCCTTCATATTAAGTATTCTGAAACCATTTTTTAACTTTTCTCCATTCTCTTATTCAACTTCTTTGTAAGTAGAAATAGATGACAGCTGCACGTTTCCAAAGTGACCCCAGTAGTTTCAACATTGTTTACCAGTGGGAATGATCTCGGAACCTTGAGTGTGTTGCCCATTAACATGGGATCTTGTCAAATGAATGTACATTTCTAAATGATGATAATTAATGAAATGAAACATCTGACTTCATATCATATCAAACAAAAGGTGGAACAGTGGATTACCATTCACTCAACAAAATCATTTAAAGGTCAGAATGGTTTTTAAATTTGTTCAGTATGTAGAATCAGTCATAAAGCTGGAATCGACTTCATCACAGTATGTGTGGCAATTGATGTTTTATAAGCCTAAGGCTTTCATATTTATGATTTCAGGATTTCGTAGCACCTTTAAGAGTAATATTAAATTATTAGTTATATTTTGCAAAATATTTTTAAACAAATATGTAGTGGAGGAGTTTTAAATCAGTAAGCAAGTGTGATAGTTAAGCATCACTTTTTGAATTGCAATTTGAAGTTTTGCTTTCAGTCTTTTGGCTTTCCTCCATGATTGACAGCCTGTCAGGGATATAATAAAAAAGTAAATGAGCATCCATACTTGTGATTTAGTTTATTTGTGATCTGATAGATATTAGATGCTGCTACCACCAGAAATAAGAATGCTTTCCTAAAAAACAAAGATGATAAAACAACTCCTTTTCCATTCTGTTACCAAACTCTTTCCTAATTTTGAGGAAAAAAGTAACTCAGACTCAGAATTTAAAAGCAAAATATTGCTGTTTATAAGAACCACAGTATAGGAAAGAAGAAAGTCCTTGGTAGGATGAAACTTCAGGACTACTCATACAAATTGAGAAACTGGTGGGCAAATACACTCTTATCAAGTTGATAGTTTTTCATTGGTTCTCAAAGTGTGCACCAGGGCACACTGGTGTGCCCTATGGTATTCCAGAGAAATATGTGCCTGTTGGGGACCAAAAAACCAACAGGGTTTTTGGAGTTTAGATTTTGGGGGGTTCAGAGGTGTGAGGAATTGGCTGTAAGTTGACAGTCTGCCCAACCCCCCACCTCACTTGCCTGATTAGGTTGCAAAAGGCTGTTAAGCTGTGGTGCTGGATTGTTTACTACCCCCCATGTTCCCTGGAAAGACTGGAGGCAAGTTTCTTCTATCCTTTGTTTGGTATAAAGTTAAGATGATATGTATGGTGAGGGTTTTCTGCACTCAACACAATTAAGAGTAAAAAGAGAGGAATTCTTCAGTGTATTGATGAGGAAATGAGAATTTGCCTTTCAAATATATGCCCAAACATTGAAGAAATCACTAGGACACATCAGGCTCATGTTTCCCATAAACACAAGAATGAAAAACACTTTCGCGCCAGGACCTGCCGAATTTACTAAATCTTCATAAGAATGTATCTATATATATATATAAAGATAACTTTTTTGTTTTTTTTTTAATTTTCTAACCCCTCTTTTTTTATGAATTCTAAAAAGGATAACAAAAAATGTAACATAAAAATGTTGTTTAACGTCAGAATAAATTTAATTTTGTCGTTTTTATTTTGTTTAATTACCATAAAAGCACGCTTGGACTTTTTTTTTAAATATTTGACTTAATTATTATAACATATTTCTCAGAAATTTGTATATAGTGTGCCTACAATTATTTGTAGGATTTTAAATGCGCCCGACTTCAGAAAGTGTGAGAACCACTGGGTTAACCTGTGTGCCGTTGTTTGCAGCGGCATACCAGGCAGCCTCTCTTCCCCCACCTCCCCATACTCCTCTCCCTCAAGTGAAAATACCAGTTTTGCAAGCCTTTCAAATAGCCTTTTGAAAGTTCTAACTTTTGAAAAAGTCAACCTTCTAGGACCCTGCTGAAAGTTTTGAGGTGTTACTTCCTTACCTGTCACAAATCGTAGCTCCCTTGATATTCACAAGCCAGTTCTTGGAGAAAGTCTTAGGTTATATGTACACATAAAAGAAATCCTGTAATTTTGATGTGTTAAAAAAAATGGTATGATGTGTCCCAGTTTCTGGCTGTGAGCACACGCCTTTTTCTTCCTTTAGAACAGTTCTTTTACATGGCAAAGTCTTACTTTTCCTCACAGTGCTATCAACAGGAATTATAAAAATAACTTATAGAAATAACATGCAAAGGATGAATCTACCCAACAAAGTTTTAGGTATTGATTACACTTTGATTCGCAAAGTCATACTCTGTATGTTGAGAATTGCGTGATAACCCAGACCATAATGTTTCGACATTCCAAAGTGTTTGGGAGGGGAAGTAGCCTTATTTCTGAGGGTGTTGTTGGCCTCAGTGAGGGAGAGAGCTGTCGGAGAAAGTGGGCACAGAGTCCAGAGAGCCTCAGGGGCAGGAGATTTACCTGATACTGTAAAGTCCAGGCGCAGCTGAGCAGGTGCAGATACAACTGGTGACCCAGACGGTCCAGGAACACACAACTTCGTCAGCTGTGTTTTCTATATCTATAAAAGAGGTTTTGCAATTTCATTGAAAATCACACTTCTTCCATTTTTACTTCTGTAAAATAAATATACTTCTCACAAAATTAGGAGATATTTTAAAATAAACATGAAGTGATAAAATATCCTCTAATTTTTATGAGCAGTGTATATATTTCATTAACAGTTATAGGAAGTTCTTAGATTTTTAAAGTATCTCTAAAAAAAGTTTTAACTAATTCTAACCTACTTCAGACAGGGAAGAGACCCTCAAGAAAAACAGAAAAATAGCACATGAACTCTTTGTAGGCAGAGAAACAGGGTTATATTTTAGGACTTTTATATGCAAAACTCATAATGAGTTGAAATTTCCATAAAAATTAAGATTTAGAAGGAATGATGAACTTAAATCACTTTCCTCAAAGAGTTAGAAACATAACAGTTTGGTAGAAGTTAAAACATTTTAATTAATTTTACATTACTAACTCAACTTTTATTGCACATACAGTGAATGAGAAATTTGTTGGTTGTAAAGCTTTTTACTTAGCCTTTTAATGAATAAAACATGTTTATTTAAATAAGAATTATAGTAATTTATTTTACTTTTTTGTTCTAGAGAAGTGGGCAGCAATATCAGATACGATTTGGAACCATTTTACCCAGGGCTGCCTAAAACTATTCCTCACCTCGTTCACGGCTGTGTGAGACTGGCCTTAGCTCGCTGTGGTCCCACCAGTGACTTCAGTTTAAATTTACACAACAGAGATGGAATTGTACCTGTACTTTACAAGAAGCAAGAAGTTCCAGGATAACCTGTTATTACGTATCATTTATTTCTCTTTTGTAAGCAAGACTGAGGTCGTACAGAAGGGGCACAGTGAGCCCTGGGTTTTCTGGGACTGTCCTCATAAACTAAGTGAATGGAGTAGCACAACCAACACCTGAATTGTAGGCGATGCATTCGTTGAGAAATTGGGAAATTTAATCCACCCCTTTCTTTTTCAAAAGGTGATGTAGCATTGCTGAACTACTTCAAGAAAAGTGATTCTGTTGAGTCCTTGTTCTGGTCATTGGGCAGCACCTTCTCTATTACTAAAGCTTGAACCTGTGTCTTACCTTTCCTCTCCCTGGCAGCTCAGGATTCATGTGACCGCTGAGATGCTATAAAAGTCGGCAGGGTGTGTTGGCCACGGTGACTATTTTATGTTAATGCCAGAGTGTAAGATAGGAAAAGAAGCTCTTTTAATTCCCAAAAGATAAGACAGCAAGTACTGTGAGATTTCTGTGACGAAATTCAATGTTTTATTTGGATAACTGAAGAGAATCCCAGCTGCTGTGAAGAGCTTTAAGGAATCCTGCCTCCATGAGCATGTTGAGACATGCATCTCCTATTATGTGATAATCATCAACGGCAGCACACGTTCAGCCTGATGTGAGCTTCCACCATTCTTAATATGCGGCTTTTACTGTCTGCCGATACCGCTTACCTTACAAGAACATTCCTGGATAAAATGTAAAATATACATAAACCTTTTACATCTAAAAGGGGGTAACACAAAAGTAAGAAATGGCTACTTTTTTCTACCTCAATAGTAGCTCATCCTAAAATAAAAAAACCAAAGCTTGACTCTGGTCTTTAAATTTTTCATTTTAGGAATCAGAGTGTATATCTAGCCAATCAGGTACTTATTTTTCAATCCATTACACCTCATGTGGATAAATGCAGACACCTGCACTAATTTGTCCTTTTAGTTCACTATTCAATATTTTATTTGGGTAACTGAAGAGAATCACAGCTGCCGTGGAGAGCTTTAAGGAATCCCTCCTCCGTGAGGGTGTTGCTGACACGCATCTCCTATGTATGTGACAATCATCAACGGCTGCACACGTTCAATCTGATGTGACTCCCACCGTTTTCAAATACCCAGCAGTAGTTTCTTTCAAATAGCAATTTTAGAAAAGAAGAAGCAGGTAGTTCAGCTTCTGCTTCTACATTAATTATAAGAAAAAATATATAGGCCATAGTCAAAAGGATTTGTTGATTTCATTCATTCATTAATTCATTTGGTTGGTTGGTTGTCCCTCTATTCATATGTTTACTTTGCCAAGGACAGAGGAGAAATAGGATGGTGAGCTGCTAAGAGTTATTGTGGGGTTTGTTTGGTTTTCATTTGAGCTTATTTTAGAAAATGTTGTGCAATATCATGGGCCAGATCTGCCGCTGGATTGGGTGCCAAGATGCAAGAATAAATCCCCCCCCCCATAACACTCTAAATCTTCCAACAACACTGACCCAGTGATTCCAAATTGCGTGCTTTTTTCTTCCTTTCTAAGCATGTTTGTGTTATGAACACACTCAGATATTGAGCCCATTCACACCAGGGGTGGGGGGAGTCCCATGTCACCACTATTGAATTAGAATGCAGTCCACAGACTCTGGCCCCTGCCCTGACCCAGGAGGCTGGTCTGCCATGGAGTTTATTGATGTGCTGAATATCACAAAGACTTAACTCTGTGCTGAAAGGTTAAAAAAAGGAGGGGGAGAGGAAAGGAGAGGAGAATAAAGATGAGGGCTATGAAGAATGGTTGATTCAGCTAATGAACTTTTGCAGAATGGCTGACAAGGAAGAGTTTTGCTGAAGGAAACTTGGTCATTAAGGTGACCCGTCCCCCTTGTCTTTGCCCTTTTGAAAGGGAGAAAAGTTGATGAGCTGTTGGTTAAATGATAAGGGGGCCACTGAGAGAACTCTTTAAAAATACAAACTCCCACTCTGGCTTCTCACTCATGCTTTTAGGAACGTAAGCCTTTCACAGCTTTGCTCTTGCAGCTCATTCCTTACTTAATAGCCTGCAACTGCTGTGACCTCACCCAGCCTCGTCTCTTTGTAGCACACAAGTCAGAGGACTCTAGGCTTCTCACAGATTCTTCTGCGCATGGCTGCCAACAGACAGAGCCTTCGGGAGAAAAGCTTCATGGTCAAGTCCAATCTCATTCTCTCTCAAGAGAGATATAAATATGCCAGGATGATTTCAAGGGAGAGAAAAGATACTGACAATAAGTAATAAAAGCAACTCAGGCTGTTTCACTTTTATTTTTTCCTGGAGTTAAGAGGAGTCTCCATATGCCCTTTGGCTCTTCTGACTTTGCAATAACCCAAATGTCCAGGCAGGACAGGAGACATCTGCAAAAGACATCTTAAAACAAAAAATGTACTCACATTTACGAAAACAACCTTATGTGATTGTACAAAATATATTCATCATTTAAATGCTTGTGACAAATGCGTATTATTCCTGTTGTAGGTGACAAGATAAAAATAGATACTGGGACTAACACAACTGAGGTTTCACCAACTTGAGGAAGATTTGATTTGCATATCATTTACAAATGATTTCTACCACCTCTGACACCAAAGTTACAAAAGTTTCAAAAACTATATATGTCTTTACAATGTCTCTACATTTGATTTATGTTCACCAAACTGTAAAAGAGAGAAAGGTAACACTTTCTCCTCTCTTGCAGCTCAGTAACACAGCATACATTAAGTAGATAAATCCTGTTCTATTGTTCTCCAGCTTCCAACTTTAGATTTTATTGCCCAAATATTGACAGGGTGTATGGAAAAGGAGTCTGAAGTGGGAGAAGACAGAAAACCTTTTCTTCTCTTTTTATCCTTTAAACTGTAAATGGCAAGTGTTATTGTGTAATACTATAGTTAGTATTGTTATCTTCTGCTTTCAACTGAGAACATGTAACATGAATGAACTGGCTAGCTAAGGCACCTAATATAATAGAGTTTAATGTCCTCCTTCCTATAACTTTTTAGGGGGTATTCATTCATTCAACAAATGTGTGCTGACCATCTATAATTTGCCAACCATTGTTCTAGACACATTAATGTCTAGAACATTAATGAATAAGCCAGAATAAGATACTGGCCATTTGGGGTTTTATATTCTATGGCAGAATCTTGGTTTCCGTCATAGATTCTGATTCTAAATACTGTATTTAGATCCCCCCCAATCTTCTCAATATTCTTAATTCTAGCAAAGACTTCAGTTTGTATTAATTTTATTTACCATTTCCATTGCAGTTTAGATTTGCCCAGGGCTCTATTTTCAGATATTACCCAGGGAGACTGTATAATCTCATTCATTGGGCATTTCTTCAACTTATATTCATTCTGTTTCTGATTAAACACTTCCCACGGGTGATAGTGAGGTGATACCTGAAGGGTCTTTCTAGTCCTTATTCTGTAAATACCTAAGTACCAAATATCCACTCAAGCTAGGTAAGTATTGTTTCCTTCTCTGTCCTCATTTCTTAATGTATTTGCCAAAGGCCCAGGAGAGGCTGTGAACCAGAAAGACTTGAGGAGTCAAATTCACTTCGATTCTGAAGCTTGGCTGCTTGTTTTTGTTTTTATTTTCCCATTTATGTACTTTTAAGTTTTCATTTAGAAAATTTAATTTAATAGGGTGACACTGATCAATAAGAATACATAGGTTTCAGGTAAATGTTTCTATAGCATTTGAACTGTTGATTATATTGTATACTCATCACCTAAAGTCAAATCATTTACTTATTCATTTATTTTTCACACAATAGACTTTTGGTTACTGCAAACTGTGTGCCAGCCCCTGACTCAGCCACTAAGGAAAGCAAGAATAAATCAGACAGCCATTGCCCTCTGGACCGTAGTCTGGTAGAGAACCAGGATACACCTTTGCAAATGCAGTTCTTGACTTAGGTCAAGCCAGACAGACTTCAGTGTTTCTTCATCTGGCTTCTGTATTTTTATTTATTTATTTATTTATTTTTTGTATTTTTCTGAAGCTGGAAATGGGGAGAGACAGTCAGACAGACTCCCGCATGTGCCCGACCGGGATTCACCCGGCACGCCCACCAGGGGCAACGCTCTGCCCACCAGGGGGCGATGGATGCTCTGCCCCTCCGGGGCGTCGCTCTGCTGCGACCAGAGCCACTCTAGCGCCTGGGGCAGAGGCCAAGGAGCCATCCCCAGCGCCCGGGCCATCTTTGCTCCAATGGAGCCTTGGCTGCGGGAGGGGAAGAGAGAGACAGAGAGGAAGGAGGGGAAGGGGTGGAGAAGCAAATGGGCGCTTCTCCTATGTGCCCTGGCCAGGATTCGAACCTGGGTCCCCCGCACGCCAGGCCGACGCTCTACCGCTGAGCCAACCGGCCAGGGCCTGGCTTTTGTATTTTTAAATATCTTTATGTTACATTGTTTTTGCATCAGAGGACTATACCATGAGTACATTGATTTTCTTTCTCTTCTCCCTCTGATATACCTATTATTCTTATGTTATTCTTTCTGATGGAGTCAGACAATTCCTGTAGGGCTTTCTCATTTTTTATTATTTTTGAGTCTCTTTCTTCTTCTCTCTGTTGTGCCTCAAGTTGTTTGTCTTCTATTTCACTAATCCTATCCTCAATCTGGGCTGTTCTGTTAGCTAAGCTTGTTACCTCGTTTTTCAGCTCGTGAATTGAGTTTTTCATTTCTGTTTGATTTGTTTTAATAGTTTCAATTTCCTTGGTAATATATTCTTTGTGTTCATTGAGTTGTTTTCTGATCTCCCTATATTGCCTTTCTGTGTTTTCTTGTATATCTCTGAGTATTTTTAAGATTTCTATTTTAAATTCTCTGTCATTTAGCTCCAAGGCTTCCAATATGTTAAGTCTTTTCTCCATAGATTTTTCCACATCTATTTGTGTTACCTCTCTTTCTTTTGTATCCATAATATTCAATTTCCTCTTTCTTATTGGAATCTGAGGGTGGTCTTGTTGATAGCACTAATTAGAATTAATAAAGAGTAAAAAGTAAAAAAAAAAAAAAAAAAAAGTAAAACACCCCACAAAAAAAAAAAGTAATTTATTATTTCCCCCTTTTTTTCTTTCTTCTCTTTCCCTCCTCTCCCCTCCTCAGGGAAATATCGTGCCTATAATGGAGGGCCTGATTTGGGGTGAAGAGTTCAAGGGGCAAAAAAAGGGAGTAGGGACCTACTAAATGCAAAAAAAAAAGGAAGAAAATCTTAGACAAGCATAAGATGATTTGCTTGTAAGTGATGGTCAACTAAAAGATATAAGGAGAGGGATAAGAGGGAACCAGAAAAAAGGACCAAAAAAAGAATAATAAAGAAGAAAAAATAAAAATAATAAGTAAAAATCTGTTGTATTAAGTGGAGCGAAGACTAAATACAATGGAGACCTTAGGTTGGGAGGACCCAAAATGCCACAAAAATAAACAAACAAGAAAAAAACAAAAACAAAAGCAAAAAAGAAAAATAAAGCCAAAAAAAGCCTTGAGTCCCAAATTAACTAATTTGTTCGTGATTGAGGATTATATGGGAGGAAAGTAAAATGAGAAAAGAAAAAACAAATAGAAAGGAAAAAATAAGAAAAAGAGAAAAACGAAGGAAGAAATAAAAAAGGAAGAGAAAAAAACAAAATAAAGCAAATCAAAAAAAAAACAAAAGAGGAGAGAGTGAGAGTTAAGTGTTTTGGAGTATAACCTTAAAGGAGGGTGAGGATGAAGAAGAGAAATAAAATGTAACAGTTATGGGTAGTGTAGTTCAAGAAAAGGGAAGCATAAGATGGGCAGAGAATAGAAGGACCGAGGTGGAGGAAATAAAGGCAATAAGATAGAAGAAACAAACAACAACAACAAAAAAATTAGTGGAACAAGTTGTAAAGTCTGTGGATTTTTCTTGATTTTGAGAGGTTAACTTCTTCCTTTTTCTTTTCTCTCCCTCTTCCTGGTCGGTGACTCTGTGCCCCAGGCTCTGCCCCTGTGTCACACTTAGGTAGGGATTTGCAGTTGATGGGATTCTATGGCAATGTCATATAATTGGCTTTAGTCTTGCTGGTAGTCAAGGCTTGTTGGCGTTTGCAGGGTCCAACGATGAGAGAGTTTGCTTTCCTGGATTCTCTCTCCTAGTCCCCCCTTCCTGAATTAGCAGCCTGGTGATCCAGCTATAAGGCTGCAACTGCTTCTGCCTGGGGAGTAAGAGGCTCAAAGAGCTGGGAAATCCCCACTCTATCCCCACTCAGTGCAAGGCTTTGGGAAAGGCTCTGGCAGTCAGGGCCTCCAGTGTAATCAGGCGGGGGTGGGAGTCAATTGTTGTCAAGGTGACTGTTCAGCGCCTAGCATTCAGTTGGACCTCTCAACCCAGGCTTTCCACACTTTGTAGCCTGTTTTGGCTGGGAAGAAGAGGCACTAGTCTCTGCTTGCGACTAGTGTAGTATAGATCTTATTATCTGCCAAGTCCCTCTTGTTAGCGTTTATCCCTGAATATGGAGGCTCTATCAATCAGAAGTTGCCCCCGCCCCTTTAGCGAGAGGCACTAAAAAATATCACGCCTCTTGTCTTGGGTCGCTGAATTGAGAGAGATCTTATCAATTAGAACCGAGGGTGCGCAGATTTCATGGGTTAAGCTAATTTCAGTAATTGGGTCGCAGCTGTGCTCCCGAAGGTATTTTAGGCTGCCTGCGCGCGCCCCTCCCCCAACGCTTGATTGTTAGCTTGAATGGCTGGGTGAGGTGCCCCGCCCACGGAGAGAATCTCCCAAGTAGAAGACCACCCTGGTGCCTCTCCCGCTCGCCCTGCCGCTGGCGGCTGGATCGCACCAGGCACAGGATAATGGGGCACCCTGGGTGTGCGGGCCAGTAAGGCGCTCTGGGCTTGTGGAATGCCCAGGGCACGCGCGCGAATGGGGTGCTCCGGGCACCGGTGGCTAGCGACTCTCACTCGCAGTGCGCGGGCCGCTGGGAACGTTAGTGGTGCTCGCTCTGCAACCGGACCGGGCGTGCGCCGGAGGCTGCTCGCTGCTCCCGAGTGTGGGCGGTGCTCGCCCGCGGCTGCTCAGGGCTCCCGAGTGTGGGCGGTGCTCGCTCTGCAACCGGACCGGGCACGCCGGTGGCTGCTCGTGCTCCGGAGTATGGGCGGTGCTCACTCTGCAACCGTACGGGGCGCGCGCCCGCGGCTGCTCGCGGCTCCCGAGTGTGGGCTGACTCACCACAGGCGCACTTCCTCGCGGCTTGAATGAAGGTCGCTGCGGTAGCTTCCTCCACACCCTCCTCTCTCAGATTCAAGTGATAACAGTCCTTTCGCTTTCAGTTTGTGTGGAACTCCGGAATGCTCCGAGGATAAATTTTTCTGTTTCTAGTTGATAAATTTGTTGTGATTTAGGGGAGATCTGTCAGACGCGCTGCTCACGGCGCCATTTCCGTGACGTCACTCCGAGTACATTGATTATAGATTGTAATTATTTAGCATGTGTGTGCACAGATCACGTGCACATACATGCATGCATGGGAAAAGATTATTTTTCCACAACTTTCCAAATGAAATTTTCCTTAACTATTTAGTGCAGCAATCCAGTGATATGCAAGCTTTTCAGTAATCCAACGAGATTCATTCCTAACTAAATTATTTTATTCTGTACTCTCTGTCAGTTCCTGGAAATTAACAATAGACCATTTCATATTATTCTTTGATCCCACCAGTTCAGTCCTGGCATTTTTCCAGATGTTTCGTCTTGGCTTGCTGTTACAAAAAGAGCACAACACAAGTGAAGCCAGGCGAGTTGGCCTGTCCCCAAGGGGCTGAGGAATGTGCTCTTCCCCAAATAACTTGGTCATGTGCTACAGAAGAGGAAAATGGAGAAACACAGACTTTAAAATATGAACAATCCCTTGAATTAAAAGTACTTTTAAGAAAAATATGCCCAATGTCTTCACAAAGACATTGTTTTGGCCTGGTTCTAGTAAATTATATATATTTTTAATAATGTGCTGTTTTCTTTCAGTTTAATTTTCCTCAAACTGTCTAATACTCTCAAAGGTCTAAATGCCAATAGTCATGAAAAAATGTTTTAAGTGCTAAAGGATTATGCCATGTAAGCGTTTTGACAGAGAAAAGATAAATAATTGACATTATTATGCCCTCTATCAAAGTTTCATAAGCAAAAGTTTTAGCAATGTTTTAACACATGTCAGAAAATGAGCCCACAGCAATAGGAACTCAAACATTATACGTGAAATTAACTTGATTGAACTAGAAATAAAGAGAAGGAGTGAAAGAAGTGCCCCAAGAGAGATTACCCAGAGGCTTATAATAGGGAAAGCAGGATTCTTGTTCTGTCTGCACTTCAGCCAAAATCAACCAATGAAGACCTTTTTCAGATGCCCTGAAGCACACATCCTAAAGCTCAGTGTGAGAAGTTAAAAGCAATTTCTTGGAAAGTGGCAAGAGCCACTGTCTTTGATGTGCTACCACTAGCCTATGGCTAAAAAAATGACTCTAGAAAGTATAATTATGGAGAATATGTTGTGTGAATTTTGACACTTCTATTCTCACAACCAAAGTTTATTTTATGATGGCTTTCTCTTTTGACCTGTACTATTATTAACACATAACATTATTTGCTGAATGAATTCAATGTAGGAAGTATCTTTAGAAATGCCTATATATTCCATGATTTAGCAGTTTCAGTCCTAAGTATGCTCCAAACAGCACTATATAGATACGGGAACGAGAAGACATATATGAGAATGTTTATGGAATCATTGTGTGTACTAAACAAAATCTAGAAACTCTTGAAATGCCTATTAACAGTTGAGTGGATGGACTGTGATGTATTCACACAGTGAAAGGCGGTGCAGCAATGACAATGAACAGCTGTGATGACACTCAGCAGTATGGACAAGACAAACATCTCACATACATAAAATTAAGTGAAAGAAGCCATAACAAGATTACACAAGTTATGATTCCATTTATATAAGTACAAAGATAGGCACAGTCGGTTCTGTTAGAAGTTAGGATAATGGTTACTCTCAATAACTCTTTAATAGGTGTGATTAAAATGGGCAAAAACAAGGTTTCTGGGGTACTGGTCACATTATGTTTTTTTAATCCAACACACTTTGCATGGTATACTCAGTTTATGAAAACTCATTGAGCTGACCCCTTATATGTGTACATTTCAATATGCATGTTAGAGTTCAATATACTTGTGCAATTGCAAACCACTCACTTATTATAAGGAGAGAGTAACATGGCAGAAAAACTTATTTAATAGGTACTTTAAAGAAAAGTAGACCAGGGTTGGAAGTTTAAATAGAAATCTATCTTGTAAACATAAACCTTATTTTTTAACTTTAAATAGAGAATATTTAACATTTCATAGTTATTATTTGACTAAGATCTCTGAAGAATTGGAATAAAATGGTGCTCAAAGAAGTATGTCGAATTAAAATGAATAACAAATGCTATTCATAAAATATTTCATATTTTTTAAGCAGATACTATCTTTCACTTCTTTGAAATTCCAATATGTTTGTATTCCCCTGAGTGATGCATGTATTACTTTGTATTATACTTAATTTTGTAAACTCCTTGGGGAGTCAAATCTTATTCATCTTTGAATCTCCTATGATAATCTAGAGACAGGCAATACAGTGATGAGATTCAGAATGTGCACACTGCTCTTAATTGCATGGATTCAAGTCTCCTCTCTACCACTTGTAAATTGGGAAATTTTGAGTAAACATTTAGCTTTTTTATACTTAAATTTTCTTACTTATAAAATAGGGATGATTGTGGCACTTGTGTCTTAGGGTTGTTATAAAGATTAAATGAGTTGGATTCATAATGTTCTGAAAACAATTCCAGATGCATAGCCACTATTTTTAATCATTGTAACATTATAATGATTCTTATTGTGCTTCATGAATAAAAAGAGAAAAATATTAAAAAGACCTAGAAGTGGTATAATAGTCAGTAAAAAAATTCATAAAACAAATATAGAATTATCTGGTAAAGACCCTACCTAGTAATCTCCAAATACAACTTTTTTTCTCAGATATTCTTCAAGTACAATGTGTTGATCACTTACTTATATTCAAATTCTTTTTAGCCAGCCTGGTTATACACAATTAGTATTGGTGGACTCCTCATTCAGTTGGGTAGGCTAGACTGGTAGCAAACAGACCTAAGAATGGAGGAAACACAATAAAATCATATTTGCAGTTACATTAAAGTCTAACTAGATATTACTGGTCAGTTCGCATCTGGCCTTTCAAACACGCAGGCTCCTTCTATAGGTGTGCCGTTTCCCAAGCCTCATCTATCACTGTTTCCAACCAGCACAGGAGGGAAAGCACGCGGGGATGCTGCATCTCCTTTCTAGAAACCATGATGCACCATGGCACACCTCCTTTCCAGTCGCTTTCCTTTGGCTAGACTTAGTTAGTACCCACATTCTGTTGAAGAGAGGCTGGTAAACGCA
The DNA here is from genome assembly GCF_036850765.1 of Saccopteryx bilineata. Lineage (NCBI taxonomy): Eukaryota > Metazoa > Chordata > Mammalia > Chiroptera > Emballonuridae > Saccopteryx > Saccopteryx bilineata. The sequence goes on from NC_089495.1 coordinate 111,412,736, forward strand.
GTTTAAGTCTGTGCTCCAGAGGAAGAAATTGGATTCTAGGAACAGCTAGCAGTGTTTGCTAGTCCCCCCAACCCCACCATCCCACTACAAATAGAGACTCATATTGAGAACACTTTTTTTCTAAACTGATATTAATTAGTAATCAGGCCCACACAATGATAGTGTCTTTTCTGAAGTTCATCAAAATCTCATGTCTCTGACATTTTCGATGCTTTAAACACAGCTGATATGAAGTCCCCTTGTGATAAACACAACACTAGCCGAGGGGCAGGACTTAGTTAACCAGAGAGATGGAATCAGACCTGTGAGACGGAGAGATGGAATCAAGCTGGATACAGCAGTAGTTTGAAATTAAGTCTCAGGAGCCATTTCATAGAGTATACCCTCCATAGTTTACTAGATTCTTCAAGTGCATACCCATAAGGTGAAAACTGTCTTTATATTCTAGCCCAGTGGTAGTCAGCCTGGTCCCTACCGCCCACTATTGGGTGTTCCAGCTTTCATGGTGGGTGGTAGTGGAGCAACCAAAGTATAAATAAAAAGATAGATTTAACTATAGTAAGTTGTTTTATAAAGATTTATTCTACCAAACTTAGCGAAAATCCAACACAAAGTACTTGGTAAGTAATTATTATTATATGCCTTAACTTGCTGTAACTCTGCTTTATAAATTTTATAAAGTAAAGTTACTTCCCTACTTTATAAATCACCATTACTATGGAACCAGTGGGCGGTTAGAAAGTTTTACTACTAACAGAGATACAAAAGTGGGCGATAGGTATAAAAAGGTTGACTACCCCTGTTCTAGACCATTGAAATGTGTTAAGCACCGGTACTTTTACTAACCAAACCTACCACCCCTTACATCCATTTAGCTAATTTTAAAAACCCCTAAGTTTAGTGTGAAGAAAATAATAACTAAAGCAAATCTGTAGCAGCCGCCCTAGAATGTGGCCTTTTGATGAAACACTAGCTAACTCCAGTTGAGTTGAAGTGTATCTTCCTAGTTAGAGCAACTAATCGCCCCTGTGTATAGTGTAAACATTTATTCACACTCATATGTCATACTGTCCATGCAGTAATATGTTTATTGTAGGTCACATAATATTATGAAAAGCAAATTTGGCCTTTTATTCAAATATCCCTCTGATTTATAATTCTATGGTTTAATATGTAATAGTTGCTTGAAATATGAAATGTTGGTTGAAAGCCAAGCAGCTGTGCTGTGCTCTGAGGAAGTTGTTGCAGATTACTGCCATTATTTTTTCCCTACAAAGGTTAATAGAAGACAATGACTTCCTGATTCAGTAATCTTCAGAAAAGAAGGAAGTAATGAAATGTTAACATTCCTCTGAGACTTTGCTCTTAAAAAACCTTCAAAGCCTCTATGTCTGATTGATCATCTCAGTAGGGGTATCCTCTGGATGGTTTTGTACAAAATGCTTGTGCTTAGGGAGTACTACAAATAGCTGTACCTCCCGGGATGCAGTGGAAAGTACCCATTGTGAATGCTATTTATATACTTTTTCAGACACTGAAAAATTCTTCTTCTTTCACTAAGTGACAGTCTTTTGTTAGTATCCCTGTTGCTAGTGGGAGGAGGGAAGAGGCTCTCTTTCCCTGAAATGATATTTGAAGTGATGTTTTATAGATCCTACACAGAGGGTTCATTTCTAAGTTACAATATTTGTTTTAGAGTTTAGTGGTGGCGTTCCAAAGGAATACCGGAGACCACCCCACTTGTGCTGGGGGGCTGCTATCCTCATACACTGTGGTCTTTACCATGGCAATAGGAATAGAATTTTCAGCTCTCTGAGCTCTTTTGCATTCTTAAGTAAGCTTACATAATACTGCTGGGGACAAAGCAGTTGCATGCTAAAAGCCAAGGAAATGAATAAATTTGGACTCAGGATTTTTAAACTGTGGTGAAAGACTTTTTGTTTCCTGTTTTTATTTTTGTATTTTTTTAAGCATAGTTAATTTTTTTTTTCTTTAGGTGATAGCCTTATGATCCAAAATGTCATGTATAATTTGGACAGATAGTTTTAACACATAAAAGTTTAGCACATAAAATAGTTGAGTATTTGAACAATGATTTCCAGTCTACATAGTCTTTTAAGAATTTTTTTCTTACATAAAAAGCTTTCTGTTTAAACATCTTTTAAACATGTGTCTCACATTTGGTGCTAAGCCTGCTGCAGCCCAAGATTATTGTGTCTGGAACGAAAATGATAAACTCTGTTCTATCTGGCTTAGCTATCTGGCCATTCTATTGAATAGCATTGAACAATATTTAATCATTCTCTCTTTAAAAGATGACTGAGGCCAAACAGAACCTATTGAACAACCTACTTTGGATTGCTTTTTTTTTGGTCACATTATTTCTTCCCTAACCAAGTTTTAAATATCATTTTGATTAATTTTATCCAAATGCCTCAATGGTTACTTTATGAAATGTAAAGTTATTGTAGATGTTGAACTATCATGCCAGATTTTTGTATAGTAGACGGCAGGCATTTAACTCAATAAGGACTGCTTGGCCCAGAGACAAATGTGAGTATCCAGGGCTTAGACACTGTGAGAACAAAAAAATGCCTATCAATGCCAGTCATGTGTGGTATCTCGGTGCATCTTAATTTGAACTATAAAATATTTATATATGAGGTCAGGTCAACCAAGGAGTTATAAAGTCTTTAGAATTATGAATCAAATGCCATTTGGGCCTGACCTAAGTCACTTTGTCAAAGCCACCTGCATAGGACTGTGAATCCCTCATATTTTGTACACTAAGCCACCTTTCCACTATGACACATTCACTCGTAACAATTTTTATTATTGTCATGGCTTTTTACCAACATTCAAGCTGCTTTGGGTAGAATAAGCCAGATGAGAAGTCCACATTGTCTTAAGGACAACCAAGTTAGCCAATTTAAAAAATAGTAATGGAACAAATTTCTCATCCCTTTCATTACTATTAAAATTATTCTCTAAACTACAATTCTGGTTGTGCTGCTGAAAATTCCAAACTCTATCTGTTTCTTTTTATTTTTTTTAAGTTGACAGGCAAACTGTTATTGTGACAGGGTCTGTCATGGTTCACTTCTATTTAAATTTGATTTTTATAACTCAAATCACAGTTCATTCCAGTCAAAGGTAAAAAATAAGCGTTTATTGTATATTTGGTACAAACTGTCCTAAAGCACCATAACAGAACTAGATTTGGCCCAAATTGTGAGGGGATGAATTATTTAGTAAAGCATTTAGTGTGCTTGAGTGAGAAGTGGAAAGTCTCTGGTATTTATAATAGACGACATGCTAGCCGTAGTCCTCTGAGAAATCTGCATAAGCATCAAATGAATTACACTTATTTAAAGTGATTATACAAGGAACTTTATAACATTGTTTTTAATTTGAGGTTGGGAAGATATTTTCATTATTATGAAATAATTCTCTGGCTTTCTGATAGTCCAGAGTAAGATTTCTGCCTGGGTTAGGGCAGTTTAGTTTGGTCAATATTAGACCATCAAGATAATGGTCATAAATACAATAGCAATTCCAATTGACATAACTGACTTATTAATAAGTGTACCTAAAACTCTGAGCATAACTGCATAGTTTATTCAATAATTTTTGACATTTTTAGGATTGAATATATATTGTTTTTGCTTAATTTTCATTGTTTTTCAAAAAGCATTTGAGGTAGCTCCGTATCAGCATCCTGCTTTACACAGTGGTAGGTCCAAAGAGAGTCAAGTAGCCTCTGGCATTCATTTCTATTCATCAGTTATTATGCAGAAAGAAAGCTCATTGCTGGACACTGTGTTCCCGACAGGCATCTGCCAGCTTCCATCAGTCCTGAGAAGGGAAACGCTTCTGTTTCTTTAGAGAATCCAGTACTGTTTGTCTGGTTCTTATTAACTGGTTGTTATATAGTCATTGTTGGCTAAATAAATGTCAACTTCCATAAAGTGGTCTTTGAGGAAAAAATGAATAAGTCATAAATCAACTATTAAAAATCATGTGCAAAAGTATATGGTCTGTGCAATTATGTATAACAGATGGATCAGTGGCTGTTAAGGTGAAACATCCTATTAAACAAATATTTATTATGTAGAAAAGCATTGCTTTCATAGCATATTACATTTCATTCCTATTTGTAGCTCAGATCTCTTTTTTTTTTTTTCAGTCACAAACAAATGTATTTAAGTCATTTTCCACACAGCAAATACCAAGTTTTGGTGGCATGGCCTAATTCCTCCAGTTTTTAATGTTTGAGATGCTTAGCCTATGTTCCATCTGGCATTTATCTGGGAAGGATCAAGGAAAATTAGTGAAGAGGTTTGTCGCTAAATGCCTGGGAAATGGAAACTTGCATGCTCTAGATCAGGGGTCCCCAAACTACAGCCCGCAGGCTGCATGTGGCCCCCTGAGGCCATTTATCCGGCCCCCACCGCACTTCCGGAAGGGGCACCTCTTTCATTGGTGGTCAGTGAGAGGAGCATAGTTCCCATTGAAATACTGGTCAGTTTGTTGATTTAAATTTACTTGTTCTTTATTTTAAATATTATATTTGTTCCCGTTTTTTTTTTTTTTTTTTTTTACTTTAAAATAAGATATGTGCAGTGTGCATAGGGATTTGTTCATAGTTTTTTTTATAGTCCGGCCCTCCAGTGGTCTGAGGGACAGTGAACTGGCCCCCTGTGTAAAAAGTTTGGGGACCCCTGCTCTAGATTGAGGCCTTAGCATCCGGGTTAGCTTCATGCTGAGCGATGTTTCGCATCCGCATCCGCATCCGGGGTACTACTTACTATTCAGGCCTTGCTCTGAAAAAAAAACAGATTCGATCCTACCCTAGAAAGTCTACAGGTGGCAGGCCTAAATAGTATGGTAGAGACTGGGAAGATCATTAACTACTTGGTCAATACATATTTTTAAAAAGCACAGGGGAAGGAATCTGTGAAATCCAATTAACTAACTCTGAAACCCAAATAAATACAATTGAAATAGTTAAGGATGTTAGCTCTCAATTTAATGAGGGTTACAAAATTCTGTTAGTAGAGGAAAATTAAATAAAGATATGACTATGACTTTAATCAGGAGACCTGGGCTAACAATCACCCTTGTTGAAGGGCATGGTCTTGCGATCCATGTTGACGTAATGACTGTTAAAAGAGAATTTCCTTGGATGGTAGTGAGAAAAATTACACTGGGTCTCTTGCCCACCCACAGTTTACCTCTAGGCCAAAACCTAGTGGATAATGGAGCCTCAAGCATCTGCTTTGTCAGTGTGACCACAAAGTTGTTTGAAGTGACTTAGTTGTTTTCGTAAGAAGACTTAAAATTAAATGTACAATGTTTAAGAAAAACATCTGATAATATTAAATGCTTTTGTGTAAGGAAATTCAAATGTATCATATAAGGCAGCTTAGGTGCTTAGTTATCTTTACTGAGCCATGTGATTAAATTAAAAATGGGTATTTTATTGGAAAAAGGACAATTTTATTCAGACTTGTTGTTTTAAGGTGAAATATTAATAAATTCCTAAAAAATATTGGACCATTTGAAATAACTTAAGATCCACTGTATTTAAGGTTTTCTTTTATAGTTTACAAGAACTTACGTGTGTAGTAGAGTTTGCAATTATGAAAACTAAACATAGTAAATTTGTAAATGTAGCTTAAAATGTTTCAGGAGCTTGATTAAATTAATGAATTGAACCAGTTGTTGATCAAAGGTCACTTAAAATAAAGTGTTAGAATTTGCTAAAATTCAAAAGAAAAAAGATTTAAAAAATTAGATATAGAAACTTCAGGAATATTTATTATTTTTTTTAAAAAAATAATCTTAACTGTACACAAAAATCACCCTTAGGGATACTAAAAGTCACACATTGATACTATTCTGACACAGTTCTTCCTTAAACATTATATTGTTTATTGAAAAGAAAGGGACCCAACCAGACATTTCATGTAACAAGCCTTGATTGGGACAGAGTATCTCCTGCCTTCTAACACTGAGCCGGATCATGGAGTAAAAGGGTGCTGAAGGTCTTATTGTGACTTCCCGACCATCCTAAACTCTGGGGAGCATGTTACAGTGCAGAATAATAAATTAATGTCATCACACCCATGAGGTCTTTTTAATGTTACCCATTACAAAAGTCGTTTGAACAAATTCTATTCTTTGCTTTAATAGACAAGTCCTGCAGTTAACTCAGATTTAGCTTAGAAAAAGAACTGTCACTGCCTCCGAATAGCTTTGACTAACCTTGCAGGTCCTTCATTAGTCCTTTTACCATATGTCTTCCTCCACCCTTGAGCTCCCTGGAATTCTTTCATCCTTTCTCTCTGCTGTGGCCTCCAAACATTACTTTTATTTGCAGAACCTGCTGCTGTTAGGAGACTAAAGGGCCTGAGAGCTTCTTTCGGTCTGCTAGATTTTGCTGCCTTCTTGCAATTAGCAAGAACATATGTTGTCCCTTGTCCCCAATCTGGGTTGCTGCTCAGAAACTATCTATTCATGCTGGATGCAGGAACTGTGGTTTTTAGAGATAGTCCCCAAAAATGTTTATTTCATCAAGGATTTGGATGAAAGATAAAAATGTGAGAAGGTAAATGTTTGAGAACAAACAGACAAGTCTGTGTCTTCTAGCACAGCTCTACAATTCATCAGGCTAATTATTTCAACACTATTCCAAATGTTTGGTGAGAATTAAAAGGGAGTAACAACCGCTTTCATGATGATAGTATTTCCTTGAAATTTTGTACGTCTAGTTTTCTGATTCAGATAAGCAAGAGGCTGCTGATTTCGGAGAATGCTGCATGAGGATCAGGAGCACTTGGCTGGTGGTGGGATTCAGAAATGTGATGGGCAGAATGCAAAGTTGGGATGGCTGGAGAGACGGCCTGCATTATATGTCCTATAAGCTTGATTGTCTACGCTACCTTCACTCTTGTCTATGAGGACAGACGTCCACAGATATGTCTTACTCCTCACCTTACCTTCACTGTCACTTTATTTAAGCCTTTGCTTTTTATACATTCTACCTTATCCAGTTCTCCTTATGATTGCATGTGCATTAATCATGCTTACAAATAGATTATAAATTTTCTTCTGTCATTCCAGAGTACCTGTTAGAAGACTGATCACACAGCTAGCACTCAAATATTTGGTTAGCTGGCTAGTTTCATCAGGAGAGAAAGTATCAGTGAAAGCATAAATATTGACTGATTCATTCATGTTCCACAAATATATTCTGAGCTCTTCATATGAACGAGGCACTGTACTAGCTGTTTCAGATGCTGAAATGAGAAAAGACAGTTGAGTTCTTGGCCCTCACCGAGCAATCAAGAGCTAGACGGCTTCAAAACAGAAATGACACAGCTAATAATAAAATAAGAAACTTACAGAATGCTATAGACAGAGGGAACAAAATTACAGAGATGCTAGGTAGAGTGATTTCAGTGTTTGCTAAAAACACTAAAATAACACTGAAGCCAGTGGTTCCCAAATGGCTGCGCAAATGGCATCATTCAGGGGATCTTTAAAGAATATTGATGGCTGGCTCCCACCTCCAGAGGTTCGGATTTCATTTGTGTGGGGTGCTATCTGGGCCGTGGAAATTCTTAGAAACTGTCTGGGTGATTCTGATGTGCAGCCAAGTCTGAGAACCGGTGATTGATGCTGAGGCCTGAAGCGTGTCAGAACTGACCAGGCGAAGGATGCTGAGGTCAGTTTCCTGGCCCTTGAGGCGGAAAGGGTTGTACACCCACGGACTGGGCTAAAGCTCCTGCGTTGGATCAGATGGGTGACAAGTGGGGCTGTTGCCTACTGACCTGAGCGAGTTTGGTCATGAACAGCACTGAGGTTAATTTTGTTAGATAGTAGTAGCAACTAAGAAGTTCCAAGTAGGTGAGAGAAAGCCACTCCCTTATCACTTGGCTACTAGGTTATAAAAATGTAGACTTCAAACAAAATTCTGTCACACATTCATTTAATAAACACCATTTAGCAGAGCAGGAGCAAAACAGTTCATACATTTTGTTCCTTAAGTTTCACAGACTCAGCTCTCTGTATTTTTAGGTGTGCTGAACTTACCATGAATGAAAGGTATAGTTGAGACAGAAACAACAGCATTTACAAGTAGAATTTACAATTCCAGTAGTTCTGCCCAGCATCAGAAATCCTTCTAAAACCAATGGTTGGGCCTGGCCAGGTGCTGGCGCAGTGGATAGAGCAGCAGACTGGGATGCAGAGGACCCAGGTTCAAAACCCAAGGTCACCAGCTTGAGCACAGGCTCATCTGGCTTGAGAATGGGCTCATCAGCTTGAGCACAGGGTCACTGGCTTAAGCGTGGGATCATAGACATGACCCCTTGGTAGCTGGCTTGAGCCCAAAGGTCACTCACTGGCTTGAAGCCCAACATAGCTGGCTTGAGCCCAAGGATGCTGGTTTAAGCAAGGAGTCACTCACTCTGCTATAGCTCCCTCCCCCACCCTCAGTCAAGGCACATATGAGAGAGCAATCACTGAACAACTAAGGAGACTAAGGAGCCACAATGAAGAATTGATGCTTCTCATCTCTCCCTTCCTGCCTGTCTGTTCCTATCTGTCCCTCTCTCTGACTCTCTCTCTCTCTATCTCTTTCACACACACAAAAATAAATAAATAGTAAAAAAAATAATTGTTGCCCAACTATTATTCAACTAGGGATCAAACCACAGACACCATTCATTCCTCCATGTGCAGGATTCCACTGGATTCCTAGACCCTCATGCAACAGTGTGGTATGCCTAACTTATTTTTGCTCGTGTATACACTTTGAATGGCTGAAATGGCACCTAATGAGATTCCTATTATCACATCTGTCATACTAATTAACAAAACATTACTTTCACCAATAAAAACCTATTATCAATATTAATTTGCTATTAGCACAGTTTGTGCTCGTGATTAATATGCAGATAATAGCAAGACTTATTGTAGCTGCCTCTAGACTGTGGCTCTTTCTAATCAGATGTTACCTCACCATCTGGGCTGGGCATTCTTCAAAGCATGTTAGCTAATGACTTCCTGGGCATGCAAGTTTAAACCAAATGCATAATATCAGACTGATTTTAGTGAAGTAATTTAAAGTAAACAGGGAAGGGATGGTCATCTCTAAGCCTAGAAATATTGAAAAGGAGAAGCAATTCTTCTTGGATGAGAAAGCTAACACTGATTAACTTCCCTTCCTGACTATTTATAGAACATAAGAGCTAACAGAGTACAGTGACATAAATTTGAAAATAAAGGAGGAAATGGAGAGCTGCTTGGATGCTCCCTCTGCTAGACTAGCAAACGCCGTCATTGTCTAGCTCTGGGAATGACTCGGGTTGCCCCTTGCTAAAAGCATGCTTCTCTAAGGTCTCATACCATGTATCAAATCTAATTTTTCTTTATTTCTGAGGATCTGAGGTTTAACTGTTACTCACAAAATGGTGGCATAGAATTATCAAATTATGGTGCTATCTCTCCGGGTCATTTTATACCCTGCTGGGGGAATTCCTCGCCAGAGCCTTTGCCTCTCTTTCAGTAATGAGGTGTCCTCTTTGACGAAAACCAAAGTACTTGAGTACCTGGGGAGTCCCAGCCCCAGCCTCTGGTAGACTCTGAGACCGACTTCCCCAGTTCAGAGGATAAGGCAAGGATTCTGAAATCTGTGTTTGACTCTTTTTGATATTTCAAGGGCTTTATGTTGCTCTCAATAGTGAAGATATTGATGATGCCTTCTCCAATTCTAGCCACTATTCTGCTTCTGTTGCCAGAGGATTTTTGGCCTTCGTAGCAGATAAATTTTAGAGTTGCTTTTCATGAGTCAGCATTTTCTAAGCTCTTTATGTTACAGGTAGAACCTGTGATCATGGGCTGCATTATCTGTAGAAATGTAATATGGACCATATATGTCATTTAAAATTTTCTAGGAGCTATATTTTAAAAATTGAAAGAAAGCATGAGATTAACTTTAATAATGTATTTTTATAACCCTGTATGTCAAATTTTGTCATTTCAACATGTAGTCAACATAAAAATTATTAATGAATCATTTTACTTTTTTCATACTCAGTCTTTGTAATCATTATTTATTTTACACTTTCAGCGTATCTTAATTTGGGCTAGTCAGATTTCAAGTGCTCAGCTGCCACATACAGCTAGTGGCTATCATGGTGGACAGTAGAAGACTACATAATATAACTAAGAAACATATAAATAATCCATTTCTATTCAGCTTATTTTCTGAATTAATTTTTTTTAAAGCATATGCCCAGATCCTTCCCCATTTTCCCAGTGGTTCTCATGATCATGTGATGATTTTTCTTTTTTTGTGTAACAGAGACAGAGAGAGGGACAGATAGGGACAGACAGACAGGAAAAAAGAGATGAGAAGCATCAATTCTTCATTGCGGCAACTTAATTGTTCATTGATTGCTTTCTCATATGTGCCTTGACCTGGGGGCTACAGCAGAGCAAGACCCCTTGCTCAAACCAGCGACCTTTGGGCTTCAAGCCAGCCACCTTTGGGTTCAAGTCAGCAACCATAGGGTCATGTCTATGATCCCACTCTCAAGCCAGCAACCCCGCACTCAAGCTGGTGAGCCAATGCTCAAGCCGGAGAAGCCTGCATTCAAGCTGACAACCTCAGGGTTTCGAACCTGGGTCCTCTGAATCCCAGTTTGACGCTCTACCAACTGTGCCACCTCCTGGTCAGGTGATCTATCTATCTATCTATCTATCTATTTTATTATTAAATTTTAGTGAGAAGAAAGGAGGCAGAGACAGACTCCCACATACTCTGCCAATGGAGATCCACCCAGCAAACCCACTAGTGGGTGATGCTCTGCCCATCTGGGGCCCTTGCTCCATTGCAACCGGAGCCATTTTTTAGCACTGAGGCAGAGGCCACAAAGCCATCTTCAGCACCTGGGGCCAGCTCACTTCCTTGGCTGCAGTAAGGGAGGAGAAGAGAAAAAGAGAAAGAAGTGAGAGGGGGAAGGGTGGAGAAGCAGATGGGCGCTTCTCCTGTGTGCCCTGACCAATAATCAAACCCAGGACATCCACACACCCAGCTGCTGCTCTACTACGGAGCCAACAGGCCAGGACCGACCATGTGATGATTTCTAAGATGACAGGGTTAACCCATTTATGCCTCAGGTTCCGTTATTGAAATGATAGTGAAGTGGGAGTTATTTCTATCCTACTGCTCAAGGTCATTGCCAAGGTCTGATTTTTCACATATGTTTGCCTCCTGTGGGTACATGTTATCACATGGTGTAGAGTTAGTAACTGCTGCAGATACTGGTGTGCTGGGAGCTTATCAAAAAGTGATGTGAATTTTTGGAAAATTTTTGAAGAACTGAATTTCAAAAATTTCAACATCTGGCATAAATAGGTTAGGGGTATTGCTGGAGGGGAGCTAATTCCAACATGTGACTCTGAAGTCTTTAGTCCCACACCCTAACCATTTGGTTAATTGTTTAGAGTGATATAAGAGTATTGAAATCAGTCTGAAGGTCCCTGGTGGTAGAGGCTTGGCAAATCAGGAAAGATATGAGAATGATTCGGTAGTAGAGCTCATGATACTTTTATACTAAATTTTAAAAAATCAGAAGGCTGAGTGTGTTCATCTCCACGAAGCTTAGAGATGTTCAGACTGCTAATCCTTCTGCTGTGACACCAGTCTAATAATAACTACTGGAAAGAACAGGCACAATTGGAGAGTACCCCTCCACCCCCGCACCTTATTGACTCTGACAGCATGAGACAGTGAGATCATCATTTTCCCTGTTGACTCCAAGTCTCCTTCTCTGTAATATCATGAAGCTGATGAACTCCTCTTCTTCAGTGAAAACAGTGAAGTTCTCAGTTTCAAAGGAGGAGTGGACGAACTACTTACTTTCTTCCTTTCTAGTTTCTACTTTCATTATAATTTATATTAGAGAGTTCACGCAAATGACTTAGGCACTTGTGCACTTTTTCCAAAGTCCAAATAAATGTAAAATCACCCATATTTAGAAGGCCTTTGGAGGCTCTATAATTGTTAGACTAAGAACACTCAGTGTGGCTGCCATGAATAGTTAACAGTTCCACAAAACATAATTGTGAGACCAGAATTTAATGTCACATAAAAAGGAATATCCTCGGCCCTGGCCGGTTGGCTCAGTGGTAGAGCATCAGCCTGGCATGCAGAGGTCCCAGGTTCGATTCCCGGCCAGGGCACACAGGAGAGGCGCCCATCTGCTTCTCCACCCCTCCCCCTCTCCTTCCTCTCTGTCTGTCTCTTCCCCTCCCGCAGCCGAGGCTCCATTGGAGCAAAGGTGGCCTGGGCGCTGGGAATGGCTCCTTGGCCTCTGCCCCAGGCACTAGAGTGGCTCTGGTCATGGCAGAGCGACCCCCGGAGGGGCAGAGCATCGCCCCCTGGTGGGCAGAGCGTTGCCCCTGGTGGGCGTGCCGGGTGGATCCCGGTCGGGTGCATGCGGGAGTCTGTCTGACTATCTCTCCCCGTTTCCAGCTTCAGAAAAATTCAAAAAGGAATATCCTCATTTCGCTTTCTATGTATTAATTATAGGATAGTACTATATGTTTTAATTATACTTTCTATAATATTTTTATTTCATTGGTCGTTAAGCTGGAAAATCACCTGAGACATAATTATACAAAGGAATGAAGAAAATGCAGGGTAAACACAGTGGTTGATGCTGAAAGGCAGTTTGATGCTGAGAAGATAACAGAAAAATTTTACTGTTATTAACACCCCCCCTCTATCTTCAAGAAGATGAGGAAGAAATACAGTGTGTCGTAAAGTCATGGTGCACTTTTGACCGGTCACAGGAAAGCAACAAAAGACGATAGAAATGTGAAATCTGCACCAAATAAAAGGAAAACTCTCCCAGTTTCATACCTATTCAGTGCAGTTCGATGTGGGCTCACGCACAGATTTTTTAGGGCTCCTTAGGTAGCTATCCCGTATAGCCTCTACAGACTCATCACTGACTGATGGCCTACCAGAATCGGGTTTCTCCACCAAACTGCCTGTTTCCTTCAATGGCTTATCCCACCGAGTAATGTTATTCCTATGTGGTGGCGCTTCATTATAAAGGTGCCAATATTCACGTTGCACTTTGGTCACATTCGAATTTAGCGAGCCACAGAACACACTGAACTTTCCTCTGTACTGTCTACATCTCTACTGGCATGGCCGTGGGCTGCTCCGCTGTATACGCGGTATTATGTCATCATCTGCGCATGTGCACATGCTGCCACATCATCCTACAGAAACTGGGAGGGTTTTCCTTTTATTTGGTGTAGATTTCACATTTCTATCGTCTTTTGTTGCTTTCCTGTGACCGGTCAAAAGTGCACCATGACTTTATGGACACACTGTATTATGGAATTTTAACCTTGGTTTGGGAATGAGGAACGAGACTTGAGTTTTGTCTAAGGATCCTTAGTTAACTTCCTTCTGTTCTCTTGTGGTTTTCAGCAAAATGACATACAGGAGAAAATGGAAGGATGGTTAAATAAAAACAAGGTGGAAATAGGAGATGCCCTTTCAGAGCATGTGAAAAAGAGATTCACGTATGTAGACACAGGGTTTTAAGGGTAATTCCGTTTTATTGCAATATTTCTCTTTATAAAGATGATCATAAATCCATGTTTTGGACTGTTGTCATCCAGCATGCCTCCCCCCTTTTAAAATAATTTCTTTCCCCAAAGAGCTCAAGAAAATTTACTTATTTTTCTTAAATCTTTACCTAACATCCACAAAGGTGCTTAAGAGATAGTATTGTTCATTCAAAAGCTCAATAGGAAATAGGCAAAGAAGAAGCAAACCTGCTTAAAACAGGAGTTTAAGCCAGATCCCCTCTTTCTTCAGTTTCCTCAATTATTTCTCCTCTACATCTCCCAGTCATGGAAATCCTGGGAGGAGGTACAGTAGAACACAATCTGTAAACCGAACAAAACAGCTAATAAAGACATGTGTGATAATGATGTATGATCCCATCTCTACTCCTAAGACACTCGTTAGGGCATTCAATGCTACTTGCAAGGCTTTTGTTTCTCTCTCTCTCTCTCTCCACACACACACACACACACACACACACAAACATACTCATGCACACTGAGTCTTCTAGACCTCAAGATAATTCAAGTGTTAGGACTTTAAATAAATGGTAATTTCTGACTAAACTGAACCTTTCTGAGCAATCCCTCCAAAAAGGGGGGGGGGGGTTAGAGGTATTTTTTTTTTCCTATTTGCCAGGAGTTCCCAAGAATAGGTCATATGGCAATATGGGCATCAGTTTCAAAATAAAAGTCTGTATATTGAAAGAAGAGAAAGTGAATAATCCTGAAAACAAAAACAGAACAAGTGGCCAAACCTTTAGACACCAGAGGAAAGGGGAATATATCAACTTACTTTACCTTCTTTATGGATGGTTTATGAGGATTAATTAAGCGTGAGTCTGTAAATTTCTTTGAGTCCTTTAGAGGGGAAAAAAAAAACCTCTTTAAATATAAATTACAATTAAGCAACTTGCTTCTTATATGTCCAGCATGCATAGTTATTGTGTCTGATGTGTAAGTTAAACTGTCTCCAGGTCTTAATGGTGAGAATCCCTGATGAACCTTCATTCTTTGACCCAGCGGTAAGGTAAAGATTTATGGCGTCACATGTGGCATTGAGTGCAGGCTGCTTCATTGAACCTCAGCGCTGTGCTTGGAGAAACCAGACCCTCCGTGCATGTCTCTTCTTGGAGGCATTTTCTTAAGAGACCTGTGGGGAGAGGTGGGAGAAGACAAGGAGTTGGTTAGCAAACTGAGAAAATAACTTTCTACTTTTGTTCTTTCAATATTCTTTTCTTTATCCACTAATTTCCTGAGAGGTTAAAAAAACAAGCAACAAAAGTCGTTTCCATCACAAACACTAGTTTCCTAGGACTGCTGCAAGAAAGGACCACAGACCAGGTGGTTTAGAACAACAGACACCAATTCTCTTTGTTAGAGTCTGAAATCTGAATCAAGGCATTGGCAGGGTCGTGTTCCCACTGAGTGCTCTTAGAAGAATCTTTCCTTGCTTCTTCCAATCTTTTGGTGGCCTCCAACATTCCCTGGCTTGTGGCAGCATCACTCCAGACTGCTGCCATGTTTGCAAGGCCATCCTCCGTCCGGATCTGGCCATCTTCACATGGCTGTCTTCTTACAAGGACACCAGTGTTACTGGATTAGGGGCCTGCTCTACTCCAGCATGACCTCATCCTAATGAATTACACATTATCTTTCTGAGTAACACCACATTCTGGGTACTGGAGGTTAGAGAGAGATACAATTCAATCCATAACACCAGGTTCAAAGATATTTAGGAGCTGAACCTTGTCTTCATATAAAATACCATGTGGAAGCCCAGGAATGAAGCAGAGCAGCCCTGGGGAAGCAGTAGTGGGGCCTGAGGTCTCTCCACCTTTTCGGTCCCCTCGGCCCTCCCCCCACTGTGTTCATGTTCATTAGACACCAGGAGCTCCCCCCCTCTCGCCGCACCAGGCTTCAAGGGGCACAGCATGAAAAGCTGTGAAACTAGATGCTCCATTCCATTCCTCAAGTAAAATCTTAGGTCCTTATAGCTAGCAGCTCTAAGGAGCATAAATTCTGAAAATAGTCTGTTTATAAAGCTTGCTTGAAAGCAGTTACATTTCCTTGTTTTATTGGTTTTCAAAGAAAGGAAATAGAATCTGTACCAAAAGTGAACCTTCTCCAGTGTTACCTTGACATTGTCACCAACAGCCGTGCAGACAGAATTGGGTGGAAAGCTTCCTGCAGATGAAGGATTGATTTTTTTTTTTTGCCCCCTAAATTTGAACATCCATGTGTTATCTGGGCATACAGAGTTCACCCTCTAGAATCTCACTGTCTCATTTCATAAAAGTTGGGAAAGTAGAAACTCATTCTTGAAAGGATTAAAACAGACTGATTCACAGCCAGTTCCAGCTGCTGGGTGGCACCAGATCCACCAACAGAAAAGAAAACTTCCCAAAAGAAACTCAGACTCCTGCCAAGTCCTGAAGGATGGAGTACTTGGGAATAGTCGTCTAGGCTCCTGGGAAGAATGCAGACTTGCTTATCACATTTGGGAGACTGTGATTTCCCCTCCTCTCAGCAAGGAGATAGAATTATATATTTTAGATGCTTAGAATGCTGTTAGAAGAGCAGGGTTCAGGGAAGAATACACAAAACAGCCCAAGGGGAAAGTCCTAACTTTAACTCCATAAAAGGAGGCTCTAAATAGTCTACGTTGATCCATATTTTTAGAAAATTGTTTTTTCTCAGCCTGCATGACTGTAATTCTACTGTCAGAACCAGCAATGAAGGGAGATAAACATGGTGTTGTGATCTGGTTATGCCTCCCATGAAGCCCTGGGTAGTACAAAAGCTCCACAACCTTTGATTGGAAGCTGCTCAACTCTCTCAGAAAAGGAGGCATTTATCAGAGGTGCTCTGTTCTCCCTTTGTAAATAAGCTAGAAATGTCCTGCCTCTAATCCAAGCCATCTCCTCACACCACGGGAGATTGTTGTGTGGGGAGTTGTGGGCAGCATGGTGGGACCTGGTGGCATCCATGGGGCCAACTGGGGAAGCCTGTGTCTCACACACAGGGTAGCATTGGGCAACTGCCGAACTTTTCTGAATGCATGTTCTCTGACCCAGTTAGATCAGGTACTTTCTTTTCTGTGTGTCAATGTGGTGTTGCAGAAGCTTTGGACAGAGGGACAAGAGACGTTTCATTTCTGGTTCCTTTTTCGTCACTTTGAGTGTGTCACTTATTCTTTTTGAGCTGCAACCTAGATTCAGAGATTAATTCTTTTAAAACTGAGCTCCACACATAGGAAAAGGGAAAAGGGTGGTGTGCTATATGTCTGTGAAACCACAGGATAAACCCCCAGTATCAATTGTACTTCAACTCCATGTTAGAATGCGTTTTTATACAAAAGATAACGCTGTCTTTTATGAAATGCGATGGAAAATCCCACAATAATTTTTCAGATAAAAATCAGTCCTCCTGTTTCAGAGGTAGGACCCCTGGCTCCATAAGGTATAAAGTTCACTCTTCTTAGTCTTTAGAGCTATTTAATGGCAAAGTTTGACAAGCACTAGATTAGATAATTATGAGGGTCCCCTTCAGCTCTTACATTTGGAAACCCAATTCACAAACCATAAGATCCCCTTGCCCATTAAACAAAGGCCAACTTTTTTGTCCCAGCAGTAATGACCTTCTGCAAAAGTCACTGACTCCTTCTCAACCATTTGGCCATTATCTACTCCCTTGATTCTCAGCTGAGTCTAGTTTTATTTTCCCCAAATTTACCCTGCACCTGCCCACCTACAGGCCTTTTCTTCACCTGGAATGACTATAACTACTTAAAATTCCTGATTCTACAATTTACCCATGTTGGCATTTTTTCCCTATTTATTGAATAAGTCTCTTAGGGTAATCTGTTTGAAAAAGATATGCATGACTTCATCGTGACTGCTTATGTTGGTATTTATAATACTAGTATTTTTCTCATTGTGAAATACTTTGTAATAATATTTCTTTTATTTTTTCTTTCTTTTCTTTTTATTTTGTAAGAGGAAGGGAGGCAGAGACAGAATCCTGCATGCGCCCCAACTGGGATCCACTTGGCAAGCCCACTAGGAAGTGATGCTCTGCCCCATCTGGGGCCGTTGCTCTGTTGCACTTGGTTGTTGGCAACCAAGCTCTTCTTAGTGCCTGAAACGGAGGCCATGGAGCCATCCTAAGCACCCAGGGCCAACTCACTCCAGTCGAGCCATGGCTGCAGGAGGGGAGAAGTAAAGAGAGAGAGAGAAACGAGAGGGAGAGGCGTAGAGCAGATGGGCACTTCTTCTGTGTGCTCTGACCGGGAATCAATAGACCGGGGCGGACGCTCTACCACTGAGCCAACCGGCCAGGGCTGTAATCATATTTCAATATATGTTTTGAAATAGTTTTTATTTTTAAGTATCAAAAACCACTTAGGAGAGAATGTGGTCCTTTAAAATTGAATTAAAATTAAAATACATTGAACCAACTGGAAACAAATTTTGGGGTGCTTTCAAACTGGTTTGGGATGATCCGTAAATCACAGATGGAAAAGTAAAAAGTTTCAGTTATCCTTGACATTTCAAAAGGGAAAGAAAACAGACAAGGAAAATCACTATAGTTGTCTTGAAAGAAATTGTTTCCAAATTGATTCCAGATGGCTTTACTGTTCTTTAATGGAATATGATATTTTTGAAAGACTTGATGAAAACAGAATAATATCCCTGAATGTGGATGAAGGGGAAAAAGTATCTTTAAGAGATTGTTTTAAATATGGTGTCCACTTGTACCACCTCATTGATAGCACCCATTAATATTTGGGTTCATATGCTCTATTTTTTATTGGTGAGAAAGGTGCTTCATGAGAATATAAGTGGTGGAAATAATTTATATCTTAAGCCAGGAAGTTAGTAGAAACCTATTACAAATGTCTTATATATTCTAGCAAAAAAAATTATATATGTGCATATGTAATTTATAAATATTATATTCAAACAATAACATAAGCTACATATATAATTATATATATATATGTGGTTTGTGTATATGTACATGTCTGTGCATATATGTGTGCGCATATATATATATATATAAATGTATAGATGACCAGTCTTTTGGTTGGATAGTGTGGTCTCACAGCACTAGGAAGGCTCATTCATAGGATGTCTCAATATCAACATCTTGTTGACCACTAGGGATGGGACAATATTGTAACCATATGTCTGAGTTGAGGACAACTTTTTCCCAGAAAGGGAAGGGCAGGTAAATGGAAGGCAGTCAGATCTTACGGCTTTCATTGCGAATGATCTAAATTTTGCCTTCCATCTCACTTTTCTGTATTTGGCATCTAGTATAGCTATTTACATAAGCCATGAAAAGAGTGTTAACAGTTATACATGTTTGGTAATCATAAACACTTAGATTACATAGAAAAACTCAAAGAACAAGTATAACTACTATTAACACTAATATTAGAAGACAGGTAAGGACAAAACAAAATGGTCTCTGAGTTTGGTATCAATCTATAGTAAGGTCACCAACTTTTTTACAGTGAAAAGGACAAAAATAAATTGAAGAAAACTATATCAAAAATAAAAGAAACATTTTATTCATTGCAACAATAATACACTATAATATGATAAATGCATAATAAAAACATTTGTACTCTTTTACATTGTAATTATGTTTACATGTCTATTAGTTTTTAATAATTGTAAGAAAAAAGTACTCAGTCTAAATGAGTACTTTTCCATTGAATGAATTATTTTTGTCAATGTATCATCTTGTTACAATATATTGGAAATATCTGAACAAGAAATATGCTTCATATTGAATTTTATAGCAAGTGCTGCAGCTAGAGGATCAACATTCAATCTCGATTTCTCACTTGTCCAAAAATCATTAGCAATGGAAAAAACTCTTTCAACTGCTGCATTACTTCCAAGGCAGCACAATGTAAATTGAACAAGAATAAATAAGTTTTGACATGGAATATGTCCATTTTTGAAATGGCTGAATATTTCCACCCATCTTTTATCAATTTTGACGTGTTCATTTTCCCATTGTATTAATTTTTCAGAATTAAATATACATTGAGTCTTCTAATTTCTTCAAAGAGACAATTGCCACCTATTTTGATGTCTGGCATTTCTTTAGATAAAAACTCAAGACAAGATTCAATATCTGTCCAATATAGTTGCAATGAAGTAAAAAAACACCATTGAAAACTGTTATTTCCTGTGATGTTTGTTTCAGACCATTCTTCGATATATTGAAAACATGTCTGGTAAAAATTCTGCATTTCTTTGATAAACTTTTCTGTTATGCCCAGATTTGATTCCTCTAAGTCTGACAATTTCTTTTTATAATTAAAAGAAAAAATTTTTCTTCAAAACGAGATTTATATTGAAGGATAGTCATTCAAAATAAGACTAATTTTTGTAACTGAAATGTGTTCACCTACAATCTTTTGAATCGTTTTGTGAAAAATAGATGCCTGATTATGTACAAAATACATTAATATCTCAGATATTTTATTATTGAAAAACAATTCCAGGATTTCAGGACATTTGTCTAAACTTAAAAAATAGGAATGGAGAGGTTCAAATAATTGTAAAACACGCTCTATAGCAGATGTTAGAGCAAGCCATCTAACTTTAGAATATCCTAAAAGTTTTTTGAATTCAACATTTGCTTCGTCATAAAATTGTTTTAAAGTAGCAACACGAATGGTAAAACAACTAAAATGCAAATAAATTGTAGTTGTTATTACTTCTACATCAGTTGGCGTGGCACATAACGCTGTGTTGATTGCATTTGGCATTACAACCTATTCTTAGTATTTTCTTTTGGAATAACTCTTGTAATTTTACAGACACATTATTCACCCCTTTACAATATGTGCATTACAACCTATTCTTAGTATTTTCTTTTGGAATAACTCTTGTAATTTTACAGACACATTATTCACCCCTTTGCATCTTCACCCACCAAAATTTGTATTTGTATTTGTATTATCAGCCATTAGTGCAACAACTTTGGATTTCAATTTGTTTTTATTTATTACTCTGTATAGGTGGTTTGACAAAAATTCAGAAGTTTAACCCTCAATGGATTCTAAATTTAAAATTTTTACTTGAATGCCCTTGGTAACATTAAAATATCTTATTATTATTGGATACAATTTAATTTTATTATGATTTGATGCATCAGATAAAATCGTTACAAATGCTGCAGTTTCCTAGTCCTCTGTAAGTATTTTGTCACAGTAATTTTTAAACACCGATTTCAAAATAGCCTCGCATTTTGTCCTGACACATGAAAATTTTGCATTGTGAAACTTTTTCAATAATTTAGCTGTACAATCCATACTATGAAAACTTTGTGAATTATGGTATGAAATGCAAATGTTCCCTTCATTGCAGCCAACTGTTTTTCATCTTCAGACTAATTTGAAGTTTTTAAAAAACTTGTTACTTTGCAACTGGAAGTTGCTGCATCTAATGATTGCTTATGTTTGTTGGTGGTTAAGTGTTTTGTTATTGCTGCTCTGCCCCCAACTGCAATACAAAATTCTCTGCTGCAAATATTGCAGAAAACAGTGGTATCTTTCTTTGGTATGAGGAATGGAAATTCCTTTTCAATTTATCGTTGAAATGGCATTTTCTCTTTTTTGATTTTTCCATCTCTTAAGTGAAATTTAAAATTAAAAATAAAATATAGAGCTATATGAACAGTGCAAGCACATTAGGATCTGAAAATGTTACATCATGGTAGGCAAATTTTCCAGAAGCTAAATTACCAAAACTAAAACAAAACCACTAATTTGGAGTGATATTCAGGTGTATATATCATTTTCTAATTAAAAAACGGCTGTTTTATGCAACTATTTAATCAAAATGCATTATTAATAGAACTGGTTTGAGGTTAGATTTCCACTTTAAAACTCAAATATCGGGAAAATACTTGTAAATAAAATTATATATGTTTGGAAATTATTAAATAGATAATGAATTAATAAAATGTGAATTGTACTTACCTGTCTATGATTGAATATTCACTGAGAAAGAAATAATTGTGAGTCTACAATGTGATATGTGCTGGGTGGTATTTCAGTAAGAAGTACACAAAGCCATTTGTGTGCTCGATATATCACGCACTCTCTCCAAGTCTCCCATGCGGAGTGCGTGTGTCTCATAATCGCGTCTTGCCACATACAAATACAAATACATCACATCACACGCAGTGGATTGACTCTGCATCTATCAAATACAGACGTTTACGGATTAGTCTTCCAATATTAAAAGGGAGGACATGTAGAGGAGGACATTTTCGAGGGAGGACAGAACTTACAAAAGAAGGACTGTCCTCCCTAAAGGAGGACCATTGGTCACCTTATTTAGGTATACATGCCTTGTGGGTGTTTTGAGACAGGTGACTGTCTCTGGAGTCAGCAGCTTCTCATCCTCAAGGAGTCTGATTGATGTTTGTAGGTAGAGGAGATTGTCATAGACAGGGTTAGATGTCTGTTGGGCAAACAAATTTGTAAAGTGTGTTTATGTTTGCTTGCTTGTACTTTGCATTCACTCAGTGCAGCACTGTGGGTGTAGTCTATGAAAGGCTGTGGGTGCTTGCCCTCAGGGCGGCAGATTGCAAACTATGAATTGCCTGCCTCCATGGGGAGGGGCAGTTGTTTGCTCAAGAAGGGGTATTACAGCCAGCCTGGCGGCAGTGGCCCCTGGCCTTACACCCTCTCTCTGTGCTCGTCCTCAGCCATCTGCAGGGCACCGTGCCTGTCACTTGTGAACATACTGTTCCACCATCTCCTGAAGCATCATCTACCAGCACTGCTTGATTTACAGGCGCTTGCTGATCATTGCACTGTCCCTGAGAAGTACAGATAATTTATCCACACTGGCCGTGAGGGAGGTGCTGAGGTTTAGGACCTGCCTAAAGCCACCACCAGCCTGGGCAGCGGCTAGCCCCACAGGGAAGGACCTCCGGTTCCCAGCCTCCCATCCTGTCTCTACAGCAGGCTTCCATATCAGCATCCCACTTGGGTTAAAATCTAGCCACACCTCTTCTTCAGACTCTGTAGTTTTAGGCACTAATTTTTAAAAAGAATAATGTTTTTTGTAGCCATATGAAAAGATTCATTCTCTGGTCCCCTTCTCAACCCACAATCTGGCCTCTCCTTTCTTTCTTTCTTTTTTTCCAAGTGAGAGGAGGGGAGATAGACAGACTCCCACATGTGCCCCAACTGGGATTCACCTGGCAAGCCCCATCTGGGGCTGACGTTCTGTCCATCTTGGGCCACGCTTGCAACTGAGCTATTAGCATCTGAGGCAGAGGCTCCACGGAGCCGCCCTCAGTGCCCAGGGCTAATGGGCTTGAACCAATCAAGCCCTGGCTGTGGGAAAGGAAGAAAGCAAAAGAGAGAGAAGGGGGAGGGGAGGGGTGGAGAAGCAGATGGTCGCTTCTTCTGTGTGCCCTGACCAGGAATCAAACCTGGGACATCCACATGCTGGGCGACGTTCTACCACTGAGCCAACTGGCCAGAGCTTGGCCTTTTCTTTCAAGGAAATCTGGTTTCTCACATCCCCCTTGTTCCCCACTCAGCCGGTCCTTCACTCAGGCCCCAGGTCCATAGATCTGCTGTGTATTAGCCTAGTAAACAATAGTTTTTCACATGATCTACATCAAACTAAGGTAGCTTGGTTTCACTATTGTCTCCATTCTAACAGGACACTACCTTGAATTTGCTGCAATTCTTGTAGGAGACGGTGTGTTTCAGGAACTTCTTCCCCAGCCAACAGTCTATGCACTGCTAAGCCCTCAATCTCATCTCCAGTGTCGCTGGTGTCAGCTCAGCCAGGCCTCTGGGAGGAGTACACAGTGGGCCATTGGGCATACTTAATGTTATTCCCCTCATCCAGCGTGATCCTCTACAGCACTGGTCCCCAACCCCTCGGCCACGGTCCGGTACTGGTCCGTGGGCCATTTGGTACCGGTCCGTGGAGAAAGAATAAATAACTTACATTACTTCCGTTTTATTTATATTTAAGCCTGAACGATGTTTTATTTTTTAAAAATGACCAGATTCCCTCTGTTACATCTGTCTAAGGTTCACTCTTGATGCTTGTCTTGGTCACGTGATACATTTATCCATCCCACCCTAAAGGCTGGTCCATGAAAATATTTTCTGACATTAAACCGGTCCATGGCCCAAAAAAGGTTGGGGACCACTGCTCTACAGGACTGAGGGGGAGGGAGCTGGGAGTTTGTGCTTTAGCAGGAAACAAAGTGAAGATCTATAAGCATGTTAAGAGGAGGCTCAGAGGTGGCTGCAATTGGCAGTCTATTTTATGATGAAGTATGTTAGAATGTGTTACTTTGAAACTTCAGACCCATGGTGTTGGGCAGATAAAATATATTATGCTCACTTTGTTAAAGATGGCACTGACCACATGGGAGCCCGTCGTCCAGGTGATGATATTAGTTGCCCTTCTTGCTTGGGATGGGTGTGATTATGTTAATATGTTGAGGGAGGGCTTTCGCAACAAAAGGTTTTAAAAGGAGACATCACGTTGTTCTGGGGGAAGAGTGATTACGTTCTAGGAGAAGCCCATGCTATAGGAGAGCAGAGTAAGGCCACGTGGAGGAGGCCAGGAGAAGCAGCCAAGATGGCGGAGTACTGAAGGAGAAGCCAGTTTGTGCAGAGTTTGTGCAGAGAGAAAGAGATGAGGAACAGAGGTGAATAAGGCTTGTGAGCTAGAAACCTTTGATTCTAGGAAACTCGGATAAGTCAGTAGCTTTGTGAGCACTGAATGAGTGGGTTTTGGAGCCCAGTGTGTGTTTTTACTTGCCCACTGGGTGCAAGCTAGGATTAAAGGTAATGGCCCACCAGTTCTTGGCTCCGTTGTTTCATTACCATCGGTCTGAATCTAATGCGAACCTGCATTGGCCAGGCGGCTGTGATGGTGGCCGTGGCTACTGGCCATACACATAGCATCAGGTGCCATACAATTCCAGCAAGGTCTGCAAACTTGTAAGAGCAATGCATCCAGGTGGTGGTGTACTTTGTTTTCATAAAGTCACTGTTATATATATGAAATTAAATGTTTAAAGTATTACCTTCCCTTCTTTCTCTTCATTATTTCCCAAGAGGGAAGCTACTTCTATGCGTTGTGCAATGTGCTGGGACATTTTGTCTAATTCTTACCACCCAAAGTCAAGCCATCGTCCATCACCATCTATTTGACTCCCCTTAACCCCCTTCGCTCTCTCACTCCCTCCTCTGGTAACCACCACACTGCTGTCTGTGCCCATGAATTTCAGTTTTCTATCCCACATATGAGTGAAGTCATATGGTTCTTAGCTTTTTCTGTCTGACTTATTTCACTTAGCATGATATTTTCCAGGTCCCCCATGTTGTTGCAAATGGCAGTATTTCATCATTTCTTATGGCTGAGTAGTATTCCATAGTGTATATGTGCCACATCTTCTTTATCCAGTCTTCTACTGATTGACACGTTGATTGTCTCCATGTCTTGGCCACCATGAATAATGCTGCAGTGAACATAAGGTTATGTGATGTGAATAATGGTTTTTTGGATAAATACCCAGTAGAGGGATTGCTGGGTCATATGACAACTCTATTCTTAATATTTTAAAGACTTGCCAGACTGTCTTTCATAATGGCTACACTAGTTTACATTCCCACCTGCAGTGAATGAGAGTTCTTTTATCTCCACAACCTATCTAGCACTTGTGATTACTGTCTTATTGATAACAGCCATTCTAGCAGTTTGCATTTTTAACAAGCCCCCAACCTGTGCCCTGTGCAGGTTAGTTGAGAAGTGCTGTATTAAACCATGGTACTCTGAAAATTCAGGACTGTGTCTTTATTGTTTTCCCAGTGTGACACCACAGAACATTATGGAGTCAGTGAGAATTGGCATTTATTTTATTCCAGGAGTGTAGCTGAAGTCCTGAGTGCTGTCAGCTTCCTTCGCAGCAGCCTCAGAGGGAAAGCTGTGAACCAAAAGTGGAAGTCAGGAGCACTGGGCACGTGTCCCCGCTCTGCCTCTGCTTATCCACTTCATGCCATTCAGGTTCCCCACCTGTCTCTTATTCCATCCTGTCATCTGCCAAATGCTGACATCAATACTGGCTCTACTTGCCTCACAGAAAAGCCAAAAGTACCTTTAATAGTAAAACAAAACATAGGACAGATAAAAGTATTATTATCTGCAGAGAGGTGTATGAATTCTTTGCCTAAGAGTGAGGATCATCAGTCTATGGCACTTTCATTTGTGCCTGTGGGGATTTGCATGGCTGATAGCCCCACTGGGGCTGGTGCTCATGGCTCACAGTTCCAGGAACATCCTTGCTGAAACCCACCCTGCATCCTATCTAAAAAAAGGACCTTCTCTGAGAGCGGAGGACTTGACTTCAGGCACTTTTTTCAGGCATTTGTACACACATTGGCTCGAAACAAATTCACCCCATTTCACATATAGTACAAAGTCTAAGCTTAACAATAGTGACTGTAAGGCCAGTGGCCATCACCGTGGCCATGCAGATGCAGGTTCACATTGGATTAGGGCAAACGGTAAAGGAACTTTGGAGCCAGAAAATGACGGGCCATTCCATTTATTAAAGTCTTGTAATGGCAGAGACGAGCAAACAGGCAGGGAAAACTGCTTCCCTTTCTTTCAGGGCTCCCAAGCCTCAACTCTGTCTCCAGTTCCACAACCTGGACTCATTCTGCAGATTCACCCTCCAGACTCACAGACCCCCTACCAGCCTCAGCAGGGCTCCCAAGCCTCTGAGCACTCTCCAGCAAAATAGGCCTGGCGGAAATACCCCTTCTCTGGCAAGCAATAGGAAACAATTACCCCTCCCATGGAGGCAGGCAGTCCACAATTTGCAATCTGCTGCCCTGAGGGCAAGTACCAGTAGCTTTCCACAGATCACAAACACATGGCGCTACCCTGCGCCACGGCAAAATACAAGAGAGCAAACCTAACACACGTTTCATACCTGTTTACCCAACAGGACCATTCATTGACTCTTCCTGTGAGGTACCATGCCCACCTCTTTACATATACTATCTCATTTTATCCTTGCAACAACCCTGAGAGGTAGGTATTTTCCCCATTTTACAGATAAGGAAAACTAAAGAGGATCTAAAGAAGTGAAATGGTGGAATTGAGGTCCTCTTAACTACAAAGGCTAGAAGATGTTGCTTTCAATCAGATGTAATTTACCAAATAACTGTAAGGGTTTTAGACCATTGCTATTTTCATATGTTGGAATCTGAGCATAAGGTAAAGTGTAAAAATATCTCAATCAGAGAGAAGAGATTTAACTTTCAGAAATGAGAAGTTCAAGATATATTCAAAGTGTTGTAAGGTACCAAAAGCTACAGAATTAATATTAATATTTTAGGAAGCTTAAAGAACATTCATTAATTTGGGCTAAGGGTGAAGAGAGATTTTGTAAATGATCTTTGTACTTGTGTGATTAGCATCAAACCAGAGTGGCCGATAGCATTGTATTGTAAATACAGAGGGGAAGGAGATTTGGATTCACTGACCTTCCCCCACAGCTGTAAGGAAATAGGTGAATAGCTAGCCAGGTGCAGGAAGAGAAAGATTAAAATAAACATTTTCTTATATTGATGGGCCATTTCCAGGCATTTGTCCCCATGGAAACTACCCCTCCCCTCCTGAAAGTGTGTAGTTAATGTATATATCTCTGAACAAAGGAATGACAGGTGAACACTAGAAAATATAGGAATATCTTTTAATATGTAAAGTGACATTTTTACCATTGTGTTACCTTGTAAGTTTTAATGTGTAGAAACGTTTTTTATGAATCCTATAGACAGATGTTATAAACTTGCTAATGAATTGTGTCCCATCCCCCCTTCATCCTTTCCCCAAACCTGTGTAGGTGAAAACAAAGTTTATAAGCTTATGCCGTGATGTCAGGCTTTTTCCTCACCCATGTATAACCAGCTCCTAGAATATTAATGGGACACACAATTTGGGACTGCTGCCCCGTGTAAGCTATATGTGGCCAGCATATTTAATAAATTTCCTCCTTTAATAAAACTCTTCAAAATTCATCTGGACTTGGTGTCTCTACGAAAACCTGCGGAATTGTGGATTGGGTACTTTACAACAAAAGAACCAGTAATGGATGTAGTAAGCCAGGCATCCCCATTCAGAAATGCCTTTGGGACCGGCTACAGTGACAGAGTCATTTAATGGGATTGCCATGGCTTGGCTCTAGCCAGATGTGTGTGGGCTCAGTATTGGCACATCTCTCAATTATTTAAGAGACTCAAGAAACCTGGACCTGAAGGTGAGAGTTCCACTTAGTAAAACATGATAATGATAAAAATCCCACATGTCTGTGGCTAGATTCAGATTGTAGGTGGTGAGCATGTGACCCTGGAGTGGATGTGTGCAAGCATGGGGATTATAGCAGCTAGAAAAGAACCCTGGACTAGGTAGGTCCCAAGAGCCCTGGAATTGATCTGGACAAGCCTCTTCCGTCCTCTGTGCCTCCATTTCCAGAAGGCACTTTGAAAGGAAGCGTGGTTTATGAGAGAGCCAAACCAAGCTTTCTTCTTACAGAATACTTAAGTAGATTCCCCCTTATTGTGCTTTCAAGGTCTGAAGAGTTAAGTGCTGGCCCTTGCTCTCTCGTTCACTCCTCCCACCAATGGATTTATTTTGTTGTTACATTTTGTGAAAGGACCATTATCTAGGTCTGAAAAGGGACAAATATCATGTACATAAATTAGCATATAGAGCCTTAAAAATGGAAAAGTGCCAAAGTCTGCCAAAGAGAAGTCCAGATAACAGGCTACAAGACTGAGCAGCTTTCATGAGAAAAGTAAAGAAAAAATTTTCCTCATCGCTTGCCACTGAAAGGAAGATAAAGGAACTGGAGGAAGGATAAAAGTACCCAAAAACCATAAAAGATGCATTCATGGGAAAAGCTGGTTTGGTCACTGAAAGGGCGATAGGTGGAAAAAGTCACACCATTTAAAAGAAAAAAAAAAAACCAATTGTGGAGAAAGAATGGAGCAATCGCCATGGAGAAAAGTGAGCTCACATAAAAACTGGAGAGTGGCCTGGAAAAAATAAAGCTTTATGAGTTTAACATGAAGACTCTGTTCTTACTGCTTTTGCAGAGTAATTGGCATTGAGTGACTAGAGGTTTGTGTTGCCTCTTTGGCAGGGACCCAATTGTTATGTTAATATGCTGCAGGCTAAGTGTTCAGTGCTGACTTTGAATAGAAAGAAGGGAAAATTCCCAGCATCAGCCTCTGACTTGGACCACTGAACTCTTCACGAACTTGAGACTTCATGCTCAAATTCTAATAATTAGTATCATGGCAGATATTTCCAGCATTGTGCAAAAACAAATACAGTTTCAACTAAGGACTCCCTCCCATGGTGGATTATGGGCAGGCAATGTATACCGGGCTAAGATTTAGGCACTGGGGCCTATGTGGAACTAAATGGACCTCTTTTACATAAAGATAGCATCACTGCACAGCTTCCAAGTGCCCACCTGTTGGGTAAAGAAGTGTTTTTTAGGTTTGCTCACTTGTATTGGGGTAGCGCCATGTGTGTATAGTCTATGGAAAACTGCAGGGCAGCAGATTGCAAATTGCGGCTTATCTTCCTGCTTGGGAGGGGCCATTGTTTGCTGGAGAAGGGGTTTTTCCCCCAGCCTGTTTTTGCTGGGGAGTCCAGAGAGAGGGGGGAAATGAGTGCTGAGGGGTTTGGGAGCCTGTGAGTCCAGAGGGTGAGTCCAGAGAAGGAGTCCAGGTAGTGGAACCAGAGACCAAGTTGGCGCTTGGGAGCCCTGGGAGAGAGGGAAGCGGTTTTCCCTGCCTATTTGCTCATCCACTGTTACGAGACTTTAATAAACAGAATGGCTCACCATTTTCTGGTTCCACAGTTCTTTTACCATCTGCCTAAATCCAGTGGGAACCTGCATGGTCACAGCCACGGCCAGTGGCCTTACACCACGTCAGTGCATTTACCTGTACCTTCTCTTCACCACTACACTGGCTTCTTCTCCTGAGAGGTCATGTTGATGCCGCTGAATGATGTGCTTTCATGGAATCATAAAAAAAAAGTGTTCCAAGAGACTCACGTACAAGATGTTGTGGCTTGGTGGTAAGCTTTCATGGGGTTAAGATAGGAGACATCCAGGTTCCCAGCGTCTCATCTCTACTTTTCCCACCATAGAAAGAGCCTAGTCTTCATCAGAATCAGGAAGAAGGCCAGTGTCCATAAATTCCGTGCCATGTTTCAGTTCATGTCTGTGTCTGTCCCCGTCCAGCTAGCATAGTCTGTTCCCAACTGTGCTCTGGTGCTCTACCCAGTCCTGGGTTTGGACTTTGTAGCTACCAAAGCCTCATGGCTGCACACTAGTTCATGGTGTCAGCACATTTTACTGGGTGAGAGAGAGAAGCGAGAGAGCTAACTCCTTTATTAGGCTGTTTATATTACCTTGGGTTTAGAAAAAACCAGAGACCCTTCAAAATAACCAATTAACGTCTCAATCATTCACAGGCTAGCACTGGTACTTACCCCTAACCAAACCATTTCCTAGTCCTTCTGGGGTTCTGTGTCCCTTATCCAATCTGATCCTTTTCTCAGGATAGGCTCCACCCTGTATGATCTCCATCTTCACTCCTACTGGATGTTTGAAAGGGAAAGTGCCTCCCCCTGAGCCATCTTGACTTCTATTGGGAATGCACCCAACAGAGAAATTTCTCTATTGTTTATTCCTTCTCTCATTGTCTGCAAATAGAAGTGTTGTACCCTGGGGAGACTGAAAAGCCAGCCCTTCCTTCCTATACTGGCCAGGGAGGGGCATTAATCCCCTTGGTGGGGCAAGGCTATAGTCTCCTGGGGTGTCTGAAGCTGTAATTTAATATCTAGCTACCTACGCTAATCAATTCACTGACCTTGAGGCAGGATAGTAAGAAGCTAGTAAAATTCCTTGGCAAGTAGAATGGAGAAACCAAGACAGGTAGCTGAACAAACTGGCCAAGCAATTTACAGCCAGATACAAAAGATCACCTCCTAGAGATAACATTGAGACCTCAGTTGTATTTCAGCTCCAGGCCCAGAAAAATCAGAAAGTTCAGATGTACACACCAGGACCAACTGCAGTGCTAATGACCCCCTGCGCTGGCACTGACCAATCAGTAGAGACCATGACCCTGACAGGGCACACCTGGAAAAGCTGATGAGTGGTCTGTTGAGATCTTTCCTAAGACCTCCCCTAAACTCCAGCTTTTAAAACCCCTGAATTCCTAAGACTTCCCACAGAATGATCTTCCTCCTGGTCTGTTGCCTCCTGATAGCTGATTTCAGCTAGTTACTGGGTGAAAACTGAAGACTAAACTAATTTACACTAATTATTCATGATCCCTCAAAAGTTACAAGGACTTTACCATTGCAAAAATAAGTTGCTTCTGAATGTAAATAAGCCTGTAGCTGCAAATGATCTCACACTTCCTCCAACCACCCCACCTCTGTTACCACCATCCTCAGGTTGTTTTCTAATTCACAGCTTCATGTCTCACTTCCAGTCCTACACACACAGATTCCAAAATATCTGACAGTGTGATTTTTTTTTTCATGTCTTTTATGGCAATGTAAGGTCATTGCCACTGCCATGGCCATGCAGGTTCCCATTGGATTCGGGCAGACAGTAAAGGAACAGTGGAGCCAGAGGATGGTGGGCCATTCTGTTTATTAAAGTCTCATAACGGCGGACGAGCTAACAGACAGGGAAAACTGCTTCCCTTTTTCTCAGGGCTCCCAAGCCCTGACCTCCTCTCCAGTTTCACAACCCAGACTCATTCTCTAGTCTCACCCTCTGGACTTTCAGGCCTCCAACAACCTTAGCACTCTCCAGCCAAAACAGGCCAGGCAGAAATACCCCTTCTCCAGCAAACAATTGCCCCTCGCATGGAGGCAGGCAATCCGCAATTTATAATCTTCCACCCTGAGGGCAAGCACCCACAGCCTTCCACAGAGTATACACACACGGTGCTGCCCCAATATAAGCAAGCAAACCTAAAAAAACACTTGTTTGCCCAACAGACAATGACACAGAAATTTGGTTAAAATACCCCATAATTAAGTCCAAGTAATATATACAAGGTTTACCAATCTAATAAAGAAAATCCATGTAAATGATACAAAAACTTGTGAATCTTCTAGAAGATTCTAATAGAACCAGTTACTTCCCAGAAACAAATTAGTAAACTGGGGCTATTTAAGCTCACTGTATCATTAAGATACTATTTGGTCAACCACTTTAGATTCCAGAATATTATCTGCACCCTATTTCAGTGTACAGTATTGTTAGGTCACCAAAGGAGAGATGCACAAGGACTGATGAGTTTTATAAGAAATTTATTTATGCATCTGCGAACAGGTGGGCTGAGACCTTGTGTCAGCAGCGAGAGCATAAAAAGCCCTATCCTATGTAAGACTGAGTTTGGCTGTATTTCCCGCAGCAGGGGAAAACTTCTGTTACCTGTGGCGGTTACAGCCTGGGGAGGATGGTGTTGAGTAACAGAATGTTCAGATAAGTGATGGGGGATGACTAACTGGCAGGATGCCCCAGGGTGGGTGGAGGTAAGATATCAATTAGGATTGCTCAGGTGGAGAGTTACGGGAACTACCCTGGCCTAAGGTCACCTAAAGCTCAACCTGGCTAGTTGAGGCTTTTGGTAAGGGCTCCTGGACCCAAACCTAACAAGTATGTTAAAAAAAGAATTTCCAGCCTAAGAGAGAGTCTTTTAAGAGTTGAGTTGAGCCAGCCTGTTGACAATTGCCAGGAAGCAAAATCTCAATGAATTGAGAGAATGTTCCAGAGTGGTGCTTCAGCAGTTTATTTTATACATTAGACTCAAAGGAGGAGACAGAAGGAAGGGTACATGAAATCCATAGATGGTAGGTTAGGGAGGTAGGAGAAAGCAAAGTGAGGAAATCTCTGGGATCAGATAAAAAAGGAAAATAGAGAAACAGATACCCCTTTTACACTGGTGAGGGCAGGATAGTTAACATTTATAAAAGCGTGTATGTGGGAACAAGATAACAGGGGGCTGTGCTGGCAGTTGTGCCTTCCAGAGGTATGAAAAAGGAAATCGCTCTGACGTTTTAAATGTGTGTTATCTTAGATGCACAAAGACAATAGACAATTTCAAAGGTGAAGACTGACCTTTGTCAAGCAAGCTGCAGACCAAGGACATGACTCCCCCATCATGACCCATTTTAAGTTGAGAATGTTTACATTCAGACTACCTTGTGTGGTTAGTTTAAGTCTCTGGGTTTGTAAGGCCTACCATGAGGGCCTCCCCTAAGCTTGTCAGATTTAGTATGGAGCCTCTTTTTCATGCACAAGTTTAATATCTAAGTGGTATCTAATTCGAGGGTTTTCAAACTGTACTTCCATCAAACATTGATTTCTACAATGTGGTCTAAAGTGTAACACTGCTAGAACTGACCAATAGTAGATTTTTCTTCATTAAAACGATGTTCTCACTTTTCTGTTTTATTGGTTCTAACTTTACACTATTAGTGTTTAAGTGTAGCCCATAAAATGCTGGTGGAGGCCCTGGCCAGTTGGCTCAGCGGTAGAGCGTCGGCCTGGCGTGCGGGGGACCCGGGTTCAATTCCCAGCCAGGGCACATAGGAGAGGCACCCATTTGCTTCTCCATCCCCCCCCCCCCTCTTCTTCTCTGTCTCTCTCTTCCCCTCCCGCAGCCAAGGCTCCATTGGAGCAAAGATGGCCCGGGCGCTGGGGATGGCTCCTTGGCCTCTGCCCCAGGTGCTAGAGTGGCTCTGGTCACAGCAGAGCGACGCCCCGGAGGGGCAGAGCATCACCCCTGGTGGGCAGAGCTTCGCCCCTGGTGGGCGTGCCGGGTGGATCCCGGTCGGGTGCATGCAGGAGTCTGTCTGACAGTCTCTCCCCGTTTCCAGCTTCAGAAAAATACAAAAAAAAAAAAAAATGCTGGTGGACTTCAATCTAAGGTCAGTTACTTAACATTTGAAGTATCTCTTCTGAAGTTCACACTCCAGGAGAGGTTAATTAGCATAAATTGCCTTACTATATATAGACCACAGAGGTAGTTAATACAAAGCTTTCTAATAATAACTATTTGTACTCACCCCAAGGTTTAATAATTAGCATAAGTCATATTAGAGACAATTTGTAATTGAGAAAACAGATGATATTCATGTAATAGAGTAGGATAGAAAGATATGTCTCAGCCCCTCTGCCCTTGAACAAGTTGGGCATGTTCTGACCAGGGTTTGATTAGGAAAAGGAACTAGGAAGGGATGTAGCCCAGGAATATAAAGTTTCAAAGACCTATTAGAAGGTCTGGGGAAGTGAAGTTCAGAGACAAATGCAGGCATTCAAGAAGTGCAAGGATTGAAAGAAGCTGCAGCTGATGATATGCCCTCAGTGAGCATGCCAGGTAGCCATTCACAAAATCATGGCTACCATCTACAGAAAGGCATGCCCCTGGCTGTAGCTGTCATGGGGAATATGGCTTATCCTTCTCTTTGATCTTCTAAATCCTACTTGTAGGCTTCTCGCTGGCAGAATATGAACCAGAATTCTTGTGAAGAGAATTTTTGAAATGTAGTTTCAAAAATTGAAATGTAGTTCCTATGTGTGGCCTCTTGTCCCACATAGGAAGGGAGACCCTAAATGAGCAGGGATA
The DNA here is from genome assembly GCF_036850765.1 of Saccopteryx bilineata. Classification (NCBI taxonomy): domain Eukaryota; kingdom Metazoa; phylum Chordata; class Mammalia; order Chiroptera; family Emballonuridae; genus Saccopteryx; species Saccopteryx bilineata. Next base: position 111,447,153 of record NC_089495.1, read on the forward strand.
ATTTTGATTGTTAACAAGCAGTATCAGGCATAAGGTGTAAGAATCTTGCCAGCTCAGCATCCATTTGAAGTGGTGTTTTAGGTCTAGAACAGCCTTCTCCAATAGCACTATATGCAATTTTGAAAATGGTCTATAGTTATACTGCCCAATATGGTAGTTGTTAGCACCATGTGGCTATTAGGCACTTGAAAATGTGGCTAATGCAATTAAAAATTGAATTTTTAGTTTTAGTTAATTTAAAATTAAACTGAAATACATACATGTAGCTCATTGCTATGCTTTGGGCAAACACTCTCTTTGGTCCTATGCTCTCTCTCCCATTTTATTCAGTGAAAGATATTGCCTGATATGACCAGAAGTGCCCATTAATCCTGCCACCTAAATGTGCATTGTATTTATCGTGTATTGAAAAAGACACTCACAAAATCTGAGCCACTGGTGTTACTTTTTAATTTAAGAAGGGAGTATCATGGAAATGATACCACATTATTTATTAAACATTCATAGAATTCGGTTTACACAAACATTCACATCCTTAGTAATTATCTCTCTACTTGATGGTGGATAACACTATCTTGGAGTTGTTACCAGAATGCCATAAATTCTGTCATGAGGGGGGAAGTCACTGGGGCATTTGCTCAGTCTGCAAAACCTCCTATTACTGCTTTCTGAGGTATTCTTCAGCCTCACCACAATTCATATTTATACGTAGGGCATTCTGAGATTAATGATTGGCTGTTACAATGATTCTTTGTTGGCATTCCCTTGGATCACAGCCCCTCATTTTAGATACTCATTTTACTGTTGACTAAGGGACTGATTGGCAGTATGTGGACAAGGCCCACCAGAGGTGAGGACGATAGAGACACAGAAACCCGACTCCGGAGACCAGGTTCAGTGACGCAGATCTACTTTATTAAGGAAGTAGTAAGGTAGCTTTATATACATGGGTTCAGCCAATATCATGTTACAACAGGAAAGTCAGGGCAAATGGCCAAAAAAGGTCAGGAGGCTTCCTGGATGGTGCTGAGTCACTTCCTTATAGCGAGCAAGCTCCCTCCAGGGTGTGCTGGAGAGGGTTTAATCTTGCTGGAGTGTTCTCACAGCATAGCATCAGCCACAGCTGCCAGGTAACTGCTCTGCGCTCTACCTACATTTCCCCCTTCTCTTTTTATTAAGGCCAGTTGGACCTGCTGGATGACTGTTTGCTGATGTTGTACTCGCTGAATGATATGTATTAGGCAATGGAATCCTAGTAGAACTAAGATACCAATAACACCTATAACACCATATGCTAGCAGATTGGCTGGGCTGAACAGGGAGGCAAGCTTCTTCAATGTTTGTTCTAGTAGTCCATACGATATTGGAGCTACCCAGGTGCTTTATTGATAGCAAGGACCTGTTGTTGTAAGGTCCTACTATAATTAAGAAAATTTTCATTAAAGAGTCCTTTGATTATGGCTGCAATGCGCTGTTGCTATATAGTGCCATTGTGAACAGGTATGGGGGTTACACAAACAGAGGTAGCGAATATCACATTGGGTATGGTTCAATTGCCAGAGATTGTTAATTTCTTCCCCTAGTAGGTCAGGTTGTTGTCAGATATTCGTTATGGCCCCATGAAACTGTCCATTGATTAGCTGCTCTGTAGCAAAGGCTTCAGCGGTTCTCTCTGCTAGCTGATTGAGAGTGGCTCCAGATTGTTGAGTGGACACTAGGGAGGCTACTCCAGTGGCTGCTCCAGCTACTGCAGTGATTATTAAGGAGATGACAAGGAAAACAAGGCCTACATCTCTCTCTTGCAGCCTTCAATGGACCACCAAATCAGTTGGGCCCTCCCAATCAGAGGCACGGACAGGAACCCACACTAAAGAGGGGGAACGTACAATCAAAGCATAAGGGTGAATTCCATTCCAGCAATTGGTGAGATTGCATGTCAGGTTAGTGCAGCTAAAGGAGCTTAAGATACTAGTTAGGAAATAAAATGGGGGTCTCCTCCTAGGGTACGGGATACATTGACATGTACAGAGACATGTCCCTCCCACTGTCCCGTAGGGACCCTCCCAGTACCATTAAACACAGTCCCACTTTTGATCATGAAAAACAGACATAGGTCCATGCATGCCCCCCTCCCACAAAGATCCCAGCATCTAAACATGGAACAGATGGCTTGTCGTGGGCTGTGTACTGCACAAGGTTGCATCCCGTCTCTTAGTCTCCAATGCCAAACCCTGAGGTTAGGGGTTTGCGTGTCCGGGTCAGATGCAAGCTGGCAGTCTCTCCAGGGAATTACCTCCCTTGGAGTGCTCTCAGGTGTTCGTCATACAGGAACGGACAGAGGGGTGACCCTGGAAAGGCAAGGTTAGCAGGGCGGGTCCAAATCCTAGTAGGTAGGGGGAGGAAGGCTTGAAAGCCAAGCACTGAGCCTTGGTTGATGGTACCGTTTTTCACAAAGTCCTCTGTGGTGTGGTTTCGAAGGAGGACCCACCCTTCCGAGGGAGTGCTATCATTGCTTAGAGTAAATTTGAGTAGCATTGGGTCTCTAAGGTTACCCCATACAGAGCCATTCCACTTCTGGGATTCCCAACCACTATTGTCACACGGGAGACCAAGGGAACAGTTACTGGAGTAGATTGCAGGAAACTGGGGGCTATCCACTTCAACGGGCATGATTATCCCAGGGTGGGGGACAGCCACCCAGACGTGCAGCTCTCCCGCGCCTGGGAGTTGGCTGTGAAAATGGCACACATAAGTAGGAATAGAGTGCCTGGACCTGGGGGTCCGTCAGGGGCCAGTCTCTGGGCTTGTTCTGCTAGAGCCTTCATATCTGCCCAGGTGATGTTATGTGCACGTTGGTTGCAAGGTCTTCTCCTGGAGCACTGAGGACCTCCTCTAGGCGGTTGTTCATCAAGGTTCGCCATCTCCTGGGTCATGGGGCTCATTGGATGGGTCATCTTGGGACACTGGAATTGGTTGGATATTCCGTCCTGGAATCCAAATGGGCTGTGGGCTGTTTTCTGGAAAGACACAAGTATAACCTCTCCCTTGTGTTAGAAGAGGGTGTGGTCCCCGCCACTGAGCTGAGGCTGGGTCCTTCCAGTGTACCAACAGCAACAGGGTCAGTTGGTTATGAAGGCCTCCTCAATGCTTGTAAGCAGGAGTTACACCATCAGAATCAAAAGTTAAATAACTGAGAGTGAATACAGCACTGAGGAGCACTTCTCTGGGTGAGGCCCGAGGCATATCCCCCCTTTCTTTTTGTATTTGGAGCTTGATGTCTCTGTGTCCCCGTTCAACAACAGCTTGTCCTTGGGGGTTGTAAAGAATGCCAAGGCAGTGTGTGATTTGCCATTGAGAACAAAAGGCTTTAAATTGGCTGCTGGTATAACAGGGCCCATTGTCAGTTTTAATTTCCCAAGGTATGCCAAGGCAAAGCACAGCTTGTCGAAGGGCATGAATTGCATGTTTGGTTTTTTCTCCAGCTAGGGCCATGGCCAAGATGGCTCTGGAGAAGGTGTCTACCACTACGTGTACGTAGCAGAGTTTGCCAAATTGGGGGACATAAGTGACACCTATTTGCCACACAGTATTAGGCTGTAGGCCCCGAGGGTTGACACCTGTGGCTGTAGGGGGCCTAATGGTAGTAAGGGCCCGCATTGTTTACATGTACGAAGAAGGTGTTTGCAGGCTGTGTGAGTGAGATGGGGAAAAAGAGATTTGAGAGAATGGGCAGACATAAGAAATCAGGCATGCAGCTGCCTAGCTTGCTCAATAGGGGAAAGAGTCAAGACTAGACGATCAGCTTGTGTGTTGCCTGCCATTAGTGGGCCAGGTAAGCCAGAGTGGGAGCGGAGATGCTGAATATACCAAGGGTGTTGGTGTTCCTCTAATAGTTCTTTAAGCTGGCTGAGAGCCATATCAAGTAACGTCTGCTTGGGTCAGAAGGTGGAGTGGGCAAGACCTTTAACTGTTTGTACAGCATAGGCACTATCTGAGAAGATATTGAGAGGAGCCTGTTGCCAGAGGCATAGGGCATAATAGATGGCTAATAGCTCGCATACTTGTACTGACCCCGTGTAACTGTATTTATGGAACTTTGTGCCTTCTGTTGGTGATTTGAATACTATCCCACAATGAGAGCGGCTACGTCGGTGAACGCGAGCATGCTGTGTGGGATAGGGGTAGAGGCTGGGTAGGAATGAGGGGTTGTTTGCAAGGGGACTCTCTGCAGAGTCTTTAGGAGTTTATCAGTGGGTAGGTGGTTGTCTATTTTACCAGGAAAGTTAGCAACAAGTGATTGTATTTCTAGGTCATCAGGAAGGAGGAACTGTATGTGGTCAAGAGGGAAAGGTAAGATGAGTACATCTGGTTCTCGAGCATACAGGGTGACCCTAGTGCAGGGGTCCCGAAACTACGGCCCGTGGGCTGCATGCGGCCCCCTGAGGCCATTTATCCGGCCCCCGCTGCACTTCTGGAAGGGGCACCTCTTTCATTGGTGGTCAGTGAGAGGAGCATAGTTCCCATTGAAATACTGGTAAGTTTGTTGATTTAAATTTACTTGTTGTTTATTTTAAATATTGTATTTGTTCCCGTTTTGTTTTTTTACTTTAAAATAAGATATGTGCAGTGTGCATAGGGATTTGTTCATAGTTTTTTTTATAGTCCGGCACTCCAACGGTCTGAGGGACAGTGAACTGGCCCCCTGTGTAAAATGTTTGGGGACCCCTGCCCTAGTGCGTCATAGCTTTTGGCCAAGAATGCATACTGCAGTCTTGCTGGGGGTGATTTTAGACAGCTGACTATACACTAGGTGTACCCAATAAAGGGGTTTGTTCTGAAACAGGAGTGCCTTTTGTGGCTGGACAATAGCTGAGATTGGCTCAGTAGGTTCTAGCCTGGCCATCGACACAGAGCGAATAACGTTGTTAACATCTGTTATAACCCGCTTTGCTGCTGTAGTGAGATGGCAGATGCTAGTGGGCTCCGTGTCACCTTCGAGGAGGGAGAAAAGGGATCTAATTCAGCAGTAGAAATAGATAGGTATCCACGTATCCAGTTTATTTGACCACATAGCTCTTATAATTTGTGTAAAGAGCATTGCTGAGGGACTGCGAGCATAGGGGAGATAGGTGTTATTTCTTCCCCTATGTGATATCCCAAGAAAGTAAAAGGTGGTAAAGTTTGTACCTTCTCTGGTGCTACAGAAAGTCCAATGGCATTCAGATTAGCTAAGAGCTACTGGTAACATTCCTCTAATATCATAGGATCGACACAAGCTATTAAAATGTCATCCATGTAATGGTATATGAGGCATTGCTCCCGCAAAGGTTATGTCGCGGTGCCTACATACCGCTGGCAGATAGTGGGGCTATTTTTCATGCCTTGCGATAGGACTGTCCACTGATACCTTTGAGCTGGAAGGGCATGATTAGTGGAGGGCACAGTAAAAGCAAAATAAGGCTTGTTCTCTGGATGGAGGGGGATTAAGAAAAAACAATCTTTAATGTCTAGAATTTTGATATGGGCTCTCTGTGGTACTGCAGAGGGATGTGGCAGGCCTGGCTGTAAAGAGCTTGTTTTTGCCATGTGCTTGTTAATTGCACTTAAGTCATGGAGGAATCTTCATTTTCCAGATGCCTTCTTCTGTATCACAAAAACAGGCAAATTATGAGGACTGGTGGAGGGTTCAACATGTTTGGCTTCTAACTGTTGCTGAACTAGCTTGTACAACTCTTAGTTTCTGCTTTGTTAATGGCCACTGCTCGACCCAAATTGGTTGGTCAATATCCCATGTAATTTTGATGGGTTCTGGGGGTTTTAGTTGAGCAGTGGCCTTTAGAATTGGGGGGACTGGCTGGTAATCGAGACATGGAGTAAAGACAGCACGTCTCATCCCCAAAGTGTATGTGGCAATTCAGTCATAAATAAGGGACTGAAAACTCCAGTCGCCCCGTCCGGATCTGTCCAATGGAGTGGCCATACAGCTTGTTGGGCTGGTCATACTCCACTAACTCCCTGTACGAGAGGTCCAGGCCGCGTGGCCCAGCTCTCCTTTTCATCTTCTTCTCTGATTACAGAAACATCAGCACCAGAGTCTATGAGCCCAAGGATGGGGTGGCCCTCTACTCACAGGGTCAGAAAGGCCTTATTCTGAGTTAAGGGTAAGGTCCAATAGACTCCCATGGGGAGTTGCTCTCTTATGGGCAGGGCTGAGAGCTGCCCTGCTTCCCGTTTAAAGTCTCTAGAGCAGGGGTCCCCAAACTGTTTACACAGGGGGCCAGTTCACTGCCCCTCAGGCCATTGGAGGGCCGCCACATACAGTGCTCCTCTCACTGACCACCAATGAAAGTGGTGCCCCTTCCAAAAGTGCGGCGGGGGGGGGGGGGCGGATAAATGGCCTCAGAGGGCCGCATGCGGCCCGCGGGACGTAGTTTGGGGACGCCTGCTCTAGAGCCTTCCCATCTGCAGTAGTAGTTGAGCAGCAGTCTCGTTTCCAGTGAAACCCTTTTTTGCAACGGGGGCACACAGAAGGTGGTTTTTGTCATTTTTCCCTTTCCTATTAGGGCACTGCCACGCAAAGTGCCCTGTGCCTTTACATTCCAAGCAGGCTCCTGTGTGTGCTGGTTTCCCTGGTGGGAGACTCTTAACTGAGCTGCAAGAGCGGTAGCGAGGGCAGCTGCTGAGCTGCTGCCCACATCTCCGCAGGCAAGGACCCAATCATCTAGGGGCGCAGCTCTGATAGGTCCTATTGCCTGTCTACATTCTCCATTGGCACCTTCCCACACCAATTCTTTAGTTAGAGCCTCTGCCGCATCAGTGTGCATTACTTTACGCATTATGGCTTCTTGGACCCTTCCAAGGAAGTCTGAAAAAGGTTCATTAGGACCCTGAAGCAATTTGGAAAGCTTCAAGGATCTTCCATGAGCATTAGCTTGGGTAAACGCTCTAGTAGCACACAGGCGTACTTGATCAAAATACTGAGGAGGCAGAGTAGCCTGTATGGCAGGGGAGGCACATTGCCCTTCTCCTTTGAGGGCTGCAGGGGGGAGGTTAATACCAGCCCTTTGATTCCTTTCACCTATTATCTCACATTGTTCTTTGAACAAGGCTTTCCATTGAATCAAGTCTCCCATGGTGAGGACTGCTCAGGCCAGCGTTTTCCAATCATGGAGGAAATTTAAATCAATGCTGATATTCTCAAGTAATTGCTGAACATAGGGAGAGTGAAGGCCATCTTCCTGATGGCCTTCCTGAGAGTAATGACTGTTTTTTCGTCATGAGGATACCAAGCTTGTGGCCATGCAGCAGTAGGGTTAATGTTGACCGGGAAAAGGTGGGGCTATAATCCTAATGCCTCACGAGAAATATCTCTTTACTGACATAAGACGGCGTATAGGCCGGCCCATGAGTCTACAGTGGGGACACAGGTTGGATTTAAAGCAGGGGTAGAAAATGGAGTCTGAGGAGCTGGGGTGGGGCATTGAGCCCTGGCAGGGACTGCGGAAGTGGCAACTTCCGCTTCTTCGGGTGGCGGAGCTGATGGCACAGTTACTAATTCAATTGGTTTCGTTTCTGCACGCTTGGCTGCCATTTTATTAAACTCAGAAGCCCAATCACCTTCCGCCTCTGCAGGGGGAGGCGAATATGGAGGTAGGGGCTCCTCTGAAAGAGGAGTAACCTATAGGACCTTAGGAACTGGTGGAGGGTCCTCAGCAGAAGCACCGGTCAGGCAGGCTGTATTGCTAATAAGGCAGGAGTGAGGCCGAGAGGGAAGGTTTGTCCTTCATATACTTGGGCCAAACAGACACATCGGAGAGCTCGGCCCAAGTGTCCAGGTCCCAGGGATTGAAACCAGAGAAGATCTCCCAGTAAGTACAGAGATCCTTTTCACTAACTTTAACTCGCCCACTCTGCAATAGGGTGTGCAGGGCTCGAGCCTGCAGGGCTCGGGAGTGGGGGAGAAGGTTTCCCATTGCAGAGGGTCACTCACCCATCCCTTGAATGCCAGCTGGGTCCCTGTTCAGGTGCCAAATGTGGACAAGACCCACCGGGGGTGAGGACAACAGAGACACAGAGACCTGACTCCGGAGACCAGGTTCAGTGACACAGATCTACTTTATTAAGGAAGTAAGCTAGCTTATATACAGGGGTTCAGCCAATATCATGTTACAACAGGGAAGTCAGGGCAAATAGCTAAAAAAGGTCAGGAGGCTGCCTGGATGGCGCTGAGTCAGGCGAGCTCCCTCGTAGGTGTGCCGGGGAGGGTTTAATCTTGCCGGAGTGTTCTCACAGCATAGCATCAGCCACAGCTGCCAGGTAGATGCTCTGTGCTCTACCTACAGCAGCAGGGCCATCAGGGTGGAGAATGTGTGTCAGCTCTAGGGGATGGTCTCTCTGCTGCTCAGCATACAGGTTGGATGTGGGAGTTGGGGGGCTGGGGGGTAAAGCAGCTTCTCCTTAAATGCCTGTGAGGAAACAAACCATCTGTATGGATTACAGCTATGCAAGTCACCCACGAGGGATGAGGGGTGAAAAACCAAAGTGGAAAGACAAACCACAGGAAGGGGCTTAATCCAGAAATACTGGAAGTCTCCTCTAAAGGCATTGGAGGCCCTGTCATTCTGCCTCTACTTTACCATATTAACAGGTTTTCTTATTTACGGTGCTGCCTCATTTAGTCCCTTAAAGCCCATGAGGCCTCAGTCAGGGATGGTGTTCCCACCAATCAGACTGTGCGTGCATTGGTCCTACTGGTCCAGCACACCTGTGGGACTTGCAGGGAACAGTAATGCTTACTGATTGATGTGACAAGATGTTACTTTTACCTTAGGCCTCAATTCAAATGGTGGGTGCTTGGGTCTCATTCAGCTTCTCATAAAGCCCACGTGAGGCTTTGATGCAAAACTAAAGACCCCCCAAGCCAATAGGAAGCTGTCAGCTCAGAGTGTGCTGCCATGGTAACTTACTTAATTCATATTAAAATAAAACCATCCCTTTCTTCAGTTGCATCATCAAATATGTTGGCATTGTAAGTGTCTGTCTCCTAAGGCACGTTCTGAGACACGTGAATGCTCCTCGATTTTCAACTTCTTAAGGTATCATTATAACAGGAAGTGCAATTCACAAGTGCCATCAATAGGCCTGACTGGGTTATGAAAACCTTCATGTGCTCTCTGCTTGGTAAAATGTGATGATGCTGAAGCATTCTGTTTTGATTCTGAAGTTGGAAAAACAATCTAATGAATAGAGAACCATCACCGATTAGGCACTTTTGCTTGCTCTTGAATTACTTTACTTGAATTGACAGTAAAACATGTTGGCTTTTTTAAGAGTAATTCAAAGGTCTTCTAGAGTGTATTTCCTAAACAGGACTGTATTTCCTAAAACAAGGCTTTTAGTGCTTTAAAAGGCAAAGTTGGGACCAAAGGAAGCAGTCCGTCAAGGTTTGTTTGGTTTGTTTTTTGTTTTTCCTTTTAACCAGACTTGAAGTTGTTCTTGGAATCTAACCTTAGATTGGCTGAGGGAGAGCTGGTCACTGCTCTCCAAAAAGCAGACACCATGCTCCTTTGTTATATTGCTAATACTTACGATCTTTTAACCACCACTGCTATCTTTATCTAGGGGTGCAGGAGCCCTGTTAAAGCTTACCTGTCTTCTCTCTCTGCAGGCTTGTTGATCGGTGCTGGCTGTGCCCTCTACCCCTTGGGCTGGGACAGCGAGGAAGTTCGGCAGACTTGTGGCTACATTTCTGGCCAGTTTGACCTGGGTAAGTTCTCTTTATAAATGACACTCCTTTTAGAAAAGAATCAATCTGATATTTCACAGGAGCAGAAAGTATGAAAGGATAGAGTAGAAAAACACACTCCGGTGTTGCAGCCAGAGTCATGGGTGACAATGCCCATACATGCATTTATCCTCCTGTTTTAGTAAAGAGCCACTGGTAATCTGTTTGCCTGAAAGATGGGAAATATTGTAACTACAAAGAAAAGAAATAACCCTTCATCTAAGTGTTTATATTTATTGATTAATTCATTCAAAATCATGTATTTATTACTCATTACAAATGCTAAAAATAACTGTCTATGGAATTCACACTCTATCTGAGAAGATAAAGCAAACGGAACCATCAAGGAAATGACAGTAAGGGCTAAGCAATCTCTAGCAGTTTCTCTCCGGGACAATAGACAACCATGTGAATGAGAGAAGAATCAAACTGGGTTTTGAAGAAAGAAATGTGTATGGATTATCTGGCAGGAGACAGAAGCACCTTGCAGACAAGGATTAGGGGCACAGGCACAAGGAGGGAATGAGAAAAGCTCATTGGGAGCCCACAGGGAAACAGGAGAGGCAGGAATTCACACATTGATGAAGGGCTCATGAATTTTTCTGTGTACTAATCAGAAAGTTTCCGATATTTTTCACTTATAGATACAGTGGATCCCGCTTAGATATATATATATATATATATATATATATATATATATATATATATTGCATACACTACATGGTTTTCACCATTATAGGTTGTCATGATGGTGGAATAATATTTTACCTGGTTGGTAAACCTACATTTACTTAACCACATCCTCATTTTTTTTCTATTACAGTTTCTTTTATTTAAAGGCATAATATAAAAAAATAAAAATAAAGGCATAGTATAATGAGTAGTTTTAATGAAATTGTCTTTTCTTAATTGAATTATTTTCTTAAGATCTTTTTCTAGAATTGGTGTTACTAGACCAAAGACTATGAACCCATAAAACACATTGCCAAGTGATAACAAATATATCTTCCCCTAATATGTGGATAAAGAGGTGGGGGTTTTTTACTGAAAGTACATAGTGAGTTACAATCTTAAACATCCACTTTTCACATTAAATATTTCACTCTTAAAAGAAAAATTTGAGGGAATTGTTCTAATGGTAATATTTCCACATCCCAATTTATTTAAAACTACTTTTATGCTATAATGTCTATGAAAAAAATGTTCCTATTACGTACTGAGAAAATGGACTGATGTGATGACCTATCAAAGGTCTATGAGTTTGAAATGAAGCAGTTTTTATTTGACTCTAGTGCAAGAGTTGAAGACCAGGTATGTCCACCTGTGTTGCATAGAAGAAGCCACAAGGAAGACCAGATGACGCTTTTATTACTTATATATGGGAAACCCTGATGGCGGCTGGTGGACAAGCAAGATCCACAACCGGCCTCAGGGCTCTGACTTATAATGACAATAGCAATACAAAGCCACAGGCAGGAAGTGCACATGCTGGGCATCAGGGAACGGAAGCCTTCTTCAGGGGCTGTTTGTCCCTTGGCAGATATGATGCACATTCAAAAGAGGATGGGTCCAGACTCTGGGCCACCTGCCCACTGGTGTGGAGAGGCCGTGTCCAGCATTCACCCTACAGACTCAGTGGGTGACATAAACACCCAGCTTTCCTCAGAGTGATACTGGCTGGTTTGGTAGAGAAGATGGTGCTCTAAGTACCACCTAATTCACATCAACAGGAACTTAGAGGTTCCCCTCTGCCTGGTCTTCCTCCTTGATGATGAGGCCTTCCTGGGGCTGGAATTGTTTGTGCTTGCCACACATTAACAGAAGGGGGAAATGCTAGCACAAAGTTGTTTCTGCTGGGTTTTGGAAAGCAAAATGTGTCCAGGAGAGGTAGTTTAACTGAGTGTTTGGCATTTTCCTTGCTCTGGTGTTTGAGGTTTTGCTGGCTATTTCATGCAGGCTTCAACTTGACCGGAATACTGTTTTTACCTATCACGCCTGTTCTTGTGCGTCGCTATACTAATCAGCAGGATATGATGAAACTCAGATCTAGTTATTTGCCTTCATTACTGTGTCCCAGCGTTCTACATCTTCTCAGCATTGTGAATTAAAAATTTTGCGTTTTGTAGTGGTAATAGTACCTTATATTATTAAATTCACTGAAGCCATTTTAGTCATTTTAAAACTATAGTGTCTTTTTAATTTTTGTCCTTTTATTTCTAAATTTCTCACAGATTGCATAATGAAAAAAATAAAACCGGCACCAGCTACAGATAAAATGAGTTTATAGTATTTTGAGTGTATTAAGTTTGCTTTCTCCAGGTTATTATTACTTTTGCAGACTCTGTTGTTTTTACTTTAGAAAGAAAGTGTGAAAGAGAAAGTATGGCATAGAGATAGCACGGTGCCTATCCCACTGGATGGCCTTTTTACTATCTGTGAGAAATTGTTACTGTTCCCCTAGATACCGACGACGGGTAAACTCCAGCACACGAATGAAGTCACAGATTAGGGAGCAGGTCTGGGTTGGGGGCCACAGCATGCCTGGGAGGGTGTGTTCTCAGCAAGCAGAGAAGGCGCTGGTGCCCATTTTTAGTGGCACACTCACTGCCACACCTGCATCCTGCTTCTGCCACTTCTGAGAATCTGAGCTTAGTTTTGCCTCCTTTCAAAGGAAACAGTGTGTGGACTCATCTTCCTCTCAAAGGTTGGGAAATGTTAATGTTATTAAGGCTTATGCCCTCCTTATTGTAGAACAGGGGTCCCCAAACTTTTTACACAGGGGGCCAGTTCATTGTCCTTCAGACCATTGGAGGGCTGGACTATAAAAAAAACTATGAACAAATCCCTATGCACACTGCACATAACTTATTTTAAAGTAAAAAAACAAAATGGGAACAAATACAATATTTAAAATAAAGAACAAGTAAATTTAAATCAACAAACTGACCAGTATTTCAATGGGAAATATGCTCCTCTCACTGACCACCAATGAAAGAGGTGCCCCTTCCAGAAGTGCGGTGGGGGCTGGATAAATGGCCTCAGGGGGCCGCATGCGGCCCGTGGGCCGCAGTTTGGGGACCCCTGTTGTAGAATATGGGTCACTTTCTTGGCATACTGTAATCTAAATGTTGTTACTCTCTTTCTAGAGCACATCCTGAAAGAAATCGCTGCTTCTGTTCCCACATGAACGATTATTTAAGGAGCACATTTATTCACTTAGTCAAAAGATATTTATGGGGTGCTGTCAGTGTGCCTGGCCCTGAGTTAGGTGCTTGGGATATAGCACCAGCAAGTAGTTTAAAAAGGCACTATTGCCCTGGCCGGATAGCTCAGCTAGTTAGTGTCATCCCAATGTCCAAACATTGTGGGTTCGCTCCCTGGTCAGGGCACATACAGGAATCAACCAATGAATGCATAAGTAAGGAGAACCACAAATCAGTGTTTGTCTCTCTTTCTTTCCCCTCCTTCCTTTCTCTCTCTCTTTCTAAAAATCAATCAATAAAAATTTTTTACTAATGAAAAATAAAACAACACCATTCGTTGTCCTCAAAGAACTCAAAAACTAGCAGGAGAGGCAGCTATTCATAAAGATACCATATTTCCCCATGTATAAGACACACCTTACTTTGGGGGCCTGAAATTTGAAATAAAAATGTACTACATAAAGTTATTGAACTCAAGTTTTATTCATCATAAAATTCATACAACTCCTCATCACTGTCAAAACTCCCATCCATTAGCTTGTCCTCATCTGTGATGACAAATCACTGTCTTCATATGATGCCTCGTCCTCAGTTCCATATTTGGCATTTGAAATGCCACACTTCTACAACCACTGTATGAGATGCACCCAGTTTTTAGGCCCCAAATTTTTTGTAAAAATATGAATCTTATACATTGAGAAATATGGTAATATACATGGGAAGTGTGTTAAGAAAAGTGTTGGGCAATTCAGTGTGCATTGTGATGCCTTGCCAATATTATTCCACTCTAGTTAGTGAGGCAAATTCAGAGGTTGGAAGATGTTTCTGTAAGAGACAGCTAAGGGAATATTTGCAGCTTTGTGAGCCATGTATTCTCTGTTTTAACTACTCAGCTCTGCAGTGGTAACATAATACACTTCATGTGTGAATGGGTATGACAGTATCCCAGTAAAACTTTGTTTATAAAAACAGGTGGTAGGACTGTAGTTTGAGGACCCCTGATATCAACCAGAATACACCCCTGAGATACCAGAGTGTCTTCATTCCAGATGTGCTCATTTATTCATCCCTTCAGCCCAGGGCAGTTGGTCAGGGCCTCGGTCAGTCCAAGACTCTGCACCAAGCAGCTACATCCAGAGGGTACTACTAACTACTCCAATTGTCATGTTGTGCAGTCTTGTAACATAAGGTGACAAGCACTTTGCCATGTGTCCACTTCTGAATGAATAGCTGTTGTCAGGGAATACCATGTACAAACTGGCTTCCTTTTTTTATTTTTATTTATTTATTTATTTATTTATTGTGTGACAGAGACAAAGAGAGGAACAAATAGGACAGACAGACAGGAAGAGAGAGAGATGAGAAGCATCAATTCTTCATTGCAGCTCCTTAGTTGACTGGGGGGCTACAGCAGAGTGAGTGACCCCGTGCTCAAGCCAGCGTTCTTAGGTTTTAAGCCAGTGACTTTTGGGCTCAAGCCAGCAACCATGACATCATCTCTATGATCCCATGCTCAAGCCAGCAACCCTGTGCTCAGGCTGGTAAGCCTGTGCTCAAGCCAGATGAACCCGCACTCAGGCCTGCTACCTCGGGGTTTCGAACCTGGATACTCTATGTCCCCGTCTGGTGCTATTCACTGCACCACCGCCTGGTCAGGCCTAACTGGCTTTTTACAGGCCAACTTGGATGTTGGTGCATAGAACCAGATTTTACTGAGAAGTGGTGGTATTTGCAATTAGAAAACGAGGCTAAAAGGAGAAAAGGAATCTCAGTGTCTTTTGTTGGACTTCAGTGCCCTGTACTCCCTCCATCATGAAATCTATGGGTGTGGTCAGTGATGATTTATGCTGTGTCAAAGTTAACAATGATGATTTTATTTATTACTTTTAAAGAGAACAAAAAAGTACATGTGATAAGAATTATATATAATGTAGCACAGTATCTTCACATAATAAAAGCCCCAAAGATGTTTGCTACTGTTATATTATTTGTGCAGGACCATTTTTAATGAAATTTTACTGGTCAATCTTTACTCTTCCTTGTACATTTCAAAATTGTAAGTTTGGGCCTGACCAGGCAGTGGCGCAGTGGATAGAGCGTCGGACTGGGATGCAGAGGACCCAGGTTCGAGACCCTGAGTTCACCAGCTTGAGCGCGGGTTCATCTGGTTTGAGCAAAGCTCACCAGCTTTGACCCAAGGTCGCTGGCTTGAGCAAGGGGTTACTCGGTCTGCTGAAGGCCCGCGGTCAAGGCACATGTGAGAAAGCAATCAATGAACAACTAAGGTATTGCAACACGCAATGAAAAACTAATGATTGATGCTTCTCATCTCTCCGTTCCTGTCTGCTGTCTATCCCTCTCTCTGATTCTCTGTGTCTGTAAATAAATAAATAAATAAATAAATAAAAATAAAAATAAAAAATGTAAGTTTGGATTGATACATAAAATCTTAATAATCAATTACATTGTCCACCTGATTCAATTCTTGTCTCAAAGATATTTTTATCTACCAAAGACTTCATTAGACTTGTCATATATCCTTATGCTCAAATTCTTCTGTTTTGCTAATTTGCCAAGTGAATTTGAGTAATTATTGCTTTCATTTTGTTATTTAATTTTAACAAGAAGTCATGTTTCCTGTTCTTGAAATTGTGCTCTTGGCTTCTCAAGAACAGTGCCATAAACTATGAAAACTCTGAACCTCTTTGTGTTGGAAAAGATGAGTCTGTACTTTCAAACTCTTAATCCAGTGAAGAAATCTCTTCTTCCATCTGAACGGTGACCACCCCACATCTTTATATGCGTCTCTTTTAGCTCTCTGACTCCTGACTCATTTTTTCTCTTTCCTCAAATCTAATTGTATTTGAGAAAAACTAATTTGCAAGTCATGGAAAGGTCTGTGGGGAACAAAATGAGAACAAAAATAGAAAATTTGCTTTTTTGAGCTCTTTCAAGTTTGGTGATGGTTGGTGCTTAATAAGCTGGCTCAGTTTTCCTGATATCCACACAGAAGTCTCTGTTTCTGCTGGCAACAGCAGAAGGAGCTGCTGTCTGTCAGCGTCTGTGATATTTAACAGCAGAGGCTCTGCCAGGTGGCCGGTGGCATCTGAGTGTGTCCCAAAGTAAGACCTGCCTAGGAGCTGCTTGCAGAGAGCAGCAGTGAGTTTCTGTCACTTGGTTCTGGAGGAGACCATTAACACCTAATGCATTTTCAGTCATTGCTTTAAATAAATTTATTACCCCACTCTGATACTGCTTTTTGAGGAGTGAGAGGGAGAGACTGGTTAGTAGTAAGGTGTTGAACATGCACTGAGATTTAGCCAAATATCGTTTAAGAACGGTAATGGTGTCTCACCTCCTCCATGACTCTTCTCTGGATCTGCTCCAAACTTTTGACACTTAAGTCCAAATCACTAAAAGTCATTTAGAAGGTCCAACAGAGGCCTGTATTTCCTCATGCAGTGCACTAGTGCAGGAGGGTGACAGAAAAGCAAGGCAGCTGCTATAAGTTAAACCAAGGACCAAACTAGGTAAACCCAAAGGGGGCCCAAGGAAACACTGGGATGTGACACCCAATGATGCTGAGGAAGTCCTCCAGGCAGAGGAAGCCCCTCCTGGCAGGCGGGGAAGGGAAGCCTCCTCTGTCCCATTCAGGTTTGATCCCTTATTGCAGTCCCTGACCCAGCCCCCTCCTGCCTTCCTGTCTCGCCACATGCACTCACAGCTGACTGCCCCACGACAGCTTTGATTGCACATGAAACTCCCGTAGTCTTTCTCGTATGGACCACATACTTTGCTTCTGTAAAACCTTTCTATGTATGGCCTGGAAAACCCTCTTTTCTTCAGTGGGATGTGTTTCCCACCTGGAATATAGACCACTCAATCCTGGTAGGCCTGAGAAATTCTGTGGAGGAGAATATGCCCCTGTTCCTGTGCACTGGTTTGGTCCTGGGGGACACGGAGTCTCTGCCCCACCTCCTGTCCACCTGGGCACATTTGTCCTGCACACATAGCCTCCTCACCATTTTACATTATCTTATGATTAATACCTGAATGTTGTCTTTGTTTAGGTGGATTTCATCTGTAGACTGTTTGCTCTCTTGTTTGTGATTGGCTGTGTTTGGTGGGAACGGGGTGTGACCAGAACCAGGGACCTCCTCAGTTATCTTGCTGTGTGCCAATGAAGTGAAAAAGGTGAATGAATATTGGCATAGGAAAACAACAGAATAAAAATTTCCATATGCAGGTTTCTCATGCTAGTGTGCCTGTCATATGACCAACATATTTATTGAGTTCTTGCTCTTTATACTTACAAGTATAAAAGTTGCTTACTGATTTTATTTGTATATATGCATGCATATATACTTGTCTGTATATATAGTTACATTTTGTGTGTGTGTGTGTGTGTGTGTGTGTGTATGTGTGTGAAAGAGACAGAAAGACAGAGAGAGGGACAGATAGGGACAGACAGACAGGAAGGGAGAGAGATGAGAAGCATCAATTCTTCCTTGTGGCTCCTTAGTTTTCCTAGTTGTTCATTGATTGCTTTTTCATATGTACCTTGACCAGGGGGTTACAACAGAGCAATGCACCCCTTGCTCAAGCCAGAGACCTTGGGCTTCAAGCCAGCAACCTTTGGGCTCAAGCCAGCAACCTTAGGCTTCAAGCCAGCAAACTTTGGACTCAAGCCAGCAACCTGGGCATCATGTCTGTGATCCCACACTCAAGCCAGCAACCCCATGCTTAAGCTGGTGAGCCCATGCTCAAGCCAGATGAGCCTGTGCTCAAGTCAGATGAGCCTGCACTCAAGCTGGCAACCTCAGGGTTTCAAACCTGGGTCCTCTGTATCACAGTTCAATGTTCTATCCACTGGGCTACTTCCGGGTCAGACTATAGTTACATTTTTATTTATATTTGTTTAAATTTGATTTTGAAATAATTTATAGGAAAGTTGCAAAAATAGTACAAAAAATCCCCATATACTCTTCTCCAGATTCCCTTAATGTTAAATTTTATAATAGTTGCTTTGTCTTTCTTCCCCTGCTCCCTGCTCTGTTTCTTCTTCCAGACACACTGTCCCTCCAATCATAGATAGTTGAGTGAATCATTCCTTAAAATCACAGTACAATTACCCAAATTAGGAAATTATCCTTGATACAACACTTTTATGTAATATAGAGACTTTATTTGATATCTTTTTTTTTTAATTTTTTTTTTTAATTTTATTTTTTTAATGGGGTGACATCAATAAATCAGGATACATATATTCAAAGATAACAAGTCCAGGTTATCTTGTCGTTCAATTATGTTGCATACCCACCACCCAAAGTCAGATTGTCCTCTGTCACCTTCTATCTTGTTTTCTTTGTGCCCCTCCCCACCCCCTATCCCTCTCCCATTCCCCCCTCCCCCCGGTAACCACCACACTCTTATCAATGTCTCTTAGTTTCACTATTATGTCCCACCTACGTATGGAATAATACAGTTCCTGTTTTTTTCTGATTTACTTATTTCGCTTCGTATCATGTTATATTTGATATCTTTTAAGAAAAGAATTATGCATGAAAGAAAAGCAATTTATTTATTTTTCTCTTGCTGGGTATTTCTTGCTCTGCTCTTTATTTCTGCTTCATGGTTTTCCATTTGCAGAAAATAGCTAACACAAAGTAGCATTTAAAATCTCCAGGTGCTGAAAACTGAAAAAATATAAAAGAATGCTTGCTGCTGTTCATACCTACACTCTGATATTAGAACTTAAAATTCCGGAAAGTATTAATAACTATAGTAATAACAATAATAATAAACAGGGCTGTCTTTTCTCGCTGAGGTACATGCACTTTCGACTCAGTTTGACTGAACCTGGTGTGAGTCCAACTGCCATTCTGGTGGTCCTTCCCTTTTCGTGAGTTCGAGCAGCTGAGGAAAGAGGGAGACCGCGGATCAGTACTTTCTGGTAGACCCTGAATTTGATGATGGCTAGCACCCTTCCTTTGGGGGACAGGAGTACGTAGGTAAAACTCTTTTCTTTTTTTCTCAGCTCCTCTCCTAAAGGTGGAGCCAGAAAATTTCTATGAGGAGAAAAGAAACACAACCGAAGAAATTAAAATTAGAACTCTTAAAGTAGCAAGATTTTTTGAGGAAATCCAGCAGAGAAATATATACCATTGAATAAAATTGAAAACATGTATAATTCAAGACTACTTTTTTCCCTTAAAGTAAAAAACCCATATAACATGTTCTCATATTTCAGTATGGTCCTTGGACAGCCAGTCATTGCCCTTCAAGTGCTCTGTGTACAGTACTGTCCTCTCTCCTGCTGCGGCTGCAGGATGAAGGAGCTAGCTGTACGGGATAAAATTTACAAAGCCAATATCCATTTACTCCTATCTGTATTCACTATCATATACCTCCTTAGATATAGTGCTGTTATGAGCTCTTTGCAGATACATATCATTTCTAGAGAGTAAATCCCAGCTCCTTCTGAGACTCCTGTTTGTGTGTAACAGTAGAACCTCCCAGCTAATGCCACAGCTTGAAGGCATGCAATGCATGAAAACATCTGCATATTATGTTCTGACTCTACATCTGGTTATCTCATAGAGAAATAAGGCAAACAAAGAAGATGGGGACTCTTTTACTTTATTTTTAATTTTTATTAATTTTAATTTATTCTGTTAACATAGATTCAAGTGTCCCACTCAATATAACACCCTCACTCCCCACTCGTGTTGCTATTTATACCCCCTTTGTACCACTCCTCTAACTCCCTCCCACCTTCCCTCTGGGATTTGCTGTCCTGTTATCTGGATCTATGTGTTATGTATATATAATTTCATTAATCCCTTCACCTTCTCTGATCCTATTCCCTCATCCCCCTTCCCTCTGACAGCTGACCCTCTGGTCCCTGTGACCCTGGCTCTGCCTCTATTCTGTTCCTCAGTTCACTTTGTTCATTAGATTCCACATTTATGTGAGATCATATGATATTTGTCTTTCTCTGCCTGGATTATTTCACTTAGCATAATAATCTCCAGGTGCATCCATGCCATCACCAAAGGTACGATTTCCTTCTTTTTCATGGCTGTGTAGTATTCCATTGTGTATATGTACCACTGCTTTTTAATCCACTTGTCCACTGATGGACACTTGGGCTGTTTCCAGATCTATTGTAAACAATGCTGCAATAAACATGGGGGTGCATATCTTCTTTTGAATCGCTGATTTCGTATTCCTAGGATATATTCCTAAAAGTGGGATGGCTGGGTCAAAAGGCAGTTCCATTTTTAATTTTTTGAAGAAAACCCATACTGTTTTCCACAGTGGCTGCACAAGTCTGCATTCCCACCAGCAGTGCAGGAGGGTTCCCTTTTCTCCACATCCTCGCCAGCACTTACTATCTGTTGATTTGTTAATGAGCAGCATCCTGACAGGTGTGAGGTGGTGTCTCATTGTGGTTTTAATTTGCATTTCTCTGATGATTAGTGACATTAAACACTTTTTCATATGCCTGTCAGTGTGACCTCTCTGGAGAACTGACTATTTAGTTCCTTTAACCATTTGTATTGTATTTTATTTTTTTATAAATAAATTTTTATTTTAATGGGGTGACATCAATAATCAGGCTACATATATTCAAAGAAAACATGTCCAGGTTATCTTTTCATTCAATTCTGTTGCATACCCATCACCCAAAGAGAGATTATCCTCCATCACCTTCTATCTAGTTTTCTTTATAACCCTCCCCTCCCCTTCCCCCTCTCCCTCCTTCCCTCCCCCCGCCCCCCATAATCACCAGACTCTTGTCCATGTCTCTTAGTCTTGTTTTTATGTCCCACCAATGTATGGAATCCTGCAGTTCTTGTTTTTTTTCTGATTTACTTATTTCACTCCGTATAATGTTATCAAGATCCCACCATTTTGTTGTAAGTGATCCGATGTCATCATTTCTTATGGCTGAATAGTATACCATGGTGTATATGTGGCACATCTTCTTTATCTAGTCTTCTTTTTTTTTTTTTTACACTGATTAAAGCCTTTAAGCAAACTCTTGGCCAATACAGCAAGAATCTATAAAAGAGTAGTGTCCTTAACATGTTCACCAAGTCCAAGTTGGCCCCAACACCATGCCAAATCCCTGGAAAATGCCACCCAACCCCAGTTCAATCTGTTAGGAGCTGTCACAAGGAGCAGGAGTCCAGGAAAAGTCTACATCCAGGAAAAGTCTGCATGGCACTGGAATTGTTGTCACAATTCTATACTTTGCAGCTCACGTCCAAGTCCCAATGACCGCTGTTTCTAGCTGGTAATGATTCAGGTAGACTGGAAAAGCCATCTGCAGCATGTGTGGATATGAGCTTCTGTTCTCCTCTGTCTGGAGACTTGAGACCAGGTTGCTTTTCCCTGGAGCTCTGTGACTGTGGCTTGGTAAAGAGAACCTTGGGATACACTAAGCTGGGTGACAAAGGTAGATTCATAATAGAAGTTGGCAAAAGGGGGAAAGAGAGCTCTAAATTAGGAGTAGGTCCCAGCCTGAAATATGAGTGGGGCATTGAGGTAGTAGGAATAAAGGAAACACTATATATTAAACAAAGCAGCAGAAAATAGGACTATCAACACCCACAACAGAGATCTTTGAGGGAAGAATAAAAGACCTGACTATTCAGGCAAGACATAGTTAATTGGCCCTTATGCAAATGAGATCAGTTTACCTGCTTCTTGGAAGAAATACCCTAGGCTCGTCCACAGTGTCGTAGATGGGGCTGATGGCCCTGGGCACCTTCAGCCTTCAGTGGCAAACCCCAGCATTCTGGGCAAGGTTAGGTCATAGATGGCTGGAGCAGGGCTGGAAGAGACTGAACCCTCCCTTAGAGGAGTGAGGGGGAAGCTTACCTTCCAGTGTCCCTGTTTCCTCACAGCAAAGGCATGTAAGTCTGGCAGACTTTAGCTCAATGATCTTCCTTTCCACTATTGAAGCAGGACCCAGATGGCATCCTGTGAGACCCCTTTGGGGCGTTGGAGCCTTTAAGGGCGTGTCCTAAAAGCTGGTAGTTCCCCTGATCTCTATTGGGCTTTTTCTGCCTCTAGGTATCTTAAAAGCCATGCTCAGAAGATCTCGCTGAGGGGTTTGAGGATCCCCATCTGCCTATATAAATCTTTTCCATATATCTGGAGCTATTTGGAAAAAAGACAATACAGTGTTATTAGCTGGATCAAATAAAGAAGGTAGTAGTTTGCAGGCAAAAAATATTTGGCGTCTCCTGTTCATCAGTATTCAAAAGAAATTAAAATTATTTTTTTTTTAGGTAAAAAGCATGATATGGTAGACCCGTAGGAGTTTCAGGATATGACCACCCCCTTTTAAATTTTTTTAAATTGACCTTAAAATATTTGCTGGGTACACTTTAATAATACCTTAACTTTAAAGATTGTAAGAATGACAAAATACAGTAAATGCTTTTACTCCATATGCAGGAGCATTTTCAGTTTAACCAGTTTAGGAAATCCAATAATAGAACAATGCATACAGACTAATGAGCTATAACATGCTTAGCAGCCTCTCCTGTTCTGACAGAGGTTACTATAAATCCAGAATATGTATCCACTGTAACATGGACATAGGACTGTTTGCCAAATGAAGGTATATGAGTAACATCCATTTGCCAAAGTTGTCCTGGTAGGGGTCCTTGAGGGTTAACTCCAAATGAAGGGGCAGATTGTAGTATAGGACCCCTTGGACAGGATTTCCCAATCTGCCGTGCTGCTTCCTGAGAAAGTTGAAACTGTTTACACAGGGCTGCAGCGTTCTGGTGATGAATAGTATGAGACTGAATTGCTCGATCTGTCATGGTTGCTCCAAATAATTTTCTTTTGGGTAGCTTGATCAACAGGGGCATTCCTAGGCCCTGGCCGGTTGGCTCAGTGGTAGAGCATCGGCCTGCTGTGCAGGATTCCTGGGTTCGATTCCCGGCCAGAGCTCACAAAAGAACAGCCCTCGCCCTCTCCTTCCTCTCTGTCTCTCTCTTCCCCTTCCGCAGCCAAGGCTCTACCGGAGCAAAGCCACCCGGGGCGCTAAGGATGGCCCCGTGGCCCCTGCCTCAAGGTGCTAGAATGGTTCTGGTTGCAACAGAGCAACACCCCAGATGGGCAGAGCATTCCCCCCTGGTATACGTGCTGGGTAGATCCCGGTCGGTGCATGCGAGAGTCTGTCTGACTGCCTCCCCATTTCCAACTTCAGAAAAACACAAAAATACAAAAAAAAGAAAAAAAAGAAAAAAAAGGTATTCCCTTGTGAGACACATTCTTTTTTTTTTTTTATTAATTTTGATGGGGTGATATTGATAAAATGTGACTTTTGCCCATTTTTAATTGGATTGTTTACTTCCCTGGTGTTGTTTTAGAAGTTCTTTATAAATTTTGGTTATTAATCTCTTATCAAGCATATTGGCAAATATATTTTCCCATTGTGTGGGTTGTCTTTTTATTTTATTCATGGTGTCTTTTGCTGTGCAAAAGCTTTTTAGTTTGATACAGTCACATTTGTTTATTTTGATCTTTATTTAACCATGGAGATAAATCAGCAAAAATATTGCTATGAGAGATATCAGAGAGTTCACTGCCTACCTATGTTTTCTTCCAAGATGTTTATAGTTTCGCAACTTACATTTAAGTCTTTTATCCATTTTGAGTTTATTTTTGTGAATGGTGTAAGTTGGTGGTCTAGTTTTATTTTTTTACATGTACCTGTCCAATTTTCCCAACACCATTTATTATTAAAGAGACTGTCTTTCCTCCATTGTATGCTTTACCTCCTTTGTCAAATATCAGTTGACCATAAAGGTGTGGGTTTATTTCTGGGTTCTCTGTTCTGTATAATTGATCTCTATTCCTATTCTTCTGCCAGTACCAAGCTGTTTTGAGTACAGTGGCCTTGTAGTATAATTTGATATCAGAAACTTTGATACCTCCCACTTCATTCTTCATTTTCAAGATTGCTGAAGCTATTCGTGTTCTTTTTTGGTTTCATATAAATATTTGGAATATGTGTTCTTTATCTTTGAAGTATGCCATTGGTATTTTAATAGGAATTGCATTGAATTTATAGATTGCTTTGGGTAATATAGACATTTTCATGATGTTTATTCTTCCTAGCCATGAACACGGTATATGCTTCCACTTGTTTGTATCTTCCTTGATTTCTTTTATCAATGTTTTATAATTTTCCAAGTACAAGTCTTTAGTCTCCTTGGTTAACTTTACTCCTAGGTACTTTATTTTTTTTGTCACAATAGTGAAGAGCATTATTTCCTTAATTTCTCTTTCAGACAGTTTACTGTTGGTATATAAAAATGCCATTGATTTCTAAATATTAATTTTATATCTTGCCACTTTGCCAAATTGATTTATCAAGCCTAGTAGTTTTTTGACTGAGACTTTAGGGTTGTCTATATACAGTATTATGTCATCAGTAAATAATGATAGTTTTTTTAACCTTCTGCTTTTTTCTTCTTTTCCAATTTGAATGCCTTTTATTTCTTCTTCTTGTCTGATTGCTGCGACTAGGACTTTCAGAACTATGTTGAATAAAGAATGATGAAAGAGGGCACCCTTGCCTTCTTCCTGATCTTAAGGGAATTTCTTTTTATTTTTGCCAATTGAGTATGATGTTGGCTGTAGGTTTGTCATGGCTTTTATTATGTTGAGGTATGTTCCCTGTATTGCCACTTTGCTGAGAGTTTTGATCATAAATGGGTGCTGGATTTTATCAAATGTTTTTTCTGCATCTATTGATATAATGATGTGATTTTTATCCTTCCTTTTGTTTCTGTGATTAATCACATTGTTTGATTTGTGAATATTATACCAGCCTTGTGTCCCGACTAAATTCCACTTTATCATGATGTATGACTTTTTTCATGTATTCATGGATCCAGTTTGCTAATATTTTGTTGAAATTTTTAGCATCTATGTTCATCAGAGATATTGGTCTATAGCAGGGGTCCCCAAACTTTTTACATAGGAGGCCAGTTCACTGTCCCTCAGACTGTTGGAGGGCTGGACTATAAAAAAAAACTATGAACAAATCCCTATGCACACTGCACATATCTTATTTTAAAGTAAAAAAACAAAATGGGAACAAATACAATATTTAAAATAAAAGAACAAGTAAATTTCAATCAACAAACTGACCAATATTTCAATGGGAACTATGCTCCTCTCACGGACCACCAATGAAAGAGATGCCCCTTCCGGAAGTGCAGTGGGGGCCGGATAAATGGCCTCAGGGGGCCGCATGGGGCCCGCGGGCCGTAGTTTGGGGACCCCTGGTCTATAGTTTTCTTTCTTTGTAGTGCCTTTGTCTGGTTTTGGAATGAGGATAATGCTTGCCTCATAAAAGGAGATTGGAAGTCTTCCCTCCTCTTGAATTTTTTGAAATAGCTTGAGAAGGATAGGTGTTAGTTATTCTTTGAATATTTGGTAAAATTTGCCTGTGAAACCATTCAGTCCAGGACTTTTGTTTGCTGAGAGTTTTTTGACAAATGTTTCAATTTCACTTATTGTAATTATTCTGTTTAGGTTTTCTGATTTCTCCAGATTGAGTCTTGGAAGATTGTATGTTTCTAGGAATTTATTCATTTCACTTGGTTGTCCAATTTTTGGCATATAGATCTTCATAGTATTTTCTTACAATCCTTAGTATTTCTGCAGTGTCAGTTGTTACTTCTCCACTCTTATTTCCAATTTTATTTATTTGAGTTCTCTCTCTTTTTTTCTTGATGAGTCTGGTTAAAAGTTTGTCAATCTTGTTTATGTTTTGAAAGAACCAGCTGCTGGTTTCATTGATCTTTTGTATTATTTTTTTAGCTTCTGTGTCATTTATTTCCACCCTGATCTTCATTATTTTCATTCTTCTACTTCCTCTGGCCTTTATTTGTTGTTCTCTTTCTATTTCTTTTAGATGCAGGGTTAAGTTGTTTATTTGAGCTTTTTCTTCTCAAGGTATGCCTGTAATGCTCTGAACTTTCTTCTCTGGACTGCTTTTGCTGTGTCCTATAACTTTTCAGTTGTTGTATATTCAATCTCATTTGTTTCAAGGAAATTTTTTATTTCTTCCTTGATCTCATTGTTAACCCATTCATTATTTAATAACATGCTATTTAGCCTCCAAGTGTTTGAATGTTTTTCAGTTTTTCTATTGTATTTCATTTCTAGTTTCATGCCATTGTGATCAGAAAAGATGCTTGATATAATTTCAGTCTTCTTAAATTTAATAAGACTTGTTTTGTCTCCTAACATGTGGTCTATCCTAAAGAATGTACCATAAGCACTTTAAAATAATGTATATTCTTCAGTGGTGGAGTGAAAGGTTATGAAGATATTTATTAAATTCAATTGATCTAGTGCAGAAGTAGTCAACCTGGTCCCTTCCGCCCACTAGTGGGCATTCCAGCTTTCATGGTGGGCAGTAGCGGAGCAACCAAAGTATAAATAAAAAGATAGATTTAACTATAGTTAGTTGTTTTATAAAGATTTATTCTGCCAAACTTAGCAAAAATTCGACATAAAGTACCTGGTAAGTAATTATTATATGCTTTAACTTGCTGTAACTCTGCTTTATAAATTTTATAAAGTAAAGTTACTTCCCTACTTTATAAATCACCATTACTATGGAACCAGTAGGCGGTTAGAAAATTTTACTACCAACAGAGATACAAATGTGGGCAGTAAGTATAAAAAGGTTGACTACCCCTGATCTAGTGTGTCATGTAAGGCAGCTCTTTCTTTGTTAATTTTCTGTCTGGATGATCTATCCATTGATGTTAGTGGGGTATTAAAAATCCCCTACTATTATAGTATTGCTGTTGATCTCGCCCTTATGTCCATCCTAATATGCTTTATATATTTCAGTGCTCCTATATTAGGCAGATAAGCATTTACAATAGTTATGGCCTCCTATTTGATTGTTCCCTTTATCACTATGTAGTGACCTTTTTTAACCCTTACTCTAGCCTTTGTTTTAAATGCTATTTTGTCAGATAAAAGTATTGCTACCTCAGCTTTTTTTTTTTCATTTTCATTTGTATGAAATACTTTTTTTTCTATCCCTTCACTTTCAATTTATGTGTACCTTTATTCTGAGGTGGGTCACTTGTAGACAGCATATGAATGGGTTTTGTATTTTTATCCATGCAGATCTGCCCAGCAAGCCCACTAGGGGGCGATGCTCTGCCCATCTGGGGCATTGCTGTGTTTTAACTGGAGCCATTCTAGCACCTGAGGCAGAGGCCATGGAGCCATCCTCAGCACCCAGGCCAACTTGCTCCAGTGGAGCTTGGCTGCAGGGAAAGGAACAGAGAAATAGAGAGAAAGGAGAGGGAGAAGGGTGGAGAAGCAGATGGGCGCTTCTCCTGTGTGTCCTGATCTGGAATTGGACTGATTTTCACATACTGGGCCAACGCTCTACCACTGTGCCAGCCAGCAAGGGCTCCTATGTCTTTTAATTGGAGCATTTAATCCATTTACATTTAAGGTTATCATTGACATGTACTTACTTATTGCCATTTTATTCTTTAAATCTACAATCCTCTTTTTGTCAATTTCTTATTTTTTCCTTTGCTCTTTTTATAGCAGTTCCCTTAACATTTCTTCCAACATTGGTTTGGTTGTAATGAATTCTTTGAAGTTTTGGGTTCTTTTTCTGCAAAGGTTTTTTTTCTCCTTTAATTTTAAATGATAGCCTTGCTGGGTAAAGTAGTCTTGGTTGTAGGTGTTTGTTTTACATCACTTTGAGTATTTCTTGCCAATTCTTTCTAGCCTCAAGTGTTTCTGTTAAGAAGTCAGATGTCATCCTTATGGGGGCTCCTCTGTAGATAGTTAACTACTTTTCTCTTGCAGCTTTTAGTATTCTTTCTTTGTCTTTTAACTTTGGCATTTTAATTATGATGTGTCTTATTATAGGCCTCCTTGGGTTCCTCTTTAATGGGACTTTGTGCTTCTTGAACTTGTGTGACTTTTTCCTTCATTAATTTAGGGAAATTTTCAGCTATGATTGCTTCAAACAGGTTCTCCATCCCTTGTTTGTTCTCTTTTTCAGAAACCCCTCTGATGCAGATGTTGTTTCTCTTCATGTTGTCACAGATGTCTCATAAAGTTTCCTTAGTCTTTTTGCACTTCTTTTAATTTTGCTGCTCTACTTCTGTGCTTCTGTTTATCTTGTCTTCTAAATCACTGGTTCTATCATCTGCTTCATCCACCCTGCTGTTGGTTCCTTCTAGTACAGTCTTCATTTCTGGCATTGTATTTGTCATTTTTGACTGATTCTTTTTTATCATTCCAATGTCCTTTTTGATGCTTGCTATCTCTTTATTTAGGTGCTCATTACTTTGTCCATTCATTTTTTCTCTAAGATCCTTGAGCATCCTAAAAATCATTATTTTAAACTCTGCATCTAGTAGTTCGGTTATTTCCATTTTATTTAGTTCTTTTTCTGAAAATTTCTTTTGTTGATTCATTTGAGTTGCATTTCTTTGCGCATTTTGTCTGTGTACTAGGTAGTGCTGTCTGACATTGAAATTTTTGTGGTGTATTTATGAAGATGTTTTTGGTAGTACTGACCTCCAGGCCACCTGATCTCCTTGTTCTAGGAATGCTTCTTGAGGGTACTATATTCCTTCCTGTTGTACGTGAGTATTGAATGCAATTGGTCCTTTCGTGGGTTTGGTATTCCTTCAGGCTGGCTGGCTCTAAGGGTCAACCTTGATCATGTGTATTACACACTGTGCAATGTCTGTTCTGTTGGGCAGATTTATTCTCCACAGTGTCTTATGCCTGCTAGACTCCTTCTTTGGGCATGCTGGCTGTGTAGCTAGCTAAGTCTAGGGTTGGTGCTATCTGCCACCCAGTACCAGTTGTGTTGGTTCTAGATCTTCTTGGGTTGGCGTCACCTGTTTATTGTAACCTGCTGTGGGCTACCTGTCAGCAGCTACTGCTCTTTTCTCTGTTTGTGTCTGCATTTTCTGTGCCTGCGTAGTGTGGGAGGGGCCAACATGTGTATAACAAGCAGCTTCCTCCTGCTTAGAGATGAGAACTCTGTGAAAGCTCCATAAGATTTGCCTTCACTTTTCAGCTGCTCCTCCTCTTGCAGCTGCTTGGTCTTACTACGGAGTCTTTTATAGTAAAACTGTAGTGTGGGCTCAGATTGGCCTCACCCAGCCAACCACTTTACAGGTTGCACGCTTGTTGGGTTAGGGCAGCTGAGGTTGGGAATACAACATTAGTAGGACCCACTACTTCAGGGATCTCTCGGTCAGCAGCTCAGTACTGGGAATGTGACCCCTATTCCAGAGCCTAATCCTTCAGCCACTGCTGGTTACTCAAATTTTATTTCTCCCCAACCAGGTGAGCAGCAGGTTTAGATTGAGTGGTGCTCTGCAAAAATTTGTATAGCTAGTGAGATCCTGGTCTCACAGAGGAAGATAGAGAGAATCCTGTCCTGGGGCTGATGGTGCCCCCCAGAAAGTGACTAAGCCCCTTGACCAGATCCAACAATAAGCTCACAGGGACCCATATTTTAAATGTCCATGCTCCAAGCCCCTCTCCCTTCCCCCTGTGGAATCTAGCCCAACAGGGCAGGACATCCGGCACCCAGGCCAGCTGACTCTGAAGCTCTACTCTATACACTGCACATGAACCACTGTGCCAGTGAAGATCACCCAAGAGCAGAACTTGCCTCGGCTGGGCCAGGTGTGAGGAGCCCTTCCTTAGGATACCACTCTAGCAAGGGTTATTAGGTCCTGAACTGATGCTCTCTGCAGTTTTCCACTGGATGTGCCAGTTCTGTGCCTCCCTGTTAGGAACCTGATGCAAACCAGTGAGAGATACTGCCCGAGACTGACTCTCAGCAACCTTCTTGGAGCTACAAGCAATCTAGAGTTTGTGGCTGCCTCTGGCAGGCCCAGGTGCACATGGAAATACCAAGCTGCACACCTAGGCTGGCTTTTACTTACAGTGGGCCTGGGGAAATGTATGCTTAAAAGGCCAATGTTCCCTGAGTCCTTCCACCTGCAGCCTCTGTCTGTTGGCTGCTTGTTGGGCTTAGCCACTGAAAAAACCTCTGATAGGGTCTAGACTAAAGCCTGCAGCAATTCAGGAATTAGGAAGGGTGGTGGGTGTGGCTCCACCCCTCAGCCCCAGGTGTCAGTCTATCCATACCTTTTCACAAACTCCAGGAGTCCAGTGGGTATGTCCTCTGAGACCCAGAGGGCTGGTCTGCTCACAGTCTAAACAGTTTCTACTGAGTCTCCCATGAGGCGGAAGCACCAGTCTTAGACTTGGGAGCGTGCATGGGAAAGCTCAGGCCTCAACACTAGAGACTCCACTGACCGGCCTCTGCTTCCTGGCTTCTCAGAATGAATGACTCAGTCACGATGGGTGGGGCAGAAGAGAATCCTGAGGATGTAGTATTTCTTTTCCTCAGGCTGATGCTTCTCAGAGCGGACAGATGGCAACTGCAGTAATAGAGAATGACTCAGTATAGGGCAGGCGTCCCCAAACTATGGCCCACGGGCCACATGCAGCCCCCTTTGGCCATTTATCTGGCCCCTGCCGCACTTCCGGAAGGGGCACCTCTTTCATTGGTGGTCAGTGAGAGGAGCACTGTATGTGGTGGCCCTCCAATGGTCTGAGGGACAGTGAACTGGCCCCCTGTGTAAAAAGTTTGGGGACCCCTGGTATAGGGGTTTCAGTGGCCGTCCCCCACAGTGTCTCTCCCTGTACCTCCAGCTCCACACTGTCCTCTCACAACTCTAATCCTATTAGTTCTCTCTACACCGGAGCCCTGGGTAACTGGCTGTGAACAAGATTTTCTGTGTGGGCCCTTTAAGGCAGAGCCTGCATCTGCAAGAGCTCCATCTCTTCCTCACAGACAGGAACCCAGCTTTGTTCACCTCCAAATGCTGTGTGGGTGCCTCTTCTAGGCTCTGGGGCTCTATTGTGGAGCTCTGGGCCTGGGGCTGAGGACCTACACCTCTCAGGGCAATCCTCCCCACAGTGAGAGTCCCTCCAGACCCTCAGTTGCTGCTTGCCCCTGGTGTTATAAAGTAGCATTCCTGGAACTTACTTCTGCAGGTTTATATAGAAACACGAAGTCCAAATGAATTTTTGAGGAGTTTTATTAATATACCAGCCACATATGACTGACATGAGGTATAGCTAACCCAAATCGTGCGTGTTATGAAATAGACTTGCAGTTCCTTCTATTGACTTGATCAATACAGGCAGGGGGAAGGGAAAAGGACGAGGAACATGACACAATAATCAATTCATTAACAAGCCTATAACATTTGTCTATAAGATCTATAAAAAAACATTCCTACATATTAAAACCTATAAGTCAACACAATAGTGCTGTCATTTTACATATCAAAGACATTTACAAATCTCCTAGTGTCTACCTCCCATTCCTTTGTCCAGAGGTATGTATATGTTACTTTCAGGATTCCAGGAAGGGAGGAAGAGTTGAAATCAGTGTAGGGTATGTAAATTTTGTCTCTTACTGAAAGAGAAAGGAAGTTCTTCAGATAACCTTTATTCTATAGTTAAAACTAAATAGCCCAGTCATCCTTGCAAGCCAGAAAGAAATCTTCTGCATTCTTCTCCCTCCTTTTTTTAGAGAAAGGATGGGCAAGAAGCCTGACTTTTCCTCCTCAAATATTATTTTTAATTTTTCAATTCTTTGGTACCTTACCACACTGGGAGCCAGGCGGCCTTTTTCTGTGACTCCGCCCTTTCTACCAGTCTTAGTGTGGCTTCTTCCGTGATCCTTGGTTATAGACTCCTCTTCGTTTAGTCCAGAGTTGGTTTTTCAAGATGATTGTTCTTAAATAATAATTCAATTTGGTCCTGGGAGGTGGCAGTTGGAACATCCGCCTACTCTGTTGCTATCTTGGAATCAGTGGGGAGTCCTTTAAAGTTTCTTGCCACCACAACTTTTTTTTTTTTTTTCATTTTTCTGAAGCTGGAAACAGGGAGAGACAGTCAGACAGACTCCCACATGCGCCCGACCAGGATCCACCCGGCACGCCCACCATGGGGCAATGCTCTGCCCACCAGGGGGCGATGCTCTGCCCATCCTGGGCGTGGCCATGTTGCGACCAGAGCCACTCTAGCGCCTGAGGCAGAGGCCACAGAGCCATCCCCAGCGCCCGGGCCATCTTTGCTCCAATGGAGCCTCGGCTGCAGGAGGGGAAGAGAGAGACAGAGAGGAAAGCACGGCGGAGGGGTGGAGAAGCAAATGGGTGCTTCTCCTGTGTGCCCTGGCCGGGAATCGAACCCGGGTCCTCCGCACGCTAGGCCGACGCTCTACCGCTGAGCCAACCGGCAAGGGCCTCCTCAACTTTTTTAAGTGGGGTGGCTCCAGTGTTTCAAGCTAAAACAGCATACATTGAAGTATACTCTATTTTGGAGAACAGGTATTCAACTTCCAGGAGAGTTCAGTCCCCAACACCTGGGAGTGAAGGGGTAGGAGAGGTGGAAAGACATTGTCAGCCTAGCACCTTAGAATCAAGAGCTGCAATTAGGAGGCCACTCCTTTTGGGGACATTGTGTACACAGACTTAGTGCTTGATCTTTGAGGGGCAGAGGGGTTCTACCATTACACATAAGTCTGCTCAGTCTACTATCAGGATGTACTAATGGGGGCCCATTACTGAGCTATGCCTGGGGACAGCACCCCTAGAGGTGGTGCATAGGGTACATTCTACAAGTGTGCACAGAATGACCCTGAGAAGCAATGTGAATTTACACTTCAGTAATAACCAAACAGAAATACTCAAAGAAGCTTGAAAAAGAGTGACGCCTTACAAACTTTCGTTACTTAGCCATTTTATTTCTGCATCATTTTGCCCACTGACCAAGGTTGGTGCTCTTCTTATCTCCTTTCAGACCCATGAGGGGTCATTTTTACTACTTGTTCCATTAAAAGTTTTAATTAAAGCTTTTGTAGGTTTTAGGTCTAAAGTGTAAAACCTGTTTGTTTTTTACTAGAGACACCTTTGTTCCATAACTTCACAAAGGAACAAATGCAATTGATCCCATGACAGATTATTTTTGTTCTCATTTTTATGTAAACAGATGGTCTGAATATGAAGAGGCATGCAGGAATTTATTGAAGAGCAGAAAGACCCTATTGAACTTTATTTAATCCATGGTATTCAAGAGGACAAAAGTTTTTCTCTCTCTACCAATTCTCTCACCTTCCTATCTTCATTATTTGTACAACAAAAAGGGCAAAATCCAATATAACTGCTTCTTCTCTACACAATATCAAAGATGAAAGATATTCTGCCCTGATAAATGAAGACAGTCAATTTATTATATCTGGAACTCACCCAACTTTGAACTCAGCAGTGACCTTGTGAGGAAAAAGTAACCCAGGAGCTAGTGGGACTCGGGTTCAGATGGAGAGCACAGGAAGGCCCAGCAGACTTGGAGGTTTGTGTTAGACAGCATCGATCAGATGGTAGGACTATCTGAGTTGCTGTGTTTTGTGCTGTGTTTGATAGAATAACATTGTATTCAGTGGGCAGTATTGTGGCAAGGTCT
Organism: Saccopteryx bilineata; assembly: GCF_036850765.1. Taxonomy (NCBI): domain Eukaryota; kingdom Metazoa; phylum Chordata; class Mammalia; order Chiroptera; family Emballonuridae; genus Saccopteryx; species Saccopteryx bilineata. The sequence goes on from NC_089495.1 coordinate 111,480,738, forward strand.
CTGAATAGAAGTGAGGGTGTCACTCTGTCTCAACAGAGCTGAGGGTTTACAGGCAGATATCAGTTTAATACAGGAGCTGGGGGTGTGCCTAGGACCTGGAGCCCTTCTTCAGTTCTGCTCAAACTGTGTCAGGGATGGGTCAATAATACCTAGTTTGGCAGCATGTTAATGTTTGGGTTCTCACCCAGAAAGAATCAGTTACTGATTTCATCAAGCAAGTTCATTGCACTCCACTTCCCACATCTTCTACAGGGGGCTGGGTTGACAAGACAGTGCCAGTTTGGTTCCATTGGCTCAGGAATTGGGAATGCCAAGTGTGCAAGATGCAGCCATTTAATAAGAAAAACATGAAAGGTGGACACAGATACATGGAATCTTCTAAGACTGGTAAATTAAAAGGCAAAATACATTACTTCCGGCTATATAAGTTTGAACAAAGGAAAGTACTATATAACATGGGAAACATACATCCGTTAGAGATATTCCTAACATATTATCTGAGCACAAGAAAAAGTTCTGGAATTAGTTTGACCAAAGTTCAACTTTAAGTTTTACTACTTATTTGATAAACTGGGATGTTACTTATTTTGCATGTAACTCAATTTCTTCATCTTTAAAATGGGACTAATGTTGGAAATGTATGAACAAATTTGCTTCTCTAAATTCCTGAAAGCATCACAGGCAAAAATAACCAAATGAGATGCCACTTCTAAACTCTTGAGCACCAGACTCACATTCTATACATAACAATTATTGTATGATTATTGTCTGTACAAGTATAGTGTCTAATATTCATTCATGCCACAAATGTCTACTAATTCTCTGTTGTGATTAATGCATCGTATTGACACCATAATATACAAATGAAAAAGTCAGATATAGTGACACATATCTGAAATGATAATTAAAAAACAAGGGGAGATTCCAAGATAGCAGTGGAGTAGGCAGATGCACAGACTGCCAGCTCCCACCACCAAACTGGATTACAAATTAATTTAGAAACAATTATTGTGAAAAACCAACTTTGGACTAAAAGAACAGGACTCAAAAACCAAGGAGCACAGAAGAATCCACGCCGATCCTGGTAGGGAGTGTGGGGGCTCCTCTGTTCCCAGGAACAAAGGGAGGCTGAGGTGGAGGGTCAAGGAGAGCTCTCATTATAAGGAGAGAGACACTGAGGCGGGGGCCCTCAGTCTCAGATCCAGAGACCCGGCCTAGAAACCCAGGGACTGGAGGAGATGGTCAGACAACATTGAGTGGGATGAGGAGTGAAAGTTGTGTCTGTGGGAAGTGGCTGGTGAGCCTTAAAGGGACAGAGCAGAAAATAATGCTCACAGCCACTTGCCTGGGGCTCTGAGAGCAAAGAGGTCTGAGAGGACTGACTATTCTTGGATGAGGAAAGTGGGGAGAGCAAGACAAGTGGTGACGGGAAGAGGAGTGCTTGGGCTGACCTGACCTGAGCTGCTGACTCATCCTACAGTGCGGAGGCAGCCATACCTGGAGGAGGGGTCAATCTCTCCACCCAACGCAAGCCTAAAGTGGAAATAGGTGTCCCACTTCTAAAAAGCTCTCCAGCTCCAATTAGTACAAAAGACACTTCAGAAAGGAGGAAGGGGTAGGGGCAGTGACTCAGGTTTCCAGGGAGATCTGACCTACACCTCCTCCTTCATACTGAGAACACGCCCCATGCCTGCAGATTAACTGGCAGAACACACCTTTATATTCGTAGAGGTTACACCCACCACATTCCTGGATACAGTTTCAACTAAGCCCTCTGCTGAGATCAGCAAACATAAGCTCCCTGCTGAGTTGAGCAAACAGACAGCAGGCAAATCAAGACCTTAAAGTGGCTCTACTAATCAAGGAGAATTAAATTCAAGCAACCAGCAGAGGCAGAGGAATAAAGGCCTGGAGGGGAAGCCAAATTAAATAAACTAACCTCAGACCCACAACTTTAACAAGCCTCCAAACCACACACAGAAACAATGAGAAGACAGAGGAATGTAAATCATATGAATCAACAAGAAAAATCTTCAGAAAAAGAACTGGATGAATGGAAGTAATCAAATTACCGGATGCAGAGTTTAAAATAATGATTGTTAAGATGCTTAAGGATCTCAAAGCTTCAGTGAATGGACTTAATGAGCACCTAAATAAAGAAATTGTAAGCATCAAAAAGGACACTGAAATCATAAAAATGATCCAGACAGAAATCACAAACACAATATCAGAAATGAAGACTACACTAGAAGGAATGAAAAGCAGGCTGGATGAAGCAGAGGATCAAATCACCGACTTAGAGTACAAGATAAGCAAAAGAACAGAAGCAGAACAGCAAAAAGAAAAGAGGATCAAAAAGTCTGAGGACACTCAGACCTCTGTGACAACATGAATATCCGCATAATAGGGGTTCCTGAAGAAGAACAAAAGAACATGGGATAGAGAACCTGATTGAAGAAATCATAACTGAAAATTTCCCTAAATTGATACAGGAGTCACACAGCTTCAAGAAAACAGAGAACCCCAATAAAAAAGACCTACACTAAGATACATCATAATGAAAATACCAGAGCTAAGCGATAAAGAAAAAATACTAAAAGCTGCAAGAGAAAAGTAGTCAATCACCTACAAAGGAACCACCATAAGGATGACATCTGACTTTTCAACAGAAACACTTGAGGTCAGAAGGGAATGGCAAGCAATATTCAAGGTAATGCAGAACAAGAGCCTACAACCAAGACTACTTTATCCAGCAAGGCTATCATTCAAAATTGAAGGAGAAATAAAAAGCTTCCCAGACAAAACAAAAACAAAAACAAAAAAACCCCAAGAAATTTATCACAACCAAACCAATGCTGCAAGAAATGTTAAGGGACCTACTATAAACAGAACAAAGTTGGGGAGGGGGATTTAGTAAAAGAGGAATGTAGATTTAAAGAATAAAGTGGCAATAAACAAATACATATCAATAATAACCTTAAATGTAAATGGATTAAATGCTCCAATCTAAAGACATAGGGTAGCTGCATGGATAAGAAAACAGGACCTGTACATATGCTGTATATGAGACACCCAACTCAAAACAAAAGATAAACATAGACTAAAAGTACAAGGATGGAAAAAATATTTCATGCAAATGGAAATAAAAATAGCTGGGGTAGCAATACTTATATCTGAAAAAATAGACTTTAAAACAAAGAATATAGTAAGGGATAAAGAAGGTCACTACATAATGATAAAAGGAGCAATCCAACAGGATGATATAACCATTATAAATATCTATGCTCCTAATATAGGAGAACCTAAATATATAAAGCAGATTTTGATGGACATAAAGGGCAAGATCTATTGCAATACTATAATAGTAGGTGATTTTAATACCCCACTAACACCACTGGATATATTCTTTTTTTTAAAATAAATTTTTTTATGTTAATGGGGTGACATCAATAAATCAGGGTACATATATTCAAGGAAAACATGTCCATGTTGTCTTGTCATTATGTTGCATACCCATCACACAGAGTCAAATTGTTCTCCGTCAACCTCTATCTAGTTTTCTTTGTGCCCCTCCCCCTCCCCCTCCCCCTCTCCCTCCTTCCCTCCCGCACCCTCCCCCCCCCCAGTAACCACCACATTCTTGTCCATGTCTCTTAGTCTCATTTTTATGTCCAATGTATGGAATCATGTAGTTCTTTTTTTCTGATTTACTTATTTCACTCCTTATAATGTTATCAAGATCCCACCATTTTGTTGTAAATGATCCGATGTCATCATTTCTTATGACTGAGTAGTATTCCATAGTGTATATGTGCCACATCTTCTTTATCCAGTCTTCTATTGAAGGGCTTTTTGGTTGTTTCCATGTCTTGGCCACTGTCAACAATGCTGCAATGAACATGGGGCTACATGTGTCTTTACGTATCAATGTTTCTGAGTTTTGGGGGTATATACTCACTAAAGGGATTGCTGGGTCATAAGGTAGTTCTATTTGCAGTTTTTTGAAGAACCACCATACTTTCTTCCATAATGGTTGTACTACTTTACATTCCCACCAACAGTGAATGAGGGTTCCTTTTTCTCCACAGCCTCTCCAACATTTACTATTACCTGTCTTGTTAATAATAGCTAATCTAACAGGTGTGAGGTGGTATCGCATTGCAGTTTAGATTTGCATTTCTCTAATAACTAATAAAGATGAGCATCTTTTCATATATCTCTTGGCCATTTGTACTTCTTCCTGGGAGAAGTGTCTGTTCATGTCCTCTTCCCATCTTATTGGATTGTTTGTTTGTTTGTTGTTGAGTTTTATGAGTTCTTCGTAAATTTTGGATATTAGGCCCTTATCTTAGCTGTTGTTTGAAAATAACATTTCCCATTTAGTTGGCTGTCTGTTTATTTTGTTGTCAGTTTCTTTTGCTGAGCAAAAGCTTTTTAGTCTGATGTAGTCCCATTCATTTATCTTTGCCTTCACTTCTCTTGCCTTTGGAGTCAAATTCATAAAATGCTTTTTAAAACCCAACACCATGAGTTTAGTACCTATGTCTTCTTCTATGTACTTTATTGTTTCAGGTCTTTGATCCATTTTTTTTAATAATTTTATTTTTTTAATGGGGCGACATCAACTTTGATCCATTTTGAATTAATTTTAGTACACAGGGACAGGCTGTAGTCGAGTTTCATTCCTTTGCATGTGGCTTTCCAGTTTTCCCAACACCATTTGTTGAAGAGGCTTTCTTTTCTCCATTGAGTGTTGTTGGCCCCTTTATCAAAAATTATTTGACCATATATATGTGGTTTTATTTCTGGGCTTTCTATTCTGTTCCATTGGTCTGAGTGTCTATTTTTCTGCCAATACCATGCTGTTTTGATTGTCGTGGCCCTATAATATAGTTTGAAGTCAGGTATTGTAATGCCCCCAGCTTCATTCATTTTCTTTAGGATTGCTTTGGCTATTCGGGGTTTTTTATAATTCCATATAAATCTGATGATTTTTTTTGTTCCATTTGTTTAAAAAATGTCATAGGAATTTTGATTGGAATTGCATTAAATTTATAAATCGCTTTGCGTAATATGTCCATTTTGATTATATTTATTCTTCCTATCCAAGAAGTAGGAATATTTTTCTATCTTACTGTGTCTTTTTCAATTTCTCTTAACAATGCTTTGTAGTTTTCGTTATATAGGTCCTTTACATTCTTTGTTATGTTTATTCCTAGGTATTTTTTTTTGTTGTTGTTGCAATCGTGAAGGGGATTGTTTTTTTGAGTTCGTTTTCTAATATTTCATTGTTGGCATATAGAAAGGCTATGGACTTTTGTATTTTAATTTTGTATCCTGCAACCTTACTGTATTGGTTTATTGTTTCTAGTAATCTTTTTGTGGAGTCTTTCGATTTTCGATGTATAGGATCATATCATCTGCAAAAAGTGATACCTTTACTTCTTCTTTTCTGATATAGATGCCTTTTATTTCTTTCTCTTGTCTGATTGCTCTGGCCAGAACTTCTAGCAACACGTTAAATAAGAGTGGAGAGAGTGGACAACCCTGTCTTGTTCCTGATTTAAGGTGCAAAGTCCTCAGTTTTATGCCATTTAATATGATGTTGGCTGATGGTTTATCATATATGGCCTTTATCACGTTGAGATATTTTCCTTCTATACCCATATGGTTGAGTGTCTTAAACATAAAGTTGTGTTGTATTTTATCGAATGCCTTTTCTGCATCTATTGATAAGATCATGTGATTTTTGTTCTTTGTTTTGTTGATATGGTGTATTATGTTAACCGTTTTACATATGTTGAACCATCCTTGAGATTCTGGGATGAATCCCACTTGATCATGATGTATTATTTTTTAAATATGTTGTTGTATTCGATTTGCCAATATTTTGTTTAGTATTTTAGCATCTGTATTCATTAGAGATATTGGTCTGTAGTTTTCTTTCTTTGTGTTGTCCTTGCCAGGTTTTGGTATGAGGGTTATGTTGGCCTCATAAAATGTGTTTGGCAGTATTGCTTCTTCTTCAATTTTTTGGAAGACTTTGAGTAGAATAGACACCAAGTCTTCTTTGAATGTTTGATAGAATTCACTAGTATAACCGTCTGGACCTGGACTTTTATTTTGGGGGAGGTTTATACTAGTTTTTTCTATTTCCTCCCTGCTAATTGGTCTGTTTAGGCTTTCTGCTTCTTCATGACTCAGTCTAGGAAGGTTATATTCTAGCAATTTATCCATTTCTTCTAAATTGTTGAATTTGGTGGCATATAGTTCTTCATAGTATTCTACAATAACTTTTTGTATATCTATGATGTCTGTGGTGATTTCTCCTCTTTCATTTTGGATTTTGTTTATATGAGTCCTTTCTCTTTTTTCCTTGGTGAGTCTTGCCAAGGGTTTGTCAATTTTGTTTATCTTTTCAAAGAACCAGCTCCTTGTTTTATTAATTTTTTCTATAGTTTTTCTGTTCTCTATTTCATTTATTTCTGCTCTGATATTTATTATTTCCTTTCTTTGGCTGGTTTTGGGTTGTCTTTGCTCTTCTTTTTCTAGTTCCTTAAGGTGGGAAGTTAAGTGGTTCACTTGGGCTCTCTCTTGTTTGTTCATATAGGCCTGAAGTGATATGAACTTCCCTCTTTTTACTGCTTTTGCTGCATCCCAGAGATTCTGATATGTCGTATTGTCATTTTCATTTGTCTGTATGTATCTTTTGATCTCTGTGCTTATTTCTTCTTTGACCCATTCATTTTTTAAAACTCTGTTGTTTAGTTTCCACATTTTTGTGGGGTTTTTTCCCTCTATTTTGCAGTTGAATTCTAGTTTCAAGGCTCTATGATCAGAAAATATGCTTGGTATAATTTCAATTTTTCTGATTTTGCTGATGTTATCTTGTGGCCTAACATATGGTCAATTCTTGAAAATGTTCCATGTACACTAGAGAAAAATGTATACTCTGTCGCTTTGGGATGAAGTGTCCTGTAGATGTCTATCATATCCAGGTGCTCCAGTGTTTCATTTAAGGCCAATATATCTTTATTGATTCTCTGTTTGGATGACCAATCTAGAGCCGTCAGCAGTGTATTGAGGTCTCCAAGTATGATTGTATTTTTGTCAGTTTTTGTTTTTAGGTCAATAAGTAGCTGTCATATATTTTGGTGCTCCTTGGTGTGGTGCATATATATTAAGGATTGTTATGTCTTCATGATTCAGTGTCCCCTTAATCATTATGAAATGACCGTTTTCGTCTTTGCGTACTTTTTTTGTCTTGTAGTCAGCATTATTAGATATGAGTATTGCTACTCCTGCTTTTTTGGGGGGATGTTATTTGCTTGGAATATTGTTTTCCAGCCTTTCACTTTGAATTTGTTTTTATCCTTGATGCTTAGATGTGTTTCTTGTAGGCAGCATACAGTTGGATTTTCTTTTTTAATCCATTCTGCTACTCTGTGTCTTTTTACTTGTACATTTAATCCATTTACATTTAGTGAAATTATTGACACTTGTGGGTTCCCTGTTGCCATTTTATAAATTGCTTTCTGTTTTGTATCTTGTTTGATTCTTCTCTTCTATTTTTCTATCATTTGTTTTTATTTGTTTGTGTTCCATACTTTCTTTTGTTGCTACCTTTTTAAAGTCATGTGCTTCTGTGATGTTTTTTTCAAGTGTGGTTACCATTAAGTAATGATAAGGGTACCTACCATATTCATTGTAGTACCATATCTTATGAGTGTTTCTGCGCTTCAACGTCCTTTGCTACTATTAATCTCCGTCCTCTCCCCCCCCCCTTTTTTTTTTTTTGTTGTCACAGTTTAAATTTGGTTTTATTGTGTTCTTGGTGGAGCTGTTACTTGTGGTTTTGTTGTTTTACTCTTTGAATCTGGTTGGAAAAGCCCCTTTAGTATTTCCTGGAGTGGGGGCTTTCTGATGATAAATTCCCTCATCTTTTCTGTATTTGTGAATGTTTTTGTTTCTCCTTTGTACTTGAAGTATAGCTTTGATGAGTATAGTATTCTTGGCTGAAAGTTCCTCTCTTTCAGGGCTTTAAATATTGGGGTCCACTTTCTTCTATCTTGTAGAGTTTCTGCTGAGAAATCTGATGATAATCTAATAGGCCTTCCTTTATATGTTGTATTCTTCTTTTCCCTGGCTGCCTTGACAATTTTTTCTTTGTCATTGGGTTGTGTCATCTTCATTATGATGTGCCTTGGAGTAGGTTTGTTGTGGTTAAGAAAGCTCGGTGTTCTGTTTGCTTCTTGAATTTGAGGCTTGGGTTCTTTCCACAGGCTTGGGAAGTTCTCGTCTATTATTTGTTTGAATATGTTCTCCATTCCATTTTCTCTCTCTTCTCTCTCTGATATACCTATTATTCTTATGTTATTCTTTTTGATGGAGTCAGACAATTCCTGTATGGCTTTCTCATTTTTTTTTAATTTTTGAGTCTCTTTCTTTTTCTCTCTGCTGTGCCTAAAGTTGCTTGTCTTCTATGTCATTAATACTACCTTCTATTTGGCCTGTTCTATTAGCTAAGCTTGTTACCTCGTTTTTCAGCTTGTGAATTGAGTTTTTCATCTCTCTTTGATTTGTTTTTATAGTTTCAGTTTCCTTGGTAATATGTTCTTTGTGTTCGTTGAGTTGTTTTCTGAGCTCCCTAAATTGTCTTTCTGTGTTTTCTTGTATATCTGAGTATTTTTAGTATTTCTATTTTAAATTCTCTGTCATTTAGCTCCAAGGTTTTCAATATATTAATTTTTTTCTCCATAGATTTTTCCACATCTGTGTTACTTCTCTATCGTATGTATCCATAATATTTGATTTCCTTTTTCTTAATGGCATCTGAGGGTGGTTTTGTTGATAGTATTAATGAGAATTAATAAAAAATAAAAAAGTAAAAAAAAGGAAAATAATTTGAAAAACCCACAAAACAACAAAAAATAATTTATTATTTCTTCCCCTTTTCTTTGTTCTCTTCCCCTCCTCTCCTTTCCTCCTTAGGAAAATATCGTGATGACCTGTGAATTATATTCTGCTAAATGAAACAAAAACTGCCTATAAGGGAGGAGCTGAGTTGAGGGGAAGTGTTCAAGGGGCAAGAAAGGAAGTAGGGACCCACAAAATGCAAAAAAGGAAAAAACCTGGGTCAAGTATAAAATGATTAGCTTGTAAGTGATGGTCGACTAAGAGATATAATAAGAGGGATAAGAGGGAAACAGGATAAAGGGGGGGAAATCTGTTGTATTAAGTGGAGCAAAGACTAAATATAATGGAGTTCCTGGGTTGGGAGGAATGCTAATGAGTTAAAAAGCGAAGTAAAAAGCATCCAAAATCACACACAAAAAAACTTCAGTCCCAAATTAAATAATTTGTTCCTGATTGAGGATTGAGTGAGAGGAAAAATAAAAGGAGAAAATAAGAAACTAATAGAGAGGGAGAAATAAGAAAAAGGGAAAAAGGAAAGGAAGAAAAAATAAAAAGAAAAAAAACAAAAAGAGAGTTAAGGGTTTTGGAGTGTAACTCTCATGGAGGGTAAGGAAGAAGAAAAGAAATAAAATGTAACACTTATGGGTAGTGTAGTTGAAGAAAAGGAAAGAATAAGACGGGCAGAAAATAAAAGGACCAAAGTGGAGGAAATAGAAATAATAATAATAAAGGCAAGAAGATAAAAGAAAGAAAAGAAAAAATAGTGGAACAAGTTATAAAGTCTGTGGATTTTTCTTGATTTTGAGAGGTTAATTTCTTCCTTTTTCTTTCCTCTCCCTCTTCCTGATCGGTGACTCTGTACCCCAGGCTCTGCCCCTGTGGCACACTTAGGTAGGGATTTGCAGTTGATGAGACTCTATGGCAATGTCATATATTTGGCTTCAGTCTCATTGGTAGTCAAGGCTTCTTAGCGTTTGCAGGCTCCGACAATGAGAGAGTCTGTTTTCCCAGAGCCTCTCTCCTAGTCTCCCCTTCCTGAATTAGCAGCCTGGTGAACCAGCTATGAGGCTGCCACTGCCTCTGCTTGGGGAGTAAGAGGCTCAAAGAGGTGGCAAATGTCCACTCTATCCCCACTCAATGCAGGGCTCTGGGTAAGGTTCTGTCAGTCAAAGCCACCAGCGTAATCAGGCGGGGGTGGGAGCCAATTGCTCTCAAGGTGACTTTCTATGAGCCACCAGGCCTATTCAGCATGCCTAGCACTCTGTGGGACTATTCTCCCCAGGCTTTCCGCACTTTGTAACCTGTTTTGGCTGGAAAGAAGATGCCCTAGTCTCTGCCTGCTGCACAGGTCTTAACATCTGCCAAATCCCTCTTTTTAGTGTATATCCCTGAGTATGAAAGCTCTGTCAATCAGAAGTTGCTCCCACACCTTTACAATAGGCACTAAAGAATATCATGCCTCTTTTCTTGGATCGCTGAACTGAGAAAGATATTGTCAATTAGAGCTGCGTAGGTCGGTTGGGAGGTGAGCAGACTGTAGGTTAAGCTAATTTCAGCAATTGGATCTGCAGATGTGCTCCAGGACAGACTGCAAGCTGCCCCAACGCCCCTCCCCCAACGCTTGATTGTTGGCTTGAATGGCTGGGTGAAGCGCCCCGCCAGTGCAGAGAAGCTCGGGCATAGGGAAGTTTGTTTTGGCACACTCCCTGCGCACCGCTGGCGGTTGGGGAGCTCTCTGTGTGTGGGCGACTGGGGTGCTCTCTGCAGCAGGAGGCTGGGTCGCCCACGTCGTGCTGGCCAGCGGGTGGGTCGCCCACAGTGCGGGGCTCGCAGATAGCTGGGATGCCCGCGGCGCACGGGCGGTTTTTCCCTGCTGGCAGGCTCACGGTGCGTGGGCTGACTCACCACAGGTAGACTCTCTCCTCGGCTTGAACGAATGTCCATGCTGCAGTTAGTTTCCTCTGCACCCTCAGCTCCCTTCCGACTCTCAGTTCTAAGTGAAAGCAGCCCCTTCATCTTCAGTGTGTGGAACTCCTGGAAGCTCCAAGGATAGATTTTTCTGTCTCTGGTTTATGAATTTGTTGAAATTTTGGGGAGATCTGTCGGCCATGCTGTTCACACCACCATTTCTGTGACGTCACTCCGCAGATATATTCTTAAGAAAGGAAATTAACAAAGAAACAGCAAACTTAAGGGACACACTAGATTAACTGGATTTAATAGCTATTTTCAGAACTTTTCACCCTAAAGCAGCAGAATATACATTCTTTTCAAGTGCTTATGGTACATTCTCTAGGAGAGGCGACATGTGGGCATAAAACGAGTCTCAACAAATTTAAGAAGATTGAAATCATATCAAGCATCTTCTCTAATTACAATGGCATAAAACTAGAAATCAACTACAATAGAAAAACTGAAAAATACTCAAACACTTGGAAAGTAAACAGCATGTTATTCAATAATGAATGGGTCAAAAATGAGATCAAAGAAGAAATCAAAATTTTTTTTAAAACAAATGAAAATGAGCATACAACTCAAAATTTATGAGACACAACAAAAGCAGTCCTGAGAGGGAAGTTCATAGCATTAAAAGGCATACCGTTAGAAGCTAAAAGAAAGCTCAAATAAACAATTTAACCCTGCAACTAAAAGAACTAGAAAAAGAACAAGTAAAGCCCCAAAGAAGTAGGATGGAAATAATAAAGATCAGAGTGGAAATAAGTGACAGAGAGGCTAAAAAAACAATACAGAGGATCAATGAAACCAGGAATTGGTTCTTTGAAAAGGTAAACAAGATCGATGAACATTTAACCAGACTCACCAAAAAAAACAGAGAGAGGACTCAAATAAATAAAGCTAGAAATGAATGTAGAGAAGTAACAGCTGTCACAGGAGAAATACAAAGGATTGTAAGAAAATACTAGGAAGAACTGTATGCCAAAAAATTAGACAACATAGATAAAATGGAAAAATTCCTTGAAACATATCATCTTTCAAAAAACAATCTGAAAGAATCAGAATACCTAAACAGACCAATTACAACAAATGAGACTGAAACAGTTATCAAAAAACTCCCAACAAAAGCCCTAGGCTAGATGGCTTCACAGACAAATTCTACCAAATATTTAAAGAAGAACTAATTCCTATTCTTTCAAGCTATTTCAAAACTTCAAGAGGAGGGAAGACTTCCAAGCTCCTTTTATGAAGCGAGTATAATTCTGGTTCTAAAACCAGACAAAGACAACACAAAGAAAGAAAACTCTAGGTCAGTGTCCCTGATTAACATAGATGCTAAAATTCTCAACAAAATATTAACAAACCGGATTCAGCAATACATGAAAAAAATCATACATCATGATCACATGGGATTTTTTCTGGGAAGGCAAGGCTGGTACAATATTTGCAAATCAATCAATGTGATTCATCACATAAACAAAAGGAAGGAGAAAAACCATATGAAAATATCAATAGATGCAGAAAAAGCATTTGATAAAAACCAGCACCCATTTATGATCAAAACTCTCAGCAAGGTGAGAATACACAGAACATACCTCAACATAATAAAAGCCATCTATGACAAACTGACAGCCGACATCATACTCAATGTGCAAAAATTAAAAGCAATCCACTTGAGATCAGGAATGAGGCAGGCATGCCCCTTTTCACCACTCTTATTCAACATAGTTCTGGAAATCTTAGCCACAGCAATCACAAAAGAAGAAGAAATAAAAGGCATTCAAGTTGGAAAAGAAGAAGTAAAGCTATTATTATTTGCAGATGATATGATATTGTATATAGAAAACCCTAAAGTCTCAGTCAAAAAACTACTGGACCTGATAAATGAATTCAGCAAAGTGGCAAGATATAAAATCAATACTCAGAAATCAGAGGCATTTTTATACACCAACAATGAACAGTCAGAAAGAGAAATTAAGGAAACAACCCCCTTCACTATTACAACCAAAAAAATAAAGTACCTAGGAGTAAATTTAACCAAGGAGACTAAAGCCTTGTACTCGGAAATTTATAAAACATTGATAAAAGATATCAAGGAAGATACAAACAAGTGGAAGCATATACCGTGCTCATGGATAGGGAGAATAAACATCATTAAAATGTCTATATTACTCAAAGCAATTTATAAATTCAATGCAATTCCTATTAAAAACCAATGACTTACTTCAAAGATATAAAACAAATATTTCAAAAATTCATATGCACATATGAAAAAATGCTCAACATCACTAATCATTAGAGAAACGCAAACTAAAACCACAATGAGATATCACCTCACACCAGTCAGAATGGCACTCATCAACAAAACAACACAGAATAAGTGCTGGCGAGGATGTGGAGAAAAGGGAACCCTCCTGCACTGCTGGTGGGAATGCAGACTGGTGCAGCCACTATGGAAAACAGTATGGAGATTCCTCAAAAAATTAAAAATGGAACTGCCTTTTGACCCAGCTATCCCACTGTTAGGAATATACCCCAAGAACACCATAGCACTGTTTGAAAAGAAGAAATGCACCCCCATGTTTATTGCAGCATTGTTCACAATAGCGAAGATCTGGAAATAGCCCAAGTGTCTGTCAGAGGATGAGTGGATAGAAAAGCTTTGGTACATATATACTATGGAATACTACTCAGCCGTAATGAATGATGACATCGGATCATTTACAATAACATGGATGGACCTTGATAACATTATACTGAGTGAAATAAGTAAATCAGAAAAAAACTAAGACTATATGAATCCATACATAGATGGGACATAAAAATGAGACTCAGAGACATGAACAAGAATGTGATGGCAATGGAGGTGGGGGGTTGGGGGGAGGGGGGATGGGGCAAGGAAGGAGAGAGGGGTTGGGGGAGGGGAGGGGCACAAAGAAAACCAGATAGAAGGTGACAGAAGACCATTTGACTTTGGGGGAGGGGCATACAGCACAATCAAATGTCAAAATAATCTGGAGATGTTTTCTCTCAACATATATACCCTGATTTATCAATGTCACTGCATTAAATTTAATAAATAAATTTTAAAAAATTCATATGGAACCAAAAAAGAACACGAATAGCCTCAGCAATCTTGAAAAAGAAGAATAAAGTGGGTGGTATCACACTTCCTGATATCAAGTTATACTACAAGGCCATTGTACTCAAAATAGCTTGGTACTGGCATAAGAACAGGCATAGAGATCAGTGGAACAGAATAGAGAACTCAGAAATAAACCCACACCTTTATGGACAATTGATATTTGACAAAGGAGGTAAGAGCATACAATGAAGGAAAGATAGTCTAACAAATGGTGTTGGGAAAATAAGACCGCTACCTGCAAAAAAATAAAACTAGACCACCAACATACACCATTCACAAAAATAAACTCAAAATGGATAAAAGACTTAAATGTAAGTCGTGAAACCATAAGCCTCTTAGAAGAAAACATAGGCAGTAAGCTTTCCGTCATCTCTCGCAGCAATATATATATTTGCTGATATATCTCCGCAACCAAGTGAAATAAAGGACAGGATAAGCAAATGGGATTATATTAAACTAAAAAGCTTTTGCACAGCTAAAGACAATATGAACAAAATAAAAAAACAAACCACACAATGGGAGAACATATTTAACAATATGTCTGTTAAGGGGTTAATAATCAAAATTTATAAAGAACTTGTAAAACTCAACACCAGGAAGATAAACAATACATTCAAAAAGTAGGCAAAAGAAATGAATAGACACTTCTCCAAAGAGGAAATTCAGATGGCCAATAGGCAGATGAAAAAATGTTCAACATCACTAATCATTAGAGAAATGCAAATTAAACCACAATGAGATATTACCTCATTCAGTCAGAATGGCTCTCATTAATAAAACAACACATAATAAGTGCTGGTGAGGATATGGAGAAAAGAGAACCCTCCTGCACTGCTGGTGGGAATGCAGACTGGTGAAGCCACTGTGGAAAACAGTATGGCGATTCCTCAAAAACTTAAAAATGGAACTGCCTTTTGACCCAGCCATCCCACTTTTAGGAATATATCTCAAGAACACCACATCAATGATTCAAAAGAAGAAATGCACCCCCATATTTAAGGCAGCATTGTTTACAATAGCCAAGATCTGGAAACAGCCCAAGTGTCTGTCAGTGGACAAGTAGATTAAATAGCAGTGGTACATATACACAATGGAATATTATGGGGCTATGAAAAAGAAGGAAATCTTACCTTTTGCAACAACATGGATGGACCTTGAAACTATTATGTTAGGTGAAATAAGCCAGGTAGAGAAGGAAAAATATCATATGACGTCACTCATTTGAGGAATCCAATAAACAATGTGAACTGAGGAACAGAATAGATACAGAGGCGGGATCAAAGGGACCAGAGGGAAAGCAGACAGAGGAAATGGGGATGATAGGATGGGATCAGAGAAGGGAAAGAGATTGGTGAAATTATATATACACAACAGAGAATTATAGAGAGCAGTAAAGAGTGGGAAGGAGGGAGGGCGTTGTGGGGAGGGGTGCAAGGAGGATGTTGAGGGGAACATGGAGGGGTGGGGATATGCATTCAGGGGAACACTAGAATCTGGGTAAACACAATAAATTTAAACTTAAAATAAATAAATAAATAGACAGCGGTTATACTACAATGTCCCCAAATGTTAAACTGATCACTGGAATTCCACTGATATTTCTAGTAAGGTTGTGTTCTTTGTACCTAGTATTCTGCCTCTATTACAAATAAAAGCTCCACTAAAAACTAACTTGAGCACCCTAAAAAATCAGCCATGCCTCACTTACCCCATCTTTTCTCTGGGACTGCCCTGGAATGCCATCATGGCAACTTTTCCCATCAGCTTGGCAGGTGGTGCAGTTTGTTGCCTTCTGTCCCATTAACCTCTATATTTCCTATTGTTGAAAGCAGCTATTTTCCAATCAAGCTCGCTTGAAGTCCTGTTTAGTGGAGCATTATAGAGAGCAAAAGGGAAAATTTCAACAGATTTTCTTCTCTAATTTTCTGAAAGGATCACAGACAAAACTTACCCTCTGATAAAAGACATTCTGTTTGTATTGTAATAACAAGCTTTTATTGCTATGACTAGGAAGACAGAGGTGATGGGAGAATAGCCCCATAATTTTTAGTTTAAATTATTTACATTACTACTCATCAGCTTTTTAAGACATATAAACTTAAAGTTTTCTCTTTTCTAATAGCCTAACGTACTCATAAAGACCTTTTTTTTCTCATATTATTGTAAAATGCAGTGTTAATTTCTTATTATTGATCATCTGGGTTTTAACAATGGAATCATGCTCAGAAAGAAAAACATAAACTTTCTCTTTTCCTTTGAAGAAGTACAAGGTACAGTGTTCAATCTGCAATTTAAAAATCCCTAGCCTTGGACTTCCAGTCAAGATCGCAGTGTAAATAAATGCTATGCTTGCTTGTTCCCTTGACCACATCAAAATGACAACTAAATTTTAGAACAGTCAACCTGAGAACCATCTAAAGATTAACTGAACAGAACTCCTGTAACTGGGGATATTTTAAAAAGATACTACATCAACATTGATAGGAGAAGCAGAGATGTGAAACAGACTGGTTGAGAATGTGGCAGTTGAGAATCAGGAAGGATATCTTGGTTACATAGGTCCCCCTGAAAAATGAGGGGACCCAAATCCACATTGGGCTCCCCAGCTAAGAGCACCAGTGCCAGGAACAAGAGTCCCTCCAACACCTGGCTAAAATCAGCAGGGATTCTGTCCAGGTGACACAGAGGGCTACTGGAAACCCAGGAAACCTATTAAAGGAACAGGCTCACTTGCTCAAAAACACTTGGGGAAAGCCACCACTTTTTTCCCTGCTGAACCTTCTTCCCACAAGGCCTAAATATAAAGAAAAGTACCAATCCTGAATCTGTGTTAACCTGAGGAGCACCACTGCCCCAGGTTAGTAATACAGGTTCCTGAGATCCTATACCACCCAACTCTTGTACTGCCAAGGCTCCTTCAAGTGCAGGCAACCAGCCTCAGCCCACACTGTAGGCTTTATAAAAACTCTCAAAGAGAGACCTGAAGATGGCAGCAGAGTAGGCAGACGCACATACTCCCAGCTCACACTACAGAACTGGATTATAAACTAATTTATGAACAATCAGCATGAAAAACCAAATCTGGACTACAAGAACAGCTCTCAAAAACCAAGGAACAAAGAATAAGCCACAACAAACCTGGTAGGGAGTGCCTGAATCTCCCCCTGCTTACAGGAATGGGGAGGGGGGTAAGGCTGGGCTCTCCAAGAAAAAGAGCAGTAAATACTGCTCACAGCCACTTGTCTGGCGACCAGGAAATGAGGTGTGTTGAAAGGGCCCGCTTGTCTTCCAAAAAGAAAGGAGAGAGAGAGAGAGAGAGAGATAGTGAGGGGGAGAGGAATGCAAGTGAAAATCTAAAAAGCTGACTCATTCAGTGCTAGAGGCAGCCATAACTGGGGGAGGGACTAATCCTTCCACAAAGCAAAGTATAAAAGTACTTCCAGGTCACAGAGATACAGACATCTCTCCAGCTCCAATCAGTGCAACAAGACACAGCTGAAAACAAGAAGTGGGGAGGAGGGACAGTAACTCAGGTCTCCATGGAGATCTGAGATACACCTCCCCCTACTGAAGCTGAGAAAGCAACCCACCCCCAAGGAGATTAACTGGCAGAAGAGGACTTCAGAGCCTCAGGTCACACCCACCGCATTCCTGGATACAGGTTCAAATAAGCCCCCTGCTGAGATCAGCAAACAAGACAATCACCTGTTAAGAAAACAAACAAACCAAGTCTTCAAAGCGGCCCAAATCCAAAAATGGATTACAAATAATAGCTGATGCCAACCCAAGAAGACCTAGAAATAACACAATTGAAAACTGGAGGCAGACAACACCAAGCCTAGACTCAACCAGCTCTACAAACAAAACACCCAAATAGATAAAATGAGAAGACAGAGAAGTACAATCCAAATGAAACCACAAGAGAAACATCCAGGAAATGAACTGAGTGATATGGAAATAACCAAACTTCCGGATGTGGAGTTCAAAATAATGATTGTAAGGATGCTTAGGGATCTTAGAACAACAATGGATGGTCATTATGAACACCTAAATAAAGAAATAGCAAGTATAAAAAAGGATATTGAAATATTAAAAAAGAATCAGTCGGAGATGACAAAAACAGTATCAGAAATGAAGACCACAATGGAAGGAACTAAAAACAGGATGGATAGAGCTGAGGATCGAATCATCGAGTTGGAGGACAACTGGAATGAAGGCATGACAGCAGAGAAGAAAAAAGAAAAGAGACTCAAAAAGTCAGAGGAAACTCTTAGAGAGCTCTGTGACAACATGAAGAGAAGTAACATACTCATTATAGAGGTTCCTGAAGAAGAAGAGAAAGAACAAGGGATAGAGACTTTGTTCAAGCATATCATAGCTGAAAACTTCCCTAAATTAATGCAAGAGAAACTCTCACAAGTTCAAGAAGCACAGGACATCCATTAAGAGAAACCCAAAGAAACCTACACCAAGAAACATCATAATTAAAATACCAAAGCTAAGTGATAAAGAGAAAATATTAAAAGCTGCTACAGAAAAAAAGGCTATCACCTACAAAGGAGCCCCCATAAAGATGACATCAGACTTCTCAACAGAAACACTTGAGGCCAGAAGAAAATGGCAAGAAATATTCAAAGTAATGCAGAACAAGAACCTACAACCAAGACTACTTTATCCAGCAAGGCTATCATTTAAAATTGAAGGAGAAATAAAGTTTCCCAGACAAAAAAAAAACAAAACTCAGGGACTTCATTACAACCAAACCAGTGCTACAGGAAATGCTAAGGGGCATGGTGTAAACAGATCAAAGTGGGAAAAGAATATAGCAAAAGAGGAATACAGCTTTAAAGAATAAAATGGCAATAAACAACTACATATCAATAATAACCTTAAATGTAAATGGATTAAATGATCCAATCAAAAGACATAGGGTAGCTGCATGGATAAGAAAACAGGGCCCATACATATGCTGTCTACAAGAGACACACCTTAAAACAAAAGCTGCACATAGGCTGAAGGTAAAAGGATGGAAAAAAATATTTCAGGCAAATGGAAATGAAAAAAAAAGTTGGGGTAGCAATACTTATATCAGACAAAATGGACTTTAAAACAAGAATATAGTAGATAAGGCCACTACATAATGATAAAGGTAGCAATCCAACAGGAAGATATAACTATTATAAATATCTACGCACCTAATATAGGAGCACCTAAATATATAAAGCAGACTTTGATGGATTTTAAAGGGCGAGATCAACAACAATATTATAATAATAGGGGATTTCAATACCACACTAACATCACTAGATAGATCCTCAAGAAAGAAAATTAACAAAGGAACAGCAGACTTAAAAGACATACTAGATCAACTTGATTTAATAGATATCATCAGAACCGTTCACCCTAAAGCAGCACAATATACATTCTTTTCAAGTGCTCATGGTATATTCTATAGGATAGACCACATGTTAGGGCACAAAAGTGGTCTCAACAAATTTAAGAAGATTGAAATCATATCAAGCACTTTCTCTGATCACAATGGCATGAAACTAGAAATCAACCACAACAGATAAGCTCAAAAATTCTCAAACACATGGAAACTAAATAGCAGGTTGTTAAATAATGAATGGATTAAGAATGAGATCAAAGAAGATATAAAAAAATTCCTAGAAACGAATGATAATGAGCATACAACAACTCAAAATTTATGGGACACAGCAAAAGCAGTACTGAGAGGGAAGTTCAAAGCACTACAGGCACACTTTAAGAAGCTAGAAAAAGCTCAAATAAACAACTTAACCCTGCATCTAAAAGAACTAGAAAAAGAACAGCAAGTAAAGCCCAAATGTAGTAGAAGGAAGGAAATAATAAAGATCAGAACAGAAATAAATGACATAGAGACTAAAGAAACAGTACAGAAGATCAATGAAACTAGGAGCTGGTTCTTTGAAAAGGTAAACAAGATTGATGAACCTTTAACTAGACTCACCAAGAAAAGAGAGAGAGGACTCAAATAAATAAAATTAGAAATGAGAGGGGAGAAATAACAACTGACACAACAGAAATACAAAATATTGTAAGAAAATACTATGAAGAACTATATGCCAAAAAGCTAGACAACCTAGATGAAATGGACAAATTCCTTGAAACATACAATCTTCCAAAAATCAATCTGGAAGAATCAAAACCTAAACAGACCAATTACAACAAATGAGATTGAAACAGTTATCAAAAAACTCCTAACAAACAACAGTCCGGGGCCTGATGGCTTCACAAGTGAATTCTACCAAATATTCAAAGAAGAAATAACTCCTATCCTCCTCAAGCTATTTCAAAAAATTCAAGAGGAAGGAAGACTTCCAAGCTCCTTTTATGAGGTGAGTATAATTCTAATTCCAAAACCAGGCAAAGACAACACAAAGAAAGAAAATTATAGGTCAATATCCCTGATAAATATAGGTGCTAAAATCCTCAACAAAATATTAGCAAACCAGATCCAGCAATATATGGAAAGAATCATACACCATGATCAAGTGGGATTTATTCTAAGGCAAGGCTGATACAATATTTGCAAATCAATCAATGTGATTCATCACATAAACAAAAGGAAGGAGAAAAACCACATGATAATTTCAATAGATGCGAAAAAAGCATTTGATAAAATCCAGCACCATTCATGATCAAAACTCTCACCAAAGTGGGAATATAGGAAACATACCTCAAAATTATAAAAAGCCATCTATGACAAAACCATAGCCAACATCATACTCAATGGGCAAATATTAACAGCAATCCCCTTAAGATCAGAAACAAGGCAGAGGTGCCCCATTTCACTACTCTTATTCAACATAGTCCTGGAAGTCCTAGCCACAGCAATCAGACATGAAAAAGAAATAAAAGGCATTCAAGTTGGAAAAGAAGAAGTAAAACTATAATTATTTGCAGATGATATGATATTGTATATAGAAAACCCTAAAGTCTCAGTCAAAAAACTACTGGACCTGATAAATGAATTCAGCAAAGAGGCAGGATATAAAATTAATACTCAGAAATCAGAGGCATTTTTATACACCAACAATGCACAGTCAGAAAGAGAAGTTAAGGAAACAACCCCCTTCACTATTACAACCAAAAAAACAAAGTACCTAGGAGTAAATTTAACCAAGGAGACTAAAGCCTTGTACTCAGAAAATTATAAAATATTGATAAAAGAAATCAAGGAAGATACAAACAAGTGGAATCATATACCGTGCTTATGGTTAGGAAGAATAAACATCATTAAAATGTCTATATTACTCAAAGCAATTTATAAATTCAATGCAATACCAATCAAAATACCAATGACATACTTTAAAGATATAGATCACATATTCCAAAAATTTATATGGAACCAAAAGAACATGAATAGCCTCAGCAATCTTAAAAAAGAAGAATAAAGGGGGAGGTATCACACTTTCTGATATCAAGCTATACTACAAGGCCATTGTACTCAAAACAGCCTAGTACTGGCATAAGAACAGGCACATAGATCAATGGAACAGAACGGAAAACCCAAAAATAAACCCACAGCTCTATGGACAACTGACATTTGACAAAGGAGGTAAGGGCATACAATGGAATAAAGACAGCCTCTTCAACAAATGGTTTTGGGAAAATTGGACAGCAACCTGCAAAAAAATGAAACTAGACCACCAACTTACACCATTCACAAACAAACTTAAAATGGATAAAAGACTTAAATGTAAGTCATGAAACCATAAGCATCTTAGAACAAAACATAGGCAGTAAACTCTTCGACATCTCTCACAGCGATATATTTGCTGATTTATCTCCACGGGCAAGGGAAATAAAAAACAGGATAAACAAATGGGACTATATCAAACTATAAAGCTTTTGCACAGCCAAAGACAATAAGAACAGAAAAAAAAGACAAACTACACAATGGGAGAACATATTTGACAGTACGTCTGGTAAGGGGTTAATAACCAAAATTTAGAGGAGTGACGTCACGGAAATGGCGCCGTGAGCAGCGCGTCCGACAGCTCTCCCCTAAATCACAACAAATTTATCAACTAGAGACAAAAAAATTTATCCTCGGAGCATTCCGGAGTTCCACACAAACTGATAGCGAAAGGACTGTTATCACTTGAATCTGAAAGATGAGGGTGTGGAGGAATCGACCACAGGGACGTTCTTTCAAACCGCAAGGAAGTGCGCCTGTGGTGAGTCAGCCCATATACTTGGGAACCGCGAGCCGCCACCGCGAGCCGCCACCGCAAGCCGCCGCGAGCCCCCGCGAGCCGCCGCCGCGAGCGGCCGCCACAAGCAGCCGCGCACGCGCCCGGTCCGGTTGAGCACCGCTGACGTTCCCAGCGGCCCGCACACTGCGAGTGGGGGTCGCCGGCCACCAGTGCCCGGAGCGACCCATTCGCGCGCGTGCCTTGGGCATTCCACGCGCCCAGGGCGCCCTGCTGGCCCGCACACCCAGGGGGCTCCATTATCCTGCGCCTGGTGCGGTCCAGCCGCCAGCGGCGGGGCGAGCAGGAGAGGCTTGGGAGATTCTCTCCATGGGCGGGGCACCTCACCCAGCCATTCAAGCTAACAATCAAGCGTTGGGGGAGGGGCGCGCGCAGGGCAGCCTAAAATACCTTCGGAAGCACAGCTGCGACCCAATCACTGAAATTAGCTTAACCCATAAAATCTGCGCACCCTCGGTTCTAATTGATAAGATCTCTCTCAGTTCAGCGATCCAAGACAAGAGGCGTGATATTTTTTAGTGCCTCTCGCTAAAGGGGGCGGGGGCAACTTCTGATTGATAGAGCCTCCATATTCAGGGATAAACGCTAACAAGAAGGACTTGGCAGATAATAAGGTCTATACTACACTAGTCGTAAGCAGAGACTAGTGCCTCTTCTTCCCTGCAAAAACAGGCTACAAAGTGTAGAAAGCCTGGGTTGAGAGGTCCAACTAAATGATAGGCGCTGAACAGTCACCTTGATAACAATTGACTCCCACCCCCGCCTGATTACACTGGAGGCCCTGACTGTCAGAGCCTTCCCCAAAGCCTTGCACTGAGTGGGGATAGAGTGGGGATTTCCCAGCTCTTTGAGCCTCTTACTCCCCAGGCAGAAGCAGTTGCAGCCTTATAGCTGGGTCACCAGGCTGCTAATTCAGAAAGGGGGGGACTAGGAGAGAGAATCCAGGAAAGCAAACTCTCTCATCGTTGGACCCTGCAAACGCCAACAAGCCTTTACTTCCAGCAAGACTAAAGCCAATTATATGACATTGCCATAGAATCCCATCAACTGCAAATCCCTACCTAAGAGTGACACAGGGGCAGAGCCTGGGGTACACAGTCACCGAACAGGGAGAGGGAGAGAAAAGAAAAAGCAAGAAGTTAACCTCTCAAAATCAAAAAAAACCCACAGACTTTACAACTTGATCCACTAATTTTTTGTTGTTATTGTTGTTTGTTTCTTCTATCTTTTTGCCTTTATTTCCTCCACCTCGGTCCTTCTATTCTCTGCCCATCTTATGCTTCCCCTTTCTTGAACTACACTACCCATGAGTGTTGCATTTTATTTTTCTTCTTCATCCTCACCCTCCTTTAAGGTTATACTCCAAAACACTTAACTCTCACTCTCTCCTCTTTTGTTTGTTTTTTTTTTTGTCTTGCTTTATTTTGTTTTTTTCTCTTCCTATTTTATTTCTTCCTTCGTTTTTCTCTTTTTCTTATTTTTTCCTTTCTATTCATTTTTTCTTTTCTCATTGTACTTTCCTCCTATATAATCCTCAATCACGAACAAATTAGTTAATTTGGGACTCAAGGCTTTTTTTTTGGCTTTATTTCTCTTTTTTGCTTTTGTTTTTATTTTTTTCTTGTTTGTTTATTTTTGTGGCATTTTGGGTCCTCCCAACCCAAGGTCTCCATTGTATTTAGTCTTCGCTCCACTTAATACAACAGATTTTTACTTATTATTTTTATTTTTTCTTCTTTATTATTCTTTTTTGGTCCTTTTTTCTGGTTCCCTCTTATCCCTCTCATTATATCTCTTAGTTGACCATCACTTACAAGCAAATCATCTTATGCTTGTCTAAGATTTTCTTCCTTTTTTTTTTTTTTTTTTTTGCATTTAGTAGGTCCCTACTCCCTTTTTTTTGCCCCTTGAACTCTTCACCCCAAATCAGGCCCTCCATTATAGGCACGATATTTCCCTGAGGAGGGGAGAGGAGGGAAAGAGAAGAGAGAAAAAAAGGGGGAAATAATAAATTATTACTGTTTTTTTTTGTGGGGTGTTTTACCTTTTTTTTTTTTTTCTTTTTACTCTTTATTAATTCTAATTAGTGCTATCAATAAGACCACCCTCAGATGCCGATAAGAAAGAGGAAATCGAATATTATGGATACAAAAGAAAGAGAGGTAACACAAATAGATGTGGAAAAATCTATGGAGAAAAGACTTAACATATTGGAAGCCTTGGAGCTAAATGACAGAGAATTTAAAATAGAAATCTTAAAAATACTCAGAGATATACAAGAAAACACAGAAAGGCAATATAGGGAGATCAGAAAACAACTCAATGAACACAAAGAATATATTACCAAGGAAATTGAAACTATAAAAACAAATCAAACAGAAATGAAAAACTCAATTCACGAGCTGAAAAACGAGGTAACAAGCTTAGCTAACAGAACAGCCCAGATTGAAGATAGGATTAGTGAAATAGAAGACAAACAACTTGAGGCACAACAGAGAGAAGAAGAAAGAGACTCAAAAATAATAAAAAACGAGAAAGCCCTACAGGAATTGTCTGACTCCATCAGAAAGAATAACATAAGAATAATAGGTATATCAGAGGGAGAAGAGAAAGAAAATGGAATGGAGAATATACTCAAACAAATAATAGACGAGAACTTCCCAAGCCTGTGGAAGGAACTAAAGCCTCAAATTCAAGAAGCAAACAGAACACCAAGTTTTCTTAACCCCAACAAACCCACTCCAAGGCACATCATAATAAAGATGACACAAACCAATGACAAAGAAAAAATTCTCAAGGCAGCCAAGGAAAAGAAGAGTACAACATATAAAGGAAGGCCTATTAGATTATCATCAGATTTCTTAGCAGAAACTCTACAAGCTAGAAGAGAGTGGACCCCAATATTTAAAACCCTGAAAGAGAGGAACTTTCAGCCAAGAATACTATACCCATCAAAGCTATCCTTCAAGTATGAAGGAGATATAAAAACATTCACAAATACAGAAAAGATGAGAGAATTTATCAACAGAAAGCCCCCACTCCAGGAAATACTAAAGGGGGTTTTCCAACCAGATTCAAAGAACAAAAGAAAACAACACCACAAGTAACAGCTCCACCAAGAACACAATAAAACCAAACTTAAATTGTGACAACAAAGGAAAAAAAGGGGGGAGAGGATGGAGATTAACAGTAGCAAAGGATGATGAAGTGCAGAAATACATATAAGATAGGGTACTACAATGAATATGGTAGGTACCCTTTTCATTACTTAATGGCAACCACCCTTAAAAAAACCACCACAAAAACACTTGACTTAAAAAAGGTAGCAACAGAGGAAAGAAGTATGGAACACAAACAAAAACAAATGATAGAAAAAAAAAGAGAAGAATCAAACTAGATACAAAACTTACAGAAAGCAATTTATAAAATGGCAGTAGGGATCCCACAAGTGTCAATAATTTCACTAAATGTAAATGGATTAAACTTACCAATAAAAAGACACAGAGTAGCAGAATGGATTAAAAAAGAAAATCCAACTATATGCTGCCTACAAGAAACACATCTAAGCAACAAGGATAAAAACAAATTCAAAGTGAAAGGCTGGAAAACAATACTCCAAGCAAACAACACCCAAAAAAAAGCAGGCGTAGCAATACTCATATCTAATAATGCTGACTACAAGACAGAAAAAGTACTCAGAGACAAAAATGGTCATTTCATAATGATTAAGGGGAAGTTGAATCAAGAAGACATAACAATCCTTAATATATATGCACCAAACCAAGGAGCACCAAAATATATAAGACAGCTACTTATTGACCTAAAAACAAAAACTAACAAAATACAATCATACTTGGAGACCTCAATACACCGCTGACGGCTCTAGATCGGTCATCCAAACAGAGAATCAATAAAGATATAGTGGCCTTAAACGAAATACTAGAACACCTGGATATGATAGACATCTACAGGACACTTCATCCCAAAGCGACAGAGTATACATTTTTCTCTAGTGTACATGGAACATTCTCAAGAATTGACCATATGTTGGGCCACAAAGACAATATCAGCAAATTTAGAAAAATTGAAATTGTACCAAGCATATTTTCTGATCATAAAGCCTTGAAACTAGAATTCAACTGCAAAAAAGAGGGGGAAAAACCCACAAAAATGTGGAAACTAAACAACATACTTCTAAAAAATGAATGGGTCAAAGAAGAAATAAGTGCAGAAATCAAAAGATATATACAGAGAAATGAAAATGAAAATACGACATATCAGAATCTCTGGGATGCAGCAAAAGCAGTAATAAGAGGAAAGTTCATATCACTTCAGGCCTATATGAACAAACAAGAGAGAGCCGAAGTAAACCACTTAAATTCACACCTTAAGGAACTAGAAAAAGAAGAACAAAGACAACCCAAGACCAGCCGAAGAAAGGAGATAATAAAAATCAGAGCAGAAATAAATGAAATAGAGAACAGAAAAACTATAGAAAAAATCAATAAAACAAGGAGCTGGTTCTTTGAAAAAATCAACAAAATTGACAAACCCTTGGCAAGACTCACCAAGGAAAAAAGACACAGGACTCAAATAAATAAAATCCAAAATGAAAGAGGAGAGATCACCACAGACATCATAGATATACAAAGAATTATTGTAGAATACTATGAAAAATTATATGCCACCAAATACAACAATCTAGAAGAAATGGATAAATTCCTAGAACAATACAACCTTCCTAGACTGAGTCATGAAGAAGCAGAAAGCCTAAACAGACCAATCAGCAGGGAGGAAATAGAAAAAACTATTAAAAATCTCCCCAAAAATAAAAGTCCAGGCCCAGACGGTTATACTAGTGAATTCTATCAAACATTCAAAGAAGACTTGGTTCCTATTCTACTCAAAGTCTTCCAAAAAATTGAAGAAGAAGCAATACTGCCAAACACATTTTATGAGGCCAACATAACCCTCATACCAAAACCTGGCAAGGATGGCACAAAGAAAGAAAACTACAGACCAATATCTCTAATGAATACAGATGCTAAAATACTAAACAAAATACTGGCAAACCGAATACAACAACATATTAAAAAAATAATACATCATGATCAAGTGGGATTCATCCCAGAATCTCAAGGATGGTTCAACATACGCAAAACGGTTAACGTAATACACCATATCAACAAAACAAAGAACAAAAACCACATGATCTTATCAATAGATGCAGAAAAGGCTTTTGAGAAAATACAACACAATTTTATGTTTAAGACTCTCAACAAAATGGGTATAGAAGGAAAATATCTCAACATGATAAAGGCCATATATGATAAACCATCAGCCAACATCCTATTAAACGGCATAAAACTGAGGACTTTCTACCTTAAATCAGGAACAAGACAGGGTTGTCCACTCTCTCCACTCTTATTCAACGTGGTGCTAGAAGTTCTGGCCAGAGCAATCAGACAAGACAAAGAAATAAAAGGCATCCATATCGGAAAAGAAGAAGTAAAGCTATCACTTTTTGCTGATGATATGATCCTATACATCGAAAACCCGAAGGACTCCACAAAAAGATTATTAGAAACAATAAACCAATACAGTAACGTCGCAGGATACAAAATTAACATACAAAAGTCCATAGCCTTTCTATATGCCAACAATGAAATATTAGAAAACGAACTCAAAAAAATAATCCACGATTGCAACAAAAAAAAATAAAATACCTAGGAATAAACATAACAAAGAACGTAAAGGACCTATATAATGAAAATTACAAAGCATTGTTAAGGGAAATCGAAAAAGATACAATGAGATGGGAAAATATTCCTTGTTCTTGGATAGGAAGAATAAATATAATCAAAATGGCCATATTACCCAAAGCAATATACAAATTTAATGCAATTCCCATCAAAATCCCTATGAGATTTTTTAAAGAAATGGAACAAAAAATCATCAGATTTATATGGAACTATAAAAAACCCCGAATAGCCAAAACAATCCTAAGGAAAAAGAATGAAGCTGGGGGCATTACAATACCTGACTTTAAACTATATTATAGGGCCACGATAATCAAAACAGCATGGTATTGGCAAAAAAATAGACACTCAGACCAATGGAACAGAATAGAAAGCCCAGAAATAAAACCACATATATATGATCAAATAATCTTTGATAAAGGGGCCAACAACACACAATGGAGAAAAGAAAGCCTCTTCAACAAATGGTGTTGGGAAAACTGGAAAGCCACATGCAAAAGAATGAAACTCGACTACAGCCTGTCCCCGTGTACTAAAATTAATTCAAAATGGATCAAAGACCTAAATATAAGACCTGAAACAATAAAGTACATAGAAGAAGACATAGGTACTAAAATCATGGACCTGGGTTTTAAAGAACATTTTATGAACTTGACTCCAATGACAAGAGAAGTGAAGGCAAAGATAAATGAATGGGACTACATCAGAATTAAAAGTTTTTGCTCAGCAAGAGAAACTGATATCAAAATAAACAGACAGCCAACTATATGGGAACTGATATTTTCAAACGACAGCTCAGATAAGGGCCTAATATCCAAAATTTACAAAGAACTCATAAAACTCAACAACAAACAAACAAACAATCCAATAAAAAAATGGGAAGAGGACATGAACAGACACTTCTCCCAGGAAGAGATACAAATGGCCAACAGATATATGAAAAGATGCTCAGCTTCATTAGTTATTAGAGAAATGCAAATCAAAACTACAATGAGATACCACCTCACTCCTGTTAGATTAGCTGTTATCAACAAGACGGGTAATAGCAAATGTTGGAGAGGCTGTGGAGAAAAAGGAACCCTCATTCACTGTTGGTGGGACTGTAAAGTAGTACAACCATTATGGAGGAAAGTATGGTGGTTCCTCAAAAAACTGCAAATAGAACTACCTTATGACCCAGCAATCCCTCTACTGGGTATATACCCCAAAACCTCAGAAACATTGATACGTGAAGACACATGTAGCCCCATGTTCATTGCAGCACTGTTCACAGTGGCCAAGACATGGAAACAACCAAAAAACCCTTCAATAGAAGACTGGATAAAGAAGATGTGGCACATATACACTATGGAATACTACTCAGCCATAAGAAATGATGACATCGGATCATTTACAGCAAAATGGTGGGATCTTGATAACATTATAAGGAGTGAAATAAGTAAATCAGAAAAAAACAAGAACTACATGATTCCATACATTGGTGGAACATAAAAATGAGACTAAGAGACATGGACAAGAGTGTGGTGGTTACCAAGGGTGGGGGGGGGGGGAGGGAGGACATGGGAGGGAGGGAGGGAGAGAGTTAGGGGGAGGGGGAGGGGCACAGAGAACTAGATAGAGGGTGACGGAGGACAATCTGACTTTGGGCGAGGGGTTTGCAAAATAATTTGATGACAAAATAACCTAGACATGTTTTCTTTGAATATATGTACCCTGATTTATTAATGTCATCCCATTACCATTAATAAAAATTTATTAAAAAAATAAAATAAAATAACCAAAATTTATAAAGAACTTGTAAATCTCAACACCAGAAAGACAAACAGTCCAATCAAAAAATAGGCTAAAGAAATGAATAGACACTTCTCCAAAGAGGACATACAGATGGCCAATAGGCTTATGAAAAAATGCTCAACATCACTAATTATTAGAGAAATGCAATTAAAACCACAATGAGATATTATCTCACACCGGTCAGAATGGCGCTCATCAACAAAACAACACAGAATAAGTGCTGGTGAGGATGTGGAGAAAAGGGAACCCTGCTGGTGGGAATGCAGACTGGTGCAGCCTCTGTGGAAAACAGTATGGAGATTCCTCAAAAAATTAAAAATCGAACTGCCTTTTGACCCAGCCATCCCACTTTTAGGAATATACCCCAAGGACACCATGGAACGGTTCCAGAAGAAGAAATGCACCCCCATGTTTATGGCAGCATTGTTCACAATAGCGAAGATCTGGAAACAGCCCAAGTGTTCGTCAGAGGACGAGTGGATTAAAAAGCTTTGGTACATATATACTATGGAGTACTACTCAGCCATAAGAAATGATGACATCGGATCATTTACAATAACATGGATGGAACTTGATAACATTATACGGAGTGAAATAAATAAATCAGAAAAAACTAAGAACTATATGAACCCATACATAGATGGGACATAAAAATCAGACTCAGAGACATGGACAAGAATGTGATAGTAACAAGGGTGGAGTGGAGGGGTGCGGAGGGAGCGAGGAAGTAGAGGGAGGGGGTAGGGGGAGGGGAGGGGCACAAAAAAAACCAGATAGAAGGTGACAGAAGACAGTTTGACTTTGGGTAAGGGGTATGCAGCATAATCAAATGTCAAAATAATCTGGAGATGTTTTCTCGGAACATATGTACCCTGATTTATCAATGTCACTGCATTAAAATTAATAAAAATAAGATTAAAAAATTGCACATATGAAAAAAGTCTCAAAGATTCACAAACCCCATGTAGACAGTAGCTGATCTTGGTGTTCCCTATATCTCCTGAGTGACCCCAGGCCTGACACTGGGGTCAAATGTGAATCTAGACTATCCTGGTGAATACCACTAACTCTGTAGCCTGCTCCCAGTGACTTCCTGAGATCCAGCCCTAATCAACTCATGCATTGCCCATGGCTGTTTTAGTAGATGTGTTTTGTGGGCAAATGGTATGTGGGGGCTGGCCTCAGTGTACTCTGTGCATCTTTCTGAGCAGCACCAGGCCTGTGACTGGTGGCTGCCAGCCTTGGTTTGCAGTGTGGCTTCTTCTAAGCACCTTTGAAACCAGCACAGGCAGCTGCCAACTGCATATCTCTTTGTAGCTCCTACCAAGTAGCCCCTGGATGTACAGCCATTGGCTGAACCTGGCATGCACCTGAGCATCTTCCAGGGGGCTCTTGAACCAGCAAACCTGGTGGGCAGTTTCAGACCAAAACAGAGTAACACCACATTTGCCTCAAAAGTGGTTTCAGCAGAAACCAGAGTTCCACTGGGGTGAATTCTGCTCCATAAGTTTAGGCCTTCCACAATAGCGCATTGGCTACAGTCACAGCCAGTCCTCAAATGAGTTAGCCTGAAGGCTAAACCCACCAACTGACATGTCAAAAGGAATCAAGGGACAACTCACACAAGGGACACTCCAGGAGTACCTGGCTCCAGTGATCAGGGGACTGTACAACTGGGCCTCACAGAACACCTACTCACAGATCAACCTGCTAATATGAAGAGATGTAGAAGATCTACCTACATAGAAACAAACACAGGGAGGCAGCTAAAATGAGGGCTGTGTTTCAAATGAAAGAGCAGAAAAAAACTCCAAAGAAAATAAACAAAATGGAGTCAAGCAACCTACCAGATACAGAGTTCAAAACACTGGTTATAAGGACGAACTTAGGGAAAGAACAGATAAACTCAGTGACAACAAACAAAATGATAGGAAACATAAAAGATGTAGAAACCATAGAAAAGACCAGTCAGAGTGAAACATACAAGGAATCAACAACAGAAGCAGAAGATTAAAACAGTGATTTACAAGACAAGGTAGAGGAAAACACTCGAAACAATAAAGAGCAAAGGGAAAAAAAAAATGAAAATAGTTTACAAGACTTCTGGACATCAAGTGTAATAACATTTGCATCATAAGGGTACCAAAAGAAGAGAAAGAACAAGGAATTGAAAACCTACTTGTATAAATAATAACAGAAACCTCCTTAACCAGGCAAATGAAAGAGACATACAAGTCCAGGAAGCCCAGAGTTCCAAACAAGATGAATCTAAAAAGGCCCACATCAACACGCATCAAAACTCAACTGCCAAAATTAAAGACAGACAGAATCATAAAAGCATCAAGAGAAAAGCAATTCATTATCTACAAGGAGGCTCCCACAAGACTGTCAGCTTATTTCTAGCCAGAAATGTTGAAGGCCAGAAGGGATTGGCATGAAATATTCCAAGTGATAAAAAGCAAGCACCTACAACCAAGACTATTCTACCCAGAGAGGTTATCATTTAGAATCAAAGGAGAGATAAAGAACTTCCCCTGCCTGACCAGGAAGTGGCGCAGTGGATAGAGCGTCAGACTGGGATGCGGAAGGACCCAGGTTCGAGACCCTGAGCTTGCCAGCTTGAGCACGGGCTCATCTGGTGTAAGCAAAGCTCAGCAGCTTGGACCCAACGTTGCTGGTTACTCGGTCTGCTGAAGGCCCACAGTCAAGGCACATATGAGAAAGCAATCAATGAACAACTAAGGTGTCACAATGAAAAAACAGATGATTGATGCTTCTTATTGCTCTCCATTCCTGTCTGTCTGTCCCTATCTATCCCTCTCTCTGACTCTCTCTCTCTGTCTCTGTAAAAAAAATAAAAAATAAAAAAAGAACTTCCCAGAGAAGAAGCTAAAGGAATTCATCACCACCAAACCAGTACAAAAAGAAAAAATGTTAAAGGGACTACTTAAAGAGGAAGGGATGGGGAAAAATATCACAAATATGAATAATAAAATAGCAATAACTACATACCTATTAATAATAGCTATATACGCTAGTCTCAAATAATTAGCCTCACCAGCTACTTTTTCCAAGCAAGTGTCCAATAATAAAGAATTATGTACTTGGCTCTTCATGAAGGTCATGGAACTGATTGTCATCAATACCTTGTTATTAATGAACAATTGATTGTGTTCTGTTATGAGCCCTGTGTTAAATGGACTGACCACAAATTTTGCTGACTTCTTGAAAGGTTCTAAACCACTTGCCGTCTCTTAGCTACCTATTAATTCTTCACCCTAGACTTATTTAATCCACTTAGAGCAGCAGTTCTCAACCTGTGGGTCGCGACCCCAGTGGGGTCGCCTAAAGCCATCGGAAAATACATAATGCATATCAGGTATTTACATTCCAAATCATAACTGTAGCAAAATTACAGTTATGAAGTAGCCACCAAAATTATTTTTTGGTTTGGGGTCACCACAACATGAGGAACTGTATTGCGGGGTCACAGCATTAAAAAGGTTGAGAAGCACTGACTTAGAGAGTGGTTCAAAATGGAAAATATTCCCATTATATTACTACAACAGTCCTACTCACCGATGTTCCAACAGCAATCAAAACTGAATGACAACAGTAAAGCACACACAACACGCACAGGGGACAGACCTACAGCACCCAGCTCAGGTGAACAAGGAGCCTGTGCCACGAGGCTCCACAGCACACCTACTACATCAGGCCACTCTTCCAAGACTGAGATACTGAGCAGCTCTGCCTAGTACGCAGAAGGAAACACAGAGATACTTCCCAAATGAGGAGACAAAGAAATATGTCCCACCTGAAGGAACAGGGTGAAAAAAGAACCGAACAAAATAATAAAAAAATGGAAGCAAGCCATCTGTGAGAGACAGAGTTCAAACCATTTGTTTCAATGATGCTCAGTGTACTTAGAAGAAAGAATAGATGATCTCAGTGAGGACTTCAATAACAACAACAGAAGAAAAGTACAAAACATAAAAAGAATGCGTCAGAAATAAAAAATACAGTAACTCAAATACTAAATAGACTGGATGGATCAACAGAATAACAGAAGAAGCAGAGGAAGAAAACCAATTTGGTAGACAAAGTAGAAGAAAATATCAAATCAAAACAGAAAAATGGGAAAATAAGCTGAGGGTAGTTTAGGGGACCTCTGGGACACTATCAAACCTAACAACATTCGCATTCTAGGAATACCAGAAGAAGAAAATAGAGAACAAGTGATTGAAAACCTATCTGGGCCCTGGCCGGTTGGCTCAGCGGTAGAGCGTCGACCTGGCGTGCGGGGGACCCGGGTTCGATTCCCAGCCAGGGCACATAGGAGAAGCACCCATTTGCTTCTCCACCCCCCCCTTCCTCTCTGTCTCTCTCTTCCCCTCCCGCAGCCGAGGCTCCATTGGAGCAAAGATGGCTCGGGCGCTGGGGATGGCTCCTTGGCCTCTGCCCCAGGCGCTAGAGTGGCTCTGGTCGCGGCAGAGCGACACCCCGGAGGGGCAGAGCGTCGCCCCTGATAGGCGTGCCAGGTGGATCCCGGTCGGGCGCATGTGGGAGTCTGTCTGACTGTCTCTCCCCGTTTCCAGCTTCAGAAAAATACAAAAAAAAAAAAAAGAAAACCTATCTGAAGAAATCATGACTATAAACGCCCTGAACTTGATGAAGAAAATAGACATATATGTCCGGGAAGTACAGAAGTTTCAAAACAAATTGAACCTAAAGAGGCCCACACCCAAGAATAACATAAGTAAGATGCCAGAAGTTCAAGAGAGAGACCCCTAAAAACAGCAAGAGAAAGACAATTAGTTACCTACAGGGAAGTGCTTATAAGATTGTCAGCTGATTTCTCAAAAGAAACTTTACTGGCATAAATATTCAAAGGACCTATAAACAAGTATCCACTATGCAGCAAGGCTATCATATAGAGTCAAAGATAAAGACCTTCCCAAACAAGGAAAAGCTCAAGGAGTTCATCACTACCAAACCAGTATTACAAGAGATGTTAAAGCAACTCCTTTAAGAGGAAGAACAAAAAGACCGAATATGTGAATAATACAATGAAAATAACTACATACCAATCAATATGAAATTGCTTTAATTGGAGATGGATTAAATGCCCCCATCAAAAGACATATGAATGGATAAGCCCTATAATATATTTATGTTGTCTACTAGAGACATACTTCAAATCAAAAGACATACACACCCTGAAAGTAAAGGGATAAAAACGGTTATGAAAAAGGACCGGGTAGAAATACTTTTTTAACTGGCATTTATTGGGGTGACCCTGGTTAATAAAATTAAACAGCTTTCAGGTGCACAATTCTACAACATATTTCTGTACACCTATTGTGTGTTCACCACCCCGCCCAAAGTGAAGTCTCTGTCCACCGCCATTTCTTCCCCCACCATTTTCCCAGCAGTCACCTCGCTATTGTTTGTCTAAGTGAAATTTTCTCTTTTTTCGGAGGGGGGGGGATAATCTGTTGCTCAATCTCTCCATCCCCTTCACCCAAATCCCCACCCCCAACAGTTGTCAGCCTACTTTCTATCTTTGAGTCTGTCTAATTTGCTTGTTAGTTTATTTTGTTCATTAGACTCCACAAGTCAGTAAAATTATATGGTATTGGTTGTTCTCTCACTGGTTTATTCCACTTAGCATAATGCTCTCTAGGTCCATGCGTGCTGTCATAAAAGATCAGATTTTATGTCTGATGGCTGAGTAGTAATATAATGTTATAGTAATTAAATATATAGAAATATAAAAAACAAAAATGTGGAAGATACATAAAAGTAGTTAAGATATAATATTAAAATTAATTAAGAAAATTAAAGTTATGCCATCTGGATAGGAGCTAATATAGTGTGTGCAGATGTGATAAACAGACTCTGATTTTCAAGTAGGGCCCAGTTAGTGTGTGTGAAGTTATACATAGATAAGAAGTGGCTTGATGTCATAACTTTGTAAGTTAACATAAATAACAACATATTAAAAAGCGGTTAGATGTAACATTTTAGTAGATTAACATTAAAGGGGTTCCCTGTAAGGAACTTCCAAAAAGGCGGTTTGAGGTGATAATCCTGTAGATTGACACCTGTTAGAAGGCGTTGGCCAGAAAAGGTACTAAAGCTGAGGGGCCCCCCGATTTAGTCGCCCAGACTCCAACATGAACGTGAATTGTCTCCACGCTGCTCTGAGCTCTGACCAAAGACAGCTGAGAGGAGCACGCTGACTGGGCCCCCTTAAGCTGTACCCAGGCACACCAAAAGGATTTGTGAGTAATAAATTGCCTGTGTGATCCTTGAAACTAAAAAAAAAAAAAAAAAAAAAGAAAATATTCCCAAGAATCACAGTCACATTCACCTGTGGTTACCAGTGAATCCAGTCCTTGAAGGGAACTCTGTTACCCTTGAAAAATTCTTACCCTCTCTATCAGTATTAATGGAGGTCATTGTTCCAGTGAGACCATCCCTGAGGTGGACATGTAATCTTGCTAGATCTTTCATCCCGTTCAGTCTAACACACTCTGCATGAGGCTGTAAATGCATAGTTACTTCTTTTTGTGAAAGTTCAATGCCAAAATAGGACTAGAGTTGCTCTTAAAATAAAATTGCAGCCTGACCTGTGGTGGCGCAGTGGATAAAGCGTCAACCTGGAAATACTGAGGTTGCCAGTTCAAAACCCTGGGCTTGCCTGGTCAAGGCACATATGGGAGTTGATGCTTCCTGCTCCTCCCCCCCCCTATAATAAATAAATAAATCTTAAAAAAAAAAATAAAATAAAATAAAATTGCAGAATTACTCTGTTTTTTAGGGACTGACACTCTGCTTAATTTGCTTCATTTCTTTCTATTTTTCCTTTTCCTCACTTTTCACTCAACATTTCTTTATTGAGTGTCTATTATGAGCCAGGCACTGTTGTAAGGGTACAGTAGGGAACAAAATATACAATGATATCCCCAATTGACACTGAAATTAAACACACAGTATTTACAAATAATGGTTAAGTGCTATATAGGCAACAAGGTGAAGGAACAGAGTGTGATGAGGCAGGTGTAGGGTGGAAGTTATCTTTGTAGAGATGTCATTTGAAAAAAAGTCAGATATCAAGCAATCTGGAATTAGAACTTTCTGGGCAGAAAGAATAATAGGCAAGGCACGCAAGCCAGCAACAAGCCTGATGTGATTCACAGAAAGCAGCCAGTGTGGCCAGAAAAAGAGATAAGAAGGAAGGTTGTCATGAGGTCTTAGATGAAGGCAGATACCAGTTCATTCAAAACCATTGGAAGAAGATTGAGTTTTTGAGAATTCATTAGAGAATTTTAAGTTAAAGGGTGACTTAACATGTTTTAAGAGATAGCTGCCTGCTTTGTTGTTGGTGATGCTGTAAGTAGAAGCTAGGAGCCAGGAAAGCAGTGAGGGTGGGTGAGACTACCTGTGAGTGGTGCAGGCATTTGAGAAGTGATATGACACTGTATAAATTTTGGAGAAAGAGGCAAAGGACTTGCCACTTAGTAACGGTACAACCTTGGTCAGGTTAATGCACTTCCCTTGGCCTTAGTTTTCCCATTTGCATAATTGGGATGATACTCATGTACCTATCACATCATATTCTTCTTTAATTGCATTACTATTTACTTCATGTAAAGTGCTTCTAACAATTTAGAGCAAATAGCAATCAATAAGTAAATCAGTCAATACATTTCTATTTTAAAGCTATTATTCTTATTATTGGATATAGAAAGGGAAAAATCAAGGATAACACCTAGGTTGGGAACTGAATGACATAGCTTATTGTCTTTGTGCATAAGTAATACCTTTAGAGTACATTTGAGAAGTGGAAGCCCTTAATCAAATTTTGCTATGCTTTGATGACAAACTGATGACTCACTTAACTTTGCCTCTCTTCGCCTTCTAATCTGTAAATAGGTCACATGCTTCCTACCCCTACGTAATAAACATCAATTAAGATCTGAAATCAGGCCCTGGCCGGTTGGCTCAGCGGTAGAGCGTCGGCCTAGCGTGCGGAGGACCCGGGTTCGATTCCCGGCCAGGGCACACAGGAGAAGCACCCATTTGCTTCTCCACCCCTCCGCCGCGCTTTCCTCCCTGTCTCTCTCTTCCCCTCCCGCAGCCAAGGCTCCATTGGAGCAAAGATGGCCCGGGCGCTGGGGATGGCTCTGTGGCCTCTGCCTCAGGCGCTAGAGTGGCTCTGGTCGCAACCTGGCGACGCCCAGGATGGGCAGAGCATCGCCCCCTGGTGGGCAGAGCGCCGCCCCTGGTGGGCGTGCCGGGTGGATCCC
The DNA here is from genome assembly GCF_036850765.1 of Saccopteryx bilineata. Classification (NCBI taxonomy): domain Eukaryota; kingdom Metazoa; phylum Chordata; class Mammalia; order Chiroptera; family Emballonuridae; genus Saccopteryx; species Saccopteryx bilineata. Next base: position 111,518,881 of record NC_089495.1, read on the forward strand.
GGTCGGGCGCATGCGGGAGTCTGTCTGACTGTCTCTCCCTGTTTCCAGCTTCAGAAAAAAAAAAAAAAAAAGATCTGAAATCAAATTGCATACTACACCTAACAGTCTGTGTATCTCTCAATAGAGAAGTTATTAGTGAACAAGGTAAAAATATCTGACTTGTGAAAAAATAGATGTGGTTTTCAATCTATGGTTTATAATATGTTCAGTGACTATGCAATTTCAAGTATCTTAGTGTATGTGTTTATTTATATCTAATGTAATGTATAATGAGAACAAAAGAAAAGGGAGAAAACCAGTTATGTTGGAGTATTTTCTGATCAGATCATAAGACTAAAAGACTGATTAAAATTGACACAGAAGCCCTGGCCGGTTGGCTCAGCGGTAAAGCGTCGGCCTAGCATGCGGAGGACCCGGGTTCGATTCCCGGCCAGGGCACACAGGAGAAGCGCCCATTTGCTTCTCCACCCCTCCACCGCGCTTTCCTCCCTGTCTCTCTCTTCCCCTCCCGCAGCCAAGGCTCCATTGGAGCAAAGATGGCCCGGGCGCTGGGGATGGCTCTGTGGCCTCTGCCTCAGGCGCTAGAGTGGCTCTGGTCGCAACATGGCCACGCCCAGGATGGGCAGAGCATCGCCCCCTGGTGGGCAGAGCGTTGCCCCATGGTGGGCGTGCCGGGTGGATCCCGGTCGGGCGCATGCGGGAGTCTGTCTGACTGTCTCTCCCTGTTTCCAGCTTCAGAAAAATGAAAAAAAAAAAAAAAAAAAAATTGACACAGAAAAGACAAGTTCAATGAAAGATCTAGAAGCTTTCTTTACTGTGCACACTAAAAGAATAATTTGAATGTTGTAAAAAGAAAAAGGATTAATGAATACAGAAACCCACGTAATTATCTCAGAAAGGATATTTTGAGTCAATGACCTATTCTTAAAAGTTGTACAGGTTTGGGTCCTAGCTCTAAAGAGCATCTTGGTTGCTTCAAAGTTTTGGCAATTATGAATAAAACTGCTGTTAGGACCCATGTGCAGATTTTTGTGTGGACAAAAGTTTCAGCTCTTTTGGGTAAATAACAGAGTGGGATTGCTGGGTTGTATGGTATGAGTATGCTTAGTTTTGTAAGATACTACCAAAATGTTTTCCAAAGTGACTATAATATTTTGCATTCTGACCACCAATGTATGAGAGTTCCTGTTGTCCCACATCTTTGTTAGCATTTAATATTGTCAATGTGGCCCTGGCCGGCTAGCTCAGTGGCAGAGCATCGGCCTGGTGTGTGGATGTCCCAGGTTTGATTCCTGGTCAGGGTACAGAGGAGAAGCACCCATCTGCTTCTCCACCCCTCCCCCTCTCACTTCTCTCTCTCTTTCTCTCTCTGTCTCTTTCTCTCTCTCTCTCTCTCTCTCTCCCCCCCCCCTCTTCCTGTACCAAAGCTCAATTGAAGCGAGTTGGCCTTGGAAACTGAGGATTGCTCCATGGCCTCTGCCTCAGACACTGAGGAGACCGGTTGCTGAGCAACAGAGCAATGCCATAGATGGGCAAAACTTCACCCCCTAGAGTGCTTGCCAGGTGGATCCCAGTCAGGTCACATGCAGGAGTCTGTCTCTCTGCCTCCCCTCCTCTCACAAAATAAAAATATTTTTTTAAAAGTATTGTCTGTGTTTCAGATTGGGCCTTTCTAATGGGTTTGTAGTAGTGTCTCATTGTTATTTCCCTGTGGAGTATCATTTTATATGCTTATTTGTCAACAACAAACAAACAAAGAATCCAATAAAAAAATGGGAAGAGGATATGAATAGACACTTCTCCCAGGAAGAAATACAAATGGCCAACAGATATATGAAAAGATGCTCATCTTCTTTAGCTATTAGAGAAATGCAAATCAAAACGGCAATGAGATACCACCTCACACCTGTTCGATTAGCTGTTATTAGCAAGTCAGGTAATAGCAAATGTTGGAGAGGCTGTGGAGAAAAAGGAACCCTCATACACTGTTGGTGGGAATGTAAAGTAGTACAACCATTATGGAAGAAAGTATGGTGGTTCCTCAAAAAACTGCAAATAGAACTACCTTATGACCCAGCAATTCCTCTACTGGGTATATATCCCCAAAACTCAGAAACATTGATACGTAAAGACACATGCAGCCCCATGTTTATTGCAGCATTGTTCACAGTGGCCAGGACATGGAAACAACCAAAAAGCCCATCAATAGATGACTGGATAAAGAAGATGTGGCACATATACACTATGGAATACTACTCAGCCATAAGAAATGATGACATCGGAACATTTACAGCAAAATGGTGGGATCTTGATAACATGATACGAAGCGAAATAAGTAAATCAGAAAAAACCAGGAACTGTATTATTCCATACGTAGGTGGGACATAATACTGAAACTAAGAGACATTGACAAGAGTGTGGTGGTTTCGGGGGGGGGAGGGGGGAATGGGAGAGGGATAGGGGGTGGGGAGGGGCACAAAGAAAACAAGATAGAAGGTGACAGAGGACAATCTGACTTTGGGTGGTGGGTATGCAACATAATTGAACGACAAGATAACCTGGACTTGTTATCTTTGAATATATGTATCCTGATTTATTGATGTCACCCCATTAAAAAAATAAAATTATTAAAAAAAAAAAAAAAGTATTGTCTATGTTTCAGATTGGGCCTTTCTAATGGGTTTGTAGTAGTGTCTCATTGTTATTTCCCTGTGGAGTATCATTTTATATGCTTATTTGTCATCTGTATATTTTCTGTGATAAGGTTTTTTTTATTTGTTTGTTTTTTATTTTTCTGAAGCTGGAAACGGGGAGGCAGTCAGACTCCCGCATGTGCCCGACCGGGATCCACCCGGCATGCCCACCAGGGGGCGATGCTCTGCCCATCTGGGGCGTCGCTCTGTTGCAATCAGAGCAATTCTAGCACCTGAGGCAGAGGCCACAGAGCCATCCTCAGTGCCCGGGCCAACTTTGCTCCAATGGAGCCTTGGCTGTGGGAGGGGAAGAGAGGGACAGAGAGGAAAGAGAGGGGGCAGGGTGGAGAAGCAGATGGGCGCTTCTCCTGTGTGCCCTGGCTGGGAATCGAACCCAGGACTCCTGCACGCCAGGCCAATGCTCTACCACTGAGCCAACTGGCCAGGGCCTGTGATAAGGTTTTTGCTGAGATGTTTAGCTCATTTTTAATGAGCTTGGTTTTTTGTTATTGTTGTTCTGACTTTTTTCAGTCTCAAGACAGTTTCGGCATGTATTTCATTTCACTTGATTGAGTACATCACATTTATAATAGGTATATCAGTTATACATCTGTACACAAGGAACACACACATTGGGAGAAATAACAGAGCCTCCTACAAAATGATCCTGATCTGTGCCTGCTTTCTCTGCCCTTGTTGTGTTTCTAGGTAAGTGTGAAATCGGCTGGGCCTACTACTGCACAGGAGCAGGTGCTGCCACTGCCATGCTTCTGTGCACATGGCTGGCTTGCTTCTCTGGCAAGAAACAGAAGCAGTACCCATACTGAGAAGGAGCCACCAAGAATAAACAGAGGAGAAGATGGGTGGAAGAGGTGTGGAGGTATTGAAGCATCGAGTTACTTTCAACAGGTGAAATAGTGGTTCTGATTCACCCAATGCTAATGAAATGAAACCAATGGAATCAGAAACATTATATAATGTGGAAGGGCTGGACAAGATTTGTAAAAGAAATGAGAGCATGGAATGATAGAAAGAAAGTGGACCAAAGCCTAAAAGCATTGTAGTGGTATTAGGTGTTTCTATTCCACAGAGTATTATTACTGTAGAACATATATGCAGGCAAAAGGAATCTATATATGCAAACAAGAGTTTTGGATTTTTTTTAAGATAAGGACTCAGATAATCAAAAGGGCTAGTAGAAACAGTATTATGTTGGGAAGCAGGGTAACCTGCAGATGTTCCCTGTAGGTCATGGCGCTTCTGAAAGCACACGAGCACATAGAGATATATGCATTCACACACGTGTCCATGCACAAACATATAAATTGTCGCAAGGACCATACATGAGGCTTAGCTGTGCATTTTCCTGTTTTCTTTTTAGTATACTTTTAAAATACTGTATTGTCACTTTATGAAGCATACATTAAACCTAATAAATGGACCAATAAAACACTCTATCAGTATTTTATATATTCTGCATAAACTCTTTATACCCTCAATATGTTTTGAGTGTTTATGCAGACCTTTAGAGGTAAGCCTTTGTATTTCAATATTATTCAAAAATGTGCTATATTTCTCTGAGTAGCTTCTGCTGTGATATTATGAAGTAATGGGGCACATTTCTGTCCGTTTTTCAGTCATTACTCTTGTTTTCTTTTATTATACTGTGCTGTACCACATTTATTTCAATACTCATTTTGTAAAAGACAAAAAAGTGTTATTTTGTTGTCTGTGAATAAATTCTCTCTTTGTTCAATAACTCAATGAGTCATATAGTGTTAATTAAGTTACCTGGCTTGCTTCTTTAAGTTCTTTAAGCTATAGCCTTTCAACTCTAACAATCCTGTAACTTTTTCTTTTCCTTTTAAGGCTTCACATTAATTCACATGATAATTATCGAACCAGGTATTGTTCTAGACATACAAGATATTAACCCTTTGAGTAGTATGAATGTTCATGTATGTCCTTATGCCTCTTGACCATCCAGAGTACGATCGATTTATTTTAAAAATGTGTAAGGTAACATTAAAAAAAGGTAAATGTATGTTCTTCTTGTTTCCATAAATTGGTTATCAAACAAACATGATTGTAAGTTAACAAAACTGTAACTGGAACTAATTTTATTTTTTGAAAAAAAACTCACTCCCAGGGGTCAGTGAGCATGAAAAAAACTCACTACTCCAAGGGTTACAGGTGAGTGTAAAATAATTCCTGTTTTTAACTTAAATTCTTTGCAACCAGAATTCTAACTTCTTATTCATTGCATTTTAATCATGACCAAATTTGAGAGAAGAATTTCATGTTTATTTTGGCTTAAGCTTGAGATGCACTGCATTCAGATAGGGCAGTGAGAGCCAGGTCATACATGGTCCAGGAGGTGTCAGGGCCCAAAGTCTCCTGGACGATGACAAAGTCGTCACAAGCTGTGAGTGACTGCTGCTCCTTCACTTCCTACTTGTGCTATATTTCTTCAGTACTTCTGTGCTGGTGAAGTTCCTCTTTCAGGAATTGTGGCCATTTGAGAAAGATTAGCTTACACTCCTGATCTCAGTCTTAACAAAAAAGAAAGATTTAGACCCTTTCATGACTCCGTGACAGAGCCAAGTGTTACAGGAGCCAAGATTGCATACTGAATAACGGATGGAGTTATTGGCAAAGTTGAGTTATCGTATCAAATCCTTAAAACGTCCATTACAATTAGTTACTAAATGATATACTTTCCATATTTGAAAACTGAGTGTTCCAGCTACTTATACATACAAAACTGTATTTTCTGTTCTCTTTATATACTGTATTTATCAATTTAACTTGAGTATCTGAGTATTGTGCTTTTCTTCTGGAGCTTTAATCACCCAGGGTGAGGATTCCTGGAAGAACAAACAATACAAGAATCGGCCAATAAAATTCTGGGCTTTTCTGAGGCTTTGTTGCTATGGTAAAAATCACTCTCTTCTGCAATGCTTAATTCATAATGAACTGAATGTCATTTGATTGGGTCTTGTTCACTGAGCAGGGGATTCTCTACTCTGTTGCTCCCTGCATAGGGAACAGAACATGGCACATTGCTTCCTCAATTAGGCCATTATTTTCATGTATGGCTGGTGCTTTTAAAAAAAAAATTTTATGACAATCTTCTGTTGGAAGAGTATTATGACTTCTTAGCTCCTATTATCAAATTGGAGTCCTCTATGAAATTCATTAAGGTCTAATTTCTTCAACAGATTTAATGACAACATTATCATTTTTATTAAGTCCTTATGATTTTATACATTAGTGAACCTCACTGGATTGAAAAGTTGATTTCTCTGACATGATGAAGTCAAATGATAAAACTTGACAGCTCAAATTCTGACTAGTCATATTTATTATTACTATTATTATTGAGAGCAAGCAAAAGATATTTATTCAGAGCTTTTATAACAAGGTGTGATGCCAGTGGCCGAGGCCAGGCAGGTCCACATTGGATTCGGGCAGATGGTAGAGGAACTGCCGAGCTGGAAAACGTCGGGCCATTCCCGTTTATTGGAGGCTCACAGGACAAGCAAGCAAAAAAGCAACAAAAGGGAAAGAGCTAATAAAGAAAGAAAAATCTGCTATTCGCAGTAAGGGCCAGAGAACACGGAAACCGCACCTAATGGTGGTGGGAGAGCAATCGGGGAGAATCGCAGCCCAGGGGAAGCACCCACAGCCTTATGTAGACTATGCACACGTGCCTCTGCCGCGTGCTCACGCACTGATCAAGCAAAGTGCTTGCAACTGGTAAACCCGGGAGCAAGCCTAACACAGCTGCCCCACATTCCACCCCTTTAGGGTTGCTGGTCTCACAATCTACACGACAGGTTTCTTCCGTGATGGTTCCTGTGTGAGGAGTGAGGTACATTACAAAAACCAATACAGTACAATCTACAGCCACAGAATTACACAACACAGCTATGGGCGAAATGAGAGAATGGTCAGTGGCACCAAAAGAGGCAAATCTTTCCCTTCTGGCAGAACACAGGCCAGAGTTCTGTCTGAAGACAGCACAGTAGCACGTATCAAAGGCTGCCCTGGGCGGGCATACCAAACCTTACTGGCCTGCACACTGGGATCTGATGGTTCTATGTGTAATAAAATGGGAGAACTCATTATGGGCCATAAAGAAATTACAAAGAAACCCTTCATAATGCTGTCCCCCTGAGCACTCAAGGGTTAATACACTTCTACCTTAGGCAGCCAGGTGCTGGTTGCCCAGGGAGTCAACTGAAAGTCTACCTCCAGCCCCCTACCCCACAGTGCCAACAAGGCCACCCATCATAGGTGGGGGCCTGTACAGTCCAGAGCCAAGTTCATTGAAGTTGTTGGTCTTTAAGGAGGGCTGTTGGGGCAGGGAAAACCTTGTTGCCCTGCTGTCCAAAGCTGGGCTTGAGCAAAGCATCCTTGGTGCATATCGGCAACTAGGTGGGAGCAGCTGCCTGGTGCAGGAGGGCCTCCACCAGAGCCGGGCACCACCTTTGAGGTCTCTCATTCAAAATCAGAAGTATTGTCCACAAGCAGCATGTCCATCCAGTAAAGGAGCCAGTGCCACCCTCCTGTCGCAGTCCCTTCTTTAAGAGTCCATTGTACTGCTCAATGATACAAGCGGCCTGTAGGTGGGAAGGGACATGGTACTTCCAGTCCACCCCGAGGTCTGGAGCCCATTGCCTCACCATAGATCCTGTGAAATGGGTACCATCATCAGTTTCAAGGACCACCAGCAGCCCATATGCAGCACTCAGGTGGTCCAGAGCCTGTATGACTATTCTTTGGTCTGGGTTACGGGCAGGGTAAGCAGCAAGCACACTGGTGGCAGTATCTACACAAGTGACTGCATATTGGTACCCGTCTGACGTTGGCAAGGGTCCAGTAATGTCTATCTGCCATCGTGTCAGTGGAACACGACCTCTCTGGATCTGTCCAGGTAAGGCCAGTTTCTCCGTAGGTGCTCCTTGGAACATACTGCACATTAATCACAAACTGCAAGTACCTCTGCATAGAACACAGGCAAGTTCCTCACCTTAACCGTAGGCCACATAGTTTTCTGTCCCGCATGGGGCAGGCGCCGGTGTAGCCACTGCGCCACATCACCTGCCGGTGCAGTCTCCAACCATCGTGCCCTCGCCAAGTTGTCTGCCTCATCATTCCCAGGATCAGCTAGAGGGGCACGCCATGTGACATGGTATACTTTTACCTCTTTCTGGTGTCCTCTTTCCCATAAGTCCTGCCACATGGTCTGACCCCATAGCAGACGATGCATTACCATCCACTGGTTAATGTGTCAAGTAGCAATCCAAAGAGTCAGTTTACAATAGACTGCCCAGTTGTCAGTGCAAATCACCAGAGGTGAAGGTTCATTATGGGCAACTAACCATATGGCTCTCAATTCTGCCCACTGGCTATTTGACCTGTACCTGTGTCCATCCTAATAGTCTCAGTGGCCTGATGAAAGGCTATAGCCGTCCATTTGGCAGATTGGCTCCTGCCGAAACCATCAGTATACCAGGCATCCTAAGGGATGGACATCTGCCCCACTTGATAGAGACTGACTTCAGGTTCTGCCTCCTGAGCCCCAGCTGCACCTGACTCTAAGGTCACATAGGTGACTGGTCCCAAGACTTCCTGCAGTTCTGCCCTCAATGGGTTGGTGCTAAGAGCACAGTGTTGTTGCAGGTAGGCAGCTCACTTGGCCAGGGTGGAGGTATGGGCCGTACCACCGTGAGGTTTGATTGCCCAATCTCTCACCCATCCTGCAATTGGGTATGTTGTCTTGACCATAACTGGTGTTGTGGTTGTAATACTCTCAGTGGCCAGGAGGGCAGTATACACAGCTACCAACTACTTCTCCACTAATGAGTAACAAACTTCAGCACCTTTCCACAATTGGGACAAAAACCCAATAGGTTGCCTTAGGCCACAAGCCCCATCCAAACCCCTCAGGGGGTTACATGGACTTCAAGATCACAGGGCCTGACAGGATCAAACACATTCAAGACCTGTTCCACCTTGCCAGCTCTCTTAGCTGCTGCAAATGCACCTTGTTCTGGCTCAGTCCTATCCCAGTGAACCTCCTTCCAAATAAGGTGAAATACAGGATGCAGTACCTGAGCTAAATGGGATATGAATGCTCGCCAATACCCCAACAGACCTAGAAATTCCTGTAACTGCTTTATCATAGTTGATTTTATCTATAACTGTGTCAGGCATAACTTTTGTCTTTCCCAACCAGACAACTCCCAAGAACTTAACCAATAACCCAGGGCCTTGTAATTTGCCCTCATCGACCGATCACCCAGCCACGCGCTTTTATATGAGATAGCAGGGCAAGGACTGCTTGCTCCAATTCTGGAAAAGAGTCACTGGTTAGCATAATGTCATCAATATAATGATACATATGAACTGCCTCTGATTGTTTCCATTTAGCCAGGTCAGCAGCCACCAGCCCATGACACAAGGTGGGGCTATGCAAATAGCCCGGTAGTAATACTGTGAAGGTCCATTGCCGCCCTTCCCAAGTGAAGGCAAATTCGTCTTGACTCTCTGCAGCTATATCAATAGAGAAAAAGGCATTGGCCAATCTGCCACAAAGTGCTATGTCCCCAACTCATGGCTTACGGTGGTTCTCAAACTTTTTGAAGTCAGGGCACATTTAAAATCCTACAAATAATTGTAGTTGCACTATATACAAATTTCTGAGAAATATGTTATAATAATTAAGTCAAATATTAAAGAAAAAAACAAAGTCCAACCATGCTTTTATGGTGATTAAATAAAATAAATATGACAAAATTAAATTTATTCTGACAAAAAACATTTTTATGTTACATTTTTTGAGTTATGCTTTTTTGAATTCATAAAAAAGAGGGGTTAAAATTTTTTTTTTAAAAACGACAGTTGCTCCGGAGTTGGGTCGCGTGCCCGCCTGCCTGCACGCCTCTTGCTATGGGGGGCACTGAGAGCAGCGAGGGTCGCAGGGTGTCCTTAGGAAAGGACGAGGAGGAGCGGGTCTGGGTGCTACAGGGTGTCCGGGTGAGCGGGCCGCGGGCGGGTGCGACGAGCGAGCGCGGCCGGGGCAGGGCGGGCGTGAGGGCGCCTGAGGGTGCGGAGGACGGGCCAGCCTTCAGGGAGGTGCGGGCGTGTAGCGGGTGGCACCCCTAGATAGCGGAGCACGCCTACTCCGCGGAGGAGAGCATCTCTTCCTCCACCCACTGAGAAAGGTGAGGCTCAGGAAATGCCCGGGGTGCCCCGTGCAGGGCGAGGGCTCCCACTCCCCTGGCATCGGGGGAGGATGAGTGGAGAGCGAGAGGGGTGGCGAGGCCGTACTCAGCCCCGGGGGCCTAACTGTTACAGACCTCAGCCGGTGCCACCACGTAGCCACTGCGTGCGTCTTGTTAGTAAACAGGAGATGCTTCCAGTCCTGGACCACACAACAGCCCCCTTCCTAACTAGAGGCTCTGGGCTTCTCAGCCCTGTCACATCGTAAACCTTCCCCCTAAACACTCTAAGCAAGGGTTTTAATGAATGCCTAAAGCATTTAAGGTGAAAAGGAATGACACAACCTTGTTTTACAAAGCTATATTGCTGACCTCTCTGTCCAAATCGCATGCCAGTTCCCTCGCCAATCCCCCTCACCCCCCAATTCATTCACTAGCCTCAAGACCTCGTCCCAGCAGATGTCAGCTTGCTGCAAGCACAGGACCTCTGCATTTACTGTTTTCTCCTCCCCAGTTTTTCCCCCCTTTTAGCTAGTAAAAACCAGTGCATATGTTACTAAAATTATATATCCTCTAATTCTGTTGTAATAATGATTGTATTGGCAAACACCTAAATGTTTTACTGATTGAATTTCATAAGCAACAATATAGGATAATAAAAACATTCTAATTTCATTTGAAACAAACAACAACAACAAAAAAAAAACGACAAAGAAGTTATCTTTTGATATATATAGATACATTCTTAGTAAGAAAGATTTAGTAAATTCAGCAGGTCCTGGCACAAATGTGTTAATTTTTTTCATTCTTGTGTTTATGAGAAACATGAGCCTGATGTGTCCTAGCAATTTTTTCAATGTTTGGGCATATATTTGAAAGTCATACTCTCATTTCCTTGTCAATACATTGAAGAATTCCTCTCTTTTTACTCTTAATTGTGTTGAGTGCAGAAAACCCCCACCATACAGATCATCTTAACTTTACACCAAACAAAGGATAGAATAAATTTGCCTCCAGTCTTTCCGGGGAACATGGGGGGTAGTGTAAACAATCCAGCACCACAGCTTAACAACCTTTTGCAACCTAATCAGGCAAGTGAGGTGGGAGGTTGGGCAGACTGTCAGCTTACAGACAATTCCCCACACCTTGTCCCCCAAAAATCTAAACTCCAAAATCCCTGTTGGTTTTTTGGTCCCCAACAGGCACATATCTCTCTGGAATACCATAGGGCTCACCTGGAAATCTTCTAGGGCACACCAGTGCACCCTGGCACACACTTTGAGAACCACTGGCTTAACTGATTCATCACGTTAGCTATTGAGGGTACAGCAACATGCAAAGGTGGAACAACTATATTAAGTTCCCTATAATCCACTGTCATACACCATGTTCCATCTGGTTTACACATAGGCCACACTGGGGAGTTGTAAGGGCTGTGTGCCAGCTGGATGATTCCCCACCTTTTCTAGTTTGAGGATCATCCCAGTGATTTCTTCACAGCCACCTGGCAGGCGGTAATGCTTCATGCTAGACATAGGCTGGGGAAGAGTTAATGGCAAGGGGGAATGTGCTGCGTGTCCCTGCAACACTGCCTTCATGACCTGACGCTCAGGTGGAACTCCCTGGCTGTAGTTTCCAACCGCAGTCCTTGTAAGACATCTACCCCCAAAATATATTCAGGAATAAGGGATACATATACCTTATACAGCTTAGGAGGCAGTCTTCCTATCCCCAATGGAATAGTTATTAGCTTCATTTGAACAGTTTGGTCCCCATACCCATCAGTGGCCACTGGGGTCCCAGCAAACCATTCTGGGTTCCCACAAAGAAGGCAACATCCTCCACCTGTATCCACCAAGGCCAATACCCGTTGTATATTAAAATGGGACCAGTGGATAGCCTGTTCCATGGGGGGGGCCTCTGGTCCCCACCCATCCCTGTTAGATGGGTCCCTTGGCCTTTCCCCTATTCAAACTGGAACAGTGCGTCTTAGGAGGGGTTCTCCTCTTCTTCAGTGGTCTTCATCATATAATCTTGTAACCATGCTGCCTGCGCAACAATTGTTTTTTTGGTAGATGCTGGGGCCATTATCTCAGTGGCCGGAATCTCCATCCTGGTTTAAGCTGCTGCCAAAACTCCAAAAGAACCTTATTATGCTTGCCATCCAATTTCTCCCTATCTGCCCCAGCTACAATTAAATCTACCCACATCTGTGTTCAGGTAACTTTCACAGGCCCATTCCTCTTGCTAGTCGGGGGCTGGGGGCAGCACAGGCAGCAGCCCTCACAGCTTTGTGATTCTGTGCTACCTCCAGCTTCCCCAAATCTGCTACCACCTGGGTAACTGGGTTGATAGGCTGTCCCTCACAGGGGCTCAGGATAGTCACTAATGACCCAAAAAGGGCTGATGAGGCACTGCAGAGGATAAGATTTCACATCCTGGCTGTAAACACTTCCTCCTCTGGTTCACAGGACCCCAGGTTGAAAGCAGCATTTTCATACCTAGTTCCCAAAGAACCTTTACTAACTCGCTATGGCATTGCCACTGACTCACGGCCTTCGGTAAGTCCCCAGCATTCTGCCAGACTGTGTGAACGGCAGCCATCACCCATTCTACTAAGGTATGGTTTCTTGGTTTTTCCTGTTAGTTCTGAAGACGCTGCCTCAAGGAGGAGTGTGTGGCAATGGCTGCCAACTTCTCTATCTCTGTTCCAGAGAGCATGATGCCATTCACCCCTATGTCCCACAATCTCAGTAACTAGGCTGCCAGCGGCTCCATGGGTTTTTGCCTGAAATGTGCCCCCAACTCCGTCAGCTCTGCCTGGGTGTAGGGCTGGACCACAGAGTACTCCACTACCTGGGGAAGAGGCTGTGGTTGCTTCTGAGGGACTCTTTGCTGCTGGGATTTTTATCTTCTTGGTGACTATTGTCTGGACTCTGATTCTGAAGATAGTAGTTGGAGCCCAAGCTTCCCTCTTAGAAGAGGAGGAGTGGGACACGCCTACTCCCACCGACCTAGAGCCACTCCCCTGGCAGCAATGCAGCTCCATCTCCTGTGCCCGCTTCGGCCTGCGGCTGCTGGCTCTCAGCCTGAGCTGACTCTGAGCTCCTGAACTCGACTCTCGAGCTTCTGAACCTGCAGTTGTTTCTCCAACAGCCGTCACTGCCAACTTCAGCTTCCAGGGCAATCTGCAACTCGTGAACCCACAATTCCTTCTCCAGAGACCACTCTAGCTCCAGGCACCACTGGCGCTCAGCCTGCACCTCACAATGCAACTCTCAGACCCAGTCGGTCTCCCTCTACAGTGCTGGATCCAGTTTACACTCACGCTGGTTCTCAGCCTGCAGTCTGACTTGCAATTCTCAGATCTGCAGCTCTTTCTCCAGTGACCATTCCAGCTCGTACCATTGTTGCCTCGGTCCACAGCTCATCCTGGAACTTTCAACTTCCGGCGCATCTCACACAGAGATCATGGTTTCCTCTCACAGGGCTGTAAAAAACCCGAGGCTACAGCCCCCAAAAGGACAGCCACAGGGAACCATACACTGGAGAATAGCGACCACTCCTCTACCCCACCCTTCAAGGGTGTCAACAGCTCCATACCGATCTGCTCCAAACCCTGTCCACTATGCCAGATGTAATGCCGGTGGCCGAGCCAGGCAGGTCCACATTGGATTCGGGCACAAGGTAAGAAACTGCAAAGCTGGAAAGCGTCAGGCCATATCCGTTTATTGGAGGCCTCAAGGACAGGCAAGCAAATTAACAACAAAAGGGAAAGAGCTAATAAAGAAAGAAAAATCTGCTATTCGCAGTAAGAGCAAGGGAGCAAGGAAAACCGCACCTCATGGTGGCAGGAGAGCCATCTGGGAGAATCACCACCCAGGGGGAGTACCCATAGCCTGATACAGGCTGTGCACACGTGCCTCTGCCCCGTGCTCAAGCACTAATCAAGTCAAGTGCTTGCAGCTGGTAAACCCACGCGCAAGCTTAACACAGCTGCCCCACACAAGGGTGTCATTCATCATCACTTGTGTTTGGCGGAGGCAGACGAAGTGGGACATACTTATAGTGGAAAAAAAGAGAAGGCTTCAGGTATACCCTGATTGGAACATTAACTTGAGGAAGCTGTAAGCAGGCTAACTGGAAACAGTCTGTACTACGCGACTGATTAGAAAAAGATATTTGGCTTTTTTGTTGTTAGTCCTAAGTTGAAAGTGGGTACAAAACTAAAAAATAAAAAATAAATGACAATTATTAATCAAATCTTGATTGGTCTGGGCCAATTGCTACAGGGTTACTATTTGATTTCCTGAGTTGGTCACTACAGACAGTAGGTTGGTTTCCTGGACAGGTTTCTGTAGGTCGTGGCTGACTTTTATTATTATATATAATTTAGTTGTTACCCATTTTTTCATTAAGCTCTCACCTGTAGCACCATTTGATTAGATGGCTTATAACATGTTTTGCAACAAGACTGCAAATGCATATTTCTATGTACTTCCCACATAATAATTGAACAGTGATTACTCCTTTTTATTGATGGGCAATTAAAAGAACACTTTTTTTTTTTTTCCTAATTTTTTTTTTCTTTTTTTTTTTTTTTTCCTAATTTTTTTTTTTCTTTTTTTTTTTCTTTTTCATTTTTCTGAAGCTGGAAACAGGGAGAGACAGTCAGACAGACTCCCGCATGCGCCCGACCGGGATCCACCCGGCACGCCCACCAGGGGCGACGCTCTGCCCACCAGGGGGCGATGCTCTGCCCATCCTGGGCGTCGCCATGTTGCGACCAGAGCCACTCTAGCGCCTGGGGCAGAGGCCACAGAGCCATCCCCAGCGCCCGGGCCATCTTTGCTCCAATGGAGCCTTGGCTGCGGGAGGGGAAGAGAGAGACAGAGAGGAAAGCTCAGCGGAGGGGTGGAGAAGCAAATGGGCGCTTCTTCTGTGTGCCCTGGCCGGGAATCGAACCCGGGTCCTCCGCACGCTAGGCCGACACTCTACCGCTGAGCCAACCGGCCAGGGCCTAAAAGAACACTTTTTACCAGATTAATGACCACCTACCAATACAGCTAGTGCTCGATTTACAACCATGATTGGTTCTGACAGACTGTGTAACACGATTTGGTCGTAAGTTGAGTAGGCTATATGTATAGTACTGTGAAATGATGTTATAAAAATCTTTAAGTCATATTTTATCATAATTTTTTTTCATTATTGTTATATATAATAATTTTCTTTGTTCATTTTATGCCATTTTTATCATCTCTACAGCATTTTGTTTCTTATTTTTACATTCATCAGGTTTAAGTAAAACACTGCATTATCAGTACAACTGGTTTAATATTTGCAAAGACAATTTCCTCTTGGTAGGCATCTTGGGAGGGGTTTGATGAAAAATATACAAGACACAAAACACAAATTGCTGTTCCGAGTCTGGGATAACAGTTGAAATGGTGCATTCAGAGATGGTAGTGCTGCCTCGGAAGCTGATCCGCACTGTTGTATGCCCAGCTGGGCAACGTTTGCGCTGCCAGACGCAGAGCAGTCGTGGCCAGCGATTGCGGTGGTAAAGTTGAATGGTCATAAGTTGCATAGGTTGTAAGTCGATCTATATTTGTACTAGATATTGTGGTAATTTCTTTCAACAAAACATGGAACAACAACATGCTAAGGAATCTTGCTACAGTACATATCCTTTTTAAAATTTATTCTTATTCAATTTATTGAGTTGGCATTGGTCAATAAATTTATATAGGTTTCAAGTGTACAATTCTATAATACATTATCTGAGCATTGCATTTGGTGCTCATCATCCAAAATCTAGTCTCCTTTCTTCACCATTAATTCCCCACTTACCAACTCTTACACCTGCCACCAACCATCCTCCACATCTGTGGGGCAGCTGTGTTAGGCTTGCTCTCGGGTTTACCGGCTGCAAGCATTTTACTTGATCAGTGCGTGAGCACGCGGCAGAGGCACGTGTGCATAGTCTACATAAGGCTGTGGGTGCTTCCCTGGGCAGCAATTCTCCCAGATCTCTCTCCCGCCATCGTGAGGTGCAGTTTTCCTTGCTTCCTTGCCCTTAGTGAGAATAGCAGATTTTCCTTTGTTTATCAGCTCTTTCCCTTTTATTGTTTATTTGCTTGCCTGTTTTGTGAGCCTCCAATAAACAGGTATGACCTGACACTTTCCAGCTCTGTAGCTTCTCTACCATCAGCCCGAATCCAATGTGAACCTGCCTGGCTTCGGCCACCAGCATTACACCACCCTTTCCTCTTGTAATCACCATACTGTTGTCTGTGTCCATGAGCTTTTTTGCTGTTGTTTGCCTTAATCTCTTTAAGCATTTCACCCAGCCCTCCACCCTCTGACAATTGTCGGTCTGTTCTCTGTCTGTGTTTGTTTCTATTTTGTTTGTTTATTTTGTTCATTAAATTCC
Organism: Saccopteryx bilineata; assembly: GCF_036850765.1. Classification (NCBI taxonomy): domain Eukaryota; kingdom Metazoa; phylum Chordata; class Mammalia; order Chiroptera; family Emballonuridae; genus Saccopteryx; species Saccopteryx bilineata. The sequence goes on from NC_089495.1 coordinate 111,535,239, forward strand.
ACATATAAATAAACTCAAATGATATCTGTCTTTCTCTGACTGTCTTATTTCATTTAGCATGACACCCTCTAGCTCCATTCATGCTGCTGCAAATAGTAATATTTCCTTTTTATTTTATTTTTTTTCCCAAAGTTAGAAGTGGGAGGTAGTCAGATAGACTCCCGCATGTGCCCAACCGGGATCCACCTGGCATGCCCACCATGGGACAATGCTCTGCCCATCTGGGGCTCTGCTCCTTTGCAGCCAGAGCCATTCTAGTGCCTGAGGTGGAGGCCATAGAGCCATCCTCAGCGCCTAGGCCAACTTTGCTTCAATGAAGCCTTGGCTGCGGGAGGGGAAGAGAAAGATAGAGAGGAAGAAGAGGGGGGGGGAGAAGCAGCTGGGCGCTTCTCCTGTGTGCCCTGGCCAGGAATCGAACCTGGGACTTCCACACATGGGCCAATGCTGTATTGCTGAGCCAACCGGCCAGGGATAGTAATATTTCTTTTTTATATGACCCATTGTGTAAATGTACCACAGCATTTTTTTCATTCATCTTCTGAGGACAATCGGGCTGCTTCCAAATCTTGGCTATTGCAAATAATGCTTCAATGAACATATATTTTTTTGAATCAGTGTTTTCGGTTTCTCCAAATAGATTTCCACAAGTGAAATTGCTGGATCATAAGGCAGTTTTATGTTTAATTTTTTGAGGAAGCTCCATACTGTTTTCCACAGTGGCTGCACAAGTCGGCATGCCCATCAACAGTGCACGAGGTTTCCCTTTTCTCCACATCCTTACTAACACTTGTCATTTGTGGATTTACTGATGATAGCCATTCTGAGAGTTTTGAGGTAATATCCCATTGTTATTTTAATTTGCATTTCTCTGATGGTAATATTGAGTATCTTTGCATATGTCTATTGGTCACGTGTATGTCCTCTTTGGAGAAGTGTCTATTCAGGTCTGTGGGGAAACAGCTGCGTTAGGCTTGCTCACTGGTTTCCCAGCCACAAGCACTTTGCACAATTAGTGTGTGAGCATGCAGCAGAAAGCCATGCAAGTGTCCCTATGAAAAGCTATGGGTGCTTTCCCTCGATAGCAAGTCTCCCAGGTTGCTCTCCTGCCACTGTGAGAGTGGTCTCCTGAATCAGCCGCCACCATAAGGGGCGGTTTCCCTGATCCCTTGCCCTCCACTGCAAAGAGCAATTTTCCTTTGTTTATTTGTGTAATGCCAGTGGCCGAGGCCAGGCAGGTCCACACTGGATTAAGGCAGACTGTAGAAAAACTGTGGAGCCAGAAAGGGTTGGGTTCTTCCTTTAATAAAGTCTCTCAATGGTGCACAAGCACACAGGCAGGGGAAACTGCCTCTTAAGCAAACAAACAGCAAAATGGCCCCTCACAGTGGGAGGCAGGCAATCCGCAATCCCCAATGTCTCTTAAATAGGCTGTGCACACTTGCATTTGCCAGGTGCTTACACACTGATCAAGCAAAGTGCTTGCAGCTGGTACATCAGCAAGCAAGCCTAACACAGCTTCCCCACAATTTGCTCACCTGTCTCTGTAAGCCTCCAATAAATGGGAATGGCTCAATGCTTTCCAGCTCTGCAGTTCCTCCACCATCTGCCCAAATCCAGTGTGGACCTGCCTGGCCTTGGCCACTGGCATCACAAGGTCCTTTGCACAATTTTTAATTGTTTTGGGGTTGGTTTTTTTTTGGTGTTGAGTTCTTTGAGTTCTTTATAAATTTTGGATAGTAACCCCTTATCAGATGTATCATTGGTGAATATGTTCTTCCATTCAGTGAGTTGTCTTTTCATTTTGTTGATGGTTTCCTTTGCTGGGCAAAATTTTTTTAATTTGATGTAGTTTCATTTGTTTGTTTGTTTGTTTGTTTCCCTGGCCTGGGGAGATCTATCAAGTACTATATTATTTTATATAAGAGACTAGAGCACCTGTGGGTTTTGGTATCTACTGGAGTCATGGAACTAATCTCTCATGGATACCAGGGGAGACTGTTTTAAGTAATTCTTCAGAAATTTAGCTGTGGTGGCAAGGGGGGTTTCGGGGGCAGGGGGTGGGGGAGTTTCTCTTCAATGGATATTAAATTACAGTTTTGGGTGACGTCAGAGAAATGGCACCATGAGGGGAGCTCCTGATACCTCTCCCTGAAATTTCAACAAATTCAACAACTAAAGACAGAAAAACAATCACAGGAGCAACTGAAATACACATACATCAAACAAAGGTACAACTGTGTAAAAAGGTGGCTGAATATATAATCCACTCTTAAGGAAATAAGACAAAGAACAGAGTATTCCACTTTCCTCACTGATTTGAGCAAGGGCTGCTTAGACTTGGAACTGAGAGGAAGAGAGGGCTGGAGGCACAGAAAGAGCGGGGCTAGGGCAGAGACGTTCAAGCCTGGGAGAAAGTGGGCCAGCGGCTCAGCCCACACAGAGCTAACACCAGCGGCAGACCCTGGCAGAGCTGGGAGAGCAGTTGCCTTGTTTACTCCCAGTATCCCGGTCGGCGAACACAGGCAGTGTGCAAGTGGATCCACCTTGCACTTCGGACGTGGGCACCCGCGTTCCCAAACAGAGGGGCTGGGTGGAAGACTGTCAGTAGTGGCCCTCTGCATGGGCTGAGACTAGAGTTTCTGTATAATCCTGGCTTCCCAAATAACAACGCAGGAAGTGCACCATTATGCCCAGTCCTGTCCAGGAGTGGCACCTCTGCCAGCCATACAGGCTAACAAAGCACATTCCTGGGAAAGAGAACTGCAGAAGTGCTAGGGGGAAGGGCACCCAGGCAGCATGCAGGCAGCTTGCAGGCAGCTTGCAGGCAGCCTCTGGAAAGCAGACCCATGGAATGCTAAGAGGAGCCTAATCTGCAGTCTGCTCACTGCCCGGCTGCCTTACACTAGCAGCTCTGGCTGACAAAGCCTTCTTTCCCAGGCCTGCAGTTTACACAGATGCAGAGAAGGAGCTTGATAGTTCTTAGGGCCTCTTGCTCTGCAGGCAGTGGCTGGGGCAACTTCATAGCTGGGTCCCCAGGCTGCTGATTCAGGAAGGAGAGATTTAGGAAGAGGCTCAGGGAAAACAGACTCTCCCATTGTCAGAGCCTGCAAACACTAATAAGCCATGCCTGCCAATGGGACTGAAGCCTAGTTTATGTCATCACCATAGCAACACATCAACTGTAAATCTCTGCCTAAAAGTGCCACAGGAGCAGAAGCTGGGGTACAGCACCACCAGCCAAAAATAGAGAAAAGAAAGAAAAAAGAAGAAGATAACCTCTCAAAATCAGAAAAAATATACAGTTTTTATAACGTTTTCCTTTTTTTTTTTTTTTTGTATTTTTTATCTTTTTTTTTTCTTCCACCTTGGTCATTTTATCCTCTTTCTGTTTTATTCTTTTTTTTTCATTTTGAACTTTATTACCCATAGTTGTTACATTTCTTATTCTTTTTTTTCCTATGAGTGTTACATTCCAAAAAACTTAACTAAATTTTTCTCTCTCTCTCTCTTTTTGTTTCTTCTTTTCTCTTTCACTTTTTCTCTCATTTGAATCTCATTCACAAACAAATTATTCTGGATTCAAATTTTTTCTTTGTGGCATTTTTGTGTGCTTTTTACTTCACTTTTTATATCTTTAGCATCTCCCCCAACTCCGGCTATCCATTCTATGTAGTTTTTGTTCCACTTAATACAATAGAATTTTCATTTTTCACGAATTTTTTCTTTTTTCTCTTTTTTTTCTTCTCTTCTCATAAACTATTTCTCTCATTTAACCATCATTTACAAACAAATTATTTTATTCCTGATCCAAATTTTTTTCTTGTGGCATTTTGTGGGTTCTTGCCTAGTTTTTTGCCTCTTTGTCATTCCCCCCCAACTCAAGCCCTCTGTTCTACATATTTTTGTTCTACTTAGCACAATAGAATCTTCAGTTTTACACTGCATTTTCTCAAAAAAATTTTTTTTCTCATCAACTCTTATTAGTGTTAACAATACCACTCTCAAATGTCACTATAGAAAAAGAAATCAAATATCATGGATACAATAGACAGAGATGTAGCTCAGATAAATGGGAAAAAATCTACAGAAAAAAATTTCAATAGCTTGGAAACATTGGAGATAAATGAAAGAGAATTTAAAATTGAAGTCCTAAAAATGCTCAGGGATATACAAGAAAGAACCGAAAGGCAATTTAGGGATCTCAAAAAACAATTCAATGAACAGAAAGAATACATCACCAAGAAAATTAAAACTTTGAAAATGAATCAAACAGAGATGAAAAACTCAATTCATGAACTAAAAAAATGAGGTAACAAATTTAGCCAATAGAACTGGCCAGATAGATAAGAGAATTAGTGACATAGAAGAGAGGCAACTGGAGGCACTACAGAGAGGAGAGAGACTCACAAATTTTTAAAAAATGAGGAATCCCTACAGGAATTGTCTGACTCCATCAGAAAGAGCAACATAAGAATAATGGGAAACAAGAATATCACAAGCTTGTAGAAAGAGCTAAAGCCTCGAATTCAAGAAGCAAACAGAACACCGAGTTATCTTAACCCTAACAAACCTACTCCAAGGCACATCATAATGAAATTGACACAAACCAATGACAAAGAAAAAATTCTCAAGGCAGCCAGGGAAAAGAAGAATACAACATATAAAGGAAGGCACATTAGATTATCAACAGATTTCTCAACAGAAACTCTACAAGCTAGAAGAATGTGGATCCAATATTTAAAGTTCTAAAAGAGAGGAACTTCCAGCCAAGAATACTATACCCATCAAAACTATCCTTCAAATATGAAGGAGAAATAAAATTATTCACAGATACAGAAAAGATGAGGGAATTTATCACCAGAAAACCCCCACTTCAGGAAATACTAAAGAGAGTTTTCTGACCAGATACAAAGAACAAAAAAAAAAAAAAAAACTACAAGTAAAAGCTCCATCATGAACCCAATAAAAACAAGATTAATCTGTGACTATAAAAACAAAAAAGGGGAGAGGACAAAGATTAATAGTAGCAAAGAAGGATGGAGTACAGAAGCACTCATGAAATAATGTACTACCACGAACACGATATGTATACTTTTCATTACTTAATGGTAACCACCCCTGAAAACACCACCACAGAAGCACATGGCTTGAAAAAAGAAGTAACAGAGGAAAGAAGTATGGATTACAACCAAACAAAAACAAATGATAGAAAAACAAGAGAGAAGAACCAAACAAGATACAAAACTATCAGAAAGCAATATATAAAATGGCAATAGGAAATCCTCAAGTATCAATAATTACATTAAACGTAAATGAATTGAACTCACCAATAAAAAGACAAAGAGTAGCAGAATAGATTAAAAAAGAAAATCCAACTGTATGCTGCCTACAAGAAAAACATCTAAACTACAAGGATAAAAAACAAATTCAGAGTGAAAGGTTGGAAAATAATACTCCAAGCAAATAACATCCAAAAAAAAGCAGGTGTAGCAATACTCATATTTAACAATGCTGACTACAAGATGGTAAAGGTAATCTGAGACAAAAATGGTCATTTGATAATGATAAAGGGGACATTGAGTCAAGAAGACATAACACTTCTTAATATATATGCACCAAACCAAGGAGCACCAAAATATATAAGACAGCTACTGACTGACCTAAAAACAAAAACTGACAAAAATACAATCATACTTGGAGACCTCGATACACTGCTGACAGCTTTAGATCATTCATCCAAACAGAAAATCAATAAAGATATATTGGCCTTAAATGAAATACTAAAACAATTGGATATGATGAATATCTAAAGGACATTTCATCCCAAACTGCTAGAGTATATATTTTTCTCTAGTATACATGGAACATTCTCAAGAATCAACCATAACTTGGGCCACAAAAATAACATCAACAAATTCAGAAAGATTGAAATTTTACCAAGCATATTTTCTGATTAAAAAGCATTGAAACTAGAATTCAACTGCAAAAAAGAGGTAAAAAAAAACCCACAAAAACGTGGAAACTAAACAACATACTTTTAAAAAACGAAAGGGTCAAAGATGAAATAAAAGCAGAGGTCAAAAGATACATACAGTCAAATGAAAATAGCAATACGACATATCAGAATCTCTGGGATGCAGCAAAAGCAGTAATAAGAGTGGAGTTCATATCACTACAGGCCTATATGAACAAACAAGAAAGAGCTCAAGTAAAACACTTAACTTTACATATTAAGAAACTAGAGGCCCTGGCAGGTTGGCTCAGTGGTAGAGCATCGGCCTGGCATGCGGGGGACCCAGGTTTGATTCCCGGCCAGGGCACATAGGAGAAGCGCCCATTTCCTTCTCCACCCCCCCTCCTTCCTCTCTGTCTCTCTCTTCCCCTCCTGCAGCCAAGGTTCCATTGGAGCAAAGATGGCCCGGGTGCTGGGGATGGCTGCTTGGCCTCTGCCCCAGGTGCTAGAGTGGCTCTGGTCACGGCAGAGCGACACCCTGAAGGGGCAGAGTATCGCCCCCTGGTGGGCAGAGCGTCGCCCCTGGTGGGTGTGCTGGGTGTATCCCGGTCGGGCGCATGCGGGAGTCTGTCTGACTGTCTCTCCCCATTTCCAGCTTCAGAAAAATACAAAAAAAAAAAAAAAAAGAAACTAGAAAAAGGAGAACAAAGACAACACCCAAAACCTGCAGGAAAAAGGAAAAACTAAAAATCAGAGCAGAGATATATTTCAGTGGAGAGAAAGAGCAGAGAAAAGCAGATAGTGGAGGCGACAAGATGGCGCTGGAGTAGAACGTACCAGCATCTACCTCCCAGAACCAATGTGGATTACAAACTAATTTTATGAACTATCAACTGGAAAAACCAACTTTGGACTAAACTAAAAAGGACTCTTCAACCCAGGAACGCTGAAGAAGCCACCCAGAGACTGGTAGGAAAAGCGGAAACGCGGAGAGGGCTGCCCAGCTTCTTGGAGCGAACGGCAGCAGGGGAGAGCTCGCGTGCCGGGAAGTGAGTTTAGCAGAGGGGAAAGGGCCCTTGAGCCCCAGGAACAAAGCCCCAGCCTGCAGCCCCAGAGCCCAGAAGAAGCATAGGACAGTATTTAGCTGGAAACAAGTCAGGATACTGTTTGTGAGAGAGTCTGATTTCTCAGACCCAGGATCCTTCTTAAAGGGACCACGCAGAACATCTCTCTCACAAACACTCACCCGGGGCTCCTGGAGACGGAGGGAGAGGGGGAGAGAACCACAGTAACAGGAAGAGAGTGCAATCTAGGAGGCATAGGGAGAAACATTTTTGGGAGATAGCCACTCTAACCCTGGGACGAGTCACTCCCCAAAGCTGAAGTGAATATTTCCCCCCGGAAACAGCAATACCAGCAAAGGGAAGCAGGAGAGCAGCCAAACAAGCTCCCCCGCGGCATTCAGAGCAGAGTCGCATAGAAGGAGGGAGCTTTCGGGTCTACGGTAGTGAGTCTTAGGGTCCGAGCTGCAACGCTCCCACCCACACGGCTGAGGGCGCACCGGAGAGCGGGCGGCAGCGGGAGACAAAAGCACGGTTCTGCTGGCAGGGGCGGAAGCCGGCTGGCCACCAGTGGGCTCAGGTGTGAGCTCAATCTTGCCCGGCTAGGGAGAAGGGGGCGTGCAAAAGTGGCTAAGCTCAGCTGCTGGCAGCCTGTAATCCAGCCTCCGGGAGAAGGGCGGGAAACCCAGAAAGGGTAGAAACCAGCCCCGGAGCAAGGGCAGAGGAGCACATCTCTGCCCCGCCTGTGCAACCCAGGCTTGCGGTCTGACTTGGTAGCAGGCTCCTCCCGCGGGGGTGGAGCCAAAAGCCCAGAAGAGGCGGAGTTCCGCTACGAAGCTGAGCTTGGGCACACAGCCTTTCCTGGTGGTAGAGCCAAGGCTAGCAGCTGTTCCTTGAGTGGGATCATCCTGCAAAGGCAGGGCGAAAGCTCAGAAACAGGCGGAGACCCGCAGCTGAGCAAAGGTGCTCGCCAGTGCCCTCAGGACCGAGCATAACATCACACACGGGGGCGGGGCAAAGGCCAAGGCCACCAACCCTTGTGCACCTGAGCACGTGATCACAGCCACTCTCGTGAAGAGAAAATGCGGAGGCAGAGAAATACAACACAAATAAACCAAGAGAAATCCCCAGAAAAGGACCTAAGTGAATCAGATATAACCAAATTACCAGATGCAGAGTTTAAAATAACGATCGTTAGGATGCTCAAAGATATTAGAACCACCATAGATGGCCATTACGAAAACCTAAATAAAGAGATAACAAATATAAAAAAGGACATTGAAATAATAAAAAAAGAATCAGACAGAAATGACAAATACAATATCTGAAATAAAGAATACAATGGAAGGAATTAAAAGCAGGATGGATGAAGCAGAGAATCGAATCAGTGAGTTAGAGGACACAATAAATAAAGGCATGGAAGCAGAGCAGAAAAAAGAAAAGAGACTCAAAAAGTCTGAGGAAACTCTAAGAGAGCTCTGTGACAACATGAAGAGAAATAACATCCGCATCATAGGGGTTCCTGAAGAAGAAGAGAAAGAACAAGGGATAGAGACTTTGTTCAAACATATTATAGCAGAAAACTTCCCCCAATTAAGGCAGGAAAATATTTCACATGTTCAGGAAGCACAGAGAACTCCATTAAGGAGAAATCCAAAGAAACCAACACCAAGACACATCATAATTAAATTACCAAGCGAAATGATAAAGAGAAAATATTAAAAGCTGCTAGAGAAAAACAGACAATCACCTACAAAGGAGCCCCCCATAAGGATGACTTCTGACTTCTCAACAGAAACACTTGAGGCCAGAAGGGAATGGCAAGAAATATTCAAAGTAATGCAGAACAAGAACCTACAACCAAGACTACTTTATCCAGCAAGGCTATCATTTAAAATTGAAGGAGAAATAAAAAGCTTTACAGACAAAAAAAACTAAAGGATTTCACTACAACCAAACCAAGGCTGCAAGAAATGCTAAGGGACCTGTTGTAAACAGATCAAAGGAAAAAAGAATATAGCAAAAGAGAAAAACAGTTTTAAAGAAAAAAAATGGCAATAAACAATTACATATCAGTAATAACCTTAAATGTTAATGGATTAAATGATCCGATCAAGAGACATAGGGTAGCTGCGTGGATAAGAAAACAGGACCCATACATATGCTGTCTACAAGAGACACACCTTAAATCAAAAGATGCACACAGACTGAAGATAAAAGGATGGAAAAAAATATTTCACGCAAATGGAAATGAAAAAAAAAGCTGGGGTAGCAATACTTATATCAGACAAAATGGACTTTAGAACAAAGACCATAGTTAGAGATAAAGAAGGTCACTACATAGTGATAAAGGGAGCAATACAAAAGGAAGATATAACCATTATGAATATCTACGCACCTAATATAGGAGCACCTAAATATATAAAGCAGATTTTGATAGACTTAAAGGGCGAGATCAACAGCAATACTATAATAGTAGGAGATTTCAATACCCCATTAACATCATTAGATAGGTCCTCAAGAAAGAAAATTAACAAAGAAACAGCAGACTTAAAGGACATATTAGATGAACTCGATTTAATAGATATCTTCAGAACCTTTCACCCTAAAAGAGCAGAATATACATTCTTTTCAAGCGCTCATGGGACATTCTCTAGAATAGACCACATGTTAGGGCACAAAAGCGAGCTCAACAAATTTAAGAAGATTGAAATCATATCGAACACTTTCTCTGATCACAATGGCATTAAACTAGAAATCAACCACAATAGAAAAATTGAAAAAACATTCAAACACTTGGAAACTAAATAGCACGTTATTAAACAATGAATGGGTTAACATTGAGATCAAAGAAGAAATTAAAAAATTCCTAGAAACAAACGATAATGAGCATACATCAACTCAAAATTTATGGGATACAGCAAAAGCAGTCCTGAGAGGGAAGTTTATAGCATTACAGGCATACCTCAAGAAGCTAAAAAAAGCTCAAATTAACAACTTAACCCTGCATCTAAAAGAACTAGAAAAAGAACAGCAAGTAAAGCCCAGAGCTAGTAGAAGGAAGGAAATAATAAAGATCAGAGCAGAAATAAGTGACATAGAGGCTAAAGAAACAATACAGAGGATCAATGAAACCAGGAGCTGGTTCTTTGAAAAGGTAAACAAGATCGATGAACCTTTAACAAGACTCACCAAGAAAAAAGAGAGAGGACTCAAATAAATAAAATTAGAAACGAGAGTGGAGAAATAACAACTGACACAACAGAAATACAAAATATTGTAAGAAAATACTATGAAGAACTGTACGCCAAAAAACTAGACAACCTAGATGAAATGGACAAATTCCTTGAATCATATAATCTTCCAAAAATCAATCTGGAAGAATCAGAAAACCTAAACAGACCAATTACAACAAATGAGATTGAAACAGTTATCAAAAAACTCCCAAAAAAGAAAGTCCTGGGCCTGATGGCTTCACAAGTGAATTCTACCAAATATTCAAAGAAGAACTAACTCCTATCCTTCTCAAGCTATTTCAAAAAATTCAAGAGGAAGGAAGACTTCCAAACTCCTTTTATGAGGCGAGCATAATTCTGATTCCAAAACCAGGCAAAGACAACACAAAAAAAGAAAATTATAGGCCAATATCCCTGATGAACTTAGATGCAAAAATCCTCAATAAAATATTAGCAAACCGGATCCAGCAATATATGGAAAAAATCATACACCATGATCAAGTAGGATTTATTCTTGGGAGGCAAGGCTGGTACAATATTCGCAAATCAATCAATGTGATTCATCACATAAACAAAAGAAAGGAGAAAAACCACATGATAATTTCAATAGATGCAGAAAAAAGCATTTGATAAAGTCCAGCACCCATTCATGATCAAAACTCTCAGCAAAGTGGGAATACAGGGAACATACCTCAACATGATAAAGGCCATCTATGACAAACCCACAGCCAACATAATACTCAATGGGCAAAAATTAAAAGCTATCCCTTAAGATCAGGAACAAGGCAGGGTTGCCCCCTTTCACCACTCTTATTCAACATAGTTCTGGAAGTCCTCGCCACAGCAATCAGACAAGAAAAAGAAATAAAAGGCATCCAAATTGGAAAAGAAGAAGTAAAACTATCATTATTTGCAGATGACATGATATTGTATATAGAAAACCCTAAAGTTTCAGTCAAAAAAGTACTAGACCTGATAAAAGAATTTGGCAAGGTGGCAGGATATAAAATCAATACTCAGAAATCAGAGGCATTTTTATACACTAATAATGAACTGTCAGAAAGAGAAATCAGGGAATCAATCCCCTTTACCATTGCAACCAAAAAAATAAAGTACCTAGGAATAAATTTAACCAAGGAGATTAAAGACTTGTACTCAGAAAATTATAAAACATTGATAAAAGAAATCAGGGAAGATACGAATAAGTGGAGGCATATACCGTGCTCATGGTTAGGAAGAATAAACATCATTAAAATGTCTATATTACCCAAAGCAATTTATAAATTCAATGCAATGCCAATGAAAATACCAATGACTTACTTCAAAGACATAGAACACATATTCCAAAAATTTATATGGAACCAAAAAAGAACACGAATAGCCTCAGCAATCCTGAAAAGGAAGAAAAAAGCGGGAGGTATCACACTTCCAGATATCAAGTTATATTATAAGGCCATTGTACTCAAAACAGCATGGTACTGGCATAAGAACAGGCACATAGATCAATGGAACAGAACAGAGAACTCAGAAATAAACCCACAGCTCTATGGACAACTGATATTTGACAAAGGAGGTAAGACAATACAATGGAGTAAAGACAGCCTCTTCAACAAATGGTGTTGGGAAAACTGGACAGCTACCTGCAAAAAAATGAAACTAGACCACCAACTTACACCACTCACAAAAATAAACTCAAAATGGATAAAAGACTTGAATGTAAGCCATGAAACCATAAGCATTTTAGAAGAAAACATAGGCAGTAAGCTCTCTGACATCTCTCACAGCAATATATTTGCTGATTTGTCTCCACAGGCAAGTGAAATAAAAGACAGGATAAACAAATGGGACTTTATCAAACTAAAAAGCTTCTGCACAGCTAAAGACAATAAGAACAGAATAAAAAGACAAACTACACAATGGGAGAATATATTTGACATAGCGTCTGATAAGGGGTTAATAACCAAAATTTATAAAGATCTTGTAAAACTTAATACCAGGAAGACAAACAATCCAATCCAAAAATGGGCAAAAGAAATGAATAGACATTTCTCCAAAGAGGACACACAGATGGCCAATAGGCATATGAAAAAATGTTCAACATCATTAATGATTAGAGAAATGCAAAGTAAAACCACAATGAGATATCACCTCACACCAGTCAGAATGGCGCTCATCAATAAAACAACACAGAATAAGTGCTGGCGAGGATGTGGAGAAAAGGGAACCCTCCTGCACTGCTGGTGGGAATGCAGACTGGTGAAGCCACTGTGGAAAACAGTATGGAGATACCTCAAGAAATTAAAAATCGAACTGCCTTTTGACCCAGCTATACCACTGTTAGGAATATACCCCAAGAACACCATAGCACTGTTCGAAAAGAAGAAATGCACCCCCATGTTTATGGCAGCATTGTTCACAATAGCAAAGATTTGGAAACAGCCCAAGTGTCCATCAGAGGATGAGTGGATTAAAAAGCTTTGGTATATATATACTATGGAATACTACTCAGCCATAAGAAATGATGACATAGGATCTTTTACAACAACATGGATGGGCCTTGATAACATTATACTGAGTGAAAGAAGTAAATCAGAAAAAACTAAGAACTATATGTTTCCACACATAGGTGGGACATAAAGATGAGACTCAGAGACATGAACAACAGTGTTGGGGTTACAGGGTGGGGGGAGGAGAGGGAGGGGGTTGGGGGAGGGGAGGGGCACAAAGATCATGGCTTTTCAGCATTGGCCATATTCCCCCCTTAATCTATAGACAGACAGCAAATATTTACGTATGGTGTTCCCACTATAAAGACTGCTGTCTTAGGGACAAATGCTGACAAACTATTTCAGCAGTTCCTCCTTCTTCAAAGTCTTATATGTAAACATAGAGCTCCATGTTTCATAGGACATACTCAAGCTCACTCCATGCTTCCTGGTGCTTTAGCACAAGGGAATGCCCCCCCCCCTTTTTTTTTTGTATTTTTTTTTTGTATTTTTTTTTTGTATTTTTTCTTTTATTTATTTATTTTTTGTATATTTCTGAGGATGGGGATGGGGAGGCAAGCAGACAGACTCCTGCATGCGCCTGACTGGGATCCACCTGGCATGCCTACCGGAGGGAATGCTCTGCCCATCTGGGATGTTGCTCTGTTACAACCGGAGTCATTCTAGCAACTAGGGCGGAGGCCATGGGGCCATCCTTAGTGCCCAGGGTGGATTTGCTCCGGTGGAGCCTTGGCTGTGGGCGGGAGGAGAGGGACCGGGAGGGGGGAGAGGGAGAGGGGTGGAGAGGTAGATGGGCGCTTCTCCTGTGTGCTTTGGCCGGGAATCGAACCCGGGAATCCTGCACACCAGGCCAATGACTCCGACGGGTCTACCATATCATGCTTTTTACTTAAAAAAAAAAAAATTTACATTTCTTTTGAAAGCTGATGAACAGGAGACACCAAATCTACCTTCTTTATTAGATCTAGCTAATAACACTGTTCTGTCTTTTTTCCAAATAGCTCCAGATATATGGAAAAGATTTATATAGGCGGATGGGGATCCTCAAACCCCTCAGCGAGATCTTCTGAGAATGGCTTTTAAGATACCTAGAGGCAGAAAAAGCCCAATAGAGATCAGGGGGAACTACCAGCTTTTAGGATACACCCTTAAAGGCTCCAGCACCCCAAAGGGGTCTCATAGGATGCCATCTGGGTCCTGCTTCAATAGTGGAAAGGAAGGTCATTGAGCTAAAGCCTGCCAGGCTTACACACCTCTGCTGTGAGGAAACAGGGACACTGGAAGGTGGGCTTCCCCCTCGCTCCTCTAAGGGAGGGTTCAGTCTCTTCCAGGCCTGCTCCAGCCACCTATGACCTAACCTTGCCCAGAATGCTGGGGTTTGCCACTGAAGGCTGAAGGTGCCCAGGGCCGTCGACCCCATCTACGACACTGTGGACGAGCCTAGGGTATTTCTTCCAAGAAGCAGGTAAACTGATCTCATTTGCACAAGGGCCACTTAACTATGTTTTGCCTGAATAGTCAGGTTCTTTATTCTTCCCTCAAAGATCTCTGTTGTGGGTGTTGATAGTCCTATTTTCTGCTGCTTTGCTTAATATATAGTGATTCCTTTATTCCTCCTACCTCAATGCCCCACTCATATTTCAGGCTGGGACCTACTCTTAATTTAGAGCTCTCTTTCCTCCTTTTGCCAACTTGTATTATGAATTTACCTTTGCCACCCAGCTTAGTGTATCCCAAGGTTCTCTTTACCAGGCCACAGTCACAGAGCTCCAGGGAAAAGCAACCTGGTCCCAACTCTCCAGGCAGAGGAGAACAGAAGCTCCATATCCACGCATGCTGCAAATGGCTTTTTCCAGTCTACCTGAATCATTACCAGCTAGAAGCAGCGGTCATTGGGACTTGGACATGAGCTGCAAAGTATAGAATGGTGACAACAATTCCAGTGCCATACGGACTTTTCCTGTGGGGAACTTTCCTGGACTCCTGCTCCCTGTGACAGCTCCTAACAAACTGAACTGTGGTTGGGTTGCATTTTTCAGGGATTTGGCATGGTGAGGGGGCCAACTTGGACTTGGGGAACATGTTAAGGACACTACTCATTTATGGATTCTTGCTGTATTGACCAAGAGTTTGCTTAAAGGCTTTTAATCACTGTAAAAAAAAATAGAGGACTAGATGAAGAAGATGGGGCACATATACACCATGGTATATTATTCAGCTAGGAGAAATGGTGACATTGGATCACTTATAGCGGAATGGTGGAGTCTTGGTAGCATTGTGCGAAGTGAAATAAGCGAATCAGAAAAAAACAGGAACTGCAGGATTCCATACATTAGTGGGACATAAAAGCGAGACTGAGAGGCATGAATAGGAGTGTGGTGGCTAAGGGGGGTGGGGGGAGGGAAGGAGGGAGAGGGGGAGGGGAGGGGGAGGGGTACAGAGAGAACTGGATGGAGGGTGGCAGAGGACGATCTCTCTTTGGGTGATGGGTATGCAACATAACTAAATGACAAGATAACCTGGAAATGTTTTCTTTGAATGTATGTACCCTGATTTATTGATGTCACCCCATTAAAATAAAAATTTATTTATATATATAAAAAAAAAAAAAAAGAAAAGCAGATAGTGAAGCTTCTGCTTTTCCCACATTAGCTGTTGTCCTCCTTTTCAAGGCACCACGAGGGACACACTCTCAGGACTCTTGCTGTTACCCTAGTCTTCTGTGTGAGCACCCAGTGAGGTCCACAGGGAAGAGCCTGTGAGTGGCTATGAATTCCTCTTGTGTCTGCAGCCTTCAGGGGTTCTGTATTCCCTTAGAAGCCCACCCTTGGGTTTTAGAAGTTGGTTTTAAAATTTAGTTGAATTCTTCTTATCAATGTCTGCTGATGACTGTACAAAGTAAGCAAGAGCTCGTGTTTTGTCTCTCTTTGGAAATTCTTATTTTCCCTTAGAATTTACATTAGTTGACTGCTCTGTCACTTTAACTCTCTGATGGGTTCTAGAAGGGCTATGAATCTTTAGGTTGCCTGGCTTTGTTGTTACTGTTATTATTGTTATGAAGGTGGGGTGCTCTTTCCATATTTCTGTGAAACCTCAACCACCCCTTTCCTTTTGTCTAGTTGCTTTCTACAATGTATCCCCTTTTGTTAAAATGGTATAGCCCTTGAATCTAACCACTATTTGGGTTCTCAATTTTTTTCTGTAAAGCCCTTGTGCACTTAAAAATGTTAATTTAAATAAAATATATATTTCTCTTTCTTGTTAAAAAAAAAATCAGAGCAGAAATAAACAAAATAGAGAACAGAAAAACTATAGAAAAAATTAAGAAAACAAGGAGCTTGTTCTTTGAAAAGATCAACAAAATTGACAAACCCTTGGATAGACTCACTAAGGAAAAAAGAGAAAGGATTCATATAAACAAAATCCTAAATGAAAGAGGAGAAATCACCACAGATATCATAGATATACGAAGAATTATTGTAGAATACTATGAGAAACTATAAGCCACCAAATTCAACAATCTAGAAGAAATGGATAAATTTCTAGAATACAACCTTCCTAGACTGAGTTATAAAGAAGCAGAAAGCCTAAACAGACCCATAGTAGGGAGGAAATAGAAACAACTATCAAAAACCTCCCCAAAAATAAAAGTCCAGGGCCAGACGGCTATACTAGTGAATTCTATCAAACATTCAAAAAGGACTTGGTTCCTACTCTACTCAAAGTCTTCTCAAAAACTGAAAAAGAAGCAATACTGCCGAACACATTTTATGAGGCAAACATAACCCTCATACCAAAACTAGGCAAGGACACAAAAAAAGAAAACTACAGACCAATATCTCTAATGAATACAGATGCTAAAATATTAAACAAAATACTAGCAAATCAAATACAACAACACATTAAAAAAATAATTCATCATGATCAAGTGGGATTCATCCCAGAATCACAAGGATGTTTCAACGTATGTAAAACGGTTAACATAATACACCGTATCAACAAAACAAAGAACAAAAACCACATGATCTTATCAATAGATGCAGAAAAGGCATTCGATAAAATACAACATCATTTTTGTTTAGAACACTTAACAAAATGGATATAGAAGGAAAATATCTCAACATAATAAAGGCCATTTATGATAAACCATCAGCTAACATCATATTAAATGGCATAAAACTGAGGACTTTCCCCCTAAAATCAGGAAAAAGACAGGGTTGTCCACTCTCTCCACTCTTATTCAACATAGTGCTGGAAGTCCTAGCCAGAGCAATCAGACAAGAGAAAGAAATAAAAGGCAATCATATTGGGAAAGAAGTAAAGATATCACTTTTTGTAGATCATATGATCCTATACATCGAAAACCCTAAAGACTCCACAAAAAGATTACTATAAACAATAAACCAATACAATAAGGTCTCAGGATACAAAATTAATATACAAAACTCCATTGCCTAACATATATGCCAACAATGAAACATCAGAAAATGAACTAAAAAAAATAATCCCCTTTATGGTTGTAACAACAACAAAAATACCTAGGAATAAACATAACAAAGAATGTAAAGGACCTATATAATAAAAACTACAAAGCATTGTTAAAGGAAATAGAAAAAGACACAATGAAAAGATACCTTCTTCTAGGATAGAAAGAATAAACATAGTTAAAATGACTATATTACCCAAAGCGATATACAAATTTAATGCAATTCCAATCAAAATTTCAATATCATTTTTTAAAGAAATGGAACAAAAAATCATCAGGTTTATAAGGAACTATAAAAAAACATCAAATAGCCAAAGCAATCCTAAGGAAAAAGAACGAAGCTGTGGGCATTACAATACCTTACTTCAAATTATATTATAGGGCCATGAGAATCAAAACAGCATGGTATTGGTATAAAAATAGACACTCAGACCAATGGAACAGAATAGAGAGCCCAGAAATAAAACCATATGTATATGGTCAAATAATTTTTGATAAAGAAACCAACAACACACAATGGAGAAAAGAAAGCCTCTTCAACAAATGGTGCTGGGAAAACTGGAAAGCTACATGCAAAAGAATAAAATTCGATTTAAGTTTGTCCCTTTATACTAAAATTAATTCAAAATGGATCAAAGACTTAAATATAAGACCTGAAACAATAAATTACATAGAAAAAACATAAGTACTAAACTCATGGACCTTGGTTATAAAGAGCACTTCATGAATTTGACTCCAAAGGCAAGGGAAGTGAAGGTAAAGATAAATGAATGGGACTACATCAGACTAAGAAGCTTTTGCACAGCAAGAGAAACTGACAACAAAACAAACAGACAGCCACCTAAATGGGAGATGATATTTTCAAACAACAGCTCAGATAAGGGCCTAATATCCAAAATATACAAAGAACTCATAAAACTCAACAACAAACAAACAAACAATCCAATAAAAAAAATGGAAAGAGACTTGTCTCCCAGAAAAAAATACAAATGGCCAATAGATATATGAAAAAATGCTCATTTTCACTAGCTATTAGAGAAATGCAAATCAAAACTACAATGAGATATCACCTCAAACCTGTTAGATCAGATATTATCAACAAGACAGATAATAATAAGTGTTGGAGAGGCTGTGGAGAAAAAGGAACCCTCATCCACTGTTGGTGGGAATGTAAAGTAGTACAACCATTATGGAAGAAAGTATGGTGGTTCCTCAAAAAATTAAAAATAGTACTACCATATGACCCAGCAATACCTCTACTGGGTATATACCCCCAAATCTCAAAAACACTGGTATATAAAGACACACGCAGCCCCATGTTCATTGCAGCATTGTTCACAGTGGCCAAGACATGGAAACAACCAAAAAGCCCTTCAGTAGAAGATTGGATAAAGAAGAAGTGGTACATATATACTATGGAATACTACTCAGCCATAAGAAATGATGACATTGGATCATTTACAACATGGATGGACCTTGATAACATTATACTGAGTGAAATAAGTAAATCAGAAAAAACTAAGAAGTATATGATTGCTTACATAGGTGGGACATAAAAATGAGACTCAGGGACATGGACAAGAGTGTTGTGGTTCCCAAGGGGGGAGGGGGAACAGAATGAAGAGGTGGCGGGAGGGGAGGGGCACAAAGAAAACCAGATAGAAGGTGACGGAAGACAATTTGACTTTGGGTGATGGGTATGCAACATAATCAAATGTCAAAATTGGGAGAAGACAAGATGGCGCTGGAGTAAGCGGATGTACCAACATCCACCTCCCAGAACCAAAGTGGATTACAAAATAATTTTAAGAATTAACATCTGGAAAAACCAACTTTGGACTAAACGAAGAGGACTCTTCAACCAATGAACACTGAAGAAGCCACACTGAGACTGGTAGGAATAGTGGAAACACGGAGAGGGCTGCCCAGCTCCCTGGAGCAAACGGCAGCCGGGAGAGACTCGTGTGGTGGGAAGTGAGTTTAGCAGAGAGGGGAAGGTCCTGAGTCCCAGGAACAAGCCCCAAAACCTAGAAGAGGCGTAAAGATAGTATTTAGCTGGAAACAAGTCAGAATACTGTTTGTGAGAAAAAGACTGATTTCTCAGACCCAAGATTCTTCTTAAAGGGAACACACAGAAAACCTCTCTCACAACCACTCACCCAGGGCTTCGGGGGATGGGGAGGGAGGAGAATACCAGAGTAGCAGGAAGAAAGTGTAATCTAGGAGGCACAGGGAGAAACATTTTGGGAGACAGCCACCCTAACCCCTGGGACAAGTCACTCCCCAAATCTGAAGTGAATATTTCCCCCAGAAACAGCAATGCCAGCAAAGGGAAGCAGGACACCAGCCAAACAGAGCAGAGTTGCTTAGAAGGAGGAAACTTTTGGGGCTACAGTAGTGAGTGTTAGGGTCTGAGCTGCAGCGCCAGCACCCACACGGCTGAGAGCTCGCTGGAGGGCGTGTGGTGGCGGGACATGGAGGCGCAGTTCTGTCGGCGGGGGCAGAGGCCTGCTGGCCGCCACTGGGCTCACGTGTGAGCTCAGTCTTGCCCAGCTGGGAAGAAGTAGGCGTGCAAAGTGGTCAAGCCCAGCTGCCGGCAACCTGTAAGCCAGCCTGCGGAAGAAGGGCAGGAACCCCGGAAGGGGTTGAGACCAGCCCTTGAGCAAGGGCGCAGGAGCACAACCTTGCCCTGCCCGTGCAACTGAGGCTTGTGGCCTGACTTGGGAGCCAGCTCCTCCTGTGGGGGTAGAACCTAATGCCCAGAACAGGTAGAGTTCCACTACTGAGCTGAGCGTGCACACACAGTCCTGCCCGGCCGGTAGAGCCAAGGCTAGCAGCCGTTCCACAAGTGGGCTCCTCCTGCAAGGGTGGGGCGAAAGCCCGGAAACAGGCAGACACCCACAGATGAGCAAAGGTGCTCGCCACTGCCCTCAGGGCCGAGCATAACGCCACCCACAGGGGCGGAGCAAAGGCCAAGGCCACCAAGGCTTGTGCACCCGAGCATGTGATCACAGCCACTCCCGTGAAGGAGAGATGGAAACCACAGCAACAGCCCCAGTGGGCAGGCATCAGCAACGCCCATATCCGAACGCCCTAGGCAACAACAGCAGAGGGGGTGGCAGGCCTGCAGACAAACCAGTCCTAGGGAACAGAGACCATACCCAGTGGACTTCAGGGGCCAAAACCTTCCTTTACACAGAGAAAATGAGAAGGCAAAGAAATGCAACACAAATGAACCAAGAGAAATCCCCAGAAAAGGACCTAAATGAATCAGATACAACCAAATTACCAGATGCAGAGTTTAAAATAACAATTGTTAGGATGCTCAAAGATATTAGAACAACAATAGATGGTCATTACGAACACCTAAATAAAGAGATAGCAAATATTAAAAAGGACATTGAAATAATAAAAAAGAATCAGTCAGAAATGACAAATACAGTATCTGAAATAAAGAACACAATGGAAGAAATTAAAAGCAGGATGGATGAAGCGGAGAATCGAATCAGCGACTTAGAGGACACGATAAATAAAGGCACGGAAGCAGAGCAGAAAAAAGAAAAGAGACTAAAAAAGTCTGAGGATATGCTAAGAGAGCTCTGTAACAACATGCAGAGAAATAACATCTGCATCATAGGGGTTCCTGAAGAAAAAAAGAAAGAACAAGGGATAGAGACTTTGTTCAAGCATATCATAGCTGAAAACTTCCCTCAATTAAGGCAGGAAAACATCTCACATGTTCAGGAAGCACAGAGAACTCCATTAAGGAGAAACCCAAAGAAATCAACACCAAGACACATCATAATTAAAATACCAAAGCTAAGTGATAAAGAGAAAATATTAAAAGCTACTAAACAAAAAAAGACTATCACCTACAAAGGAGCCCCCATAAGGATGACTTCTGACTTCTCAACAGAAACACTTGAGGTCAGAAGGGAATGGCAAGAAATATTCAAATAATGCAGAACAAGAGCCTACAACCAAGACTACTTTATCCAGCAAGGCTATCATTTAAAATTGAAGGAGAAATAAAAAGCTTTACAGACAAAAAAAAAAACTCAAGGAATTCACTAAAACCAAATCAAGGCTGCAAGAAATGCTAAGGGACCTGTTGTAAACAGATCAAAGGAGAAAAGAATATAGCAAAAGAGGAATATAGTTTTAAAGAATAAAATGGCAATAAACAATTACATATCAATAATAACCTTAAACGTAAATGGATTAAATGATCCGATCAAAAGACATAGGTTAGCTGTGTGGATAAAAAAACAGGACCCATACATATGCTGTCTACAAGAGACACACCTTAAATCAAAAGATGCACATAAACTGAAGATAAAAGGATGGAAAAAAATATTTCACACAAATGGAAATTAAAAAAGCTGCGGTAGCAATACTTATATCAGACAAAATGGACTTTAAAACAAAGACTATAATTAGAGATAAAGAAGATAACTACATAATGAAAAAGGGAGCAATCCAACAGGAAGATATAACCGTTATAAATATGTATGCACCTAATATAGGAGCACCTAAATATATAAAGCAGACCTTGATGGATAAAAAGAGTGAGATCAACAGCAATACATAATAGTAGGTGATTTTAATACTCCACTAACATCAGTAGATAGGTCCTCAAGAAAGGAAATTAACAAAGAAACAGCAGACTTAAAAAACATACTAGATCAACTTGATTTAATAGATATCTTCAGAACCTTTCACCCTAAAGCAGCAGAATATACATTCTTTTCAAGTGCTTATGGTACATTCTCTAGGATAGACCACATGTAAGGGCACAAAAGCGGTCTCAACAAATTTAAGAAGATTGAAATCATATTGAGCACTTTCGCTGATCACAATGGCATTAAACTAGAAATCAACCACAACAGAAAAACTGAAAAATACTCAAACACTTGGAAACTAAATAGCATGTTATTAAATAATGAATGGGTAAACAATGAGATCAAAGAAGAAATTTAAAAATTCCTAGAAACAAACGATAATGAGCATACATCAACTCAAAATTTATAGGACATAGCAAAAGCAGTCTTGAGAAGAAAGTTTATAGCATTACAGGCATACCTCAAGAAGCTAGAAAAAGCTCAAATAAACAACTTGACCCCACATCTAAAAGAACTAGAAAAAGAACAGCAAGTAAAGCCCAGAGGTAGTAGAAGGAAGGAAATAATAAGGATCGAAACAGAAATAAATGAGATAGAGGCTAAAGAAACAATACAGAGGATCAATGAAACTAGGAGCTGGTTCTTTGAAAAGGTAAACAAAATCAATGAACCTTTAACCAGACTCACCAAGAAAAAAAGAGAGAGGACTCAAATAAATAAAATTAGAAATGAGAGTGGAGAAGTAACAACTGACACAACAGAAATACAAATATTGTAAGAAAATACTATGAAGAGCCATACGCCAAAAAACTAGACAACCTAGATGAAATGAACAAATTCCTTGAAACATACAATCTTCCAAAAATCAATCTGGAAGAATTAGAAAACCTAAACAGACCTATTACAACAAATGAGATTGAAACAGTTATCAAAATACTCCCAAAAAAGAAAAGTCCTGGGCCTGATGGCTTCACAAGTGAAGTCTACCAAATATTCAAAGAAGAATTAACTCCTATCCTTCTCAAGCTATTTCAAAAAATTCAAGAGGAAGGAAGACTTCCAAGCTCCTTTTATGAAGTGAGCATCATTCTGATTCCAAAACCAGGCAAAGACAACACAAAAAAAGAAAATTATAGGCCAATATCCCTGATGAATTTAGATGCAAAAATCCTCAACAAAATATTAGCAAACTGGATCCAGCAATATATGAAAAAAATCATACACCAGGATCAAGTGGGATTTATTCTTGGGAGGCAAGGCTGGAACAATATTCACAAATCAATCAATGTGATTCATCACATAAAGAAAAGGAAGGAGTAAAACCACATGATAATTTCAATAGATGCAGAAAAAGCATTTGAAAAAATTGAGCACCCATTCATGATCAAAACTCTCAGTAAAGTGGGAATACAGGGAGGCCCTGGCCGGTTGGCTCAGTGGTAGAGCGTCGGCCTAGCGTGCGGAGGACCCGGGTTCGATTCCCGGCCAGGGCACACAGGAGAAGCGCCCATTTGCTTCTCCACCCCTCCGCCACGCTTTTTTCTCTGTCTCTCTCTTCCCCTTCCGCAGCCAAGGCTCCATTGGAGCAAAGATGGCCCGAGCACTGGGGATGGCTCTGTGGCCTCTGCCCCAGGCGCTAGAGTGGCTCTGGTCGCAACATGGCGACGCCCAGGATGGGCAGATTATCGCCCCCTGGTGGGCAGAGCGTCGCCCCTGGTGGGCGTGCTGGGTGGATCCCGGTCAGGCGCATGCGGGAGTCTGTCTGACTGTCTCTCCCCATTTCCAGCTTCAGAAAAAATGAAAAAAAAAAAAAAAAAAGTGGGAATACAGGGAACATACCTCAACATGATAGAGGCCGTCTATGACAAACCCACAGCCAATATCATACTCAATGGGCAAAAATTAAAAGCAATCCCCTTAAGATCAGGAACAAAGCAGGGGTGCTCCCTTTCACCACTCTTATTCAACATAGTTCTGGAAGTCCTAGCCACAGCAATCAGAAAAGAAAAAAAAAGGCATCCAAATTGGAAAAAAAGATGTAAAATTATCATTATTTGCAGATGATATAATATTGTATATAGAAAATTTTAAAGTTGCAGTCAAAAAACTACTAGACCTGATAAATGAATTCAGCAAGGTGGCAGGATATAAAATCAGAGTCTTTTTTATACACTAACAATGAACTGTCAGAAAGAGAAATTAAAGAATCAATCCCCTTTGCCATTACAACCAAAAAAATAAGGTACTTAGGAATAAATTTAACCAGGGAGATTAAAGACTTGTACTCGGAAAATTATAAAACATTGATAAAAGAAATCAGGGAACATACAAACAAGTGGAGGCATAAAAGATAGAACGTGACGCAGGATAATCTGACTTTGGGCGATGGGTATGCAACATAATTGAATGACAAGATAACCTGGACATGTTTTCTTTGAATATATGTACCCTGATTTATTGATGTCACCCCATTAAAATTAATAAAAATTTATTTATAAAAAAATGTCAAAATTACCTGGAGATGTTTTCTCTGAACCTATGTACCCTGATTGATCAATGTCATACCCCATTAAAATTAATTAAAAAAATTTTTTTAATTATACTTTTACAAAATGAATAAGCTCTAGAAACCTGCTGTACAAAATAGTGCCTGTACTTAACAATACGGTGTTGTGCACTTAAATACAATGTGTCCGTAAAGTCATGGTGCACTTTTGACCTGTCACAGGAAAGCAACAAAAGATGATAGATATGTGAAATCTGCACCAAATAAAAGGAAAACTCTCCCAGTTTTATACCTATTCAGTGCAGTTCGATGTGGGCTCATGCACAGATTTTTTAGGGCTCCTTAGGTAGCTATCCCATATAGCCTCTACAGACTCATCACTTACTGATGCCCTACCAGAACTGGGTTTCTCCACCAAACTGCCAGTTTCCTTCAACTGCTTATCCCACTGAGTAATGTTATTCCTATGTGGTGGCGCTTGATTATAAATGCGCCTATATTCACGTTGCACTTTGGTCATGGATTCGAATTTAGCGAGCCACAGGACACACTGAACTTTCCTCTGTACCATCCACATCTCGACTGGCATGGTTGTGGGCTGCTCTGCTGTATACACAGTGTTACGTCATCATCTGTGCATGCGCACATGCTGCCACATCATTCTACAGAAACTGGGAGGGTTTTCCTTTTATTTGGTGCAGATTTCACATTTCTATCATCTTTTGTTGCTTCCCTGTGACTGGTCAAACGTGCACCATGACTTTACGGACACACTGTATTTTGTTGCTATAGTTGGTAGATCTCATTTAAGTATTCTCAACACACACACACTGAAGGGCCAACACAAGGAAACTTTGGATGTGAAGGATATATTGATATCATAGGTGTATGCATATTTCCAAAATAATCCTTGCATACATTAAATATGTACAGCTTTTGTATATTATTTATACCTCATTAAGTTGTAAATAAAAAAGAAAAAGAAAAAGAAAGAACTCTAGCTGTGAAGGGAATGAAAAAGACAATTTATTTCATGTTTTTTTTCATAGCAAGATGGTCTTTATAAATACTTTATGGCCTGACCAGGCGGTGGCGCAGTGGATTGAGCATTGGACTGGGATGCAGAAGGACCCAGGTTCAAGACCCCGAGGTTGCCAGCTTGAGCGCGGGCTCATCTGGTTTGAGCAAAAGCTCACCAGCTTGGGCCCAAATCGCAGGCTCAAGCAAGGGGTTCCTCCCTCTGCTGAGTCCCACAGTCATGGCACATGTGAGAAGGCATTCAATGAACAACTAAGGTGTCATCACAAAAAAACTGATGATTGATGCTTCTCATCTCTCTCTGTTCCTGTCTGTCTGTCCCTATCTATCTCTTTCTGTGTTCAAAAATAAATAAATAAACAACTTTGTGGTCCTCAGTGACTGAAGTGAAATTGTCAGAATATTAAACGTTCATATACCCTCTCTGATTCAGATTTTCCCTCATAAAGTGGAGTGGGCATCTCAAGAGATCCCTTATGAAAGTGAGACCACCAGGTTCTAGAAAGCCCATGGGACCAAGAAGAAACTGCCTGTCACCTCAAGAGAAATATTTTTTGGTTTTTTTGGTTTTTGTTTTGTTTTTAATTTTACTAGGGTGACATCAATAAATCAGGGTACATATATTCAAAGAAAACATGTCTAGGTTATCTTGTCAATCAATTATGTTGCATACCCATCACCCAAAGTCAGATTGTCCTCTGTCACCTTCTATCTAGTTTTCTTTGTGCCCCTCCCCCTTTTCCTCCCCCCCCCCCATAACCACCACACTCTTATCAATGTCTCTTAGTCTCGTTTTTATGTCCCACCTACATATGGAATAATACAGTTCTTGGTTTTTTCTGATTTACTTATTTCACTTTGTATAATGTTATCAAGATCCCATCATTTTGTTGTAAATGATCCGATGTCATCATTTCTTATGGCTAGGTAGTTTCCATAGTATATATGTGCCACATCTTCTTTATCCAGTCTTCTATTGAAGGGCTTTTTGGTTGTTTCCATGTCCTGGCCACTGTGAACAATGCTGCAATGAACATGGGGCTGCATGTGTCTTTGCGTATCAATGTTTCTGAGTTTTGGGGTTATATACCCAGTAGAGGGATTGCTGGGTCATAAGGTAGTTCTATTTTCAGTTTTTTGAGGAACCACCATACTTTCTTCCATAATGGTTGTACTACTTTACATTCCCACCAACAGTGAATGAGGCTTCTCCACAGCCTCTCCAACATTTGCTATTACCTGTCTTGTTAATAATAGCTAATCTAACAGGTGTGAGGTGGTATCTCATTGCAATTTTGATTTGCATTTCTCTAATAACTAATGAAGATGAACATCTTTTCATATATCTGTTGGCCATTTGTATTTCTTCCTGGGAGAAGTGTCTGTTCATGTCCTCTTCCCATTTTTTTATTGGATTGTTTGTTTGTTTGTTGTTGAGTTTTATGAGTTCTTTGTATATTTTGGATATTAGGCCCTTATCTGAGCTGTTGTTTGAAAATATCATTTCCCATTTAGTTGGCTGTCTGTTTATTTTGTTTTCAGTTTCTCTTGCTGAGCAAAAACTTCTTAGTCTGATGTAGTCCCATTCATTAATTTTTGCCTTCACTTCTCTTGCCTTTGGAGTCAAATTCATAAAATGCTCTTTAAAACCAAGGTTCATGAGAAGAGAAATGTTTGAGGGAACAGAATTGACTTAATGCCCTGAATCAAGGCAAGGGAATGCCATGAACTGAGTCACTGCATTAACTCATGCCAGTGTGGTCAACAGAAAACAACGGATATTTCTCTGGAGGAGTTCAGCTATTGTGGAAAGAAGACAATATTCGCATCGTCTGGTCATCTTTAGTTTGGTATTTTTACTGCCGATCCTAGTTTTATGTCCTCAAGTGGTGGTTAAAGTAAATATTCATATCTGAAAAGGAATGTTTGGCAGCATGAAAAAAATGAGAATATTTTTAGTACGAGGAACAGCAGGGAGAGCATGTCGTGCTATGAGACCATCTGTGGCCGCACTGAAGCTGAATTACTGCTACCAGCAACTGAATCTGGAAACTTCCTCTTTACTATTTTTTTCTTTTTTTTCCTTAACTTTCACACTTTTTCTCTGGATTATGGGCAGAAACTGTTGCCTACACTTTTCTGAGGATCGTGCTGTGTCTTCCACGTAGGATTGCCTGCAATATTTAGTTGGGCTCACTCAGAATGCCTTCTAATGCCTTTTAATATTCTGGTATTTTTCTTGCAGTTACATGGATTCGGTCAAAGTGCTTACTGACTACTTATGCATCTATGCATCACACACTGTGATGGGATCAACTATTGGCATATTTTGCCTTTGACTATGGCCTCTGAGTTTTTCTGTTCATTTTAATTTTTCCAATTAGTACCCTTTGTTACAACTCTATCAGCATACATTAGATCATAATACCAATAAAAATATTTTTAAACAAATGTGTACTTGTAGCACATACAGAAATAAGCTTCATTGGGAGACATGTTTTATATAGGTTGTCTGTTTTTCCGCATTTGTCTGGAATAAATTATTTTTTCCTTGAGGTAAGTTAAGTGGCTAGTTTCCAAAACACTTTATTGACAAACAACAGGTCTTTAAGGAAGCCTTGGGGTTAAGGAAAGAACTAACATAAAGGGATGGACAGGTTAAGGTTCATTATCAACAATGGATTTACATTCTGTGGTTTGGCTAAAACTTCATGCATACATCAGTGATTAAGATTCTGACTCAGAGTGCCCACGTTTGAATCTCTCTCTCTCCTTTTTTTTTTTTTTTTTAGTTATTCATTTTAGAGAGGAGAGAGAAGGAAGGGGGAGGAGCAGGAAGCATCAACTGCCATATGTGCCTTGACAAGGCAAGCCCCGGGTTTCGAACCAGCGACCTCAGCATTTCAGGTTGACGCTTTATCCACTGTGCCACCATGTTAGACCCAAGTTTGAATCTTGATTTTATCTTGAATCAGCTGTGTGAACTTGGACAAGTTTCTTGTGTTTGGTTTCCTTGTTTGCTGAATTTAAATGATAATCTTAGCTTCTTAATAGTTTTATGGGGATAACACAAAAAAGCATCCATGGAGAGCTCTTTTTAGTTCTCAGTACATGAAAAACACTCAATATATGCCAATTTTTTGTTTTTGTTATTTTTTGCTCTCCTTCATTCTGGGATCTGGAGTTTTGATTAATAGAAAAGGAGAGTCCACCCCATTCCAAGTATATGACTATAATAATAGCTAGAGGAGTGATAGAACTCCAGATTTTATAAAGCATCTCAAAAGATTTGTTAAAAATGGTATATCTATCAGTGATAATAAAAGCTAGATAGAGAATACAGTTTCTGATGCCTGTCTTCCGCTTCTCCTAAAGAACTCCTGATCACTTTTTTTATGGAAGCTCAAGAAATATTCCTTGCTAGTTTGGTTTGTCTTTTGTGTTATCATCTGATAAGCTTTAGGATGACTTCTTTCAAAACATGGATCTCTAAATCCTAAGTCCTTATGAAGAAACAGCCCACTAACTAGGAGAACATATTCGCCAATACAGCTGATAAGGGCTAAATATCCAAAATTTACAAGGAACTTATAAAACTAAACACCAAAAACACAAACAATCCAATTAATAAATGGGCAAAGGACCTGAATACAAACTTCTCCAAAGGAAATGATATATATTGGACGGGCAATAGACATATGATGAAAAGATTCTCAACAGCACTAATCATCGGAGAAATGCAAATTAAGTTCACGATGAGATCTCACCTCACACCTGTAACAATTGCTGTCATCAATAAATCAACAAAGAACAAGTGTTGGGTGGGTGGAGAAAAGGGAACCCTGGTGTACTGTTGGTGGGAATGCAGACTGGTGCAGCCACTGTGGAAAGCAGTATGAAGTTACCTCAAAAAATGTAAAATGGATCTGCTGTATGGCCCAGCCATTTCACTTCTGGGAACTTATTTGAAGAAACTCAAAACACTAATTCTAGGAATATATGCACCCTTATGTTCATTGCAGCATTACTTACAATAGCCAAAATTTGGAAGCAGCCTCTGTGTTGCTAAAAAAAAAAAAGCTGTGGTACTTTTACATAAAGGAATACTACTAGGCCATAAAAAACATTGCCTTTTGTGATAACATGGGTGAACCTGGAGAACATTATGTTAAGTGAAATAAGCCAGTCAGAGAAATCCAAGTTCCATATGATTTCACTCATGTAAATACTTGCTCAGTTTTATTCTTGAAAAGAGCTGCTATTTGAAAAATATGATCTATACATTTTGGTGTTTTTGACTTTTTGGTAGCAATCTAGACTATGTAGAAGAATATAAATTAGTAACAAAAATGGACAATATTAAAGTGCCAAATAAATGAGTGTCCAGTGGGGGTTTCTAGTAGTTCTTTTGCATATTGGAAACCTTCAATCTTGGATAATTGATTTTCTAGAGGCAAGAGTTAAACCCAAAGGATTTGGGGATAAAATTCTGATTAGGACTATTGTAGACACAAGGGCAAAATGATGATATAGAATTCTCAGGGTCCAAACACAAGGCACTTGACCTTTCTTCCTGAGCATATATGCCAGCTGTTGCCAATGTTTTCTTTGCTCATGGGTCTGAATGGACACCAGATTGGGACATGAGAAGCAAATTTCTCCAGATCATTCATCTTTGACCTGTCAGGAGTCCTGCTTGCTCACTTTCAGGGTTCTGAATAAGTTTGCTTTGAGCTTTCCTGGGTTTTTGTTTTGCTTCTTTGGTTATTTTTAAATCAAATCATTATACACACACACACACACACACACATATATGTATGTGTTTTATATGAATATGTATTTGTTTGAAACTTTAGCTGTGCTTGGAGTTTAATGCCATGAAATAGTAACAATTTATGTCAGCGTTAAACAAGTGTGGGTTGGAGACCCATCTCTGCCACTTACTAGCTGGACAAGTGTTGTCATCTCTAAACCTTCCTTATCTGTTAACCAGGAATGCTAAACAGTAGTTACTTAACGGGAAACTCAAAACATAGTTAGCACTGGCAAAGAGTAAGTGCTCAATAAGTTTTATCGTTATTTTTTAATTTTCACATTTTGAAGTCAGGTGCTCTGTTGTGTCTTAAGGAATCTATTAAGAACTTCTTTTACATAAAGTGAAGCATCTGCCTCTCACTCTGAATTGGAAATATTCTTTCCACACCGCTTTAGAGTTCTCCGGCAATCAGCTTCCTTGGAGAACATTGTAAAGCCTCTGAAGTGACCTCTAGCTGTTCTGTCACAGGCACTGAAGACCTGTTTGATCAGAACACCAGTTAATGAAGGACTTCATATCACTCTTCCATGAACTGATAGTTTTAGTAACATTTTGCAGCACTTATCACATTGAATGTGGTGTTACGGGGATTTAACAGGTCAGACCTATGTTTGTCAGGTCAGTTGCTGGAGGAAGATATTGGGCAATAGCAACAATGAAACATTTGAGAACAAACTCAAAAGAATAATCCCCTTCACGATTGCAACAAAAAAAATAAAATACTTAGGAATAAACATAACAAAGAATGTAAAGGACTTATATAATGAAAACTATAAACCATTATTAAGGGAAATCGAAAAAGATATAATGAGATGGAAGAATATACCTTGTTCTTGGTTAGGAAGAATAAGTATAATCAAGATGGCCATATTACCCAAAGCAATATACAAATTTAATGCAATTCCCATCAAAATTCCAATGACATTTTTTAAAGAAATAGAGCAAAAAATCATCAGATTTATATGGAACTATAAAAAACCCCAAATAGCCAAAGCAATCCTAAAGAAAAAGAATGAAGATGGGGGCATTACAATACCTGACTTCAAACTCTATTATAGGGCCACGACAATCAAAACAGCATGGTATTGGCAGAAAAATAGACACTCAGACCAATGGAACAGAATAGAAAGTCCAGAAATAAAACCACATATATATAGTCAAATAATTTTTGATAAAGGGGCCAACAACACACAATGGAGAAAAGAAAGCCTCTTCAATAAATGGTGCTGGGAAAACTGGAAAGCCACATGCAAAAGAATGAAACTGGACTACAGTTTGTCCCCCTGTAGTAAAATTAACTCAAAATGGATCAAAGATCTAAACATAGGACCTGAAACAATTAAGTACATAGAAGAAGACATAGGTACTAAACTCATGGACCTGGGTTTTAAAGAGCATTTTATGAATTTGACTCCAAAGGCAAGAGAAGTGAAGGCAAAAATTAATGAATGGGGCTACATCAGACTAAGAAGTTTTTGCTCAGCAAGAGAAACTGATAACAAAATAAACAGACAGCCAACTAAATGGGAAATGATATTTTCAAACAACAGCTCAGATAAGGGCCTAATATCCAAAATATACAAAGAACTCATAAAACTCAACAACAAACAAACAAACAATCCAATAAAAAATGGGAAGAGGACATGAACAGACACTTCTCCCAGGAAGAAATACAAATGGCCAATAGATATATGAAAAGATGTTCATCTTCTTTAGTTATTAGAGAAATGCAAATCAAAACTGCAATGAGATACCACCTCACACCTGTTCAAATAGCTATTATTAGCAAGACAGGTAATAGCAAATGTTGGAGAGGCTGTGGAGAAAAAGGAACCCTCATCCACTGTTGGTGGGACTGTAAAGTAGTACAACCATTATGGAAGAAAGTATGGTGGTTCCTCAAAAAACTGAAAATAGAATTACCTTATGACCCAGCAATCCCTCTACTGGGTATATACCCCAAAACTCAGAAACATTGATACGCAAAGACACATGCAGCCCCATGTTCATTGCAGCATTGTTCACAGTGGCCAGGACATGGAAACAACCAAAAAAGCCCTTCAATAGATGACTGGATAAAGAAGATGTGGCACATATACACTATGGAATACTACTCAGCCATAAGAAATGATGACATCAGATCACTTACAACAAAGTGGTGGGATCTTGATAACATTATACGAAGTGAAATAAGGAAATCAGAAAAAAACAGGAACTGCATTATTCCATACGTAGGTGGGACATAAAAGTGAAACTAAGAGACATTGATAAGAGTGTGGTTGGTGGTTACAGGGGGAGGGGGGAGAGGGAGAGGGAAAGGGGGAGGGGGGCACAAAGGAAACTAGATAGAAGGTGACAGAGGACAATCTGACTTTGGGTGATGGGTATGCAACATAATTGAACGACAAGATAACCTGGACTTGTTATCTTTGAATATATTATGTATCCTGATTTATTGATGTCGCCCCATTAAAAAAATAAAATTATTTTTAAAAAAAGATATTGGGCAATAGGAGGAGTTGTTAAAAGACATAATGTGAACATCATTCTCTGTGCAGGAACCACAGAGAAACCTAAGATTGCTACACCACCTGAAATGTTTATAAATGTGCATAAGAAACATTCAGCCCAAACAGAAGGACCCCAGAGCTGGTGGTCAGGATGAGTATTTACCACTTTACTGAGGTCGGAATCATTGGACTTTCTTCAGGGCCCATCCTGCCCTCCTCTGCGACTTTGTTCAATCATAGGGATTTTTCTTTCCCGTGGACGGCGGCTACTCCCGGGCATGGCTAGGCTCTCAAGCAGTGATCCCCAGAAGCTTCTGCTAAGAGTGTCAGGTTGCTGATGCAGACACTTTCAGTCACTTGATTATTTTTTCTGCCTCTGGCAAGAGGTTTATATTTTCATCAATTCTGTGTATAAATTAAAAACATGAAAAGAATGAAAGTATATTCTTAGCATAAATATAATGATAATTCACACTGATGATTCTGCATAGATAAAGCAAGCCTAGTTTTAATTCAAAATGAGACTCTTGCAAATTAAAGTTCATAAATGTTTAATAAATTATAAGCATTCCCTTAACATATTTCATAGCTAGTATTTTCATTGTAATTCAGTTCCAAATACTTTCCTATTTATTACTATTATTATTATTATCTTGAGAGAGAGAGAGAGAGACTGACAGAAAGGGAGATGAGAAACATCAATTCATAGTTGTAGCACTTTAGTTGTTCATTGATTACTTCTCATATGTGCCTTGACTATAGGGCTCCAGCAGAGCCACTGACCCCTTGTTCAAGTCAGCAGCCTTGGGCTTCAAGCTAATGACCTTTAGGCTCAAACTTATGACGACAGGATCATATCTATGATTCCATGCTCAAGCCAGCAACCTTGGGGTTTCAAACCTGGGTCTTCAGCATCCCAGGTCAATGCTCTATCTACTGTGTCATCACCTGGTCAGGCTGATTATGTTTTCAAGTCTGTTTTTAAATTGACAATGATAAGAAATTTTATTTCTTTATGTTATTGATTTCTAACTTAATTGCATAATGGACAGAAAAAACAGTATATTTGATATAGACTATCCAGTGTATTAACAATTGCATTTTAACTTAGTGCATGATCAATTTTGTAAATGTTCTGCTTATACTTGAAAAGAATGAGTATTTTGAACTGTTGTCATTAGGTAAAATTTGCTAGTTGTATTATTTGAATTTTTAAAAAAGTTTTGGTCTCCTTGAGCTATTAATTAATGGGGAAATATGGCTTTGTTTATTTTATTTATATTTTTATTGTATTTTGCTTTATATTTTTTATAGTCTTCTTAGACTATAAGAAACAACTTCAGCCCTCGCTCAGCGGTAGAGCGTTGGCCTGGCGTGCGGGGGACCCGGGTTCGATTCCCGGCCAGGGCACATAGGAGAAGCGCCCATTTGCTTCTCCACCCCCCCTTCCTCTCTGTCTCTCTCTTCCCCTCCCGCAGCCAAGGCTCCATTGGAGCAAAGATGGCCTGGGCGCTGGGAATGGCTCCTTAGCCTCTGCCCCAGGCGCTAGAGTGGCTCTGGTCACGGCAGAGCATCGCCCCCTGGTGGGCGTGCCCGGTGGATCCCGGTCGGGTGCATGCAGGAGTCTGTCTGACTGTTTCTCCCCATTTCCAGCTTCAGAAAAATACAAAAAAAAAAAAAAGAAAAAAAAAAAAAAGAAACAACTTCAGGAGTACTAAAGAACATAAAACCCAATACATTGACTGAAAGTATTATTATTTTGGATTTGATTGATTTGAATATCTTCCCCCCTCTCACATTTCTAGCCTTTATGTCTGAGGCTTGTTTAATCCCTTGTTACTTTTATCATTCTATTAAAGTCACAGAACCCAGGAAAGCATTTTATCAAAGGATATAAGAATCACTTCCAGGAAATTTGGAGTTACTTGGAATATGGATGTTGCCTGTTTCTCTGCCAGCTTCCTTTTAGGTTCTTATTTTTATTCGTAGTGGCTTATCCTGTAACTGGGGGTTTCAGCAGGTGGGAAGAAGTGAGTGGTACTGTTTTTGCATTCCTTATTACACAAACTGTATTGTGTATAATTGTATCTATATTGGGGGTTTTTTTGTTTGTTTGTTTTTTGTTTTTTTGTATCTATGTTGTTATATTACAATGAGGTCATTGAGTCACTTATACCTGCTCTTTTTCTTTTTTTTTCTATCCAAAATAATTTTTATTTATTTGTTGTGTTTACATAGATTCTAGTGTTGCCCGAATGCATCCCCCGCTGTACTCCCCACAACATTTACCTTCCCTTCAGGTTTAATTCTGTTCCTCACTTCACTTTGTTCCTTGGATTCCTCAAATGAGGCTTTTTTTCTTTTTTAACATTTTTTTTTCCAGATAATTTTAGCCATAAAGAATTTCAAAAGCAGCATATACCCTTTACTTTTTTTAAATTTTATTTCTTAGGGTCATATTGGTTAACAAAATCATACAGTCTTCAAGTGTACAACTCAGCAAAACAGCATCTGCCATTGCATTGAGCACTCATCACTGCAGCGGAGTCTCTTCCCACCCCCACGTATTCCACCCTGACCCTCTTCCACATTCCCCCACCCCTTCTCCCTCTGGCTATCACCACACTATCCATACTGTTGTCTGTGTCTATGTGCTTATATATATAGAAACATTTTTGCTTAATCCCTTCAATATTTTTCACCCAGCCTGCCCCTTCCTAACTCCCCTGCCCTCTGACAGCCATCAGTTTGTTCTGTGTATCTATGCTTCTGTTTCTATTTTGTTTGTTAATTTATTTTGTTGGTCATATCACATTTAAGTGAGATCATATGGTCTTTGCCTTTCTCTGCCTGGCTTATTTCACTTAACATAATGCTCTCCAGGTCCATCCACGCTGTTGCAAAAGGTAAGATTTCCTTCTTTTTATGGCTGAGTAGTATTCCATTATGTAAATGTACCACAGCTTTTTTATCCGTACATCTGCTAATGGGCACTTGGACTTTTCCAGATCTTGGCTGTTGTAATATGCTGCAATGAACATAGGGGAGCATATATTCTTTCAAGTTAGTGTCTCAGGTTTCTTTGGATAAATTTCCAGAAGTGAAATCACTGGGTCAGAGGGCAGTTCCATTTTTAATTTCTTGAAGAATCTCCATACTGTTCTCCACAGTGACTGCACCAGTCTGCATTCCCACCAGCAGTGCAGGAGGGTTAAAATCTTCCATAATTGTATTTTACATTTTATATAATTACAGTACATTTATTAAAACAAAGTAACCTTGTTATAATACCATTAACTAAATTTAATCAAATCAAATCTCAGATTTCACCATGTTTTCAATTAATTTCCTTTTCTGTTCTAGGATCTAACCCAGGACTTCTCATTACATTGTTGTCAAGATTCCTTAGTCTCCTCCAAACAGTGGCAGTGCCTTGTCCTTATCCTCATGACTATGACACTTTCCAAGAGTAGTGCTCAGGAAATTTATATCATGACCACCACTTTGGGTTTGTTTGATATTTTCTCATGATTTATACATCATTAGGAAGAATACCACTGCATCATATCAGTGGGTACATAATGTCAATTTATATGTATTATAATATTAAACACGATCACTTGGCTAAGATGATGCCTGTCAGAATGTTCCACTATAAATTTACTCTTTTTTTCCTTTGTAATTATTACATTTCTAGAGGGAGATACTTTAAACTATGCAAATATCTTGTTTGGACTTAAATTTTTGTGTCAGGCTGCCCATGGTGTAGTATTCTGTGAGCATAAAACAGAACCCCTCAAGTTACTGGGACTTCCCCTTTCCCCCCACACAGAGGTGTGCCACATGGTCAGATTATAAATTTACCTCAGACATTTTTCATTATTTATTTTTTTCAGTTTTGCCCCATAAGAATTGCTTTCTCCTGTCTTACAAATTCAATTAATATACTTAAAAGAATGCTTGTTATATTATATCTAGTATTTACCTATGTTTTGTAATGGAAGACTCTTTTTGTCATATTAACTATGCCACATCTTGCTGAAAATGATCTTTGCTTCCACTCACATGCAGTGACACCAACATACATCAATATTCTCATCATTAAAATCAGCTATATTATCTGAGTCCAAAATAAATACTCTTATTCTAAAAAAGACTTGTCTTGATTTGTGAAATATTTTATGTAAAAAGACTTAGAACTGTGTAAAAATAAAATTACATTATTATATGTCTAGTCTACCTTTCAATTATATATTTTAAAAAGAATAAAATAACATAAAATTGACACAATCGCACAAAATACTGGACATACGTTCTCTGAATCTATGGCTCATTGCTCGACCTCTCCCTTTCTGTTTAGGGCACATAATCTTTTGCAACACAGCTACATCTATGGAACATTGAACTCCCTTGATTTCCTGTATTTGAGGGAGATGTGATAATATGAGGAAATTACTATGTCTAAACAATAGATAGATATGCAAGTATACTTAATAGAATAGTTCTTAACATTTCTTTAAAATTGGTCCTATCATCTCGTATTTGCTATTTTATTACATTGCTTGTGTCTGATTATCTGATACCACTGATAACCCTTCCAGCATGCTTATGTCTATGGAGCTTTTTTTTTTTTTTTTTTTTTTTTTTTTTTTTTGCTGGTGCCATCTGTCATGATAACTCATCTCCATGCTGAGTGGCTTTGCAAGCAATGCTTACCGGTTTCCTAGTCCTTTGGATCTCACAGATCTCAGCGAAGGAGAAGGATCCTACTATGGCTGTATGCAAAAACTTGTCTCATCTGAGTTTCCTGTTGAGATTAAAACCTGAAATGGAAAGTCAATAAACTCTTTTCTGTTTAGGCTGGGGTGGAGGTTGGGGCTATGTATACGTGTGTGTGTGTGTGTGTGTGTGTGTGTGTGTGTTTATGCGTGCACACACATCCTCATTTGGAGAGGGTAGGCTAAGTCCCATTGCTCAATAAAGCAAGGAACAGATGGCATTGTCAGTTTTAGACAAGCACAATCACGCATCATTTGAGCATTCCCAAACATTGCTGCATATGCTGCCATCAATCCGTCTGACATTTAAATCCCCAGAGCTCTAAGAGAGCCCATTGCACGGCGTTCCTAAATAATCAAACTTTCTTGACTTTTTGCCTTCCTTCCACATTCCTTCATGCTCTGATTCCTGGAGCAAGTTGGAAATGAGCTTCAAACTAAAATGTATTGAAATCAAGTCTTTAGCTGTCATTCTCTAAGGCAAGGAGATACTGACACATGTTGGTGCAGGAAATAAATAAGTGAGACTCCTCACAATAATTAAATTACTCATTCACTGAACAAGTAAAGTAAGCCCTCACTTAACATTGTTAATAGGTTCTTGGAAACTGCAACTTAGGAAAAATAATGTATAATGAAACCAATTCTACCACAGGTTCATCAATATAAATGAGTTAAATTCCTACGGCATATTTCTGGTCAAATGAACATCCCCAAACTTCTATATAAAGACCCAGAACACTTCTAATCCTAAACATTGAAATAAATGTGAGCTATAGATACATGAAAGAAAGATGAATAAAGTCAAGGAAAATCATTTTTTTCTCAACTTTCTTATTCCAGCTCAGGGTCATAAGTGTACTGAGCATCTCAAGGCAGCTCAGGGAGCAAGGTGAAACTCCATCTTAGAGAGGACTCCTTTCCACCACAGGATACACTCACACCTACCCTCATACTCACTCAGACTAAAGCAATATTCTTAAATCATCCCAATTAACCAACTCACCTAATGTGCACATCTTTGAAGTGTGTAAGAAAACCAGAGTACTCAAGGAAAAACCCATGCGGACATGAACAAATATGCCAAATGTGTCTGTTCTCACAGAGAGTGACCCTGGTCAGGATTAATTTTTGTCATACATATATCATAACAAAATGACGTTGAACAAAGCACCATTATCTGAGGACCAGCTGTGTATGAAAATCTCCTTTTATGGGCAAAAGCCTGTGTGGAATAGACTATATGTTTTACAGTTCTTCATGCCTATAATAAGTCAAAAGAGACAAGATACACATTTTGGCTTAAATACAACTTGGAACATGAATAATAAAAAGTGAAAAAGTTTGAATCAATGACATTGCTCTTAATCAAGAGGATAAACTTTATGGAAACAGTAGCATTTGAATTGGACTTGGAGAAAGTAAGCTTTTTTAAAAAAATGATTTTATTAATTCATTTTAAGAGGGGAGAGAAGGAAGAGGAGCAGGAAGCATCAACTCCCATACATGCCTTGACTGGACAAGCCTGGGGTTTCGAACTGACAACCTCAGCATTCCAGGTCGACACTTTATCCACTCTGCCACCACAGGTCAGGCAACTTTAAACTTTAGAAGCTCTTGTTTTTTAAATTGGAGGTGGTCATTATTTTAAAGACAGTTGGTGAAGCATCAAGCTGTTCCATTACCAGTGTGATAAAATATTCCTGCACCAACCTGACAATATCACAGTTTTCCTCTCAGAAAACTTCCTTTAGATTCCTTGGCAAAAGAGAAAACCAAAAGCCCAGCATGCCACCCCAGCCACAGATCATTATAAACACGACCCATCAAAACGGTAACAGCTCTTCCAGGAGGGAAACAGCCTAGGTGCTGGAGAGTCTGAAGAAAACCAATGGTTTGGTAATTGTGGGTAAAATGGCTGTGTTAGTCTTGCTCGCGGCTTTGCTGGCTGCAAGCACTTTGCCTGATTGGCGCGTGGGACCGTGGCAGCGCCCCGTGTGTCTGGTCAATGTAAGGCTGCGGGTGCTTTCCCTGGGCAGCAATTCTCCCAGATCGCTCTCCCACCACCATGAGGTGAGGTTTTCCCTGCTCCCTTGCCCTTACTGTAAAAAGCAGACTTTCCTTTGTTTGTTGCTCTTTTCCTTTCCTTGTTTATTGGCTCACCAGCCTCCAATAAACGAGTCTGGCCTGACGCTTTCCAGCTCCACAGTTCCTCTACCATCTGCCTGAATTCAGTGAGAAAATGCCAGGCCTCAACCACCAGCATTATATCTGGTGTAATGGGCAGGATTTGGAGTGGATCAATATGGAGCCACTGACATCCTTGAGGGGTGGGGTAGAGGAGTGGTTGTTGTTCTCCAGTGTATGGTTCCTCCTGGCTATCCTTTTGGGGGTTGTGGAGTCAGAAAATTCCTGTAGGGCTATCTCATTTTTTTTTAAATTTTTGAGTCTCTTTCTTCTTCTCTCTGTTGTGCCTCAAGTTGCTTGTCTTCTATTTCACTAATCCTCTCTTCTATCTGGCCTATTAGCTAAGCTTGTTACCTCGTTTTTCAGCTCATGAATTGAGTTTTTCATCTCTGTTTGATTTGTTTTTATAGTTTCAATTTCTTTGGAAATATATTCTTTGTGTTCATTGAGTTGTTTTCTGAGCTCCCTAAATTGCCTTTCTGTGTTTTCTTGTATATCTCGGAGGATTTTTAGGATTTCTATCTTGAATTCTCTGTCATTTAGCTCCAAGGTTTCCAATATATTAAATTTTTTCTCCATAGATTTTTCCTCATCTAGCTGTGTTACCTCTCTTTCTTTTGTATCCATGATATTCAATTTTCTCTTCCTTAATGGCATCTGAGGGTGGTTTTGTTGATAGTATTAATGAGATTTAATAAAGAATAAAAAGTTAAAAAAATAAAAAATCGAAAAGAGTTGTTTTTTAAAAAAAATTAATAATGAAATAAAGAAAAATAAAATAAAATAAAAATTTTTAAAAAAAGGAAATTATTCCCCCCTCCTTTTTCCCTCTCCTCTCCTCTCCCCTCTTTCTTGAGAAAATCTTGTGGTGAACTGTGAATTATAACAAACAATGCCTGTAATGGAGGGCCTGAATTGGGGAAAAGTAATAAAGGGGCAAAAAAAAAAAAAAAAAAAGAAAGAAAGAAAGAAAAAAGAAGGGTTATGGACCCACAAAAAGCAAATAAGAAAAAAATTTGGGTTAAGAATAAAATGATTTGCTTTTAGGTGTTGGTTGACTAAGAGTTATGATGAGAGGAATAAGAGGGAAACAGGAAAATGGGGGGACAAATTAAAAAATTACTATTGTATTTAGTGGAACAAGAACTAGATAAAATGGAGAGCCATGGATGGGAGCACTGCTAGTGAGTTAAAGAGGTGAAGTAAAAAAACCCCAAAATGCCACAAACATAAGTTTGAGTCCCAGATAAGATAATTTGTTCGTTATTGAGGTTTGAATGAGAGGAGATGTAAAGGAGAAAGGAAGAAACTAATATAGAGGGAGAAAAGAAAGAGAGAGAGAGAGAGAGAGAGAGAGAAAAGAAGGAACCACTAAAAGAAGAAAAAAGAAAAAAGAGGAGAGAGAGAGAGAGAGTTAAGGGTTTTGGAGTGCAACCCTCATAGAGAGAAAGGAAGAGGAAAGAAAAGATAATGGGAGATGTAACACTTATGGGTAGTGTAGTTCAAGGAGAGGAGAGAGTAAGACCGGCAGAGAGTTAATCGACCAAATTGGAGGAGGAAAAAAAAAATCAAGAATGAAGATAAGAGAAACAAACGAACAAATATAATAAAATGGGATAGGTTATAAAGTCTGCAGATTATTCTTGATTTTGAGAGGTTATCATCTTGCTTTTTCTTTTCTCTCCCTCTTCCTGCTCGGTGACTGTACCCGGGTTCTGCCCCTTTGGCACGCTCAGGTAGAGGTTTGCAGTTGATAAGTCTCTATGGCGATGTCATGTATTGTGCTTTAGTCTCGTTGGCAGTTGAGGCTCATTAGCATTTATAGGCTCCGACAGTGAGAGAGTCCGTGTTCCTGGAGCCTTTCTCCTAGTCTTTCCTTCCTCAATTAGTAGCCTGATAATCCAGCTATGGGGTTGCTGCTGCCTCTGCCTGGATAGTAAGAGGCTCAAAGAACTGACAACTCCCCACTCTATTTCCACTCAGCACAGGGCTCTGGGTAAGGCTCAGTCAGTCAGAGCTGCTAGCATAATCAGGTGGAGCTTCTGCCCACTCAAAGACCTCTGGCTCTGCCACTCTGTCCGGTAACACGGGTGGGCGCCCACTCCTGGGGCGCTTGGAGGAAACTCTCGCTCACTATCTGCGCGCGCAGACTAGGATATCAGGCCGGCTGCCTCACCCTCTGAGTGAAACCCCCACCCGCACGGAAAAGTTTCAGCGTTGGAATTAGTTCTCGCTCCCTCCCCGTGTGCGGCTTTCCCAGGGCGCTGGGGCGACCCGGAGATTCTGCTTTCGGCCCACACAAAGGCCTCTGACTCTGCCTCTCTGTGGGATAACACGGGCGCCCAGTCCTGGGGTTTTGGAAGGAATCTCTCACCCACTATCTGTGCGCACCGACCAGAGGATCCGGGAAAATGGCTGCCCCACTTGTCTTTCTTTGTCTGGGTTTGGCACGAGTCTTAGCTTGTATTGCCCGAGTTGCCACAGGAACAGTTTTTCCTCGGCTTGGATCTCTATGCCACAGCCTGGTTCGGCCGTTTGTGCCGCGACCTGGATCTATTCACCCCCTTTGCCCGCCTCAGTTTCTATATTCTCAGTTCCCAGTGAAAGCCGCCCTGTTTAGGTTAGTGAGGAAGGCGGAGCATTTCTTACTCCCTATTTCTTTCAGGGTTTGGTTATATATTTAGCCAATTTTTCGCTTGACCATACCTTCGGGTGCATGGTGAAACATCTGGAGGCTCCAATGATAGGTTTTTTTGTTTCTGGTTGAAGATCTTGTTGAGTTTTGGGGGAGATTTATCGGTATCACTTCCTACCTCGCCATTACTCTGACGTCATCTCCCCTCCTTTTGGGGGTTGTGGGCTGGGTGTTTTTTACAGCCCTGAGAGAGGAAATCAAGAGCTCTGTGCAAGAGGCTGCCTAAAGTCAAGAGCTCCAGGGTGAGCTGCAGACCAAGCGGTGACAACAGCATGAGCTGGAACAGTCACTGGAGAAAGAGCTATAGATCTGAGAACTGCAGATCAGGCTGCAGGCTGAGAACCAGTGACCACGTAAACTGTTGTGACACTGGAGAGGTAGGTTGACCAGGTTCAAGAGCTGCAGTGTGAGATGCAGGCTGAGCACCAACAGCACCTGGAACAGGAACAATCTCTGGAGAAGGAATCGCAAGTTTGCAAATTGCAGATTGCCCTGGAAGCTGAATGTTGGCAGCAACAGCTGTTGGAGAAAAAACTGCGAGTTTAGGAGCTTGAGTCTTAGCTACAGGCTGAGAGCTAGCAACCCAAGGAACCAAAGCA
Organism: Saccopteryx bilineata; assembly: GCF_036850765.1. Classification (NCBI taxonomy): domain Eukaryota; kingdom Metazoa; phylum Chordata; class Mammalia; order Chiroptera; family Emballonuridae; genus Saccopteryx; species Saccopteryx bilineata. The sequence continues at coordinate 111,578,233 of NC_089495.1, forward strand.
AGCTCAGAATATGGAGCTGCATTCCTTCAACAAAGTGTCTCTGAGCAAGCAGGAGCATGTGTTTCCAACTCCTCCTCCTCTGCAGGGGAGGCTCCAGCTGAAACTGCTGTGCACAGAATCAGAGCCCAGGCAGTAGTCACCAAGAAGTTAAAAGACTCAACAGCCAAGAGTCCCTCAGGGACAGGCACAATGTCCTCCACAAATAACAGAGCACTCTGTGGTCCAGTCCTACTCCCAAGCAGATTTGATAGAATTGGGGGTGCAATTCAGGCAGACACCCACCGAACCCATGCCAGCCTGGTTGCTATGGTTGTGGGACATGAGGGTGGATAGCATCATGCTCTCTGGAACAGAGATGGAAAAACTGGCCGCCATTACCACATACTCCAACTTGAGGCAGCATCTTCAGAATTGCCATGGCAACCCAGGAAACCATACCTTATTAGAATGGGTGATGGCTGCCATTCCTACTGTCTAACAGAATGCTAGAGACTTGTTGGGGGCAGTGATCAGTGTCAGTGCTATAGTGAACTGCCCTGGGTCCTTTGGGAACTAGGTATGAAGAATGCTGCTTTCAATCCAGAGACTAGTGGGCTAGATGAGGAAGTATTTATGGCCAGAATGAGGGATCTTATCCCCTGTAGTATCATATAAGCCCTTTTTGGGTCACTAGTGGCTATCCTGGGCCCCTATGAGGGACAGCCTATCAACCCAGTTACACAGATAGTAGCAGATGTGGGAGAGCTGGAGGCAGCATGAATCACAAAGCTATGAGGGCTGTTGCCCATGCTGCACCTCTGACTAGTAAGAGGAATGGGCCTGTGAAAGTTACCTGAACACAGATGTGGGTAGATTTAATTGTAGCTGGGGCAGATAGGGAGAAATTGGATGGCAAGTATAATAAGGTTCTTTTGGAGCTTTGGCAGCAGCTTAAACCAGGATGGAGATTCCGGCCACTGAGATGATGGCCCCAGCATCTACCAAAAAAACAATTGTTGTGCAGGCAGCATGGTTACAAGATTATATGATGAAGACCACTGAAGAAGAGGAGGACTCCTCCCAAGATGCACTGTTCCAGTTTGAATAGGGGAAAGGCCAAGGGACCCATCTAACAGGGATGGGTGGGGACCAGAGGCCCCCCACGGAACTGGCTATCCACTGGTCCCCTTCTAATATACAATGGGTATTGGACTTGCTGGATACGGGTGCAGAAGATTCCCTCTTTTATGGGAACCCAGATGGTTTGCTGGGACCCCGTTGGCCATTGATGTGAAGCCAATAACTATTCCATTGGGGATAGGAAGACTGCCTCCAAAGCCATATAAAGTATATGTATCTCCTATTCCTGGATGTATTTTGGGGGTAGATGTCTTACAAGGACTGTGGTTGGAAACTACAGCCAGAAAGTTCCACCTGAGAGTCAGGTCATGAGGCAGTGTTGCAGGGAACCTGGTAAATGACTGTGGATTACAGGAAACTTAATATAGTTGTTCTCCCTTTGCATGTTGCTGTTTCCTCGATAGCTAACATGATGGATAGGTTAAGCCATGAGTTGGGGACATACCACTTTGTGGCAGATTTGCTAATAATGCCTTTTTCTCTATTGATATAGCTGCAGAGAGTCAAGACCAATTTGCCTTCAATTGGGAAGGGGAGCAATGGACCTTTACAGTGTTACCCCAGGGCTATTTGCATAGCCCCACCTTGTGTCATGGGCTGGTGGCTGCTGACCTGGCTAAATGAAAACAACCAGAGGCAGTTTGTCTGTATCATTATATTGATGACATTATGCTAACTAGTGACTCTTTTCCAGAGTTGGAACGAGTCCCTACCCTACTATCCCATATAAAAGTGTGTGGCTGGGCTGTTGATGAGTGCAAATTACAAGGTTCTGGGTTATCTGTTAAGTTCCTGGGAATTTTTTGGTCAGGTAAGACAAAGGTTATCTCTGACGCAGTTATAGATAAGATCCAACTACAGTAAGGCAGGTACAGAAATTCCTAGGTGTGTTGAGGTATTGGCTAGCATTCCTACACATTTGGCTCAGTTACTGTGCCCTTTAAATAACCTTATTCAGAATGGGGTTCACTGGGTTTGGACTGAGCCAGTACAAGGTGCATTTGCAGCAGCTAAGAGAGCTGTCAAGGTGAAACAGGTCTTGAATGTGTTTGATCCTGTCAGGCCCTGGGAGCTTAATGTCCATGTAACCCCTCTGAGGGGGTTGGATGAGGCTGTGGCAACAAACAGAGTGCCTACAGCAACTTACTGGGTTTTTGTCCCAATTGTGGAAAGGCGCTGAAGTCCGTTACTCATTAGTGGAGAAGCAGTTGGCAGCTGTGTATACTGCCCTCCTGGCCACTGAGAGTATTATCACCACACTTCCAGTTATGGTCATGACCATAGACCCTATTGCAGGGTGGGTGAGAGATTGGGCAACCAAACCTCACAGTGGTACAGCCCATATCTCCACCCCGGCCAATTGGGGTGCCTACCTGCAACAACACTGTGCTCTTAGCACCAGCCCATTGAGGGCGGAACTGCAGGAAGTCTTGGGACCAGTCACCTATGTGACCTTAGAATCAGGAGCAGCTGGGGCTCAAGAGGCAGAACCTGAAGTCAGTCCTCGGTGCCCATCTCCAAGGATGCCTGGTATGCTGATGGTTCTAGCAGGGGCCAGCTGGCCAAGTGGATGGCTATAGCATTTCAACTGGCCACTGAGACTATTTGGATGGACACGGGTACAGGACAGAGCAGCCAATGGGCAGAATTAAGAGCCGTATGGCTAGTTACTTGTAATGAACTTTCACCTCTGGTGATTTGCACCGACAGCTGGGCTGTTTATCATGGACTGACCCTTTGGATTGCTACTTGGCACATTAACCAGTGGATGGTAATGCACCGTCTGCTATGGAGTCAGGCCATGTGGCAGGACTTATGGGAAAGAGGACACCAGAAAGAGGTGAAAGTATACTATGTCACAGGGCGTGCCCCTCTAGCTCAGCCTGGGAATGATGAGGCAGACACCATGGAGAGGGTGTGATGATTAGAGATTACACCTGCAGGTGACATGGCACAGTGGCTCCACTGGTGTCTGCTCCATGCAGGACAAAAAAACGACGTGGGCTACAGTTAAGGCATGGAACTTGCCTTTGTCCTGTGCAGAGGTACTTGCAGTTTGTGATTAATGCTCTTAGGAGCACCATCAGAGACAACGGGCATCACCTGGACAGATCCAGAGAGGTCGTGTTCCACTAACATGGTGGGAGATAGACATCATTGGACCCTTACCAAAGTCAGACAGCTACCAGTATGCAGTCATCTTTGTAGATACTGCCACTGGTCTGCTTGCTGCTTACCCTGCCTGTAACCCAGACCAAAGGGCAGTCATATAGGCTCTGGACAGCCTGAGTGCTGTGTATGGGTGGCCACTGGTACTTGGAAGTGACAATGGTGCCTATTTCATGGGTCCTATGGTGAGGCAATGGGCTCAAGACCTCGGGGTGGACTGGAAGTACCATGTTCCCTACCACCCACAGGCTGCTGGTATCACTGAGCGGTATAATGGACTCTTAAAGCAGGGACTGCAACAGGAGGGGGGCACTAGCTCCCTTATTGGATGAACATGCCGATTGTGGGCAGTACTTCGGATTTTGAATGAGAGACCTGGACAGTAGGGCCCAGCTCCAGTCCAGGCCCTCCTGCACCAGAGAGCTGCTCCCATCCAGTTGCCGATATGCACCAAGGACACTGCTCAAGCCGGGCTTTGGACAGCAGGGCAATGTGCTTTTGCCTGCCCCAACAGCCCTCCTTACAGGACAACAGCCTCGATGGACATGGCCCTGGACTGTACAGGCCCCCACCTACGATACGTGGCCTTGTTGGTACCGTGGGGTAGGGGACTAGAGGTGGACCTCCAGTTAACTCCCTGGACAACCAGCACCTGGCCGCCTAAGGTAGAAGTGTATTATCCCTCGAGTGCTTGGGGAGACAGCATTATGAAGGGCACCTTTGTAATTTCCTTATGGTCAATAATAAGATCTTCCACCTTATGACACATAGAACCAGCAGATCCTGGTGTGCAGGCCAGTAAGGTTTGGCATGCCCGCCTGGGGTGGCCTCTGGTATGAGCTACTGTGCTGGCTGTGTTCTGCCAGAAGAGAAAAAATTGCCACTCTTAGTACCGCAAACCACTCGAGCATTTTGCCCATAGCTGTGTTTGTAATTCTGTCATCTGCTGTTTCTGTTTTTGTAATGCACCTCACTCCTCACACAGGGACCACCACGGAAGAAACTTGTCATGCAGATTGTGAGGCGAGTAACCCTAAATGGGTGGAATGTGGGGAAAATGGCTGTATTAGGCTTGCTCCCAGGTTTGCTGGCTGCAAGCAGTTTGCCTGATTGGTGCGTGGGCACGTGGCAGTGCCATGTGTGTGTGATCTATGTAAGGCGGCGGGTGCTTTTCCTGGTCAGCAATTCTCTCAGATCGCTCTTCTACCACCATGAGATGAGGTTTTCCCTGCTCCTTTGCCCTTATTGCAAAAAGCAGATTTTCCTTTGTTTATTAGCTCTTTTCCTTTTGTTGTTTATTTGCTCACCTTTATGAGCCTCCAATAAATGAATATGGCCCAATGCTTTCCAGCTGCAGTTCCTCTGCCTTCTGCCGGAACTCAGTGAGAACCTGCCTGGCCTCAAACACCAGCATTACAGTAATTGGCAAGTACCTGCTAGGATGCCAAGCATACTTGCAAGAGAGAGCCAATACAATCCAAAACTCTTTAGGTTAAATTTGCAGCACCAACCCAGGCAGATAATGCTTGTCTTGTATTTACTGCCATATCCTGCCACTTCTTCTTTTAGGCAAACGATCTCACCAACTTTGCTGTTTCAGCATGCGAGGGACCAGCTGAGCAAGGAGACAAAGGTGGCTGCAGCTAAAGCTCATCTCTTAGCTGACCCATGACTTTTAAACCCCCTTTTACCCTTTTGCACTGCATGTGATCCTTAAGACATTAACCTAGAAAGCCATCAATGAAAGAGGCCATATCCAGTCTTCAAAATCCTCAATTAAGAGAATGGTCTCTATTCTGGCCCCTAAGTAGCATCCAGTAATAGTTATAATTTGTTATTTTTTGATTTTGTGATATGTAGAATGTTTTCTAGCTAAAATCACTGATGATCGGCCCTGGCCGGTTGGCTCAGCGGTAGAGCGTCGGCCTAGCGTGCAGAGGACCCGGGTTCGATTCCCGGCCAGGGCACACAGGAGAAGCGCCCATTTGCTTCTCCACCCCTCCGCCGCGCTTTCCTCTCTGTCTCTCTCTTCCCCTCCCGCAGCCAAGGCTCCATTGGAGCAAGGATGGCCCGGGCGCTGGGGATGGCTCTGTGGCCTCTGCCTCAGGCGCTAGAGTGGCTCTGGTCGCAACATGGCGACGCCCAGGATGGGCAGAGCATCGCCCCCTGGTGGGCAGAGCGTCGCCCCTGGTGGGCGTGCCGGGTGGATCCCGGTCGGGCGCATGCGGGAGTCTGTCTGACTGTCTCTCCCCGTTTCCAGCTTCAGAAAAATGGAAAAAAAAAAAAAAATCACTGATGATCAAAATATTGCACTCAATTAAAGAGGAGAAGACTGTGTATAAGTAAAAAATTCAAGCACATTCTATTACCCCCCAAAAATGGCTGTCAACTTTCTTGAAGAGCGTAGTCCGTCTAGGCCCACAGAGCTCTTTGGTTATTAGCAAGAGTTCTAGAACAAGCAGACCTGGCATGGCATTACATTTCCATTGCCTCTCAGACTTCTCTAATTTTCTTCAAAAGAGGACTTTTTATTTTATTTAGACAATAAATTTTAATGAAGTGACATTGATCAATTAGAGTATATAGATTCAGAGAAAACATCTCCAGATCATTTTGACATTTGATTATGTTGTATACTCATCACCCAAATGCAAATTGTCTTCTATCACCTTTTATTTGGTTCCCTTTAACCCCCACCCCCTCCCTCTCCTCCCTTCCCCTTTCCCTGGTAACCACTGCACACTTATCCATGTCCATGAGTCTCAGTTTTGTGTCCCACCTATGTATGGAATCATACAGTTCTTAGTTTTTTCTGATTTACTTATTTCACTTTGTATAATGTTACCAAGGTCCATCCATGTTGTCATAAATAATCCTATGTTATCATTTCTTACGGCTGAGTAGTATTCCATAGTGTATATGTACCACATCTTCTTTATCCAGTCTTCTATTGAAGGGCTTTTTGGTTGTTTCCATGTCCTGGCCACTGTGAACAATGCTGCAATGAACATGGGGCTGCATGTATCTTCACGTACTAATGTTTTTGAGATTTGGGGGTATATACCCAGTAGAGAGATTGCTGGGTCATAGGTAGTTCTATTTTTAATTTTTTGAGGAACCACCATACTTTCTTCCATAATGGTTGTACTACTTTACATTCCCACCAACAGTGGATGAGGGTTCCTTTTTCTCCACAGCCTCTCCAACACTTGTTATTAACTGTCTTGTTGATAATAACTAATCTAACAGGCGTGAGGTGCTATCTCATTGCAGTTTTTATTTGTATTTTTCTAATAACTAATGAAGATGAGCATCTTTTCATATATCTGTTGGCCATTTATATTTCTTCCTGGGAGAAGTGTCTGTTCATGTCCTCTTCCCATTTTTTTATTGGATTGTCTGTTGTTTGTTGTTGGGTTTTGTGAGTTCTTTGTATATTTTGGATATTAGGCCCTTATCTGAGCTGTTGTTTGAAAATATCATTTCCCATTTAGTTGGCTGTCTGTTTTGTTTTCAGTTTCTTTTGTTGTGCAGAAGCTTCTTAGTCAGATGTATTCCCATTCATTTATCTTTGCCTTCACTTCCCTTGCCTTTGGAGTCAAATTCATAAAATGCTTTTTACAGCTAAGGTCCATGAGTTTAGTACCTATGTTTTTCTTCTATGTAATTTATTGTTTCATATCTTATATTTAGGTCTTTGATCCATTTTGAATTAATTTTGGTACAAGGTGACAAACTATAGTCGAGTTTCATTCTTTTGCATGTGGCTCTCCAGTTTTCCCAGCACCATTTATTGAAGAGGCTTTCTTTTCTCCATTGTGTGTTTTGGCTCCTTTATGAAAGATGATTTGACCATATACATGTGGTTTTATTTCTGGGCTCTCTATTCTGTTCCATTGGTCTGAGTATCTATTTTTCTGCCAATACCATGCTGCTTTGATTATCGGGGCTCTGTAGTACAATTTGAAGTCAGGTATTGTAATGCCCCAGCTTTGTTTTTTTCCTTAGGATTACTTTGGCTATTCAAGGGTTTTTATAGTTCCATATAAACCTGATGATTTTTTTGTTCCATTTCTTTAAAAAATGACATTGGAATTTTGATGGGAATTGCATTAAATTTGTATATTACTTTGGGTAATATGGCCATTTTAACTATATTTATTCTTTCTATCCAAGAACAAGGAATATTTTTCCATTTCATTGTATCTTTTTCAATTTCCATTAGCAATGCTTTGTAGTTTTCAGTATGTAGGTTTTTTACATTCTTTGTTATGTTTATGCCTAGGTATTTTTTTTTGCACCTATAAAAGGGATTCTTTTTTTAGTTCATTTTCTGAAGTTTTATTATTGGCATATAAGAAGGCAATAGACTTCTTTATATTAATTTTGTATTCTGCGACCTTACTGTATTGGTTTATTGTATCTAGTAGTCTTTTTGTGGAGTCTTTGGGGTTTTCGATGTACAGGATCATATCATCTGCAAAAAGTGATACCTTTACTTCTTCTTTCCCAATATAAATGCCTTTTATTTCTTTCTCTAGTCTGATTGCTCTGGCTAGAACTTCCAGCACGATGTTGAATAAGAGTGGAGAGAGTGGGCAGCCTTGTCTTGTTCCTGATTTTAGAGGAAAAGTTTTCAGTTTTTTTGCCATTTAATATGATGTTAGCTAATGACTTGTCATAAATGGCCTTTATTATGTTGTGATATTTTCCTTCTATACCCATTTTGTCAAGTGTTTTTTTATTAATTTTAATGGGGTGACATTAATAAATCAGTGTACATATGTTCAAAGAAACCATCTCCAGGTTATCTTGTCATTCAATTATGTTGCATACCCATCACCCAAAGTCAAATTGTCCTCTGTCACCTTCTATCTGGTTTTCTTTGTGCACCTTGTTGAGTGTTTTAAACATAAAATGATGTTGTATTTTACTGAATGTTTTTTCTGCATCTATTGATAAGATCATATGGTTTTTGTTCTTTGTTTTGTTGATATGGTGTATTATGTTAACTGTTTTATATATGTTGAACCATCCTTGTGATTCTGGGATGAATTCCACTTGATCGTGATGAATTATTTTTTTAATGTGTTGTTTTATTCGATTTGCTAGTATTTTTGTTTAGGATTTTAGCATCTGTCTTCATTAGAGATACTGGTCTGTAGTTTTCTTTTTTTGTGTAGTACTTGCCAGGTTTATGTTGGCCTCATAAAATGTGTTTGGAAGTATTGCTTCTTCTTCAATTTTTGGGAAGACTTTGAGTAGAATAGGAACCAAGTCTTCTTTGAATGTTTGATAGAATTCACTAGTATAGATGTCTGGCCCTGGACTTTTATTTTTTGGGAGGTTTTTGATAGTTGTTTCTATTTCCTCCCTGCTTATGGGTCTTTTTAGGCTTTCTACTTATTTATGATTCAGTCTAGGAAGGTTGTATTGTTCTTGGAATTTATCCATTTCTTCTAGATTGTTAAATTTGGTGGCATATAGTTTTTCATAGTATTCTACAATAATCCTTTGTAGATCTATGATATGTGTGGTGATTTCTTCTCTTTCATTTTGGATTTTGTTTATATGAGTCCTTTCTCTTTTTTCCTTAGTGAGACTTGCCAAAGGTTTGTCAATTTTGTTGCTCTTTCCCAACAGAGGAGTTTTAAATGTATTAAAACTGATACACCCAAGTCTGATCAGGTGATGGCACAGTGGATAGACCCTTGGTCTTAGACGAAAAGGATTCAAGTTCTAGACCCTGAGGTCACTGGCTTGAGTGTGGGATCATAGACATGACCCCTTGGTCACAGACTTAAGCCCAAGGTCGCTGGCTTGAGCAAGGGGTCCCTTGCTCTGCTGTAGCCCCCAGTTAAGGCACATATGAGAAAGCAATAATTGAACAACTAAGATGTCGCAACAAAGAATTGATGCTTCTCATCTCTCTCCCTTCCTGTCTGTCTGTCTCTATCTGTCCCTCATGCTCTCTCTCTCTCACTCTTGCTTTAAAAAATAACAACAAAAGAACTGATAAACCCAAGTAAAATATTATAGACATTTTATAGCAAGGCTCTATAATTTGACTCCTTCAAGTAAGCACACTAATGAAGAAATGTTTGATTTGTTATGAGGAGACACAAGAACCCCAAGGAAAGTCAGGTTCAAGTCACCCTGATATAATTACTGATGTGTTTAATTAAATCATGTGCATAAGGCATTAAATATTTTAGCCAAGTCTCTTGAAAAACACTAATATGAAATGATTTTCTGAGGTAAATGGGATTTAGTGGTGTTGGTAAGTAGAGCAGACATAGACAGCATCTGCAGGCTTAATTAAATGTTTGCCTAACCATATAAAAAGACAGTGATGTATCTTCATAACATCTGGCAGCTTCTCATCCTGCCATCACTCTTTAATTAGCAGGCTGGTGAATTTAATAAAAAATGGCTTTAACTCAGGAGCAGATGGCTCTTTGGAGTGACAAGGAGAAGGACCATTTCTGTCCTGTTTACGTCTTATATGTATGTAGCTTTTTAGTCTGAAGATCCCTCCGGAGCACAGGCCTAATGAAATCAGTGGGTTTAATACCTTCTGAAAGCAACCACTTCAAAATGTTGTCTCATTAAAATCATTTGACTTGTGAGTTTCCAAAGATGGTTTTTCCTTTGTGTCTCTGATTTCATTTCTTCTATTTTATTATAAGATGAGTCTTTCAGTTGTTTAAAAAAAAAAGTTGTGTAAAATTATGTGGTTTCATTTCTTAGGTAGATAAAAACTGTTGGACCCAAAGCTGTCTCTGAAATGATAACCAGTAATCAGAGTTTTAACATCTAGGAAACATAAACCTCCATCTCCACCTTATGTCCACTGGCCACTGCCTGGCTCCCGTCTCCATCTTAGTGGACAATTGGCTCGAGATAAGAAGGGAGGAAAATATCCTTTGCTTTTCACAGATGTTGTTTTAGAAATAAAAGAAAAGATCAGAATATCTCAAGCAATTAGAAAAATAAGACTGTTCATGGCATGCCCCCACTGACACATGCCACCCTCCCTGTGGCAGGACAGTGAGGTGGCGCTGACCACGAGGACAGGACAGCCCCAACTTCTTCAAGACAGTGGAGAGCTTCTTTGACCACGGCGCCAGCACCGTGGAGGACAAGCTGGTGGGGGACCTGAAGACCTGGGAGAGCAACGAGCAGAAACTGAACTGCAGATCATTGGGCCCTGCAACCACGTGCTGAGCCTGTCCTTCCGCACCCCGTCCAAGGACCACTCCTGGGAGGTCATGGAAGGCTACCTGGCTCAGCACAGCCAGTTCTACATGCCCTGCAAGGGAGGTAGTTCCTATAGCACTGACATGGGTGTGGGGGAAGTAAAAGCTTTGGCTTTCCTGGTACTGTGGAAGCGTGCGATGTGTTGTGCCATTTGTGGGTGCCTATGCTGCTAGGAACATCAATCCCAGGAACCACACTGATAATGAACTGGAAAAACATCACATGGGAAGGTTCATCATGGAGCTGGCAAAGAAGGGCTTTACTGATCTTGGCACTGATGTACCTGACCCAGAGTAAGCATGGGCAGAGAGCAGAGAGCAGAGAGCCTGTATAACTGACACCTATGCGAGCACCACAGGGCACTATGGTAGTAATGCCCATAACTTTGTCACTAGTAAGCCCATCAGGCAGGGTAAAATCCACCGAGGGTTGCCTGCTGCTGGCTAGGCAGTTTCTAATCTATGGGGTTAAAAACTTCATTAATAAATCTCTTACATGAGCATTTTTGAAATGACACTAGGGTTTGGAGATAAAACATTTGTTGTTCAGGGATATGGTAAAGTAGGCCTGCACATGAGATACTGGCATCACTTTGGTGCTAAATGTGTTGGTCAGTCTGATGAGAGCATATGGAATCCAGATGGTATTGACCCAAAGGAACTATAAGACTTCAAACTGCAACATAGATCAATCCTGGGCTTTTCCAAGGCAAAGCTTTATAAGGAAACATCTTAGAAGCTGACTGACATATTGATTCCTGCTGCCAGTGAGGAGCAGAATCAAAGCCGAGATCATTGCTGAAGGCACCATGGACCAACAACTCCAGAAGCCGATAAGGTGTTCCTGGAGAGAAACATTATGGTAATTCCAGATCTCTACTTGGATGCTGGAGGAGTAACAGTGTCTTACTCTGAGTGGCTGAAGAACCTGAATCGTGTCAGCTGTGGCCGTCTGACCCTCAAATATGAAAGGGATTCTAACTACCACTCGCTCGTGTGTGTTCAAGAGAGTGTGTGGAAAGAAAATTTGGAAAGCACAGTGGAACTATTATGGTTGTGCCCACAGCAGAGTTCCAAGACGGGAGATCAGGTGCATCTGAGAAAGACAATGTGCACTCTGGTTTAGCTTACACTATGGAGCACTTGGCTAGGCAAATCACATGCACAGCCAGGAAGTATATAACCTGGGATGGGACCTGGGAACAGCTGTCTACGTCATTACTACAGAGAAAATCTTCAAGGTGTACAGTGAAGCTGGAGTGACCTTCACATGGGTGGATTGTAACTGACTTCTTCACTACCCTCTTCACAACTTCATCTGTAGACCTAGCAGAAGTTCACATGTAACAACTGAGATCTCTTTCTCTCATTACTTATTTACTATAGATAATGTACACCATTCTCAAAAAGTCAGTCCAAATGAGTCCCTTATGAAAAAATAAATTAAGGTTAGGGAATCATGTACAAAGCTGAAAGTAAATGCCAAAGAGACATTTGGGTATTTTTCCTTTAAATAAGAAGTGCCTTCTATCTTCCTGCACGGTCTTGTTCACACTGCTTCCCAACAGTTAGAGCTGTGGTCGGGACAGCACCTGTTGTTCAAGAGCAGTCAGTTTCTTGTTGTTTTGGCTATGGATGAGTCTAAGATGTGCTGTAACTTTGACATGTTTTAGAAGCAGGGGTGTGGCATTTTCAGAAGGTAGCATGGTCCTCAAGTGAGTATTGATATTTTAATATTAGCAAAAAATTTCAATTTTATAGATTGTAAACTAAAATCAAAGCTGTTTCTCTTTATGCATCTAATTGTTTTAAAATAAAATAAGTACATGCTGCTGTAATAAAATTGCCTTTAATCACTTGATAACCCTAACCTTGACTCAAGAAGTGAACGCTTATAAACATAATGAGTGAAAAAAGCTAATGTTGAAAAAAAATAAACCCTGGCCAGTTGGCAGTTGGCTCAGTGGTAGAGTGTCAGCCTGGCATCTGGATGTCCCAGGTTTAATTTCTGGTCAGGGCACACAGAAGAAGCAACTATCTGCTTCTCTCCCCTCCTCCCATTCTCTCTCTCTCTCTCTCTCTCTCTCTCTCTCTCCCCCCTCCTGCAGCCATGGCTTGATTGGTGCCAGCACATAAGCCCCAGCTGCTGAGGATGCTCCATGGAGCCTCCACCTCAGGTGCTAAAATAGCTCAGTTGTAAGCATGGGCCCAGATGGGCAGAGCATCAGTCCCAGAGGGGATTGCCATGTGCATCCCAGTCAGGGTGCATGCAAGAATCTGTCTCTCTATCCTTTCCTCTCACTTGGAAAAGAAGACAAAGAAAAAAAAAGAAATAGAAAAAGACACAATGAAATGGGAAAATATTCCATGTTCATGGATCAGAAGACTTAACATAGTTAAAATGACCATATTACCCAAAGCAATATACAAATTTAATATAATCCCCATTAAAATCCCAATGTCATTTTTTAAAGAAATAGGTGAAAAATATCACCAGATTTATATGGACTATAAAAGATATCAAATAGCCAAAGCAATCCTGAGAACAGAAAATGAAGCCAGAGGTATCACACTACCTGACTTCAAATTATACTACAGAACCACAAAATTCAAAACAGCATGGTATTGGCTGAAAAACAGACATACAGACCGATGGAATAGAATGAAGAGGCCAGAAATAAAATTACATATACATGGACAAATCATCTACAAAGGAGCCAAAAACACACAATGGAGCAAAGAAAGCCTCTTCAATAAATGGTGCTGGGAAAATTAGAAAGCCACAAGCAAAATAGTGAAACTTTACTACACCTTGTCCTGTTCACAAAAATTAATTCAAAATGGATCAAAGACCTAAATATAACATCTGAAACAATGAATTATATAGAAAAAAACATAGCTACTAAATTTATGGACCTTGGCTGTACAGAGCATTTTATGAATTTGACCCCCAAAGCAAGGAAAGTAAAGGCAATAATAAATGAATGAGACTATATCAAACTAAAAAGCTTCTGCACAGCAAAAGAAAATAACAAAAAGGCCCTGGCCGGTTGGCTCAGCGGTAGAGCATCGGCCTGGCGTGCGGGAGACCTGGGTTCGATTCCCGGCCAGGGCACATAGGAGAAGCTCCCATTTGCTTCTCCACCCCCCCTTCCTTTCTGTCTCTCTCTTCCCCTCCCGCAGCCAAGGCTCCATTGGAGCAAAGATGGCCTGGGCGCTGGGGATGGCTCCTTGGCCTCTGCCCCAGGCGCTAGAGTGGCTCTGGTCGTGGCAGAGCAACACCCCAGAGGGGTGGAGCATCGCCCCTGGTGGGTGTGCCGGGTGGATCCCGGTCGAGCGCATGCAGGAGTCTATCTGACTGTCTCTCCCCGTTTCCAGCTTAAGAAAAAAAACAAAAAAACAAACAAACAAACAAACAAAAGGCAGTCTGTCGTGGTCCAGCCACGATGAGTTTTAATACAGGGTCTCGAACAGGAAAAGGTATGAAATTGAATAAATGATAGAGACTTAAAGATATATACATACAGATGTGTTCGGGAGGATGGCATGGTGAACAGTCTCTACTGTTCCTGAGCCATAACATGGATGCTCCAAAACACACACCCATTTTTATTCAGGGAAAAAACATAGCCCATTAGCAATTCAATTGTTTCCAAGACAACTCAAAAACAACCCCCACCATACCATTCAAATCTAACTTTACACCAATAAAAAACTAGCTTCTAGTCTCTTCTGGAGAACAAGCAAGAATTAAGTATAGCTCTTTGTTAACTAGGCAGGTGAGGTGGGGGTTGCACCCAGCACCTCTGTCCCCAAGATATCCAGATTGTAAAAATACCTGTTTATATTTCAGTCCCCAAGAGCAGCCAACTAAATGGGAGTTTATATTCACAAACAGCAGCTCTGTCAAGGGGTCAATATCCAAAGAATTCACAAAGCTCAACAACAAACAAGCAAACAATCCAATTAAAAAATTGCCCTGGTTGGTTGGTTCAGTAGTAGAGCATCAGCCCAGTGTGTTGAAATCCCAGGTTCGATTCCCAGCCAGAACACACAGGGGAAGCGCCCATCTGCTTCTCCCCACCCCCTTCCTTTCGCTCTGTCTCTCTCTTCCTTTCCCACAGCCAAGGCTCCATTGGAGCAAAGTTGGCCCGGGCGCTGAGGATGGTTCCATGGCCTCTGCCTCAGGCACTAGAATGGCTCCGGTTGCAATGGAGCAATGCCCCAGATGGGCAGAGCATCACTCCCAAGTGGGCATGCTGGGTGGATCTTGGTCAGGTGTATGCAGGAGTCTGTCTCTCTGCATCCTTGCCTCTAACTTCAGAAAAACACAATCAATAAGTAGAGAGAGGTACAGAACAGACACTTCTCTCAGGAAAACATACAAACAACATAGATATATGAAAAGATGCTCATCTTCTCTAAATATTAAATAAATGCAAAGAAAACTATAATGAGACCAACTCACATCTGTTAGATTGGCTGTTATCAAGAAGACAAGTAATTATAAAAATAAACCAAAAAAAAAAGAAAAAGAAAAGAAGACAGGTAATTAAAAAACAAGTGTTGGAGAGGTTGTGGAGAAAAAGGAACCCTCTCATTCACTGCTGGTGGGAATGTAAATTGGTACATTCCCACCATTGTGGAGGAAAGTATGGCAATTCCTCAAAAAATTAAGAATAGAACAGCTCGAAAAGGAGAAATGCACCCGCATGTATGTGGCAGCATTGTTCACAATAGCGAAGATCTGGAAACAGCCCAAGTGTCCGTCAGAGGACGAGTGGATTAAAAAACTTTGGTACATATATACTATGGAATACTACTCAGCCATAAGAAATGATGACATCGGATCATTTACAATAACATGGATGGACCTTGATAACATTATACGGAGTGAAATAAGTAAATCAGAAAAAAAACTGAGATGAATCCATACATAGAAGGGACATAAAAATGAGACTCAGAGACATGAACAAGAATGTGATGGCAACAGGGGCGGGGGGGTTGGGGGAGGGGGGAGGGGGTGAAGAAGGAGAGAGGGGTTAGGGGAGGGGAGGGACACAAAGAAAACCAGATAGAAGGTGACAGAAGACAATTTAACTTTGCGGGAGGGGTATACAGCACAATCAAATGTCAAAATAATCTAGAGATATTTTCTCTCAACATATGTACCCTGATTTATCAATGTCACTGCATTAAATTTAATAAAAAAATATTAATATTAAAAAAAAATTAAGAATAGAGCTCCATCTAACCCAGCAATCCCCCTACTAGGTATCTACCCAAAAAACTCAAAAATACTGTTTACGCAAAGACACATGCACACTCATGTTTATCACAGAATTATTCGTGGTGGTCAATGTAGCATCCACCGGGTACGAGAACAAACGTCGGAGACTTTCAGGAGTTAAGATATTACTTTATTGGCCAGTTTAACCTGCACAGGGGCGAACTCCTGAGATGTCCGGAGACACCGTGCTCACAAGGAGCTGCAAATGGGAGCCGCACCTGGAGCTTACAGCCAGGCCCTTATATGTCCTAAGTGAGCAAGCATAGGACAGAAGCAGATGTGGCAGTTTAGCTATTGGCTAGGGAGGTCACACGCAGCATAGCAACAGGGGCCGGCATAGCAACAGGGGCCGGTTTTAGCTTAGTGGCGAATTTCAAACCTAAACTTCTGATAAGGGTCTCTGACCTTCTTTGTTCCCAGCCTCACAGGAGCCATATCAGCACTTACTGTTCCTTCAATAGTTACACTCTTTGCAACACTCCCTGTTCTTTCAATAGTTATACTCTTTGGCAGCCCCAGTATTCCCTGAATCTAACAGTCAAGACATAGAAACAACCAAATGTCCCTCAATAGAGGATTGGATAAAGAAGATGTGGTACATATATACTATAGAATACTACTCAGCCATAAGAAATGATGACATATTGCCATTTACAACAACATGGATAGACCTTGAGAACATTACTAAGTGAAATAAGTAAATCAGAAAAAGCTAAGAACTATATGATTTCACACATGGGTGGGATATAAAAATGAGAGTCATTGACATAGACAAAAGTGAAGTGGTTACCAGAGGGTGGGGGTGTAGGAAAGGGGAGTAAAGAGGGACAAGTATATACAGTGACAGAAAATGACTTAACTTTGGGTGATGGGCACACAACACAATCAACAGTGCAAGTGCATAGAGAGGTTAATCTGAAACCTATGTATTCTTATTGACCCAATCACTCCATTAAATTTAATTTCTAAGTAAAAAAAAATAAAAAATAAAGAAGAAATAAAAAATTTCTCACACATAAAAAAAAGAAGATAAAGAAGAAGAAGGAAGGAGGAGGAGGGGGAGGTCACCAGGATGGAAAGACCCAGGTACCTAGCAACAGGCAAAACTGGGCTTGCCCCGGGTGACCTTTCTTTAGACCCCCTGACTTTTCATAGGGCTGGTCATGCAGTTGGGACCCTTCACTGACCTTTCCTCCTCTGGCGTGTCGCTAGTAACGTGGGTTTGACCCTCTTGGAAGGGGAACGAACAAGGGGGACAGAAAATAGCCCTTAAGCATTTTTTTTTTATAGAGACAGAGAGTCAGAGAGAGGGACAGATAGGGACAGACAGACAGGAAAAGAGATGAGAAGCATTGATTCTTCGTTGCGGCATCTTAGCTGTTCGTTGATTGCTTGCTCATTGATTGCCTTCTCATATGTATCTTGACCAGGGGGCTACCGCAGAGTGAGTGACCCCAGGCTCAAGCCAGCGACCTTGGGCTCAAGCCAGTGATCATGGAGTCATGTTTATGATTCCACATTTGAGCCAGCAACGCCACAATCAAGCTGGTGAGCCTTCACTCAAGCCGGTGACCTTGGGGTTTTGACCCTGGGTCCTCCGTGTCCCAGTCTGATGCTCTATCCACTGCACCACCACCTGGTCACTTAAGCTTTAAGCCCCAGGACAATGAGGTTCCGATCTACATCAAATACATCTAGGCCTCAGTTGTGTTTGAGCTCCAGGTTTAGAAAAGCAGCAAAACCAGACAATCAATGCCATGGCTGACTTCAGGACCAGCTGCATTGACTAATGACCCCTGCCCTGGCATCAACTAATCAGTGGAGACCACCACCATGAAATGACCCACCTGGAAAGCTGATGAATATGCTTCTTTGATACTCTCCTGATTCCTCCACATAAAACCCCTTAAGACTAAGGACCCAGCAGTATCCCCTCACTTTCCTGACCCCCTTCCCTCAGGGGCATTTTCTTTGACTCTCTCTTTCCCCTTAGTGCCAAAGGCCCTTCTTCTGGCTCTGTAACTTGTTTCCTGAGCCCACTTCTCATACAGCTCACTGCTTCTACCTCGATGACTTTCTAAACAAACTTTCTCTAATAGTTTGAGTCTTGACTGAATTCTTCTCTTAGCAGAAATCAAGAACTGACGTTGCTGAAAGGAGTCCAGTCGCTGTTAACAACCGGTGCCCTTTTCACCACCAAGAATTAACAGGGTAAATTTAGTTATGTGTATTTTGCCACAATAAAGAAAAACTAGCCTGACCAGGTGGTGGCGCAGTGGATATACTGGTCCAGGACCCTGAGGTCACTGGCTTGAGAGTGGGGTCACCGGCTTGAGTGTGGAATCATAGGCATGACCCCATGGACATTGGCTTGAGCCCAAGGTTGCTGGCTCCGCTGCAGCTCCCCCTACCCCACCCAAGGCACATGAGTAAGCAATCAGTGAACAACTAAGGTGCTGCAACTATGAGTTGATGGCTTCTCATCTCGCTGCCTTCCTGTCTGTGCCTGTCTGCCCCTCTCTTTGTGTCTCTCTCACAAAAAAAGGAAAGAAAAAGAAAGAATAAGAAAGAAAAAAGAGAAAAACTAAAGGAAAAATAAAATGGATTATGGTTCCTGTCCTAAGGTGGTTATAGCCTCGTGAAGGCCAAACAGCAGGGTGGGTCTAGTGTTAAAGGAATGCAAACTAAAGACCAGTGAATACTTTAAACGCTTAATATCTGTTGAGCAGACGCCTTCCACTGCAGCCTGCAGAACAAAAGTTTCTCCGGGACCTGACCACATTGCGCCGCCCTTTCCCACAGCGGAAACCCAGAAGCCGTGTCTGGCCCAGCAGATGGCGCCGGCGTCAGCAGTGCACCTCCAGGCCCAGAGGGGGCGCTGTGGACTCGCCTCTCTTTCCCTCCTCAGGGACCCTTTCGCCTCTCCCCGCCAGCAGGCGGCTGCGCAGACGCCCACTGCGGTCTTGGGAGAACTATGGCGGCGTCCGCCATCAGTGAGAAGGAGAAGGATCGGCTGGGCGGCGGTAACAGCACGCGGGAGCGGTTGCTGTCTGCGCTGGAAGACCTGGAGGTCTTGTCGAGGTAATGGCGTGGGCCGCAGGGCCTGGCTGGGCTGGGTCAGGAGGACAGGTTCCCGGGAACCCCCACTGCGGAACGTTGGCGGACCTTAACGATCGCCGGTGGCGTCCCTGCAGCCCCGACGCCTGCTAGACAGACGTGCGGACAACTGCCCCGGGCGCCAAGCGCAGGGGGTGGTCGTGCGGGGGAGGCTAGATGTCGACGTGGAGGAAGGAGCCCACACTGAAGGGGGTGAGACAGGCGTGTAACCCGTGATGCAGAGCCACGGGCGCAGCGGGGCGAGGCGCCTGCCCCGGGTGTAATCAGGGTGGCTGCCTGGAGAAAGGGCCGCGTGGGAAGAATGAGTTTACCAGACTCCCCAGGCGTCAGGTAGCCGGAAACCTGAGCCCACGCGGCTCGGTGGCTGGCCAGTTTGGGATGGCGGGAGTGCAAGAGTGTGCGGCAGAGGTAGCTGATCGAACTGCGTGTGATTCTCTTTATTCTGTTCTGTTTCGTGACACTCTGTGCAGTTGGAGCCCCTCGATTTCCTCGCATTCACTTGGATGTTAAATTTGGTTTGTTTCTTCCTCGTAAAATGGTGCTCTCAGATTTGACCCCTTGATGCCATCCCCACTATCTTACATCCATCACAAATCTTTCTTAAAGCAGCCTCTCAACGGTTTTAGTTGCCCTCATGCATCTTCACTGTTATCTGTCTGTTTGCCGGAGAGCAGAGCTATCTTTTTAAAATGCATCTCAGATCATTTTTTTGCTTTAATTATTTGCTAGGTTCTCATTGCCCAGTGAGATGACGTCCATATTCTTTAGTTTACTGTGCAATAAAGCCATTGTTCATCTCCTCTTAATCCATCCTATTATCCTCATTGACCGCCACATCCCTCCACCCTCCCGTGCCCTTCAGCCTCATGAATGCTCCCCATTCCAGAGCTGGTGCCTCATCCCTTTCAACTTGATAAATCATTTATTCATCCAGCTCCACTGTCACCTTTCCTGTAGCCAACATCCGTTAACAGATTTAGGGTAAATCTTATGTATTGTATTTCCTGGCCTACTAATAATCAGCATTTTATCTGCTGTGATTTAGTCTTTGCCACAGCAAACATTACTTACCAGATTACTAGGTGAGCACAATATCAAATGATGTAATAAAAACACACAGATACCATAAGTTAAATAGCTTGTGTGTTTAATCCCCTGTTTAGACTGTTCAGACTTAAATACTATTGATACTTGACTACCAGTAAGGCACTTAGAATGTTCAGGCACAAGGCACCTGTCTCAATGTGTTGCCTCTATGTAAATGTTCACAAAGAGAAATGCAAGTGCTGTTTCCTTCCATCTTTGTTGGTTTGTAGTTCCTGGTGGAGACCTTGTCAGTTAACCCTGTCAATGAATACCAGACTGATTTTTTAGTTAAAAGACCCTAGCAAGACAGTTTTCATATGTTTTCAGTGAAGTTATTTATGTCTCTGCTCTGTGTGACATGACTATTTCTTTGGAACACCTAATTGAAGCTTCATTTAGGTGAAGGCTTACTCTTTTTAAGTTAGTAAAACATTGGAGGCTTATTTTTTGTAAATTATTAAACATCGTGTAAACATCCCATAAATGCCGAGTAGCCCACTGCTTTCCTAAGTAGGGCCAACTGTCACTTGAAAAACAGTGCATTCATCCTAAGGAGTGCTTTTAGAATTACCAGTCGTCCAAACTGTGTCTCTGAGTCCTTTGAAGTATCTTGAATAGGTAACCATGTAGTTGTGATTTCTGTTTCATTAGGATCAGAACAACTAGTAATTAGTTGGGAAATACTGCTGTTTTCCTGTATGAGCCAAGTTTTCCATGTCCTTGAATTCTGGATCTTCTATTTGAAGTGGTCCTTTGAGCCATTTCTTCTTTTGGGATAATTGTCACTTAAAAGCCAAGTCTAATACTTGATTGGTTTCTAAAAATTTTTTCCATGAATTTTGATGATGCTGTTGAGTATGAAATTAGTCTAATTAAAATGTTCCTTATTTCTTCATTTTGACCAGCCATATGGTATGGATGGTAGTGATTAATTTTTCTGTAAATATGTTGACTTTGTGAAGAAATGACACCCTTTTGGGAAATAGTGGCAGCTGTCTTTTGTTCTGAGTGGGTCTTAGTCTTAGTATTTCAAATCTTTACCTTAATATAGTCAGTGAGTACGTTCAGCTTCTTACTCTTCTACCCTGGAGCCCAGTAAATTTATTTCTTTTTTATGTTTACTTACTGTAATATAATTTGTTCATCTGTTTTGCTGAGTAGCCTTAGTATATATTTCATATTAACTAAGTTCAGGAACTGTTTCTAAGTAGCCTACCCATCCAGGCTATCTGTTGATCAGACAGAAGCCTTACTGATAACATAAGCAGTCAATTAAGATATATATATCTTAGAGGGAGAGCGAGAGAGAGAAAGGAGGGGAGGAACAGAGAGCATCAACCCTAGTTGTAGTTGTCTCTCATATGTGCCTTGACTGGGCAAGCCCAGAGTTTTGAACCAGCGGCCTCAGCATTCCAGGTTGACACTTTATCTACCACAGGCAACATATATTTTGTATGTGTTATGTACTTATTCTTACAATGAAGTAAACTAACAGAGAAAAGAAAACTTTGGTTTTATTTTTGTATTGTCTTGTCATCTGATTTAGAATTTAAGTGTTACTGTTCACTTTTATAACCCACAAATCTAGAAAGTGCCTGGCAAATAACAGTCAAGAACTATTTGATGAATGAGTGTGAGAAGACCTTCCATTCCCACATCCACTTTCTCATTAATTAACTAATTCATGCACAGTGCTGTGGGAAGGTAGAGTCCAATTGACACCATCCAGAAAAATAGTATGAGGCTAACAGGAAGGAAGGTGGAAATAGCCTGGCCGCCAGTAAGAAGGTACAAACATTGGGGCTAACGGGTAGTGTCAGGTAGCAAACTGAAGCTGTTTCCTCCTGTGTAATTTCTGGAAAATGTCGTCTATCAACAAGTTTGGAACTAATATGTATATATTACCCACTATCCATCTTTCCCTCCTCTATATACTAGCTTTCTTAGAGGGTTGGTATATCAGGTAAATGAGCTTTCTAGACACATAAGATTTCATTGTAGTATGTAAGAATCCCTTTTGTCTGATACCTCTTTGGTTAATTTAAAAAATTCAATTAAAGTAGAAAGTTATTTAGCTTGACTTGTGGTGGCACAGCGGATAAAGTGTCAACCTTCAACGCTGAGGTCACCAGTTCGAAACCCTGGGCTTCCCTGCTCAAGGCACATATGGAAGTTGATGCTTCCTGCTTCTCCCCCCTTCTCTCTCTCTCTCTCTCTCTCTCTCTCTCTCTTCTTTCTAAAATAAATAAAATCTTTAAAATTTTTTTTTAAAAAGTAGAAAGTTATTTTTAAAATGACTCATCTATTTTTTGTTTTACTTTACCATAAAACATATAAAAGATGTTTTCACTAATCTTTTCATATAGGTCATGAGACAAGGGACTTCTCTATAAAGGGCCGGATTGTAAATATTTTTGGAGGCCATAAGTTCTGTGCTGCAATTACTCACTGCCAACATAGTGGGAGAGCAAGCACAGACAGACAGTATGTAAGTAAAGGGTCTTGGCTGTGTTCCAGGAAGCAGTATTTATTACAATTGCAGATGTGCTGGACTGGATTTGGCCTGAGACCCCTAATGTAGGAGTTTTTCGTGCATAAAACACTTATAATGCACTGGCTGCAATTTCTTCGAAGTGAGAAGTTGGACTCTCATCAACTAGTCCTGTGGTTGACACTTGTTAGGTTTTGGACTTTCCCTTGGTCCTTCACGGTTGCTCTTTGCAAACCTCTTAGCTTCTATTTTTACAGAAACAACTCTTCTGTTCATAGTCATATTTCATTGGTACTTACATATTGGGTGTCATTTTTGTAATATTAGAAATAAGTAAAATTTCCATAAATAAATTTGATAACAAACATAGCTGGTGAGTGCAGTGCAGCTGGTGAGAGCTGAAGTCCATAGTCTTAGTGACTTGATGGGCTCGTATTCAGGGCTGTGGGAACTCTGAACCAGGCAGATCTGACAGAGGTAAGCTAAGACAGCCTCTAGTGTATTTACTTTGTTTTGTTTTCATTTTCTTTTCTCTCCCCCCCTCTTCTTTCCAATTTTAGGGAACTCATAGAAATGCTGGCAATTTCAAGAAACCAAAAATTGTTACAGGCTGGAGAGGAAAACCAGGTAAATGGCTTCTTTTTGAATTAATTAAAAAAAAACAAACCATGATGTCTGCAAATTTTGTTTTATTTATTTTGTGTAAAAACAGAAGGGTTGAACCTTTTTAAGTTACTAATGGAAACTTTTAAATTGACATTTGTATCATTTACTTGAGGTAACAATGTGCTTAAGAAAATAGTTGTTTAAGAGTTAGCAGTACTATTTTCTATTAGGGTCCTAGTTACAGTTACACCTTTTTTTCATTTTTATCTTTTGAATTAACCCATAAAGCCTTGTTAAATAGAGATTGAAACAATTTCTGGAATCAAAAAGGTGAGTGCTCTCATAAACTAGCCCTTTATTATAGAAATGATTTCCCTAATGCAGCTTGAAAAAGAATGGAATTAAAAGCATATACTGTATTTCCCCATGTATGAGGCATACACTTTTTGGGAAAATTTGGGGACTAAAAACTGAGTGTGTTTTATACAGCAGTTGTAGATTTCTTTACTTGCATTTCCTGCTTTTTCGCGCTTGTTGTCTTTGCGCTCATTGTTTCGCACTTGTTACCAGTATATTACAGTAGGTTACGTTTTGCCATGTTCTGCCCAGAAGGCTCAGAAAAGATTTTCGTAGTGCTGAATTCAAGTTAAAAGTGATCCAGTTTGCAAAAGTGAATAGAAATTGTGCTGCTGAACATAAGTTTGGTCCTCCTCCAACTGAGAAATCAATCCAAGACTGGTACAGGAAGAAGAAAGCCTACTGAAAATGCCACAGCAGAAGAAGACCAGGAGAGGCAAGTCAGCAAAATGGCCTGATTTAGAGAGGGAATTGA
Source organism: Saccopteryx bilineata (assembly GCF_036850765.1). Lineage (NCBI taxonomy): Eukaryota > Metazoa > Chordata > Mammalia > Chiroptera > Emballonuridae > Saccopteryx > Saccopteryx bilineata. The sequence continues at coordinate 111,602,202 of NC_089495.1, forward strand.
AGATACGGATTGAAGAGCAAAGGGCAATTGGAATTCCTGTGTCCACAAAGATGGTTCAGCATAAGGCAAGAAGAATTGCTGATGAAAAAGAAGTTACTGATTTCAAAGGAGGACACAATTAGTGCTTCATGTTCTTGAAACGGAATGGACTAAGCATGCGTACACGCACCAGACTTGCCCAAAAGATGCCTGAAAGCTATGAGCAGAAGGGCCTTGAATTCATCATTTTGTCATCCAATGTCGGAAGACACATCAGTTTGAGTTGGGACAGATTGCAAATATGGACAAAGTCCCCCATCAATTTGATGTCCCAAGTAACAGAACTGTTGGTAAGAAGGGGGTGAAAACTGTAACTGTGAAGACAAGTGGACATGAAAAGAGCCATTATACAGCTGTTCTAGCTTGTTGTGCCAGTGGAACCAAGCTGCCTCCTATGCTGATTTTCAAACGCAAAACAATGCCAAAAAAAGACATTCCTTGAAGATTGATTGTCCAGGTTCATGACAAGAATTGGACGGATCAGGATGGGATGAAGATCTGGTTTGAGAAAGTTTGGAGAAGATCAGGTGGGTTCTTACACAAACCTGCTCTATTGGTGCTTGATCAGTTCAGGGCACACATAACAAAAAACACAAAGAAGATTGCTGCAGAGCAAAAAACAAAACTTGCCGTCATACCTGGAGGCTTGACATCTCAGCTCCAACCGCTTGATCTCAGCATTAACAAACCCTTCAAAGTTGCCATGAGAGATGAATGGAACCAATGGATGAAGTCTTCTGGGGACAATTTGACACTAGCAGGAAGAATGAAGAAACCAACTATAGAAGTTTGTGCCTGGGTGAAAAGATCCTGGGATAATATTAAGATTGAGATCGTTGTCAAGTCATTTAAGAAGTGTGGCATTTCAAATGCCATAGATGGAACTGAGAACGACTCATCAGACACAGATGAGGACAAGCTAATGGATGGGAGTTTTGACAGTGATGAGGAGTTGTATAAATTTTTTTTTTTTTTCCTGAAGCTGGAAACGGGGAGGCAGTCAGACAGACTCCCACATGCGTCCGACCGGGATCCACCCGGCATGCCCACCAGGGGGCGATGCTCTGCCAATCCGGGGCGTCGCTCTGTCACGACCAGAGCCACTCTAGTGCCTGAGGCAGAAGCCAAGGAGCCATCCCCAGCGCCCGGGCCATCTTTTGCTCCAATGGAGCCTCGGCTGCGGGAGGGGAAGAGAGAGACAGAGAGGAAGGAGAGGGGGAGGGGTGGAGAAGCAGATGGGCGCCTCTCCTGTGTGCCCTGGCCGGGAATCGAACCCGGGACTTCCGCACACCAGGCCGACGCTCTACCACCGAGCCAACCAGCCAGGGCCAGAGGAGTTGTATGAATTTTATGATGAATAAAACTTGTGTTCAATAACTTTATGTAATACATTTTTTTTTCCAATTTCGGGCCCCAAAATTAAGGTGCATCTTATACATGGGGAAATATGGTAACTGTTAATGAAGAATTACTTATTTTGTGAATGTTGAGTTTACAGTTAGTTTTTATTTTCCTTATACTTTTATGTGCTTCTTAATTTTCTACAGTGAACAAATTTTATTTTTTTCTGGCTCAAAACTTTTTAAAGAGGGTAAATTTTATATTCTATGGGCGTGTTTTGCCACAAGAAAGAACTTTTTAAGAGAAAGTAAGAAGGTGTTAAGACAGAACAGGAGACAGTGTCTAATAGATTTCTTTTCCCCACACTGTATCCCATCATTAACTTAATTTCATTGTATGGCATGTTTTGAGGGCAGAGAAATCTGGTGTACTCTACGTAAGAGGTGCCCCAGAAGTTGTTTTCTTCAAGGGTTAACTCCCTCAAAAGGGGAAAAGGGAACCAGATAATGCTGCAAGTTGAAAATAGCTGCTAATTTAAGGGATATTAGGGTTGGGTTCTTTTGTTTATTTTTTTGTTTTGTTTTTTTCCGAAAAAGAAAGAGCCTAGAGACAATTGTGTTAATAAAAAAATCCCAGTCTCAGATGCTTTATTAATAATTAACATGTAGGATTAACCTTTTGAATAGTGAATTTTTTTCATGCTTGCTGACCTCTGGGAGTGAATTTTTTCAAAAAATGAAATTAGTTCCAGTTTTATTAACTTAAAATCATGTTTGTTTGATAACCAATTTATGGAAACAAGAAGAACATACATTTGCTTTTTTCTAATGTTGCCTTTCGTGTGCACGATCGTACTCTGGATGGTCAGGAGGCATGAAGACGTACATGAATGTTTGTACTACTCAAAGAGTTAATTAGGAATTTGTGCAAAATAAGTAAAAAGTAAAAGGTGATTGTTGACTTTATTTCCTAGTAAATGTTTGCTATGAGCCAGGCACCCAGATTATTCAGGTTATAACTAAAACCTGCATAATCATCACTAACCTTTCTTACACTTTTTAAGAACTAGCAATTCTGTGAATTGTATCATGTACATAGTACTGTGAATTCCTGTATAATTCTCATTAAAACTATTAAATATGTATTAGAGAGATACGCCCATTTGAAAACTTTCTAACCACCATTTTGTTTGAATATTTATATTTTCATACAGATAGAATTTCAGAGTTAGAAGTAACCTTAATGGTCTTCTATTTAAGCTCCTGTGAGATTGAGTTTCAGGGTGGGATAAATTAAGCTAAAGGTTAGTGGATAATTGAAACTAGAATCTACGTCTTTTGACCTCAGCTGATTAATTTCCTCTACTCAACAATAAAATCTAAAAAGAATTTTTACTCCTCTCTGGTAATATACAAAAGAGGCCAAACTGTGTAAACTTGAAAGTTGTCATGGAACTAATGTGTACTACTCATTTTGTTTAATAATTTTTTAAAATATAGCTTTTAAAAAAAGATTTTATGTATTGATTTTAGAGAGGAGAGAAAGAAAAAGAAAGGGCAAGCGGAGCAGCAGGAAGCATTTAACTTGTAGTTGCTTCCCATATGTGACTTAACCGGGCAAGCCTAGGGTTTCAAGCCAGTGACCTCAACATTCCAGGTTGACGCTTTATCCACTGTGCCATCACAGGCGAGGCTAAATGTAGCTTTTATGGAAATGGAAACCTAGCTTTCTCCTCCTGTGACTTGAGAAGAATAGGAATTCTAGTCCTATTAAATAGAATACACTTTTTACAGAAAAAGCTTTCTATTGTTACTTAATATAAATATTCAATTCAGGATGCAGCTTAGTCTTGACTCTGTTGTATCAGAAGGGCTATAAAAATGAGAGGAAATCATGTCAAAAGGAACTTAAGGATACATGACTGTATTTTTCAGTCTTTAACACATTTTTAATAATATTTTAAAAATTGATTCTGAAATTTGACAGCCATTTCCTTTCTGATATATTATTTCCTACTAGCACAGTAAAGTATGTAGATGAGATTGCATCTTCTGTAATCCAGGGCAGGGGGTGATGATTACCCTTTATCGAGCTTTGCTGCTTTTCCATACGTACTTAACATAAATTATGCCATAAATCCTCATAACAGTTCTCTCTGACGAGGTACTGTAATTATGCCCTTTTCCTAATGAGAGGACAGGCTCTAAAGAGGTCAGATAACTTCCCTTGTCATACTGCTAATAAACAAAGGACTGAAGACTTGAATCTAATTCTCTTTTCTGCTTCTTAACCTTCATAGTTCCTGCCAAAATTTATTAACTATTTTTTGAAATCACTTTTATAAATTATCTTCATCCTAAGCAGTACCATGCATGAAATCAGGTTTTATGTGACAGTTACATATTTTTAATATTAGCACAAATGTGTAATTATAAAAGGTTTTTTTTAAGACCTTGGTGCCAACTAAAATCATTTCAAGTACCAAAATTTGGGGAACTTCCACTGCATTATATTTTTAAAGATAAAGTTTTACCTTTTTTCTTCTCTGGGAAATTAATAAACTTGTTTTGGCATATTACTAGTTCCAAAAAACTAGTTTTATCTTGTTTGAAAGAAAAGTGTTTACCATAGTTTTTGTCCCATAAGACGCACTTTTCCCCCCCAAAACTGGAAAGGAAAATGGCCGTGTGTCTTATGGAGCAAAAAATATGATAGTTTATTAAATATTTCAACATACCATTTGGCTCAGAATATTTTTCTTCCTATTTTCCTCCTTAAAACTCTAGGTATATTCACAAAAGTAAACTCAAAATGGATAAAAGACTTAAATATAAGTCATGAAACCATAAGCATCTTGGTAAAAACATAAGTAGTAAGCTCTCTGACATCTCTCGCAGAATAAATTGCTGATTTATCTCCTCGGGCAAATGAAATAAAAGACAGGATGAACAAATGGGACTATATCAAACTAAAAAGCTTTTGTACAGCTAAAGACAATATGAACAAAATAAAAAGACAAACCACACAATGGGAGAACGTATTCTACGATACGTGTGATAGGGGTTAATAACCAAAATTTATAAAGAACTTGTAAAACTCAGCACCAGGAAGATAAACAATCCAATCAAAAAATGGGCAAAAGAAATGAATAGACCCTTCTCCAAAGAGGCTATACAGATGGCCAATAGGCAGATGAAAAAATGTTCAACATCACTAATTATTATAGAAAAATGCAGATTAAAACCACAATAAGATATCATCTCGATCAGTCAGAATGGCGCTCATTAACAAAAGAACACATAATAAGTGCTGGTGAGGATATGGAGAAAAGGGAACCCTCCTGCACTGCTGGTGGGAATGCAGACTGGTGCAGCCACTGTGGAAAACAGTATGGAGATTCCTCAAAAAATTAAAAATAGAACTGCCTTTTAACCCAGCCATCCCACTTTTAGGAATATATCCTAAGAACACCAGATCACTGATTCAAAAGAAGAAATGCATGCCCATGTTTATGGCAGCATTGTTTACAATAGCCAAGTTCTGGAAACAGCCCAAGTGTCCGTCAGTGGACAAGTGGATTAAAAAGCAGTGGTACATATACACAATGGAATAATATGGGGCCGTGAAAAAGAAGGAAATCTTACCTTTTGCAATAACATGGATGGACCTGGAAACTATTTTGTTAAGTGAAATAAACCAAGCAGAGGAAAAAAAATATCATATGACCTCACTCATTTGAGGAATCCAATAAACAGTGTGAACTGAGGAATGGAAGAGAGGCAGAGGCGGGATCAAAGGGACCAGAGGGAAAGGGGATGAGAGGATGGGATCAGAGAAGGGAAAGAGATTGGTGAAATTATATACACATAACAGCATTAGAGCAGAAAAGCAAATCCTGGAGGGAAAGAAGGAGGGCATTGTGGGGAGGGGGCAAAGGGGATGTTGAGGGGAACACGGGTGAGGGGGATGTATTCAGTGGGACACTTGAATCTATGTAAACACAAATTTAAATCAAAATTAAAAAAAGAAAATCAGGGGGAAAAAAGAAAAAATAGCACCAACTAGTTATAAAAAAAGATGTGTTTAGTAGCTCACTTGCTTCCTAAGAGGCTGAGAAGGGAATTGCAAAATCAGTAAAAATATTTGTAGGAAGCAGATGTTTTGATTAAAGTAACAATTTGACAAGGTGTGATTAAGTAATCTGGTTTTCCTGCTGAAACTTTTACAAATTTTAGTTATATTGAAAAAGAATTATAAAATGAGATTTGATTTTATATTTAAATTCTAGAATATAACATTTAGTGTTTGGAATGAGCCATATTTTCTTATTAAATTTTAAAAGATTTTGCTGTAGAGGCTTAAAAGCAAACGCTTGGCCAAGGAAAAGATTCTCTTGGCCTCCTGCTTACTATTACTTGGGGGAGACATGTCTGCCTCTCTGGCTTGTAATGAGAGTTCAATGCCAATGTTGACTCCCAGGCCCCGCAACTGGCTTCAAATAGGTGCTCAAACAAGAGTCCCTCCCTCCTTCAGCCTCTTTAGCGCCTCCTGGTTACCAGGAGCAGAAGTGTACTCAGTAAGTGACACGCAGGCTGTGGGCTCAGGAGGGAAGGACAAGGTGAACCATCAGCATCTAGGACCACAGCCCAGGCTGCTCAAGGGATCTCAGGAATGTGAGAATGAAATAGTCTAAAGTATCAGAGTTTCTCAAGAGAACAGCTTTTCCTGGTCATGTAGTTTATAGTTTTGTTGGTTGGAGCTTCGTCCTGATGCACAGGGATTGTGGGTTCAATTCCCAGGATTGTGGGTTCAATTCCCAGTCAGGGCACATGCAGAAACTGACCAGTGAATATACACACGAATGGAGTGGTGGATGATGTTTCTCTCCCTTCCTCTTTTTAAGATCAGTAAATAAAAAATTTAAAACAAAAAGAACCCATAGGTATGTCTTATGGTCAGGTGGTGCGTCTTAATGGAGCGAAAAATACAGTAATTACAAAAAGAAGAAAACCGTAATCTGTTCTTCAAAATAATTATAAATAGGCTATTTTTATTTTCAATAAGGATTAAAAATATTTTGAAGTTATTAAAATTTGATAGGCTGATTAAGAGGTGTGTTGTTTCATTGGAATGTAGCTTTTTAATATTCTGTTGTCTGCTTTAATCAACTATTATCTTATAGGTGCTGGAGTTGTTAATTCACAGAGATGGGGAGTTTCAAGAACTAATGAAATTGGCACTTAATCAAGGAAAAATTCATCATGAAATGCAAGTTCTAGAAAAAGAAGTTGAGAAGAGAGACAGTGATATTCAGCAGCTACAAAAACAGCTGAAGGAAGCCGAACAAATACTGGTAAGTTGGCAGTCTGGTTCTTTAACAAGAATATTGTTTATTTAATGTATTTTTAAGAAATAAGTCTATTACCAGTATTTTGAAATGGCAGAAACTTGATTTTAAATGAAAGGTCATTGTCATTTTCTTGTTTACTTATTTTCAGATATCCTGTATTAGTTGAACCACATTTGCATTATTTAAAGACTTCATAGGATTGAATGATAGAAATGGGAAGCTTTACTTTTATCATGACCTGATACAAGTTTTAGTTAATAGTCTCTTTACTTCAGTTATAATATTTCAAAATCAGTAAAGACATGTGTGAATTTTATAAACTGATTAAAAATTACATTATTTAGTCTTGCATGCTGAACTGGGTGAGATTAGGATAGATGTCAAGGGCCCTGTTTTTCCTTTTCTTGCTCTTGGATCCTGTTTCAAAAAGGCAGCTTATTTGCCATTATCAGCCCAGTTATTTCACTGAACACTAACACACGTAATTGATGTATGGTGGTATTGCAGGCACAGCCGAGCTTGATTCTCACATGGACCAGACATAGCTGGTACCCTTAACCCTGATAAATCTCTTCAAAATGTGTTACAGTGGGCTCCAGTATATAGAAGCCTGAGTGTTTTGGGGTAAATTAACCACTTCGCCCTAAGAAATGACCCCAACTAAATACTTCTTTAAAAATATATAATAAAATCTATTTCCCATTGGGAAAGTAATACTTGCTTATCAAATGCTCTTCAGAAAATAGAAAAAGTAGAAAGAGGTGGAGAACATTGCCTTTAGTTCCCCTGCTCAAAGAGTGCCGCTCTTCATGGTTTGGTGCAGTGTAGAGCCTTGCAGTCTCAGTGTGCCCATTTTTACTGTATTGCAATTAGTAGGGTACTAACTGACTTCCTATTACTATTTATGAAAACTTAACCACATTTTTGGCCTGGCCAGATAGCTCAGTTGGTTAGATCACCTTCCTGAAGCACAGAGGTTGTGGGTTTGATTCATAGTCAGGGCACATACAGGAACAGATTGATGTTCCTGTCTCTGTCACTGTCTCCTTTCCTCTTTCTAAAATCATTAAAATAAGCATTTTAAAAACGTGTTTAAAAAAAACAAGCTATTTTTTTTATATAATTACCATATTTTGCTCCATAAGATGCACTTTTCCCCCCAAAAGTGGAGGGGGAAATGCCCATTTCTTTTTTTTAATTTTTTTAATTAATTTTAATTTATTGTGTTTATATAGATTCTAGTGTTGCACAAATGCATTCCCCTGCCCCCGTATCCCCCTCAACATCCCTTTGTCTCCCTCCCCATAGCACCCTCCCCCCTTCCCTTCAGGTTATCCCATCCTATCATCCCCTTTTCCTCTGGTGTGTTTGATCCCTCCTCTGTTTCAATTCCATTCCTCAGTTCACATTGTTCATTGGATTCCTCAAATGAGTGAGGTCATATGATATTTTTCTTTTTCTGCCTGGCTTATTTCACTTAACATAATAGTTTCCAGGTCGATCCATGTTGTCACAAAAGGTAAGATTTCCTTATTTTTCATGGCCCCGTAGCATTCCATTGTGTATATGTACCACAGCTTTTTAATCCACTTGTCCACTGATGGACACTTGGGCTGTTTCCAGATCTTCACTATTGTGAACAATGCTGCAATAAACATGGGGGTACATTTCTCCTTTTGAAACAGTGCTATAGTGTTCTTGGGGTATATTCCTAAAAGTGGGATAGCTGGGTCAAAAGGTAGTTCAATTTTTAATTTTTTAAGAATCTCCATACTGTTTTCCACAGTGGCTGCACCAGTCTGCATTCCCACCAGCAGTGGGACATGTCGGAGAGCTTACTAACTATGTTTTCTTCTAAGATGTTTATGGTTTCACGGCTTACATTTACGTCTTTTCTCCATTTTGAGTTTATTTTTGTGAATGGTGTGTGTTGGTGGTCCAGTTTCATTTTTTTGCAGGTAGCTGTTCAATTATTCCAACACCATTTGTTGAAGAGGCTGTCTTTACTCCATTGTATGCTCTTACCTTCTTTGTCAAATATCAATTGTCCATAAAGGTATGGGTTTATTTCTGGGTTCTCTGTTCTGTTCCATTGATCTGTATGCCTGTTCTTATGCTAGTACCAGGCTGTTTTGAGTACAATAGCCTTGTAGTATAACTTGAGATCAGGAAGTGTGATACCTCCCACTTTATTCTTCCTTTTCAAGATTGCTGAGGCTATTGGTGTTCTTTTTTGGTTCCATATATATTTTTGGAATATGTGTTCTATATCTTTGAAGTATGTCATTGGTATTTTAATTGGTATTGCATTGAATTTATAAATTGCTTTGGGTAATATAGACATTTTAATGATGTTTATTCTTCCTAACCACGAGCATGGTATATGTTTCCACTTGTTTGTATCTTCCTTGATTTCTTTTATCAATGTTTTATAATCCTCCGAGTACAAGTCTTTAATCTCCTTTGTTAAATTTACTCCTAGGTACTTTGTTTTTTTGGTTGCAATAGTGAAGGGAATTGTTTCCTTAATTTCTCTTTCTGACAGTTCATAGTTGGTGTATAAAAATGCCTTTGATTTCCGAGTATTAATTTTATATCCTGACACCTTGCTGAATTCATTTATCAGGTCCAGTACTATTTTGACTGAGACTTTAGGGTTTTCTATATACAATATCATATCATCTGCAAATAATGATAGTTTTACTACTTTTTCAATTTGGATGCATTTTCTTTCTTCTTCTTGTCTGATTGCTATAGCTAGGACTTCCAGAACTATGTTGAATAAGAGTGGTGAGGCCAGACCAGGCGGTGGCACAATGAACAGAGCGTCAGACTGGGATGCCGAGGACCCAGGTTCGAGACCCCAAGGTCGCCAGCTTGAGCACGGGCTCATCTGGTTTGAGCAAAGCTCACCAGCTTGGACTCAAGGTTGCTGGCTCAAGCAAGAGGTTACTCGGCCTGCTGAAGGGCCGAGGTCAAGGCACATATGAAAAAGCAATCAATGAACAACTAAGGTGTCGCAAGGAAAAACTGATGGTGGATGCTTCACATCTCTCTCCATTCCTATCTGTCTGTCCCTATCTATCCCTCTCTCTGACTCTCTCTATCTCTGTAAAAAAAAAAAAAAAAAATGTAAGAGTGGTGAAAGGAGGCACCCCTGCCTTGTTCCTGATCATAAGGGAATTGCTTTTAATTTTTCCCCATTGAGTATGATGTTGGCTGTGGGTTTGTCATAGATGGCCTTTATCGTGTTGAGGTTATGTTCCCTGTATTCCCATTTTGCTGAGAATTTTGATCATGAATGGGTGCTGGATTTTATCAAATACTATTTCTGCATCTATTGAAATTATCATGTGGTTTTTCTCCTTCCTATGTGATGAATCACATTGATTGATTTGCAAATATTTTATCAGCCTTTCCTTCCCAGAATAAATCCCACTTGATCATGGTGTATGATTTTTTTCATATATTGCTGGATCCGGTTGGCTAATATTTTGTTGAGGATTTTACAATCTATTGATAGATTCATCAGGGATATTGGCCGATCTCTTTTTGTGTTGTCTTTGCCTGATTTTGGAATCAGAATTATGCTCGCCTCATAAAAGGAGTTTGGAAGTCTTCCTTCCTTTTGAATGTTTTGAAATAGCTTGAGAAAGATAGGAGTTAGTTCTTTGAATATTTGGTAGAATTCACTTGTGAAGTCATCAGGCCCTGGCTTTTGTTTGTTGGGAGTTTTTTGATAACTGTTTCAAATTTCAATTTGTTGGAATCAGTCTGTTTAGGTTTTCTGATTCTTCCAGATTGATTTTTAAAATATTATATGTTTCAAGGAATTTGTCCATTTCATCTAGGTTGTCCAATTTTTTGGCATACAGTTCTTCATAGTATTTTCTTACAATCCTTTGTATTTCTGTTGTCAGTTGTTATTTCTCCACTCTCATGTCTAATTTTATTTATTTGAGTCCTCTCTCTTTTTTTCTTAGTGAGTCTAGCTAAACATTCATTGATCTTGTTTACCTTTTCAAAGAGCCAGCTCCTGGTTTCATTGATCTTCTATATTGTTTCTTTAGCCTCTGTGTCATTTATTTCCTCTCTGATCTTCTGATCTTTATTATCTCCTTACTTCTACTATCTCTGGGCTTTACTAGTTGTTCTTTTTCTAGTTCTTTTAGATGCAGGGTTAAGTTGTTTATTTGAGCTTTTCCTAGCTTCTTAAGGTATGCCTATAATGCTATGAACTTCACTCTCAGTATTGCTTTTGCTGTGTCCCATAGATTTTGAGTTGTTGTATGCTCATTATCATACGTTTCTAGGAATTTTTTTTATTTCTTCTTTGATCTCATTGTTAACCCATTCATTCTTTAATAACATGCTATTTAGTTTCCAAGTGTTTGAGTATTTTTCAGTTTTTCTGTTGTGATTTCTTGTTTCATGCCATTGTGGTCAAAGAAGATGCTTGAGGTGATTTCAATCTTCTTAAATTTGTTGAGACCGCTTTTGTGCCCTAACATGTGGTCTATCCTAGAGAATGTACCATGAGCATTTCAAAAGAATGTATATTCTGCTGCTTTAGGGTGAAAGGTTCTGAAGATGTCTACTAAATCGAGTTGATCCAGTGTGTCCTTTAAGTCTGCTGTTTCTTTGTTAATTTTCTTTCTTGAGGATCTATCTAGTGATGTTAGTGGGGTATTGAAATCCCCTACTATTATAGTGTTGCTGTTGTTCTCACCCTTTATATCCATTAAAGTCTGCTTTATATATTTAGGTGCTCCTATGTTAGGTACATAGATATTTATAATGGTTATATCTTCCTGTTGGATCACTCCCTTTATCATTATGTCGTGACCTTCTTTATCTCTTATTATAGCCTTTGTTTTAAAGTTTATTTTGTCTGATGTAAGTATTGCTACCCCAGCTTATTTTTTCATTTCCATTTGCGTGAAATATTTTTTTCCATCCTTTTTCTTCAGTCTATGTGCATCTTTTGTTTTCAGGTGTGTCTCTTGTAGACAGCATATGCATGGGTCCTGTTTTCTTATCCACGCAATTACCCTATGTCTTTTGATTGGATCATTTAATCCATGTAGATTTAAGGTTATTATTGATATGTAGTTGTTTATTTCCATTTTATTCTTTAAAGCTGTATTCCTCTTTTTCTTTTCTTTTTTTATAATTTTTTTAATTAATTTTTTTTTTTACAGAGTCAGAGAGTGAGTCAGAGAGAGGGATAGACAGGGACAGACAGACAGGAACGAAGAGAGATGAGAAGCATCAATCATTAGTTTTTCATTGCACGTTGCAACACCTTAGTTGTTCATTGATTGCTTTCTCATATGTGCCGTGACCGCGGGCCTTCAGCAGACCGAGTAACCCCTTGCTGGAGCCAGCGACCTTGGGTTCAAGCTGGTGGGCTTTTTACCCAAACCAGATGAGCCCGCACTCAAGCTGGAGACCTCGGGGTCTCGAACCCAGGTCCTCTGCATCCCAGTCCGACGCTCTATCCACTGCGCCACCGCCTGGTCAGGCTTATAATTTTTTTATTTATTTATTTTTGTATTCCTCTTTTTCTATATTCTTTTCCCCCTTTGGTCTCTTTACAACAGGCCCCTTAACACTTCTTGCAGCATTGGTTTGGTTGTAATGAATTTCTTGAGGTTTTTTTTTGTTTGTTTGTTTGTTTGTTTTTTGTCTGGGAAGCTTTATATTTCTCCTTCAATTTTAAACAATAGCCTTGCTGGATAAAGTGGTCTTGGTTGTAGCCTCTTGTTCTGCATTACTTTGAATATTTCTTGCCATTCCCTTCTGGCCTCTAGTGTTTCTGTTGAGAAGTCGGATGTCATCCTTCTGGGGGCTCCTTTGTAGGTGATAGCCTTTTTTTCTCTAGCAGCTTTTAATATTTTCTCTTTATCACTTAGCTTTGGTATTTAATTATGATGTATCTTGGTGTAGATTTTTTTGAGTTTCTCTTTAATGGAATTCTGTGTGCTTCAACTTGTGTTACTTTTTCCTGCATCAATTTAGGGAGGTTTTCAGCTATGATTTGATTGAACAAAGTCTCTATCCCTTGTTCTTTCTCTTCTTCTTCAGGAACCCCTATGATGCGGATGTTATTTCTATTCATGTTGTCACAGAGTTCTCTTAGAGTTTCCTCAGACTTTTTGAATCTCTTTTCTTTTTTCTACTTTGCTTCTGTGCCTTCGTTTATCTTGTTCTCTAACTCACTGATTCAATGCTCAGCTTCATCCATTCTGCTTTTAATTCCTTCTATTGTGGTCTTCATATCTGATATTGTATTTGTCATTTCTGACTGATTCTTTTTTATTATTTCAATGTTTCTTTTTATACTTGCTATCTCTTTATTTAGTTGTTCGTTATGATCGTCTACTGTTGTCCTAAGATCTTTGAGCATCCTACCAATTGTTAAACTCTGCATCTGGTAATTTGGTTATATTTGACTCATTCAAGTCCTTTTCTGGGGATTTCTCTTGATTCAATTGGGTTGCATTTCTCTGCCTTCCCATTTTGTCTGTGTATAAGAAGGGTATAGCCACTGGAGTCCAATGGGTGTGGCCTCTGTGTTCCCTAGGTGTGGTCTGTCTGCAGGCCCACCACCCCTTATGCCGCTGCCTCCGGCGTTTGGGTATGGGTGTTGCCTGCGCCAACCTGGGCTGTGGCTGTCACTGCGGTTTCTGCCTCTTCTCCATGGGAGGGACTGTATTCATGTGCCCAGCTCTACAAGTCTCGGCTTTTGCCCCATCACCACAAGTGGGGCTGCATGCCGTGCACAGGGCTGTGAGCTTCAGCACTGCAGGCAGGGTTGAGCACCTTTGCTCAGCCCTGGGTCCCCGCCTATTCCTGGACTTTCACCCAGCCTGCACAGGCGGAGTTGTGCTCACGCATCAGGCCAGGCCACAAGCCCAGGCTCTGCGGGCTGGTCGGGGCCGCGTGGCTGCGTTCAGCCTTGGGTCTCTGCAGGTCCCAGCCTTTCGCCATTCCCCTGTGGGTGGGATTGCAGGTGGGCCCGCAGCTGGCGGGACCACTTTTGTGCACCCCTTCCACCCCGCCCTGCGAGACTGAGCTCACACCCGGCCTCAGTCATGGCCGGCCTGGCTTCTGCCCCTGCCAAGGGGACCGTGCTTCTGCATTCCGCTGCCGCCCACCCTCCAGCTAGCCCTCAGCAGTGTGGTTGGGGGCACTGCACCTCATACCCTAGACTCAGTACTGTATTCCTGAAGGCTCCTTCCTTCTAAGCAACTCTGCTCTGAGTGCCACAGAAGAGCTTGTTTGACTGGTGCCTGTTTCCTTTTGCTGGTATTGCTGGTTCCAGGCGAAGTATTCACTTTACATTTGGGGAGTGACTCAGCCCAGGGGTTAGAGTGGCTGTCCCTCAAAGTGCTTTTTTCTGTGCCTCCTAGATTACACTCTCTTCCTGCTACTGCAGTCCTCTCTCCCCGTCCCCCGGAGCCCCGGGTGAGTGGTTGTGAAAGAGATTTTCTGTGTGGTCCCTTTAAGAAGAATCCTGGATCTGAGAAATCTGTCTCTTTCTCACAAACTGTATCCTGTCTTGTTTCCAGCTAAATACTGTCCAATCGCCTCTTCTGGGCTATGGGGCTGCAGGCTGGGACTTTGTTCCTGGGGCCCAGGACCCTCCCCTCTCTGCTAAACTCACTTCCTGCCACACGAGTCTCTCCAGGCTGCCGTTCGCTCCGGGGAGCTGGGCAGCCCTCTCCGCATTTCTGTTTTTCCTACCAGTCTAAGTGTGGCTTCTTTGATGTTCCTTGGTTGAAGAGTTCTCTTAGTTTAGTCCAAAGATGGTTTTTCCTGATGATGGTTCTTAAAATTAAGTTGTAGTCCACTTTGGTTCTGGGAGGTGGAAGTTGGTACGTCTGCCTAGTCCATCACCATCTTGCTGCTCTCCCCATGTGTCTTATGGAACGAAAAATATGGTATTTTATTAAATATTTTAACACACCATTTGGTTCAGAATTTTTTTTCTTATTGGAGTGAAAAATATGGTATATCCTACTTGTTAAGTTTCTAACTTAGTTACAAATAATACTTTGATGTATAGCCTTTCAAAAAAACTTTTTTGCTTTTGCATTTTGGATTATATTTAGATGAAGTTTCCAAACATAGGATTACTGAGGTAAAGACAGTGATCACTGAATTTTATGATACAAGTGCTAACAGCTGACATTGTTGAGCACTTGTGCACCAGGCCCCATGCTGCGCATTTCACTTGTGCTCTCTCAGTCTCACAGCAATTACATGAAGTCGGCCATTTTTGCATTTTAAAGATAAAGAAACCCAAGATCTTAAATGAATAACTACCTTGCCCAAGGAGAGTAAAAAGTTAAGAGGGAACTTAAACCTAAATCTCTCCAGTTCTATCCTCTTAATCACTTTTAGTTGAGGGTGCATATACGATACGAGGTTAACCTCTTTTTACACTTTGTGTTTCTTTTATTGGGTGGTGTTATATAACAGTCATTAAGCATGGAGCTAATGGTAAAGTGTAAATGAATAAGAGTATAAATCCAAGAATGTATCTTGTAAATTTAAAATATATAAAATCGGGTATTTTATCCTTAAACTAGATGAAAGAATAGGATTCTTTTGGGGTGGCTTGTTGTCTGGATCTTCTTTGCGTGATAGAACACATGATGAAAAATATTAATAAACAATCTAGTTTATACGTTATTCCTAACAATCTGTGAATAGAGACTAATACATGAATATAATGTTTCTTTCATTAAATATAAATGTGGTATAAATGACAGCAAGTGCTATTTCAGAATATTACAAATTAATTGTGGGGATTTCCAAATTGGATATTGTTCCTGTGGGATAAATGGTATTGTGAATTAAGTGAAAATATATGCTTGAGCCTGACCAGGCGGTGGCGCAGTGGATAGAGCGTCAGACTGGGATGCAGAGGACCCAGGTTCAAGACCCCGAGGTCGCCAGCTTGAGTGCGGTCTCATCTGGTTTGAGCAAAAAAGCCCACCAGCTTGAACCCAAGGTCGCTGGCTCCAGCAAGGGGCTACTCGGTCTGCTGAAGACCTGTGGTCACGGCACATATGAGAAAGCAATCAATGAACAACTAAGGTGTTGCAACGTGCAATGAAAAACTAATGATTGATGCTTCTCATCTCTCTCCGTTCCTGTCTATGCCTCTCTCTGACTCACTGTCTCTGTAAAAAAAAAAAAAAAAAAAAAATATATATATATATATATATATATATATATATATATATATATATGTGCTTGATATAGTTAAGAAGAATAAACAATATTTCTCTTGAATGTTCTTTAGGCAACAGCTGTTTACCAAGCAAAAGAAAAACTGAAATCAATAGAAAAGGCAAGAAAAGGTTAGTACTATGGGAACACTGAATGACTTTCTGGAAAAATCAACTTTTATTCTCAAGACACTGATGAGATTATTATACTCATTTGCTGTGTTAAAAGGATGCAATAAATTTTCATTGTAAAGTATCTGCTGTGTTCTGGTACTATGCCTGGGTACCACGTCCTCTTTCTGGTTATAAGAAGCAATACTGTAAAGCAGTTTGTGGCTGTGTACCTGAATGTGCAATAAAGACAGTGGGGTTATAAAATTGTTGGGAGAAGAAAAGAAAACTGGGCTGAAATCAAGTGGGATTTGAATTGGGTCTTGAAAGATAGGACAGAGAATGAAAGAAGACATCCACTGTCCAGGCAGAACTGCCGTCTGATGATGGGTGGGTTTTACAGCTTTAGCAGTGGCGGCCTTAGGCAACAAGGTGCTCCTCCCTGCGTCCCAACAGAGCTGGG
This sequence comes from Saccopteryx bilineata, assembly GCF_036850765.1. Lineage (NCBI taxonomy): Eukaryota > Metazoa > Chordata > Mammalia > Chiroptera > Emballonuridae > Saccopteryx > Saccopteryx bilineata. Next base: position 111,618,748 of record NC_089495.1, read on the forward strand.
GGCGCATCGTGGAGCACCTTTGTTCTTCAGCTGTGGGGTATGTCTCTGCCACTCTCCATACCAGCAAGGGTAGGGAGGTGGTATCTGGGAAGTTGGGAGATCTGCGCTCTGTATTTTTGTGTCTCCAAGTGTAGACTGCAGGCAGACCATGGGAACACTGGGGGTGATCCCACATTTTGCCGCTTTGGTTCAGTATCACATACACCAGGTTCCCCCAATGTCTCTGCTTCTCCTGGCAGAAGACCCAGTCACTCCGGGTTTCTCCCCTCTCCAGAGCCTGACACCAAGTGCTGCTTATCTCTCACCACCCCCCACCCCGGTTTTTGCCCTTCCCACCTTTAGCTGATTGGGTGCACGGATCTTTCGGGCACACCTGCAAGCTCAGCTGGGGTTCCTTCCCTGTGATATAGCTGTTCAGTTTGTTGAAATCAAGGGGAGAGATCAAGGATATCTCTCATGCCACCATTTCTCTGATGTTATCTCCAGATTTTTAAAATTTATTAATACATATAATACAAATATATGTGTACATAAATTCTAAAAAAATCAGGTTTTGTTATACATATTATTTAATATCTTACTTTTTTAACTTAATGAATAAATATATAGTGAACATGTTTCTAGTTAGGTCTACTTACAAGGTTCCGGTCATATGCTAACAGTTGAGTCATACAGTGTGAAACTAAGTTAAGTTTCACTGGGAAATGAAACATTTGGTTCTTTTCTGTGTTCTCATTGCTTGCAGAATAGTAACAGTATCTGATGGTAGTTAGTAATTGAGGTTATTGAGCATTATTGGGCTAGTCTCCCAGATTTAAAACTTAATGTCAGCTGATTTTTTTTTAATGTCTTGCTCTTTAGTTTGGAAACACATACATGACTTAAGTTTATAATATTCGTTCAGGTATCATTAGAGAAGGTAGGTAAGTCAGATTATCCTATTTCAGATAAAGTGTAAGTATTTTATATAACTATATGCATTTATAAATTTGTTTACTTGACTAAAATGTTACACTCCATTCCACTCTCAGGTGCTATCTCCTCTGAAGAAATAATTAAGTATGCACATAGGATCAGTGCAAGTAATGCTGTGTGTGCCCCGCTGACCTGGGTTCCAGGTAAAAATACTGTTTTTTTACTGGATATATGTGCTTTTGAAAATCCTTAGGTGATGTATTTAAAATCCTTAAATATATGATGTATTTAAACATTGATGTAGCCTGACCTGTGGTGGCACAGTGGATAAAGCGTCGACCTGGAAATGCTGAGGTCGCAGGTTCGAAACCCTGGGCTTGCCTGGTCAAGGCACATATGGGAGTTGATGCTTCCAGCTCCTCCCCCCTTCTCTCTCTCTGTCTCTCCTCTCTCTCCTCTCTAAAATGAATAAAAAAATAAAAAAAAATAAAAAAAACATTGATGTATATAACATCTACATATTTTCACATTCTTAAGATTTTATAAGAATATAGGTCATGGGTTTTATAGGTTTAGTTTTCTACAAAGCTGTTGCCACTAGGGACTGTTTGTTTAATTTTTAAAAAATAATAATTTTTAAAAGCACGAGATAGTATGGGATGATTCTAAAGCTATAGATTTATAAGCCTGTAAAACCCAGGCTGGCCAAAAGCCAAGTTTTTAAGAGCCGTTAGGATTTCCACAAAGATTCCAGCTTGGAAAACCTTTCCAGCTCTTAGGTGACAGAGTATATAGCACTGAGTGCCCAACAGCAAACAAGACTGAAGAGCCAGAGTAAAAGAGACAGCAGAGGGAGTAACAAGCTGCAACTATGTAAATATGATAGATAGGGAATGGAACATTTATAAGACGAGACACTAGTAGAGCAGCCGGCTTTTGGGAGAAGTGGGAAATTGTTATCTCAACTTCAGTAGTTCCTGATGGTGTTTTGTTGTTTTGCCATCCTAAAAAACTACAGTGTTTGGGGTAAGTAAATCTGGAGATTGTGAGAAAATTACCAAAAAGTTGGTCCACATCTGGCCTAGTTTTTATCAATCCAAAACTGCTATTTAGTATGCTTTCATGATTGAAAAGAAAGATTACTGACTCCTGATACTGTACTGAAAAGTTAAGGAGTTAGTCTTTAAATGACAAGATGAAAGAAGTTAGTTAGAAAAACATTTAAATTTTGAGAATTCTTCCAGTAGGCATGCAGTCCTTTCTGTCATTTAAAAAAGTGTCATGCTCTATTCTCCCTCAGTATGTATCATTATTATTTTCATGCTAAATAATGCAGGTATATTAGAAGAATCAAGATTATTTTTAACTTTCTTAATTTGTCATTTGTAATGTTTGCTAAAATAAACTTTTCTATATAGTTTTTTTCATATAGAGGATAGTATATTATGGTGAAGATTCAGAAAAAAATTAAAATGCATAAAATGCGTGTATTTTTAAATGTCTGGTTTTTTATTTGTTATTAGGGGACCCACGGAGACCATACCCAACTGATTTAGAGATGAGAAGTGGATTACTGGGTCAAATGAATAATCCTTCCACCAATGGTGTGAACGGCCATTTACCAGGGGATGCACTTGCTGCAGGCAGACTGCCAGGTAACGTTACTCAGAAGACTGCGTTCAGACAGACCCAAGTTTAGCTGTTGAACAAATTTGAGGTACCAGACTCAGATTGTTCTAATAGTTAGGCTTTCTGCCAATTTACTATACTGTCTACTTATTCTGGTTTAAAGATTTTTCTAGATGGAGGTTATAAAGTTAGAATAAAATAACTTTTATCTCATTTGTTAGTATGCCATTTTCCTAAGGTATTGGGCCTCTCGTTTATTATTTTCATTGTTCTAATTATAGCTTTTTAAAATTGTGAAACATATTGTATAAACAGAGTAAGAAATACATATGTTCAGGTTAAAGATTATAAAGTGAACACACTCCTAAAAAAAAATCCCAGTTAACAAAATGAATAACAAAGCTGCTTTTTCTTTTTTTTTTTCATTTTTTCTGAAGCTGGAAACAGGGAGGCAGTCAGACAGACTCCCGCATGCGCCCAACCGGGATCCACCCGGCATGCCCACCAGGGGGCGATGCTTTGCCCCTCTGGGGCATCGCTCTGTTGCGTCCAGAGCCATTCTAGCGCCTGAGGCAGAGGCCACAGAGCCATCCCCAGCGCCCGGGCCATCTTTGCTCCAGTGGAGCCTTGCTGCAGGAGGGGAAAAGAGAGACAGAGAGGAAGGAGAGGGGGAGGGGTGGAGAAGCAAATGGGCGCCTCTCCTGTGTGCCCTGGCCGGGAATCGAACCTGGGACTCCTGCACGCCAGGCCGACGCTCTACCGCTGAGCCAACCGGCCAGGGCCAACAAAGCTTTTTATTGGCTTTTAATAACTTTATAAAATAGCATTTTTCTGAGAGTTTGTATATTCTAAGCTTCAGCCTTTCTCAAGCTTACATATAGGTTTGTGCTATTCTTATATGTATTTTGTGTTCCCCATATCTTTTGTAGAAGTGAGTTGTTTTGATTTGGTAGAACATTTTAAAAATTTAAAATAGGATAAAAACCACCCTTTCATCAATCACTTTTAATATTTTACCCATTTCGTTGTTTGCCCTGTGTTATTTACATTGTTTAAAATGTGCTCTGGTAGATAATGCTTTTTATTGCTCCCCGTATTACTAAAAATGCTTTCTAAGCTTTACTTTTGTTGGCCCTGGCCGATTGGCTCAGTGGTAGAGCATCAGCCCAGTGTATGGATGTGCCCAGTTCTATTCCTGGTCAGGGCACATAGTAGAAATGACCATCTGCTTCTTTACCCCCTCCCCCTCCTCTTCTCTCTCCCCTCTTCCCTCCCTCTCCTCCTCCTCTCTCCTGCAGCCATGGCTTGATTGACTTGAGGGAGTTGGCCCTGGGCACTGAGAGCTCTGTGGCCTCCACCTCAGTTGCTGAAAATAGCTCGATTGCTGAGCAATGGAGCAATGCCCAAGATAGGCAGAGCATCGCCCCATAGGGGACTTGCCAGGTGGATCCCAGTCAGGGTGCGTGCTTGAGTCAGTCTTTCTGCTTCCCCTGCTCTCACTTAATTTAAAAACAAACAAACAAAAACCTGTGTTAATACATAGTAAAGTATACACTAGCTATTTATAATATGTATAAAGAATATACAGTGTGTCCGTAAATTCATGGTGCACTTTTGACCAGTCACAGGAAAGCAACAAAAGATGATAGAAATGTGAAATCTGCACCAAATAAAAGGAAAACCATCCCAGTTTCTGTAAGATGATGTGGCAGCATGTGCACATGCACAGATGATGACATAACACCGTATATACAGTGGAACAGCCTACGGCCATGCCAGTCGAGATGTGGACGGTACAGAGGAAAGTTGAGTGTGTTCTGTGGCTTGCTAAATTCAAATCCGTGACCAAAGTGCAACGTGAATATCAGCGCGTTTATAACGAAGTGCCACCACATAGGAATAACATTACTCGGTGGGATAAGCAGTTGAAGGAAACCGGCAGTTTGGAGGAGAAACCCCGTTCTGGTAGGCCATCGGTCAGTGACAAGTCTGTAGAGGCTATACAGGATAGCTACCTAAGGAGCCCTAAAAAATCTGTACGTGAGCCCACATCGAACTGCACTGAATAGGTATGAAACTGGGAGAGTTTTCCTTTTATTTGGTGCAGATTTCACATTTCTATCGTCTTTTGTTGCTTTCCTGTGACCGGTCAAAAGTGTACCATGACTTTACAGACACCCTGTATAGAGAGTAATATATCAGATTAATATACAGGGTGGGGCAAAAATAGGCTTACAGTTCTTAGTATGGAAAATAATACAGTAATGAGTAAATAATAATAATACAAGAATAAACTTGTGTACTCACACTGCAAACCTACTTTGCCCCACCCTGTATATGTATATATATATCTATATAGATAATAGGAAATATTTGATTTGTAATTGTGAATGTTTTACAAAAGAAAAATTATATCAACTGGCTATATTGAATAATTATAACGTATGACTTTAAAAAATAAAACACAAACTCTAGTCACTAAAACATGACTTTTTCTTGATAAATTTGATTTTCATTGATTTGGCCAAAGTGCATTTTGATTTCTAGCCTTAAAAAATACTTATTTCAAAGTATTTGCATGGAGGAAAGAGTCATCTAGAAGTAGACAATTAGTAGTAGAAATATTCTTATATGTGCTTCTTTCTTGTCTCCAGATGTCCTTGCTCCACAGTACCCCTGGCAATCAAACGATATGGCAATGAATATGTTACCACCAAATCACAGTAACGACTTTTTGTTGGAACCTCCAGGGCATAATAAAGAAAATGAAGACGATGTAGAGGTTATGTCAACAGATTCCTCGAGCAGTAGTAGTGACTCTGATTGAAAAAACATACAGAACGGAATACTGTCATTTTGTTTCTTAAACAATAGCAAACCTGGGCAAATAATCATATTATATTGGCTATAGTGGAATTGTGCAGCCCATTAAAAATCACAGTGAACTTTCTTTTTAAATCCAAACATCATGATTTTAGTTCTAAACCATTTGGTGAATATCTAGAGAATCATCAAAATTTACTGTTGGAAAAAAAGATCATTCAGTTCTGTGCTGTCTTATGCTGTTCTATTCCAATTGTGTCAGACTTGTACAGTAATTCCAGAAATGAGATTTGGGGGAAACAGCCCATGTACATATCACTGACAAGCCTGGATTTAGAAAAGATTAAAAAAAGGACAGCAGATCATTGAATGTGTATCATATCAAAATAGCAAAAACCCTCACTGAAAGTAAAGGCTATTATTAGCTTCTGTCACAGGAACAGAAGTTGTCTCAATTTGTACTATTTATAATTACTGTAAATTTTGTAAATAAACTAACTTGTTTTTACTCTTTATGTTCTTATTTTCATTTAAACTAACTTGAGTGTAGTTTAGAATATTAGGTAAATTCAGTTGCATCTCATACCTTCTTAAATAGAACTCTGGAATATGAATGAACGTGATGTAATAAATACGATTGAACTAGTAGTCACAACTGGTAGGTTTCTCAGAGGCCCATACCGCCATTCTTTTTGAAAGTAGTAAAATGAAGTGGGTTTTTTAAAACTTACAATGTCTGATTAAAAATAAAGATTTTGCCCTGGCAAAACCTGTCTCGGGCCAGTCCACCCGGCAACCCTGTGTGGGGCTGATGCTCAATCAGCTGAGCTCTCCTCCGTGCCTGAGGCCCGCACTTGGACCCACCTGAGCCACTGGCTATGACAGAAGAGAGAGAATGGGGAGAGGGAAGGGCAGGGAAGAGAAGCAGATGGTCGCTTCTCGTGTATGCCCTGCCCAGGGATCGAACCCAGGATGTCCATACACTGGGCCAATGCTCTATCCACTGAGAAAACCAGCCGGAGCCAATAAATTCTTAATCAACTACATTTCAAATAAACCTATAGAAGAGTTTCATCCATAAGACTTGTCTGGTGTCTTCTTATCTAGCCTCACATGTCTATCATGTAAAGTGAAGCCAGAGTCAGGGATTAAATCAATTTAAGGGAGTAAAAAGAATGAGCAAGCCACAGAAGGATCTGGAATAATCAAATAGGATTAGGGAAAAAACAAATCAGTGTGCTGAGGTTCAAGGAATATACACAACTATATATGAGCTCTTCAAACAAGCTAACATTCAAAAAGTAAGTAAAAGTAAAATAGTATGAAATTTATAAGTGGTAAATTATACAATGTACACATAATTTTGAAAAAGCAAGCAATTAACTTAAAACATGGTATCCAATAATTGGAAAAAGATCCTTTTGTAGCATGTATTATACTATAGTTGAGCCTTTCTAAAGGGAGAAATTCAAATATTGATATAACCAGCTCTAGAAGTATGGAATTTTATAGAAGTGGGCTCATAAAGAAAAGAGAATAAGCTTGTAGTCTAATCCAGCAGTTCTGAAACGCTTTGTAGGGTTTTATCTAGTGATATCATATTAGGAGTTAAAACTGATAAATTTAAGAACTTTTCAGTAATTGATTTACAAATAAAACCCATCACATGTAAACATAAATAACTTATGAAAAATAACTATATAAAAAAAAAAAACAGTGAAAAGAGTGGCACTAACACATTTACAAATGTCTTTAATGTTCTCACTTTGGATTTTGCATTCAGTCTGTTAAAATACACATCACATAGCATCACGTCAACTCTACACTGACAATTGAGAGTAAAAAAGGAAAATCTTGTTTTAGTATTAAAAAAAACCAGCTTTGATCTTAAGTATTTTCCAAAGGTCTCAAGGACTTCCCCAGACGACACTTTGAGAACCACTGCTCCTCCCATCTAGTCTCCTTGTTTTACCTATAAGGATGCTGGATCTCAGAGATTAAGTGAGAAACCCAAAATCAGATGGCCTGGTATTCATAGATTACAGATCCTAGAAGGTTTTTCTCACTTCCTTGGTTTAGGTTCTCAACCAGAAACCTAGAAAATATACCCTAATAACCAGTCCTGTTCACTTCAGTTGCAAGGACTCTCACAATATTACAAAGTCTTGCCTTACATAAAACAGAAGAGGAAAATCAAGAAACATAAAATGATTCTACTCAGACATACAGTGTCAGCATTTGAATATCTATTTGAACTGAAACACTAAGGCAAATTCTGCTGCACTCTACCACACACAAGCTGGTCATGACAAACTACAGTAAATATCAGAGAAATACGGAAAGCAGATTCATCACAGTATCACCCATCTCTCGTATTTTCTGAGTCTGGAATATAATTCATAACATAATCCCAGAAAATTTTTCTTAAGTACTGGCTAACAGGGTTGTAAGTATAGTAAGAGACTGAAAATAAACTGGCAATGGTATAAGGAGCTTCTTAGATAAAATGGAGTTGTTCCGAAATAGATACTTTTCATTCTCTGACCATCTTACTCTGTCTTAAAAAAAAATAAATCAGGCAATCTTCTTGTTCATCCAGAGATGATTTCCTTTGTATCCTACCAGATGACCCAAATCTTCTTTAAACGGATCATAGCCTTGTTCCTTTAAACAACGCAGTGCCCAGAAAAGCTGGTCCAGTGGAGGAAATTCATCCCAAGGAACCCACTCCCAACCTAAAAGAGAAATACACCAAATCAATTTATTTAGCTGAAAGGAAACAAAGGTTATTTATTTTGACAAATTAACTTATACTTAAAAATTAAATTTAAAAACAATTTGTTTCCTGACCAGGTGGTGGCAACAGTGGACAGGGCATTGGCCTGGGATGCTGAGTATCTAGGTTCAAAATCCTGACACCTCCAGCCTGAGCACGGGTTCATTGGTTTGAGTGCAGTGCTTACCAGCTTCAGCATAGGGTCACTGGCTTGAGTGTGAGATAACCCTACAGTCACTGCTTTGAGCCTAAGGTCACTGGCTTGAGCCTAAAGGTCGCTGGCTTGAACAAGGGGTTGCTGATTCGGCTGCCCCCCACCCCAAGGCACATATGAGAAAGCAATCAATGAACTCAAGTGCTGCAACTATTGAGTTGATGCTTCTCATCTCATCTCTCTCCCTTCCTGTCTGTCCCTGTCTGTGCCACACACACTCCTCGCTTAAAAAAAAAAAAAAAAAAGCCTGACCTGTGGTGGCACAGTAGATAAAGCGTCAACCTGGAACACTGAGGTCGCTAGTTCAAAACCCTGGCTTTGCCTGGTCAAGGCACATATGGGAATTGATGCTTCCTGCTCCACCCTCGTTTTTCCCCTCTCACTCTCTCTTTCTCTTCTCTCTAACATGAATAAAGTCTTTTTAAAAAATTGTTACTGATAAAAGAAAGTGCAACATGCAAACGATTTGCATTTAGAATGAAGACCTTAAGAAGAGAATGGTGGTCATTTAAAATGTGCCATTATTTGAACATGAAGCCAAGTTCACAAAGTCTATGTGGTAAAACCTAGATTTAGTATGATTCAATTTTCATTTAAATATTTGGCTAAACAAAATGCACAGAATTTCATATACTAAAGTTCACATGACATTAAAATATACCAGTTTCCTCACCTATAATATAAGGTAGATTACAAAATTTCTAACAGCTATTTCTTTTTTCTTTTTTTTTTGTATTTTTCTGAAGCTAGAAATGGGGAGGCAGTCAGACAGACTCCCACATGCGCCCGACCGGGATCCACCTGGCACGCCCACCAGGGGGCGATGCTCTGCCCATCCGGGGCGTTGCTCTGTTGCGACCAGAGCCACACTAGTGCCTGGGGCAGAGGCCAAGGAGCCATCCCCAGTGCCCGGGCCATCTTTTGCTCCAATGGAGCCTCGGCTGCGGGAGGGGAAGAGAGAGACAGAGAGGAAGGAGAGGGGGAGGGGTGGAGAAGCAGATGGGCGCCTCTCCTGTGTGCCCTGGCCGGGAATCGAACCCGGGACTTCCACACACCAGGCCGACGCTCTACCACTGAGCCAACCGGCCAGGGCCACAGCTATTTCTTAAAGAAGTAACAGAAGCTATACAGAGAATAAAAAATACTCTGTCCCATGGTATATCTTAGATACAAAGACAAATACTACATAGGGGACTAAAATTTCTGAAACATCTATTGAAGCAAGAAAGATTTAACAGTGCCTATTAGTTTAAAAATACATGAAATCCTAAAAAATATTCCAGGAAACGGTATTTTCTTTGATGATTTAAATATAAAAAACATGAAAGCACAGATGCTCATGACAGGTAAATATTTAAATATTATGATAAGGATGTACACTCCATGTTCTAAATAAGTTTCTGTATGACTAAATAAGTATACCAGTGTGTAAGTACTGTTTCTTCCATAACCTTATTTCTCTGCCAATAAAATTCAGGTATATAGTTAGTTAGACTCTGGGAAGACAGGACAGAGTCCATGAAGTTGGAATAATTTCAGGAAGGGCTGATCAGCAACTGTGACCATACAGAGAGAGAGAGAGAGAGAGAGAGAGAGAGAGAGAGAGAAACCTTCCTAACAATAATCAGACATTTGGATCAGATGGGTGGAAGCGAGATACAGTCTCTGATAAACCGCAGCAGGACGTCCAGATCCAGGACCCGATAAGCATGGGAGAGATTGCAGCTCTACATTATACATAAAGCAAAGACTCACCGAGCCATTGCACCTTGGTCAGGCTGCAAGATGGTTACAACAACAGCTTTCAACAGGGAAAAAAGTAAAAATAATTTCTATATTATTACTAAGGGATGGAGAAAAGAGCAAGTATTTCTGATCAACTCTGATTTGGTGCTAGTAAACTTAGGGCTTATAAAGTCATACTGCTTGATCTGAGATCATGAGCATGTCACAGAATCAACAAAGTAAAGGTGGACAAGCTCAAAAAGTTATATAAACAAAAAGAATCACAATGCATATAAAAACTACTAGTCTAGGGGAAAAAACAATACATACAATAATATAACAACTGTTTTTTTGACAGTCAGAGAGGGGGACAGACAGGAAGGGAGAGAGATAAGAAGCATCAATTCTTCGTTGCGGCTCCTTAGTCTCCTTAGTTGTTCACTGATTGCTTTCTCATATGTGCCTTGACGGGGGGTGGGGGGGGGTGCTGCAGAGTGAGTGACCCCTTGCTCAGGCCAGAGACCTTGGGCTTCAAGCCAGCAACCTCTGGGCTCAAGCCAGTGACCATGGGGTCATGTCTATAATCCCATGCTCAAGCCAGTGACCCCATGCTCAAACTGGTGAGCCTGCGGTCAAGCTGGATGAGGCCGCGCTCAAGCCAGCAACCTTGGGGTTTCAAACCTGGATCTTCCGCATCCCAGTCCATCGCTCTATGCACTGCACCACCACCTGGTCAGGCTAAAAAACTTTTAAGATAGCATTCATAAAGTAGAACAGTAATCTTTTTAAACTTATTTTAAAAAGTAGGCCAATCTCGGTATGATATTAGAAAACCTCACTTGCATATTCCCTCTCTCGTTCCTTCTTTAACATATTCTAACACTGATAATAAGCCAGGTCTGTGTCAGGCCCTGAAGAGTCAAAAATGAATGAGCCAAAATATGTTCTTTTTGGATTCAAAGTCCAACAGAGGAAGAAAAGCATGATTTGCTGTTGAGTTGTTGAGCTGAATTGGAGCCGTTTTCTGAGCATTAGGGGCAGATAGCTAGAAAGCAACTACAAATACAGGTCTGCAGCTCAGAGGAGCAAGACGAGAAGTTACTATCTGAACCAGGGCTCACCAGTCAAGCCCTTCCAGAGGCCAGACAGGCAGAAGGGCTGCAGAAGTGGAGAGCGGACTGGCAGGCAGAACGATACTCGCTAGATGAAGGCTGTGCTCTCAGTGACTCTGGTGTTGTCCCCTCAGCACCTCCTGCCAATCAACGCCTTCTGCAGCTGCTACTTCTTAAAAACACAGTTACTTCATCATATCTGTCTCTTCTAGTTTCAGGATATTGTGACCACAGAAAAATAAAAATAAGGAAATGCTCACTCAAGTTGAGGGACCCATCTTAAAACAGTGATCTATGCTTGTTACCTGAATAAATTACATCTCAAAACTAATTTTTAAAAATTCAGTTATATGTACTATATTTTGCTTCCAAGAAAAAGTTCAGTCCTACCAAAAGTACTAAAATGAAAATATGCACATTTAAATTTTAATTTAATACTAAAAAGCCAATTAATCAACTGCTTCTCCCCACAGCTTCAGAATGCCAAAGACTATTGTTTTTTGTTTCCACTATTGTCCCGGGCTCTCCCCTCTCTAGTTCCTCATATTATCTGTGATAATTGGGGATGTGAGAGATGGAGGGGCCTGTAGAGAATACCCCCAAAGAACCTGGCACATTTCTTACCTCCCCCCACTCGTCTTGTACTTCTTTAAGCATGAATAATTTTAATTTACCCTAGGCCAGCTGAAGATCTTTGGATACTGTTGGGGTGTCTTCGTGTGATCAGTGATATAAGAAATCTATATTTGGTCTTCATCCCTTTTTCCTGGCACAGAGTTCCTAACCCTTTGTAATTTCCTGAGTGATAGAGATGAGAGGAGCATCTTTGTTATCCATAAAAACTCCTTTCAACCACACCTGAGTTCATGAGTTTCTGCCGAGATGACTGGAGGCCTAGATAGCTTCAGAATGGGAGCTGGTCGCCATGAAGACCAAGTCGTGATTACAGGACTGGAACTTTCACTGCATCCCCTGACCCCACCTTACGGAAGGGAAGGAGAGGTTGAAATGGACTTAATCACCAAGAGACAATGATTTAATCAATATAAGCTCTTATGTGATAGAACCTTCATAAAAACCCCACGTGACCCTGGCTGATTGGCTCAGCGGTAGAGCGTCGGCCAGGCATGTGGAAGTCCCGGGTTCGATTCTCAGCCAGGGCACAGAGGAGAAGCGCCCATCTGCTTCTCCACCCTTCCCCCTCTCCTTCCTCTGTCTCTCTCTTCCCCTCCCACAGCAAAGGCTCCACTGGAGCAAGGTTGGCCTGGGCACTGGGGGTGGCTCTGTGGCCCCCACCTCAGGCACTGGAATGGCTCCAATTGTACCAGAGCAATGCCCCAGAGGGGCCGAGCATTGCCCCCTGGTGGGTATACCGGGTGGATCCCGGTAGGGCGCATGCAGGAGTCTGTCTGACTGCCTCCCTACTTCCAGCTTCTAGCTTCAGAAAAATACAAAAAAAGTAAAAAAGAAACCCCACACAGTTCGGTGTGGAGAGCTTCTGAGTTAGTGAACACATCAAGATGCTGAGACGGTGGCACACCCACCCAGAGCGGGCCCAGAGAGGGCACAAAGCTCCGTGCCCCTCCCCCATACCCCGAACCTTGTGCATCTCTTCTGTTTATTTGGTTGTTCCTGAGTGATAGCCTTTATAATCAACTGGTGATGTAAGTACAATATTTTGCTGAGTTCTGTGGGCCATTTTAGCAAATAACTGAACCTGAGAAGGGGGCCGATACATAGTTATGTGGTCAAAATCACAGGAGGCCAGGACTTCTGCATAGTGTTTGAAGTGCGGGCAGTCTTTGGGACTGAGCTCTTTAACTTCTAGGATCTGACGGTAACTCTGGGGTAATGTCATAATTGAACTGAATTATAGGACAGCCAGTTGATTTTGGGAGAGTTGGGGAATTGGTTTGTATGAGGAAAGAACCCACACATTTGGTGTCCAAAGTGTTGTGAGCAAAAACACAGAGTTCAGACTCTGCTAGTTTAAGTGATTCCAAATATAGTTACTTTATAAAAAAAAAAAAAATTGTATGACTCAACAGATCTTCAGGTACGGTATGCCCTTCTGTTCATTCAATCAAATCAATCTCTGAAATATATTTGACATGATTTATCCATTCTGTAAATTTCACTTCCTCCAGGCCTCTGCGTACACATCTCCTCCTCAAAGGCCCTTCCTGGCCATCCTGACAGAGCATGCATGCGACACTCTCCTTACCAGCTTTTTCTTCTTATTCCTATCATTACTATTTGTAAAATATGTCCTAATTTGTCACCTTTCCCCCCACTAAATTGGAAAGTCCAGGTGGGCAAGGACTTCGTTCTAAACACCACGGCTTCTTTAGTGCCTGCCTGGAGCAGTGCACAGTTCTCAGTATTTGTTAAATGATTAGAGTCTTCCACAAGAGAAAAAAAATGAAATATTTAGAGGGTAGGTCCAGTACACACGACCACTTGAATAAAGTTGTGTATGGTAAATAATACATTCAGTAAGTTGGATATGTTTCTCTTTAGTTCCCTGTGTCATGGGCTTTTATAAAATTTGAAGAGAAATTATATGTGCAAAGCCCTTAGAATAAAGCTTAACATGGACTAAATAATGAATATCAGTAACTGTTCTGTCAGGTTAACCATCCTTTATAAAAGGAAGTTATTACCTCTCTTGCGTAGGTGAGAAAACTAAGGAAGGTACATTGAACGTTCTGCTTAAAATCATAGTTTGTAGCCTGATCAGGCAGTGGCAGTGGATAGAGTATTGGACTGGGACATGGAGGTACCCAGGTTCGAAACCCTGAGGTTGCTGGCTTGAGCAAGGGGTCACTCATTCAGCTGTAGGCCACCTGCCCCCCATCAAGGCAAAAATGAGAAAACAATCAATGAACTAAGGAGACTAAGGAGCCACAACGAATAATTGATGCTTCTCATCTCTCTCATCCTTTCTGTCTGTCCCTATCTGTCCCTCTCTCTGTCTCTCTGCCTCTGTCACACACAAAAAAAATCATAGTTTGTAAAAAGAAAAAAAAATTAAACACTAACAACAAAAGTAACATTTACTGAATATTTACTGTGTTCCCTAGGTTCTGCAATGTCTTAACTCATTTCCCCCTGGAACAACCCATCTGAGATAGTTACCAGTACCGCGGGGGAGAAGAGGCACATTTCCCCCTGGAACAAGCCATCTGAGATAGTTACCAGTATCGCAGGGGAGAAGAGGCACATTTCCCCCTGGAACAACCCATCTGAGATAGTTACCAGTATCGCAGGGGAGAAGAGGCACATTTCCCCCTGGAACAACCCATCTGAGATAGTTACCAGTATTGCAGGGGAGAAGAGGCACATTTCCCCCTGGAACAACCCATCTGAGATAGTTACCAGTATCGCAGGGGAGAAGAGGCACAGAAATAATACCTTGCCCAAGGTTACACAGCTCTAAGCAGAAGAATCAAAATGCCAACCAAGCGGTCTGGCTCAGTCCTCTTACCCACTCTGTCCTCATGACTGTGGGACTTAAGGATATTTACATTTCTATACCAAGAGAATTTAATTCTCCTCATGGCCACAGAATGTAATACATACTGCATCAGATGATACATTCACCTCAAGAAAGAAAGAAAAGAAAAAACCGCATTATTATAGATAATTCTCTTACTTTCATTTTTTTCAGGCTCTACATTCTTAGGCTCTGAATCATGAGTCGTGTCCACCTCTCCCTTCATTAATACAGTGACATAATGGTAATTCTCTTTCTCAACAAAAGAATTCACCACCGAAGCAAAGCGAACATTCTTCAGGTGAAGAGCTGCTTCTTCCCAGGTTTCCCGTTGCGCACATTCTTCCCAGCTTTCACTGGAAAAAAGAAACACACTACTGTAGTCAACTCTATTTATTTATTTTTTTGTCGGAAATTCTTGGTTAGAAATTTGTAGTGTAAAGCAAAAAAGCACTGTAATTGGTTCATACTTTAAAATAATAAATCAAATCCTGCCTTTGACATTCTGCATATCCTGCATCTAATTATCTGAAGACAAAAGAACTTTATATCAAACAAAAAAAAGTGAACATTTAGCCAGTTCAGCACTAGTTCAGATGCCTGGAAGCAAAATGCAACCAGGAGGCAGTTTAGTGTATTAGTGAGGAGCACAGGCTTTAAAGCCAACTAGACCTAAGCCAAAGTCCAATACTATCTACCCTGAATAAGTCAAAAGAGAGTAATGCTTTTAATGGGGTGGTTGTGATTACATCAAGAAGTGGGCTGTGTCTTTTCCTGCAGTCTCAGAATTTCAGTTTAAGCCTCAAAATGGAGAACAATAGCTAATACACACCTCTGAATTCCAAATAGGGCAGCCAAGGAGCAAATAGATGCCATGTGAACTCTGAAGTCTTTGCTAAAAAAGGCTAGACGACTCACCCTACACAGTCTACATAGAAAGACGGGAGATCTTTTGGAGGAAAGAAAGTTGTCAGTTTTCAGCCTTATAGGAATGTTTCCCTTCCTCCTGATAAGAGGCCAACTCTGTCCCTGAGCCAAGTGAGGGGCACTGCAGGAGAATTAGTCCTAGAGACCAGGTGTGACTCCCAAGGAGACACTGGCTGTGTCTCTCCCCTGCTGAAGACAAGCATGGTGAGTTGCAGAAACTCAGAGGCCCGCCCCATTGCATCAGAGTAGAGGTGGCAGGAAGGTAAGAACTCTTGAGAAAGTCGGAAAGTACGTCTCTGGGTGTGCAGGGATGCATGGGAACACAGAGGCTTACTCCCACGCTGGAAATTTGGAGGGAGGAGCCTGGCTTGAGTAGCCCACAAGGTTGAACAAGGGAAAAAGGCAGCAGTGAAAGCATTATTACCATCGTGTATTTCCCCTGGGCCAAGCAGATGCTGCGACAGAAAGAAAATGTAGGGTGGTGAGCTAAAAGCAAGAGCTAGCGGAGGGAGCCAATGACACAATAAGTCCGTCACCAATGTCAGAGAGCTATGCAGTGTAGAAACCTTAAAAGACTTCCATACAACCAACAAACATCCTGAGAAAGAGAGCCCGGGGAATACCACAGCCAGAGGCACCAATGGATGGATTACAGCAGCACCAGTCTCCCACCAGCCCCTCTTCTCTTTCTCCAGTAAATCAGAGGGAGGACACCAGACACAGTTAGAAGAGGAGAAAGTGGAGAAAGAACAAAACAATGCCCACACCTCCCTTCCTCACCACAGGGAAGAGATAAATGCTTGGAAGGGGATCATAATCACCAAAATGTGGCTTATTTTTATAATTAAGAGACAAGAAAACAATTGAATTTACAGGAAATACCATGGAGCAGCAGAAAATGGAAAGACAAATTATATTTGAAGACAACAGAAAAAGATAAAGCCATTTCCTCTGTTTTCCATCAAATCTAGCCTACTCAATATACAGTTATATAAAGATAAGTAAAAGCATGCATGTGAAGAGTTGAGCATAATATCTAGCAATTGGTAAAAAGCTCATTAAAGTTCAGTGTTGGCTCTTATCAGTCAATAATTTAGATAAGTCTCCAACATTATCTTTTGTTACTGTTAAGATTGCTATCTCTAGCCACTGATCTAATAATTACACATTCTAACTAGTGATTTAAGTTTGGCGAATGCCCACTGACAATTGACAAAGTAATAAGGTGTGCCTGGCTGGGCAATTTGCTTCTTAATATAGAAATTTTATTATTTATTAACTGATGGCTTATCTTAATTGCATGAAAATTATAAACTTACTGATACTTTTTAAAATTTAAGGACCATTTAAAAAATTCCATGTGCTAAAAGAGCATAAGAATTCCATAATTTAGGAACTTTAGGCCCTGGCCAGGTGGCTAAGTGGATAGAGCATGGGTCCGGCTCATAGTTCACAGGGCACATACAAGAAGCAACCAAAGAGTGCACAACTAAATGGAACTAAGTGGAACAAGTTGATGCTCCTCTCTCACTCTCCCTTCAACAGAAAATTTTCTTTCTAAATTCCAGTTTATAAAGAACCAAGTCTGATTAAAAGGCACTACGATCAAGCATCTACTTCTTTTCTTTTTTTTTATTTTTTTTAGAAGAGGGGAGCTAGTACGACAGGCTCCAGTACGCACCACAACCAGGATTCACTCTGCAACCTCCGTGTAGGGCCCTCCAATCAACCGAGCTATCTCAGCACCTGGGGCTGATGCTCAAACCAACCGAGCCACTGGCTACAGACAGAGGAAGAGAAAGAGGGGAAGAGGAAAGGGGAGAGAAGCAGATGGTCGCTTCTCATGTGTGCCCGGACCCGGGATGGAACCCAGGATGTCCACATGCTGGCCTAACAGTTCTATCCACTGATCCAACTGGCCAGGGCCTCAAGCCCCTACTTCTAACCATTGCTTTAGAAGAAATAAGTGGACCTATATTTTTCAACATATCATGGGGGAAAAGGGGAGGGGGATAAGGTTAGAGATTTCAAAAATTTATTAAACACACATAGTGTATGCCTTTCCTTTGATTTTGATTGATACAAAATAGTAAAAAGACATTTTCAATACAGTTGGAGAAAACAGCACAGACTAGGTATGATCTTAAAGAATTATTTTGTTAGGTGTACTAACAGTATTGTGGTTATATTTTTTAAAGTGTATTACAGACACATAATTAACTAGTTAGGAGTGGTATAATAGGATGTCTGAAATTTCCTTTGAAATGGTCTAGAAAACAAGGCTTGTGTATGTCTACTGGGAGGAGCAATAAAGATGAGACAGGAACAAGCTGAGTGATGGGTACATAAGGATACACTATTTTCTCTACTTCTATGTATGTTTGAAATTTTTTATACTAACGGAAAAACAAGTGTTGGGTCTGCATTAGACGCTATTTATCTGTTATTAACTTGAACGTCATTTTCACTCCAGAATGCACCTTTCGGCACAATCCCAGGCCTTCTTCAGCCTATGCAGAACTGCCTTTTACTGTCCAACTTTCTTTGTCAATCTGATACATCATCAAATCAGAGGGGGGCTTTGCAGAGAGGGACTTTGAAGAGCGCTGCGTCCTCCCTCCCCATTTTAAAGATGGGAAAACTGAGGCTCAGAGAGTTTCACTAACTCTCAACGGGACCTACGCAGGCAGGACCTAGTAAATATACCTGCGTCCATTTAACTCACCGGGAAACCGTGCAAAATCACTTAAGTGATGACACTGGACTGCTCACCGTTTATAAACACTCGCTTTGCGTCATTTTTGAGTAAGCACTAAGAAATTCACTCACAAACCAACTCCTGGCCAGCCGCGGCACAGCAAGCACAGAGCTGAACCCACCGGGCGCATACGCCTTCTTCCACTCTGGTCCAGCTCAGCGCCCCCTGTCGGCCACAGCCTTCGGGGCGCAGGGAAAGCAGCGGGGGAAAGCGCGAGAAACGACGCAGGTCCGACGCTCGCACGCACGTAGTTCACGGCCTCGTCCTTCCGCGCACGTTCTGCTTTCCCCGGGTTGCTTACCCGAACTCCAAATGACCCCCAGGAAATTGGAAACTGCCGGCTCCAAACGACCCTTTCCTCTTCCCCAAGAGGACACACCGAGGATGCCTGCAGGTGGTCACCACTACTCCCACCCCGACTCCAGGCCGCCGCGCCTGCGCCTGCGCCTGTGCGCTGGCCGTCATCGTGCCGAATGACCGGTCCGGCAGCCGGCGCGGTGAGTGACGTTCGCCCCGCCCCCAGGGCCGCCACCAATCCTGTCCCGAGCAGGCGGGGCGCCCTGGGCATGTGCAGCTTACCTTTGTGCACAGAGTCTGTCTCTCCAAGGGATTTCGGCTTGCCGAGCGTGATCATTGTTCTCCAAAGGACCGCGTGTCAGGGGCTTCGTTTTTTGTTGTTGTTTTTTGTTGGTGTTTTAATTTTTTTATTCATTTTAGAGAGGAGAGAGAGAAAGAGAAAGAGAAAGAGAAAGAGAAAGAGAAAGAGAAAGAGAAGAGGAGCAGGAAGCATCAACTCCCATATGAGCCTTGACCAGACAAGTGCAGGGTTTCGAACTGGCGACCTCAGTGTTCCAGGTCGACGCTACCCTCTGCGCCATCACTAGCCAGGCCCAGGCTTTGTTTTTATTAATGCAAAACTTTGGAGATCAATACAAACTCTCAATAAGAAATTAAAGACCAGCCTGACCAGGTCCTGGCTGGTTGGTTTAGTGGTCGAGTGTCAGCCAGGCATGTGGATGTCCCAGCTTCAATCCCAGGAAGCACCTAGGAAAAGACCATCTGCTTCTCCCCTACCCCCCTCCTGCAGCCTTGGGCTCAATTGGAGCAAGTTGGCCCCCCTGCGCTGAGGATGGCTCCCTGGCCTTGCCTCTGGCGCTGGAATGACTCAGTTGCCAAACAACAGAGCAATGACCCCAGAGGATTCCCCCTTACGGGGTTTGCCAATTTGGATCCTGGTCTGGTGCATGGGAGATTCTGTCTCTGTCTCTCTTCTTCTCACTTAAAAAAAGAAAGA
The DNA here is from genome assembly GCF_036850765.1 of Saccopteryx bilineata. Classification (NCBI taxonomy): domain Eukaryota; kingdom Metazoa; phylum Chordata; class Mammalia; order Chiroptera; family Emballonuridae; genus Saccopteryx; species Saccopteryx bilineata. Next base: position 111,638,417 of record NC_089495.1, read on the forward strand.
CTATCCTAACCAAGTGGTAGCACAGTGAGTAAGCAGAGCATCAGTCTGGGACGCTGAGGGCCCAGGCTTGAAACCAGAGGTCACTGGCTTGAGTGTAGAATGATAGACATGACCCCATGATTGCTGGCTTGAGCCCAGAGGTCTCTGGCTTGAAGCCCAAGGTCACTGGCTTGAGCCAGGGCTCACTTGGCTGGGCTGGAATCTGCCCCCCCCCCAAGGCACATTTGAGAAAGCAAAAGCAATCAATGAACAACTAAGGTACAGCAGCTATTAGTTAATGCTTCTCATCTCTCTCCCTTTCTGTCTGTCCCACTTTCCCTCTCACACTAAAAAAAAAAAAAATTCTAATACACGTAAGTTATAAGATGGAACGATACAGTTAAAATAGACGCTGTACAATTTTTCTTTCCTTCACCCACATCTCTTTCTCAGGAGCCTGATTTGGAAAAGAGCTATTATTACCCAGATTTGTTCCTTTGCCTCACCCTGCCTTTGTCACCGTGTCAACTGGATGTACCTAGTTCATGTCTCACGCCTAAACTTTTGATTTGAACTCACCCAGTTTCTTTTTCTCTTTCTTTCCAGCCTGTCCCTCTGTTTGATATTTGAAGCTGTATGAAACTCAAGAACCTTCTGTGGGGCTTTTTCCTCCTCATATTATACTTAAGAGCTCCGGCTGAATGAGATTGGTGTGTGTGGCTTGTGCTCATTGTAACACTTTAGGATGACAGCTTCCTGAAATTCATGTGGTACCCAGGGACCAGACAGGCAAGAAATCTGAAGTCCACACATAGGAACCAAGGTTGGCTGTAAATCCCCCCTACCATGTTACCAAGTGTGTTTTGGTTCAGGGGACTCTTCAAGGCAACCTCCTCTCAGAGCCTCAAATGAGAAGTGTGACGAGGCTGGACAGGACAAAATGACACTTCTCTGCCTTTAACATTGCCCTTCCTCATCTAATGAGACATCCTCCTCCAGTGTTTTTCAGAGTCACTGAACTCTCCCAATGCTTACTACTACCTCAGTGGCTCAGTAAGTGTGTTGTAAGGTACCAAAAAGCTGAAAATTTATATTGATATTTATATTCTGGGAGGAAAGGTCAGGCTTTCCTGTCCTGTCCCTCCTTCAGGGAGGGGAGGGAGAAGAATGTAGAAGTTTCTGGCTTGCAAGAACAATGGATCATTTAGTTTTAAATCCAAAATAAAGGTTAACTGAGAAACTTCTTCTCTTTCAATAGGAGACAGAATTTATATACCATCTTGCATTGATTGTAGTTCCTCTCCCTTCCTGGAATCTTGAGAGTAAAATACCTCTAGGCTAGTGAGGGAAGAGGAACCCTGAAAGATTTGTAAACATCTTTGATTGTGTTACCTTGAAAGTCTTAATGTTTCTGTGTATCCCCTAAACAAATGTTGTCAGTTTGTGCCATGATGTCATGCTCTCCCCCCACCCTTGTGTTATCAAGGGTATATAAATAGCCCCTGAACTATTTTTGGGGATCGCACACAATTTGGGTCTGTTGCCCTGTGTCAGTCATATGTGGCCGGCATATTTAATAAATCTCCTTTAATAAAGCTCTTCAAAACTTATCTGGACTGGGTGTCTCTACATGAACTCGAAGTGAGGTACAGTGCCTTTCAGAATCTGGGGTGCAGTACTTTATAACAAGTGAATACTTTATTCCCAAATACTCACTGATCCCTTTCCTATGAAATGATTGTGCGTTTCTGCCTACTGCCATGCGACTTGTAGTACATCCCTTAGGTTCTAAGGCTTAGAAGGAGTATATAAGTTTTTGCTTTATCATAAGGCTTAGTAGCCATGCCACTTTCTTTACCAAAAAATATTTTAAAATAGAGACTACAATATGCCAGTTCTTTAGCAGAAACTTTAAGAGTCATTACTGTTTTTCACTAATGTAATATTTTTCTCTGCCATGTAAATGTCATATCCAGACAGAGATTATTCCTACAGACCAGGTCTAAGAATGAGAAAAAAAATGGAGCAAAGGCACAGCTAACAGGCAGCCCCTGACATGTAACATGAATGTGAAATAAACAAATGTCATAAGCCATTGTAGATTTTGTGGGCTACTTGTTGGTGCAGCATAATCTAACTAAAGCAAGACCAGTATACATTTTTTTGTTATTAGATGTGTAGATACTTCAAGTAAAGAACAATTCTATTTATTCTTAAGGTTTATCATCTAGTTTCAAACTGTATAGTATTACTTGATTATTTGACAATAATAGTTCTTTTCAGTGGCTTGTTATACTGATTTCTTAAAATGTGTGCCTTTCTTCCATTATAGGTAGCAAGCTTTCTTGCAGCCTTGAATCTTTCCTCATATCACTGTGTGTGGTATTTTGCTATATGTCAACATTAAGTCACGCAGCTGGTATTTTGCATTTTGTTGGCTTTCCCAGCAACTTTCATTTAATTAAACTTATTGTGTGTTGATTCTTCACAATTACTGCACCACTGCTGAAATTACCATACTAGAGATCATTTCTTTTGAGTCTTTAGTTTGCCACCAATTTTGCCTGAGAAATAAATGTTGTGGGCTTGTGAGGAATTGAGAAGAGGTTTAATATTTTTCTATAACTAAAAAATAAAAATTACTTATATTCCATATGGAAAATAAAGATATAAAGAAATGAACAAAGGGGAAACAAGTCTACCAGCCAAAGATAACTACTAACATTTACACTGTATATCCCTTCAGTCCCTTCCAAAGACTTCACTAGAAAATTAATAAATATCTATCTGCTGCTTCTTCATTTAAAACATAGAATAAAATTATTGGGGCCTGAATTTTCACCTTTGAATTCAGGTGAATACTGTTGGAATCTATGGGAGTCTGAAAAGACCAGAGTAACAGGCTTTATAGAAAGGAAGAAAGGAACCCTGCCGGGCTGACTCGCAGGGGAGGGTCACGCCAGGCACAGCCTGAGACTTGGGTTTTAAGGGTATTGGGAGGTGGAGTGAGAAGGGTTGTGGGGCATTAGCCCATTGGCTGCTGGACCAAGGAGGGTCTTTTATGGAAGTTTGCCAGGACTTTTTGGCTTGTGACATCAGACATTCCTTTACGATTAGTCATTTGCTGCGAGCCCTGAAAGGAGACTTACTGGCAGGGTTAAAGAAATGAAACCTAAGATTCCTAACTATTTGATATATATAAAAAAAGAAAGAGAATGGTTCCTAGAGAAGGAAAAAGGACAGAGGTCATTATCTTCTATAACTTCTTCCTGCTGAATAGGGGCAGTGAGGGGTTATGGCCTCTCTAAGGATTACTCTCAGTGAGGGGTAGAGAGATGCATTGATGGCTTCTTGTCAGGTAGGGGTGTATTTATAGGGTTTCAGATTTTTCTGTTTTGCGAGGGCAGGTTTCAGGGCTGGTGTGTAGGGTTAGGTAGATTTTTCCAACTTTTTGATTGGCGAAGGTCTGCATGCAATCCTGTAAGAAATTAGTGAACAAACATAAGAGGCAGGGTCCAAAAGTTAGAAAAATAAATAGGAGAGTGAGTAGACCAATGAAAGGCAATAGTCAAGACAGCCAGTTTGTGTGAAACCACTGATTCCATGATTACGAATTCACTAGGCTTCAGAGAGAGAGTAGGAATAAGGGAAGTGGCCAGTCTCCCTGCCCCTAGACCTACTTTTATAGAAATTTTTATAGCAACAAGGAGAGGAATTACCTGTATAGCTCGTTTGGTCCTTAGATTGACGGGTAGTGTGCTAGGAACTGGAAGAGGCTCATGGGGTGGAATTAGGTTGATATTTGGGGTGAGATAGATTAGGGTACAGGTTTTTGTTTAATTAGTAGGGAGACACATATAGGTGTTGGTCCCACACAAGTAGAAAGCCCCTGATTGGGTGAGGCAGGCTGAGAGCTGAATAGAGAATTGATGGCCAAGGGGTCGGTTTCATTTCTCTGTTTCTGAGCTCCAGATGGTCAGGGTGGAGGAAAGAGTCACCCCAATAAGTGGGGAGAGTAGAGGATTCTTAGCTAGGGTAACTGATTAAATATTCTTTGAAAACCAGTTTTCTGACTGTTCAAATTCTGTTTTCTTGGTACAAACCTCCTACAACCTGCACAAACCTTCTACAACTTACATAAACCTTCAACTTTCATAAACTTTCTTATCCATAAATAACTGGCCTTCATAACAACTTGCTTTTCCTTTTTCTTTCAAAAGTATTTCTGTACCTTATACCTTCTATTATCAAAACCATACAATTCTGACATACAAGTCAGAACTCTTGATTTAAAAATCTTTAACTTTTAGTGAAAATTAAGTTGACTTTCTTTTTACCCTAGTTTCCCTTTTCCCAAAGTCTGCTTAAAAGAGTCCTGAGTTTTTCATATATTTGCCATACATAGGCCAACCAGCTTCCAGTTTGTGGTTGGAGTAAGGCATGCCGTTCTTCTACTTCAGCAGCAGTGGGAGTTGTCAGGAACATGGTGTGTGGACCTGTCCACATAAAAGTCAGTCCTTGGGTGATGTACTGCTGGAAGAGCCTCTTGGACAGTCTTTGAACAGTTTGCTGAGTAACCTGTAAATCCTGCAAGTACTTAGGGAAAAGGTGGTTACATTTCTATAGCTTGCAGTTAGAGTTTAAGTCCTAGTGACCACTGCTTCTAGCTGGAATCAGCAGCAGGTCCCAGCCTACAATAGGCATGGGGCATTGAGACAAGAGGAATAAAGGAGACACTATACATTAAATAAAGCAATAAATTCAGACTGTCAATACCCACAGTAGAGATCTTTGAGGGATAAATAAAACTCAAATATTCAGGCAAGGCATAGTAGATGGCCTTTGTGTTTACAAGAAATGAGGTCAGTTTATCTGCTACTTGGAAGAAATACCTTAGGCTCGTGAACAATGTCCTTGGGCCTTCAGTGGCAATTCCCAGCATGCTGGGCAAGGTCAGGTCACAGGTAGCTGGAGCAGGGCTAGAAGAGACTAAACCCTCCCTCCATGGAGCAAGGGGGCAGCTTACCTTCTCATGTCCCTCTTTCCACAGCACAGATGTGTCAACCAGTGGGGCTGGGAAGCCTGGCAGGCTTCAGTTCAATGACCTTCCTTTCCACTCTGGAGCAGGGCCCTGATGGAATCCTATGAAGCCCTTTAGGGCACTGGAGCCTTTAAGAGCATATGCCAAAAGCTGGTATTTCCTGACTTCTTTTGGGCCTTTTTTGCCCTTTCTGTTACTCACTTGGCCATTGGAGACCTTAAAAGCCATGCTCAGAAGATCTCACTGAGGAGCTTGACTAAGAGAGCAAAATTGGAAATCCAGTGTTTAAAGAAGCCTATTAGACTGAGGAAAGAAAAGATTTGATCTGCGGTGGTAGGTGGTTGGAGACTGCAGAGGGTCTGAGTTCGATTCAGGGTGAGACCTCAGGTGGTAGGGGTTAAGATGATGCCCAGATAGACTACAGACTAAGAGTGAAGTTGAGCCTTAGCAGAGAAGATGCGATATCCCTTCATGGTGAAAAAGTTAAGAAGGGTGGCAGTGTGTCTTCTTGAGGCAGGCAGGGAGGGGCTGCAGAGGAGTAAGTTATCTACATATTGTAAGAGAGTACTAGTTTTGAGATTGCATGCTGCTAAATCCTGAGCTAGTGCCTGCCCAAACAGGTGTGGGCTGTTTTTGAACCCCTGGGGTAAGACAGTCCGTGTAAGTTGCTGGGCTGCATTAGTGTCCAGTAAAGGCAAACAGAAAGTAAAAGTCAGGGTATAGAGGAATGGTAAAGAACGCATCCTTGAGGTCTAGGACCGTGAAGTAAGTGGTGTTTGAGGGAAGGTGTGACAGTAACTTGTAGAGATTAGGGACTACTGGACTACTGCCTCATTGATTAGGTGTAAGGCTTGTACGAGGTGATAAGCCCTGAAGGTTTTCAAACAGGAAGGATGGGGATATTGTAGGGAGAGTCCATGGGGGTGAGTAAGTCTGGTTTAAGAGGTGGGTAATGATTGGTTTAAGGCCTTAGAAACAGACACAGTTGCACATTAAAAAAAAGACTTCACATACAGATTATGAATTAAGGAATTTAAATGAGCATGCTTTACTTGTTTCAATTAAAATTATACTAGAGATATTTTCTGACAAAGAGACAAAATAGGTTACTCACTCACACAGCTCAATAGACAATTCTGCTTTTTTTAGCTTTTCAAGATGGCAGGGAGTTGCCAGCATAGAGAGGAGGAAAAGAGAAAGCAGACGGATGGACAGTATGAGCAGCTGGATGGAAAGAAGAAGGGTCAGAATCTGCAGCAGGAGGAGAAAGAAATTAAAGTACTGGTGGTGGCGCCACATGGTCAGAGGAGTCAAAAAGATCTAGAGCTCTGAGGAGAGGGGACAGGACAAGGGGTAGTGGAAGCACAGTCAGTCTCTGAGGAGGGGGAAGGGTCGAAGAAGAAAAAGAGACAGTCGAAGCCGGTGGGGTGGTAGGATGGGTCAAAGGAGAAAAGGAGACAGAGCCGCCCATCTGTAAGGAGGGAGGAGGGGTTTAAGAACACAGTGGAGAAGGGAGGGGCCCCTGGCCAGCAGGGAAGGAGAAAGAGAGCCTGGTATTTGCAAGTGAATGAGAAACAGGATTCAGCGAAGAGAGGGGAGGGGGCTTTCTGGAGGGAAGAGACTCAAGTGAAAGAGATTTGCAGAGGGACCAGAGAGGGGTCCCAATAGACGGGTGCCCCTGGGGGTCAGGCAGGAGGGGAAGAGAGTTGGGAGTCCACGGAGAAGGAGAGATTGGGAGCGGAGGTTTTAGGTGAAGTTTCTTTGGCCAAAAAATGTCCTGTGTGTAGAACAAGTGGTACAGAAATTAAGGACAGGAGTGAAGGAAGAAGGAAGCCTCCACATAAGGAATTTCAAAAGCTTTTCCAGTCCGGTGGCAAAAGTTGTCAAGGTCTCTCCGAATATTGTAATCGAATGTCCTGTTTTCAGGCTAATGGGAGTCATTGTTGAGCCTATATTGAAGCCAGGCTGTGTTGCAAAGGAAAATGAGTTTCTTTGGATTGAAGTCAGAGAGACCTAATTTAGTAAGATTTTTTTAGAAGACAGCCCAACAGGGTTTGGTCAGACAGCTTTGACTCTGAAGAGCCCAATGTGGAGATTAGTGATCTAGAGAGGGCGTCCCCGCCTCCAATCACAATCTCAAAGGAGAAAGCTCTGCTGGAAATGTGGAGTCGTCCTAATTAGGGGTCGTCACTGCCCAAGAAGGAGCTCAAAGAGGATGTGGAGGGATTTGGCTAAGTGCTTAGACTTTTGGAATGTGCTGTCCCTGGGACAGAAAAATAACAAACCCCTCAAAATGTGAGGCGGACCGGAGAAAGCCATCTGACGATGGATTAGGGACTTATGGGTCGAATTAAAGCCAACCGGGAGAGGGAAGGGAGAAACTCCTTACCTTTCTCTGGTCCAGCAGAGAATCAGGATAGGGTTAGACTGCCGGCCAATCAACCTACAATTACATGTCCAAACAGAATTGGGGAGTAAGCCTGGGACAAGCTGTCACTGCCCATTGCTTCCCAAAGAGGGATCGTCCAGGCAGTTAGTACCCTGTCCCAGGTTTCGACACCAAATGTTGGAATCCATGGGAGTCCGAAAAGACCAGAGTAACAGGCTTTATTGAAAGGAAGAAAGGAACCCTGCCAGGCTGACTTGCATGGGAGGGTCACGCCAGGCACAGCCTGGGACTTGGGTTTTAAGGGTATTGGGGAGGTGGAGTGAGAAGGGTCGTTGGCTGCTGGACCAAGGAGGGTCTTTTATGGAAGTTTGCCAGGACTTTTTGGCTTGTGACATCAGACATTCCTTTACGATTAGTCATTTGCTGCGAGCCCTGAAAGGAGACTTACTGGCAGGGTTATAGAAATGAATCCTAAGAAATACTAGTTGTACATTCTTTAACAGAAATAATAATCTCTCTCATCTCTATATTTCTCTCTCTATCCCTGTCTCTATATCTATATCCCTATCTCTATCATCTCTCTCTGTCTTCCCAAGCCCTCTCCCTTTATTTCAGCTACTGCTGAGCCTTTACTGTAATACTTGAGAATTCACCTCAGGAGAAGGCATTCTGGGGCATACTTCATTTCTAAGACAATGACTTTAGAAGTCATTGGGCAAAGGCACTTTGCAAAGCTGCACTTGAGGGCATAGACTTCCAATTTTCTTTGTGCTCTATATCTATCTTATTTCCACTGATGGAGGTTTGAAGTTCATATTACTGACAGGATCAAAGAAGGTGAAAGGATTAGCCAAATTATATGTATATAACATATAGATACAGATAACAGGACAGCAAATCTCAGAGGGTAAGGGGGAAGGGAGAATGAAGGTTGAGGGAGGGGGGAAAGGGGGTGAAATGGAAATGGAAAGAGACTCTGCATGGGGTGTGGGAGGCATGATGCAGGGGGGCATGTAAGGGTGTTATGTTGAGTGGGACACTTGTAACCATGTCAACACAATAAAAAATATTTTTTAAAAGTTCAATTACTGTTTCTCCTCTTTTCCTTCCATAGTATAACTATTAATAGCAACAGGTTATTCATTCCCACCTTTAACAAATGTATTTCAAGGACCTGCTGCCTTCTAGGGATATTGTAGTGCTGAATTTTAGGGATGCATTGCTGAACAAGGCATCTAGTCTTTGTGATAAGGTGCCAAGAAACTATAGAACTTTGCATTAGCAACTCCATTTTAAAGAGGAAAAGTCACCCCCTCCTTTCTGTGGAGAAAGGAAAGAGAAGAATGCAGGAGGAAAAAGGGCTTGCAAGGGCAACTGGGTCATCTAGTCCTAGTTTAGCTAATTCCTATAATTCTCTGAAAGGGGTGCCTGGGGCCACGTGCCACACAAAGCAAAGAAGATAGAATTTATCTGAAAACCTCTTCTTCTTCTCTTCTTTTTTTTTTTTTTTTCATTTTTCCGAAGCTGGAAATGGGGAGGCAGTCAGACAGACTCCCACATGCTCCCGACCCCGACCGGGATCCAGCCAGCATGCCCATCAGGGGGCGATGTTCTGCCCCTCTGGGGCTCCGCTCTGTTGCATCCAGAGCCACTCTAGCGCCTGGGGCAGAGGCCACAGAGCCATCCTCAGCGTCTGGGCCATCTTTGCTCCAATGGAGCCTCGGCTGCGGGAGGGGAAGAGAGAGACAGAGAGGGAGAGGGGGAGGGGTGGAGAAGCAGATGGGTGCTTCTCCTGTGTGCCCTGGCCAGGAATTGAACCCGGGACTCCTGCACGCCAGGCCAACGCTCTACCGCTGAGCCAACCGGCCAGGGCCCTCTTCTCTTTTTAAAAGCCTTTAGAAAACAATGTTTATGTACCTTAATCAAGGATTCCTATACTCTGTTCTCACCCTAAAGTCATGAGAGTGACTATACTCTAGACAAGGGGATCATGAGCCCCTCCTTACCTACACCAACCAGTATGTGATTTTGTCTTTAAAAGCAGGCCTCCGTCGGCCTAGCGTGCGGAGGACCCGGGTTCGATTCCCGGCCAGGGCACATAGGAGAAGCGCCCATTTGCTTCTCCACCCCTCCGCCGCGCTTTCCTCTCTGTCTCTCTCTTCCCCTCCCGCAGCCAAGGCTCCATTGGAGCAAAGATGGCCCGGGCGCTGGGGATGGCTCTGTGGCCTCTGCCTCAGGCGCTAGAGTGGCTCTGGTCGCAATATGGCGACGCCCAGGATGGGCAGAGCATCGCCCCCTGGGGGGCAGAGCACCGCCCCTGGTGGGCGTGCCGGGTGGATCCCGGTCGGGCGCATGCGGGAGTCTGTCTGACTGTCTCTCCCTGTTTCCAGCTTCAGAAAAATAAAAGCAGGCCTCAGAACTGTATGGGGGGGGGGTCAGGATTTGGGTTTGTCCTAGCCCCCTATAGTGACCAGCCAATAAACTCCTTAAAAATTCATCTGGAGGCCCTGGCCGGTTGGCTCAGCGGTGGAGCGTCGGCCTGGCGTGCGGGGGACCCAGGTTCGATTCCCGGCCAGGGCACATAGGAGAAGCGCCCATTTGCTTCTCCACCCCCACCCCCTCCTTCCTCTCTGTCTCTCTCTTCTCCTCCTGCAGCCAAGGCTCCATTGGAGCAAAGATGGCCCGGGCGCTGGGGATGGCTCCTTGGCCTCTGCCCCAGGCGCTGGAGTGGCTCTGGTCACGGCAGGGAGACACCCCTTAGGGGCAGAGCATTGCCCCCTGGTGGGCAGAGCTTCGCCCCTGGTGGGCGTGCCGGGTGGATCCCGGTCGGGCACATGCGGAAGTCTGTCTGACTGTCTCTCCCTGTTTCCAGCTTCAGAAAAATAAATAAAGAAAAAAAAATTCATCTGGACTTGGTGTCTGTGGAACTTGCTGGTCACTTTACAACATCTTCATGCGGTTTTCAGTCTAGAGAGCAGGTAATCTCAGTTTTCTCTTGAATGAACACTCATTTCTTCTGTAGCCTTGGCTGATCCATAATCACCCTTTCTCTACTATCCTTTCCATCTCCTTGTCTTACTGAAATCTGACTCTTTCTGATGTTAGCACTTTTTCATTCAAGGTCACAGCTAGCCTGTAAGGCACATTTCACAAATTTAAAAGACAAACATTTTGGGCTGATGCAGTCCATTGGGGCACAGAATGTGGAATGATTCTTTGCATGGGTCTCTTTCTCTAGGTTTAATTTCAGCCATTAATGCTTTTGTACTGACTTACTCCAGGAACCAGTATTAGGTTTTATGTCCCTTTGCTTATCACTTCTTCCAGACTATTGTAGTACTCCAGCCCGCTGGGAATTATCAGTGTCACGTGGAAAAAACCTACTCAAGACACAAACTTATGTCAAGAGGGAGAGGGAGGCCTGTCAAGGGAGGCAAAGAGAGACCTCCTGACTCTCCTTCTCTCTCAGCTTTTATTATCAGAAGCAGAACAGAGGTAACAGGATTACAGGGGAGGGAGATAAGGTGACAAGGGGAAGAATGATTAATGGCCATTTTGCTGACAGGGAGAAAGGGCTAAATTGAACAGTACATTCTTTTCTTTTGCTAATTAACAAGCACAAAGGAAGGGGCAATCTAGAACCTCTAGGCTAATTTTCCAAAGCCTGTCCATATGCATTCCTTTGTGTCTGCACAAAGGTCACTCACTCACACTTTCTTGGTGTTTGCGTCCAAGAGACATTCACTCAGGGCTTTTAACTAAAGTTCCCCAATCCAAGGCATAGAGCAGGGGTTGGGAACCTTTTTGGCTGAGAAAGTCATGAACGCCACATATTTTAAAATGTAATTCTGTGAGAGCCATACAACGACCCGTATACGTTACGCATTATCCAATAAAAATTTGGTGTTGTCCCGGAGGACAGCTGTGATTGGCTCCAGCCACCCGCAACCATGAACATGAGCGGTAGGAAATGAATGGATTGTAATACATGAGAATGTTTTATATATTTTTTAATTTATTTTATTTATTACTTTATTTATTTAATTTTTTTTTTAACAAGGACAGAGAGAGAGTCAGATAGAGGGATAGATAGGGACAGACAGGAACGGAGAGAGATAAGAAGCATCAATCATCAGTTTTTCGTTGTGACACCTTAGTTGTTCATTGATTGCTTTCTCATATGTGCCTTGACCGTGGGCCTTCAGCAGACTGAGTAACCCCCCGCTCAAGTCAGTAACCTTGGGTTCAAGCTGGTGAGCTTTTTGCTCAAGCCAGATGAGCCCGCACTCAAGCTGGCAACCCCAGGGTCTCGAATCTGAGTCCTTCCGCATCCCAGTCTGACGCTCTATCCACTGCGCCACCGCCTGGTCAGGCGAGAATGTTTTATATTTTTAACGTTGTTATTTTTATTAAAGATTTGTCTGTGAGCCAGATGCAGCCATCAAAAGATCCACATCTGGCTCGCGAGCCATAGGTTCCTGACCCCTGGCATAAAGGGTTCAAGGTTAAATGGTGATTCCCTACACACTATTATTCCCTCACACCTGTAAAAATACTCCATTACTAAGGGCCATGCCTTTTGAGCAGCCACAGTCTCCCTCCCCAAATCCCTGTGGTTACACTCTGTCATTCATTAAAGACGTAGATACCTAGCTCACAGCCTTCTCTACCAAGTGCGTCATCACTCTCAATGGATGACCCTCCCAAACTCTCTGACTTCCTCATCTCCAATGGCCTTCTTTTCACTTCTGCTACCCACTCCCATGCCATACCCTGGGTCTTGTCATTATTTAAAACTTCCAGTCTCAAAAAAAAAAAAAATCAAGCATTTTAAACTGTAATTGTATCCTCCCTGCAAGTCCAGTAGTCGCGGCCACCATCACAGCCGCCTGGCCCATGCAGGTTCCCATTTGATTCGGACAGATGGTAATGAAACAATAGAGCCAAAAACTGGTGGGCCATTACATTTTATTCTAGACTTATACTGGCCAACAAGTAAAAAAACACATGGGGCACCAAAACCCACTCACATGTTCTCCTGTTCTACAACCAGGAGAATCTTTCCAGTTTTTCCTAGAATCAAAGGCTCCCACCTCTGTTCCCTTTCAGCACCCTGCCACCTTGCTTGCTTGCCTCTCTGCAACCATGTGGCCCTCCTGCCCTGCAACAACGTGGTCTTCTCTCTGCCAAAATGGCCTCCTAGCTCCTCCTTTTAAAACTTTTTGGCACGAAAGCCCTCCTCCAGCACACAGTAGCATATCCAAGCCCCTTCCTAAGCAGGAAGGTAATCAGCTGCCCCACGTGGGCAGCAGCCATCTTTAACAATAAAAATGAGCAAACCAGAAAACACAGATTTTACCAACTCATTTGCCCAGCACTCCCTTTCTGGGAGTGAATTGGTTTTGGGTCCAGGCCTGGGGCTTAGGCTAATGGCTGATGGAGAAACAAAGATGATGCTAACCAGGTGCAACCCTTTACTACTTTATATGCCTTGATTCTCCTTTGATTTTATACTTTTTCTCTAATACCTTTTCATCATACTTTTTAAAATTTCTTAAATCTTTTACTTACAGTTAACATTAAATAGTATATTAGTTTCAGGTGTGCAGCATAGTGGTTAGACATTTACATAACTTACACAGTGATTCCACCAATAAGTCTAATACCCCATAACACATTACATAGTTTTTACAGTATTATTGACTATAGTCCCTATGCTTGGTATATGCTTTCATTTATTTGTATTTTCTTCAGTTTCTGTATTTAATGTCATAATTTTTCAAGTACAAGCCTTTTACCTACTTGGTGAAATTTATTACTAGGTATTTTATTTTTCTGATGCATTGTAAATAGGAATGTTTTTTTTCTTTTTTTTTTTAAGTGAGAGGAGAGGAGATAGACAGACTCCTGCATGTACTCCCCGACCAGGATCCACCCGGCAATCCCCATCTGAGGCCAACACTCAAATCAACTGAGCTATTCTCAGTGCCTAAGGCTGACACTTGGACCAGTCGAGCCATCCTTAGTGCTTAGGGCTAACTGTCAAATCAATTGAGCCACAGGCTGTGAGAAAGGAAGAGAGAGAGAAGGGGGAGAGGGAGGCGAAGAAAAGCAGATAATGGTTACTTCTCATGTGTGCTCTGACTGAGGATCGAACCTGGGAAGTCCACATACTAGGTTGATGCTCTATCCACTGAGCCAATCTGCCAGGGCTGGGATTGTCTTCTTAATTTCTCTTTCTGATAGTTCCTTATTGGTTATAAAATGCAACCAATTTCTGAATATTTATTTTGTATCCAGCTAGTTACTGAATTAATCAGTTCTAATAGTTTGTTCTTTTTTTTTTTTTTTTTAATTTTTCTGAAGTTGGAAACGGGGAGGCAGTCAGACAGACTCCCACATAAGCCCGACCGAGATTCACCCGGCTTGCCCACCAAGGGGCGATGCTGTGCCCATCTGGGGCATTGCTCTGTTGCAACCAGAGCCATTCTAGCGCCTGAGGCAGAGGCCATAGAGCCATCCTCAGCACCCGGGCCAACTTTGCTCCAATGGAGCCTTGGCTGTGGGAGGGGAAGAGAGAGACAGAGAGGAAGGAGAAGGGGAGGGGTGGAGAAGCAGATGGGTGCTTCTCCTGTGTGTCCTGACCGGGAATCAAACCCAGGACTCCTGCACGCCAGGCTGACGCTCTACCACTGAGCCAACTGGCCAGGGCTTCTAATAGTTTTTTTGGTGGAATCTTTAGGGTTCTCCATATATAGTATCATGTCAACTACAAATACTTTTTAATTTCTGATTTGAATGTCTTTATTTCTTTTTCTTATCTGATTGCTGTGCATACAACTTCTAATACCATGTTGAATAGAGGTGGTAAAAGTGGACGTCATTGCTCCTGATTTTAAGGAAAATTATTTTAGTTTTCACCATTGTGCAAAATGGTAACTGTGGGTTTCTCATATATGGCCTTTATGATGCTGAGGTATGTTTCCCCTGTTTTCATTTTGCTAACAATTTTTTTCATAAATGAATGCTGGGTTTTGTTAAATGCTTTTACTGCATCTATTAATAAGATCATGATTTTTATCTTTTATTTTGTTTATTTGTTGTATCATGTTAAGTGATTTGCAGATATTGGACCAACCTTGTATCTCAGAATAAATCCCATTTCATCATGATGTATGATATTTTTAATGTATTGGTAAATTCAGTTGCTAATATTCTGTTGAGGATTTTTCCATCTATGTTCATCAGGAATTTTTATTTTTGTAATGTTTTTAACTAGTTTTGGAATCAGTCTAATGCTGGCTTCATAAAATGAGCTTGGGAGGCTTCTCTCCTCTTGTGTTTATTTTTTTTGTTTTTTGGGTTTTTTTTGGAATATTTTGAGAAGGGTAGCTGGTAGTTCTTCTTTGAATGTTTGCTAAAATTCACCTGTGAAGCTGTCCAGTCACAGACTTTTGTTTGTTGAGGGGTTTTAAATTACCAGTGTGATTTCATTAGTAGTTATAGGTCTATTCAGATCTTCTGTTTCTCCTCCTCCTCCTCCTCCTCCTCCTCTTCCTCCTCCTCTTCCTCCTCCTCCTCCTTCTTCTTCTTCTTCTTCTTATTATTATTATTATTATTATTACAGAGAGAGAGAGTCAGAGAGAGGGATAGATAGGGACAGACAGACAGGAATGGAGAGAGATGAGAAGCATCAATCATCAGTTTTTCGTTGCAACACCTTAGTTGTTCATTGATTGCTTTCTCATATGTGCCTTGACTGCAGGCCTTCAGCATACGAAGTAACCCCTTGCTCAAGCCAGTGACCTTAGGTCCAAGCTGGTGAGCTTTTTGCTCAAGCCAGATGAGCTCGCACTGAAGCTGGCGACCTCAGGGTCTTGAACCTGGGTCCTATGCATCCCAGTCCGACGCTCTATCCACTGTGCCACCGCCTGGTCAGACTCTTCTGTTTCTTCTTGACTCAGTCTTTGAAGACTATATTTCTAGGAATTTAACCATTTCTTCCAGTTTGTCCAATTTGTTGCCATATAATTGTTGCTAATATTTTCTTATAATCCAATGTATTTCTGTGGTGTCAGTTGTCACTTCTCTTTCATTTCTAATTTTATTTATTGGGGTTTGTCTTGATGATTATGGTTAAAGGTTTATTGGTTGTATTTATCTTCTCAAAGAACCAGTTCTTGGTTTCATCAATCTTTTGTATTGTCTTTTTTTTGTTTGTTTTTTTCATTTTTCTGAAGCTGGAAACAGGGAGAGACAGTCAGACAGACTCCCGCATGCGCCCAACCGGGATCCACCCGGCACGCCCACCAGGGGCGGTGCTCTGCCCACCAGGGGGCGGTGCTCTGCCCATCCTGGGCGTCGTCATGTTGCAACCAGAGCCACTCTAGCGCCTGAGGCAGAGGCCACAGAGCCATCCCCAGCGCCTGGGCCATCTTTGCTCCAATGGAGCCTTGGCTGTGGGAGGGGAAGAGAGAGACAGAGAGGAAAGCGCGGCGGAGGGGTGAAGAAGCAAATGGGCGCTTCTCCTGTGTGCCCTGGCCGGGAATCGAACCCGGGTCCTCTGCACGCTAGGCTGACGCTCTACCGCTGAGCCAACCAGCCAGGGCTGTATTGTCTTTTAAGACTCTACTTTATGCCTGACCGGGCAGTGGTGCAGTGAATGCAGGGGTCCCCAAACTACAGCCCGCGGGCTGCATGTGGCCCCATGAGGCCATTTATCCAGCCCTGCCACACTTCCGGTCAGTGAGAGGAGCACAGTTCCCATTGAAATACTGGTCAGTTTGTTGGTTTAAATTTACTTGTTCTTTATTTTAAATATTGTATTTGTTCTCGTTTTGTTTTTTTACTTTAAAATAAGATATGTGCAGTGTGCATAGGGATTTGTTCATAGTTTTTTTTATAGTCCGGCCCTCCAACGGTCTGAGGGACAGTGAACTGGAACCTGTGTAAAAAGTTTGGGGACCCCGGGATAGAACATTGGACTAGGATGGTTTGAAACCCTGAGGTTGCCAAAACCTTGAGCATGGGCTCATCCGACTTGAGCGTGGGCTCACCAACTTGAGCGCGGGGTTGCTGGCTTGACCGTGGGATCATAAACATGACCTCTTGGTCACTGGCTTGATCCCAAAGGTTACTGGCTTGAAGCCCAAGATCACTGGCTTGAGCCTAAAGGTTGCTGGCTTGATCAAGGGGTCATTCGCTCTGCTGTAGGCCCCCAGTCAAGGCATATATGAGAAAGCAATCACTGATCAACTAAAGAATCGCAACAAAGAATTGATGCTCCTCATTTCTCTTCCTTCCTGTCTGTCTGTCCCTATCTGTCCCTCTCTCTGTTTCTCTCTCTCTGTCTCTGTCACACACAAAAAAGACTATTTTGCTTATTTCCTTTGTGATCTTTGTTATTTCCTTCATTTTACTCACTTTGGGCTTTGTTTATTGTACTTTTCTAGTCTGTTTAGGTGTAAGTTAGACTGTTTATTTGAGATTTTTCTTATTAATTGAGATAGGCATATATTGCTATGAATTTCTGGCCTGCAAAGTTTCTGTTGAAAGACAGTTATATGGGAGCTCCCTTGCAGGTAACTCACTGCTTTTCTCTTGCTGCTTTTAAGATTCTCTCTTTGTCTTTAACCTTTGGCATTTTAACTATCATGTGTCTTGGTGTGGGCCTCTTTAGGTTCAACTTGTTTGGGATTGTGTGTCCTGGGCTTGTGTCTATTTACTTACTTCACCAGCTTAGGGAAAACTTCAGTTATTATTTCTTCAAATAGGTTTTTAATACCTTGCTATGTCTCTCCTTCTTCTGGTACACCTATGATGCAACTGTTGTAATACTTGATGTAGTCCCAAAGGCCCCTTAAATATCCTTATTTGGGGGGATTCTTTTTTTCCCCTATTCTGATTGGGTATTTTCTGCTATCTTATCCTTCAAATCCCTGACTCAGTCCTTGCTTCATCTAATATACTCTTGAGTACCTCAAATGTATTCTTTACAATATTGCAGTTCCTGTATTCTTAATTTCTAACTTGTTCTTTTTTATGTTTTGTGTCTCCATTTTGATGTTTCCTATCTCTTTGTTGAAGTTCTCACTGAGCTCTTCTGTTCTTTCCCTAAATTTATTGAGCATTCTTATAACCACTGTCTTGAATTCTGCATCTGGTAGATTGCTTGTCTTGATTTTATTTAGTTCTTTTTCTGGAATTTTATTATGTTCTTTTACTTCAGACATGTTTCATTGTCTCCTCATTTTGGCTTCCTCCCTGTGTTTGTTTCTTTGTATTAGGTAGAACTGCTACATCCCTCAGTCTTGGTAGTGTGGCCTATATAACAGGGGTCTGTTGGGGCCCAGTATCACAGTCTTCATGTTCACCTGAGCCAGATGCTCCAGGTGTGGCCTTTGTATGAGTTGTATATACGCTTCTGTTGTAGTTGAGCTTTGATTGCTGTTGGCTGGCCAGTGGGTGGCGTTGACTGTCAGGCTGAATGGCAGTTAGGGCTGGTTGTGGTTATAGTGGATGAGCTGTTGGGAGGAGGAATGATCCCAAAGAGTAGGATTTGCTGCAGCAAGCCTCTGGTGCCTGCTGTGTCCACCCTTGGGTGTGTTGTTTGTAGACCTTATTTGGTGGTCATCTGGTGGGTCTAAATCTGGTCACTAGGTGCCTTGGTTCTGGGGCCTGTTGGAAGGGGCTCCAGTGCACACCGAGGTCAGCCGTTGCCTATACTTAGCCTGGGATCACCAGATAGGAGCTACAAGTGATCTGCCATTGGCAGCTGCCTGTGCTGGGCTTGGATGTGCTTGAGAAAAGATATTCTGCTAACTGAGGCTGGCTGCCACCAGTGCCAGGGTAGGAGTCACTTAGGAAGAAATGCAGGTATGCCAAGATCAGCTGCTGATTTGCTTGGGGTCTGTGGCATTTCAGAGATTTTAGGGAAGTCCATGGATGGGCTAAGGCTATTGGCTTGCAAGTAACAGTTGCTGAAAGAGGTTCTGGCCCATGCGTGAGTTGTGTGGTGCAGGTGCATTCTCAGGTAATCAACAGGGTGGGGTAAGTTTGGTAGAAACTCAGACTTGGTGCCCTCTTTGCCTGTAGGCTGGATTAGGACAGAGTTTAGCAAAGAATCTATGGTACTTGCCTGTTGCCTTTGTGGGGTTAGGGCTCAACAAAGCACAATGGTGCCTGTCAACACTTTCAAGCTACCCCTCCAGCCCTTACCTTGAAGCTAGATAATTCATATGATATTGGCTACCCGTATATCCCTGGTGCTTTATGTGCTGCTTCCCCAGCACTGGAGTTCAGAGTGAGTGAACCTGACAGTAAGGCTCTGTGTGGGCCCTCTAAAGGGAATGCCTTGGATTCCAGTAGCTTTTCCTCTCACCCAGATGGAATCCCTACTGTTTTTACACCCGATGTTATGGGGACTCCTCTTCCAGGCACTGGTGCTCTGGGCTGGGGAGCCTGGTGTAAATCTGAGACACTTTGATCCTAAGGGGGTCCTCAGCAGCCAAGACATCCCTCCTGATTTTAATTTCCACACATGGGTGTGGAACCAGCCTGTTTCCCATATCCACCCTTCCTATCCATCTGGATGTGGCTTCTTATTTATGTCCTTAGTTATAGGTGTTCTGTTCAGCTTGTCTTCAGTTGATTCTCAAGAGTGGTCTTTCTATAATTTAGTTGTAATTTTGATGTGGTTGCAGGAAGAGGGCACCACAATGTTTACCTACACCATTTTCCTCATCATACTTTAAGTATCTTAAATATTATTGAAAAGTTTTTGTGTTTAGAGAACATATTCAAGACTAGGTCTGTTAACACACTATCCTCCAGCCATCTTTCTGGTCAACCACTGTCACTACAGTTATTCTTCAGTCTCCTTGGGAAGTCTAGTCCACTGACAACCACTCCCTTTTTCCAGTCCATCAAGCTTCTCTTGAATTCCATGGTCTTTTATTTCTATAGCATTCTTACCAATTATCCTAAACTCTCTTGACACACTGGCATTTCCTCATCACAGTTTGGCTGAACCCCAACCCTGAATGGAACCAACTGTATGTTTTCTACCTGAGCCTCCAAGCCCCCTGGAGAAAAATCACACAATAGGGAGATTGTTGTCCACACATAGTCACCATCACCAGCCATGGAGAGAGAGTCAGAGAGAGTGATAGATAGGGACAGACAGACAGGAACAGAGAGAGATGAGAAGCATCAATCATCAGTTTCTCGTTGTGGCACTTTAGTTGTTCATTGATTGCTTTCTCATATGTGCCTTGACCGGGGAGCTACAGCAGACTGAGTAACCCCTTGCTCAAGCCAGCGACCTTAGGTCCAAGCTGGTGAGCCTTACTCAAACCAGATGAGCCCGCACTCAAGCTGGCGACCTCAGGGTCTTGAACCTGGGTCCTCCAGGTTGCAGTCTGACGCTCTATCCACTGCACCACTGCCTGGTCAGGCTATGGATGGGTTCTTAACACCATCCAATAATCCTGCTACATTTCTGTTGACTTGCTTTTCTGCACTCTGTAATGAAAATTTCAACCCCCCTCAGTCTCTTCAAATCTCTAGTTCTCTCACAAGTGGCCTTATTGCCAATAGACAGCTTTGACTCCTCTCCCTCAGAATAAACCCAAGCTTGTGCACAGGACTTCATTTAATTGTCTGATATGAAATCTGACACCTACTTAGGCATCTACTCTCTCAATTTTCCCTCATGTGGTTTCAGAAGAGGTTCTCCTTCTCTAACCCAAGGCCAGTTTCTCCACAAAGGGTATAGGATCAATCCTCTCTATCCTCTCCAGAAGTGTATACTCTTTTTATTTAACCCTTTTTCTCTTCTATATATTATTTAACTGTTCCCATTCATTTTAATCCTTTCCATCAAGTATAAATCATGCTCAGTTCTCTTCCATCTAAAACCACACAGGTAAACAAACAAAAGGGATAAACAATCTAGGACCCCCTGGTCGGCAAACTGCGGCTGGCGAGCCACATGCGGCACTTGATCCCTTGACTGTGGCTCTTCCACAAAATACCACGTGCGGGCACTACCTCGATAAGGAATGTACCTACCTATGTAGTTTAAGTTTAAAAAGTTTGGCTCTCAAAAGAAATTTCAGTCGTTGTGCTGTTGATATCTGGCTCTGCTGACTGATGGGTTTGCCGGCCAGGGGCTAGGTCATGGTCCTTTCAAACTGCTCTCTTTGAACTGTGCTCATCTGCAGAGCACACATTTTAGTTTCAGTATTTTTTTATTAGTACATGTATTTGACCCATGAAGGTTCCCCCAATAGTGTGTAAGCCACAAGAGAGGTGATGTTGTGTGTAATTTTGCTTGCCATGCTAGCCCCAGGTGCCTAGTTCCATACCTCCTAGAGCAGAGTTGACATTATATCAATAGTTATTTTTTTTTTATTATTATTATTCATTTTAGAGAGGAGAGGGAGAGACAGAGAGAGAGAAGGGGGGAGGAGCTAGAAGCATCAACTCCCATATGTGCCTTGACCAGGCAAGCCCAGGGTTTCAAACCGGCAACCTCAGCATTTCCAGGTCGACGCTTTACCCACTGCGCCACCACAGGTCAGGCTCAATAGTTATTTTTTGTTGACTTCTTTCATTCATTCAACTCTTCATTTCCTACCAGCTTCCAGGCACTGAATTAAGCACCAATGAACAAGAGTATAGCTTTTGCCTTCAAAGAGCTCAAGTTCATTAAGGAAAATAGATCCAACACCCCAGTGATTTCAAGATAGTTGCTGTGGAAAGGCCTACACGCCACTGCAGCTTCTGCCTCAGGCAGGGTAGAAGTGGGGAGTGATGAAAGGCAGGAGGAGGCCGTGGGAAGGGTCCCAAGAAGAGTTGTCCACTGTACTGAGTCTTAAAAGCCAACTAGTAAACTTTTGCTCAGTCGGTGATGGGTAAAAGAAGGAATAGCATCTACACTGGCCTTGTATCAGAACCTTTCATTGCAAGTAGTTCAGTGAGTATCCAGCATGGAGGGGTATGGAAGGAGCTGGAAGATGAAGAGGTTTCGTATGCTAAGGAACCACTGAAGGTATTTACACTTGGAAATGTGGCTGCACCTCTGAAGCTATAGGAATGCCGTGTTTATGTTGGAAAACTGGTCACACCGTGAGGAGGGCCTGAAGGGTAGCTAAAGAGTCTGGAGACAGTCTTTGGGTTCCCGTTTCCGCTTGAATGTTTTCTTTGCAACTCTGGAGCAGTACCAAGTAAGTGAGGGAGGCAGGGTCAGACCTAGGGGCTATCTAGGACGACTGCACTTCCTCTTACGGCACTGTGCAGTTTTAGAGACACTAACAGCCTTTGTGAAATTTTTATGCCAGCTTGTCTATTTAAGACATGATGTTCCTGTTCCAAGTAAAAACCGGGCCTCTCCAAAATGGGAATGAGATGGCCTATTTAGGCACAGAATCCACTTGATCCTTAACAAGTCTAGTTGATCCTAACTGGCAACATTAGAACAGCTTCTCTCCAGGCCACACAGCTAAACCTTCAGCATGCAGTATTTAAAACCTTATTAAAATCTCATAGGAAAAACAGTGATATTCCAGGTTAATAAATTAGAAGACTACTAACCCAGATTCCAAAATATATCTCTTCCTTGACCTGGGTTCTTCCCCACCTTTATTTTTCATTTTTGTTTTGTAAACTGAATTGAACTTTGAATTGAGGGCTATGAGAAATAGTTCTATGTTTTATCTGGGAGACGTGGAGAAACCAATAAAGGAGGTGCCAGAGAAATGGGAGGAAAGAAACCCAGGGGAGTGTGTTGTTCCGAAAACCATATGCAGAAGCTGTTTCAAAGAGATTGCTCAGTGCTGCTGATAGGCCTAGAAAACAAAGTACATACTTAGAAGTGGCCCTTTGATTTAGAAATGTGAAAGCCAAAGGGATCTTGCTAAATTCACTTTCAATGAAAGGTAGAGGGGTTGGAAGAATCACCTTTGTGGGTATTAAAATCATAAAGTTATTGCTGGGTTAGGATTGGGGAGAGGAGCAGTGAACAAGGAGCTTATTTCTGTGGGGTGCAGTGGGATGTGTTCACAGAGTACATCGTGCCGCAGTGGGATGTGTTCACAGAGTGCATCGTGCCGCAGTGGGATGTGTTCACAGAGTGCATCGTGCCGCAGTGGGATGTGTTCACAGAGTGCATCGTGCCGCAGTGGGATGTGTTCACAGAGTGCATCGTGCCGCAGTGGGATGTGTTCACAGAGTGCATCGTGCCGCAGTGGGATGTGTTCACAGAGTGCATCGTGCCGCAGTGGGATGTGTTCACAGAGTGCATCGTGCCGCAGTGGGATGTGTTCACAGAGTGCATCGTGCCGCAGTGGGATGTGTTCATAGAGTACATTGTGCTGCAGTGGAAGGAGGTGGATTGTCCCGAGGAAAACAATTGTGTGATTGAGTTGCTAGCTGAACTAGCTGCTTTTTTTCATGTGTCACCTTTTTTTTTTTCTTAAGAGAACTGATAGACAAATTATGGTTTTCTGACTTGGACATTTGGTAGACATTTTCTCAAAAATGAAAAAACAATGAGCCTGTCTTTTCAGGGTAAACAACTAAACAACTGACACTATTTGTTGCTAAAATGAAGCTTTTAAGTGGAAGTGAGAATTATGGAACTTTATCTGCTTCCCGGAGCTGGACAGCTTCCCAGTACTGAAAAGTGTTTCTGATTAAATAAGTGGTAATATTAATAAATGTCATTATAAAAATGTTTCATCATAAATATATCAACATTTGGAATTGCTACATAACTCAGGGAACCAGTACTTTTCTCAAATGATCAACCCATGCCAGTACAAACGCATGCCTCGGTAAAGACTAATTCACAATAGACCAATGCCATAGATTTCAAAGTAACAAGATGAAAAATTTATTGTTATGGTTAAAGATTCAACATTTCAGTAAATTTTTAAGAAAATACCACTGGTTGAGTTTTGGTACAGTATCAAAGACCAATATCCATAATTATTTGAAAAGGCTAATAAAATACCTACCTCTTTCCTAACTACATACCTGCATATATTTTTTTCACACACTTCAACCAAAACACATATTGCAAAACACTTGATGCAGAAGCAGATATGACAATCTTGCTGTCTTCTCTTAAGCCAGAAATCAAACAGGTTTGCAAACATGTAAAACAGTGCCACTCATCTCACTCATGTCTTTTGTTTTGGAAATAATTATTTTTCCTAAAAAAAGTATATTTATGTTAACATGTACTAGGTTATTATGTTATTTAAAGTAAGTAAATACATCTAAATTTTCTCAGGTTAAATTAAAATTAAGATGTAAAGATTGATAGATATTGGCACATAAAAAAAGCCTCTTGGGATCCTCAACAATTTTAAGGGTGTAAAAACATCCTAAGACCAAAAAGTTTGAGAATTGCTGGTGCAGCCTGGGCCTTTGCATATGTAGCCTAGATACTCTTAAGGATTGTAACCTTATCTCTTTTGGAATTCTTAATGTTTATCAGGACCTGAGCCAAGGAGTTACAGCTCACACCAGCTGGCACTTACTATTCATAGAAGACAGGGTGGACATTGGAGCCTTTCCCTTCACTTTTGTATCCTTCACTTAGGGTGCTATAGGCCAAAGAGTACAACAGCCAGTGACCGTGGCCGGTAGCCAAAGGGAAGCCACCCTCTACATCAGGGGTCCCCAAACTTTTTACACAGGGGGCCAGTTCACTGTTTCTCAGACCGTTGGAGGGCCAGACTATAAAAAAAACTATGAACAAATTCCTATGCACACTGCACATATCTTATTTTAAAGTAAAAAAATAAAACGGGAACAAATACAATATTTAAAATAAAGAACAAGTAAATTTAAATCAACAAACTGACCAATATTTCAATGGGAACTATGCTCCTCTCACTGACCACCAATGAAAGAGGTACCCTTCCAGAAGTGCGGTGAGGGCCGGATAAATGGCTTCAGGGGGCCGCATGTGGCCTGCGGGCCGTAGTTTGGGGACCTCTGCTCTACATAATAACATGGACTTCAAATCATAAAACCAGCCAAAACAGTAGTAGGGAACTATTTTAGATGAGCTTTTCTAAACAAAGGAATAATTTAAAAGCTTATTTAGAATTAGGATTTAGGCACAGTTTAGCTATTCAAAATCCAGTGCGAGTTAAATAAACTTCATTTTGTCTGTTGTTTTGTTGTTGTTGTTTGTCTTTTAGTTTCCTCTCAGTGAATCTATAATATTTATAATTATAATAAAAAGCACATTTACCATTTATTATTGAAATGGGTTAGATTTCTATAATAGGTCAATCTACAACAATTAAAGTTTGGTTTTACTTTCAAATTCCTACTCACATTAACTGTTCAGATAATTTAATTTACTTATCAAGTAAGTTGCAACCTCAAAAAAATAGCACAGAAGATGCTAATTAATTCAGGTGAATGTTATTTTTTGTAGATTTTTTTATAGAAATGATACTTCCTAACTGGCTTATTTATTTGGAAACGTAGTAGCTAGCAAAGAATAATGACAACAATAAAGGAATACATTTTGAGAGCTATGTTCCAGGCACTGTTCTAAATGCTACGTACACTGCTCACAAAATTTAGGGGATCGAGGAACACGCAGATACTCCAGTACTTTCAGCCTTTTGTATAGTGCATTTTCACCAATAAAATAAAAGTTGTTTTTGCATCTCATTTGCATAACAAACAACTTTCTTTGACTTGTCGTTTGCTTTTCTGGTGTTCTTGTTAAATAAAAAAAATCAAATGCTTCTTTTTTTTATCGCTTCATATTCATTTTGAAATATCCCCTAATTTTTGTGAGCAGTATATTTATGGACTCATTTGATCCTCACAACACTTTAAGGTAGGTTATTGAGCAACCACCCTCATTTTGTCAGTGAAGACAATGAGGCACAGAGAAGTTCAGTAGTTTTCCCAATGTCACATTGATTTCAGTGGTAGAGTTGAGATTGTAGCCCAAGTTGTCTGGCTTTGTGGCCCATGTCTTTACTGCTACAGTATACTGTTTTGGTGTGCATTGAATTGAATGAATAAATATTTATTTACTTCCGCTGCATAGCCATGGATTGTATACATAAAACTGGCCAGCAGTTTTGTAAATATATATATACCTCAGCTAATAAAGACCTCAGGGTGTCACAAAGCCGAGCATCACTGCCAGAGAATGGTCAGTATGCTCTATTTTCAGTTGGCACCATCCTGTTTGCATAGGAAAGAGGACCTATTTTCTTTTTTTTTTTTTTTTTTTTTTTTTTTTTTTTTTGCGTTTTTCTGAAGCTGGAAACAGGGAGAGACAGACAGACTCCCGCATGCGCCCAACCGGGATCCACCCGGCACGCCCACCAGGGGCAACGCTCTGCCCACCAGGGGGCGATGCTCTGCCCATCCTGGGCGTCGCCATGTTGCGACCCTCCTGGGTGTCGCCATGTTGCGACCAGAGCCACTCTAGCGCCTGGGGCAGAGGCCACAGAGCCATCCCCAGCGCCCGGGCCATCTTTGCTCCAATGGAGCCTTGGCTGCGGGAGGGGAAGAGAGAGACAGAGAGGAAGGCGCGGCGGAGGGGTGGAGAAGCAAATGGGGGCTTCTCCTATGTGCCCTGGCCGGGAATCGAACCCGGGTCCTCCGCACGCTAGGCCGACGCTCTACCGCTGAGCCAACCGGCCAGGGCCGAGGACCTATTTTCTATATGCAATTACTTCACTTAGATATGCCATTCTCCCTGGACAATGTCTCCCAGGAATGGGACATTTGTTCTCTGCCAGAAGTCAGGGTAGGCTGATCAGAAGAAGAAGAAAAAAACAATTAGAACATACAATATTTGGAGTAGCTTTTCTGAATTTGTTATACAAACAAAAGAGAGATAGGAATTTGGAAAACCTTGGATTTGAGGAAACAGTTTTAGTTGATCCTGTGTCGATTGTTGAGGGCATAGGAAATGATTTCTGGGGGTTTACAGAATGATAACACTTTGGTACTGGAAGAGACTCCTGAGGATCTCATCTATTCGCTCTGATTACAGGCAAGAATCTGAAGCATGAAATGGTTATTTGACTTCCTGAAGGTTACATTGCTAGGTAGTAGGAAAAAATGTGTTAACATTGCCAGCCCTCCCACTCCCTGCATCTTAAACTACTTTTTCTTCTTTGGACTCCTGGGCTAAATTAACAGAAGACAACAGAGGTCAACATGGAAGGAGGTCTCCTGGAAAGGTTCATTTCCTACCATCAAAGAACATGAAAAGCAGCCATTCTGGTGGGCTGAGCTGGTTTCAAATGTCTGCATTTGCCACATTTGGAGGAAAGACAGGTACCCTTCTTGCTATGACTTCTACCCTTTTCCACTGTGTTTGTGCGTGTGTGTGCGCGTGCATGCGTGTGCATATGTGTGCATAGGAGTTGTATAGGAGAAGGATTCTCTTTTAATCTTCTGGTAATTTTTGGCATTGTATTCTCACATTTCTGTATTTATTAGGCATCTTGCTCCATGGGTTTCTCTACTATGTTCCATGTAAATCCACAAATTACATGGCTCTTAATATTGCCTAAGACAGCAATTTTCTTTTTATTTTTTAAATTTTATTTAGAAAATTAAATTTAATGGGGTGACATTGTTCAATAAGGGGGAAATAGTTTTCAGGTAAACATTTCTATAGCATTTGAATTGTTAATTATACTGTGTGCCCATCACCCAAAGTCAAAGCATTTTCTATTACCATATATTTGACTCTCTTTACTCCCCTCCCCCACCACTCCCTCTCTTTCAACCCACCTCCCTCTGGTAACCACTTCACTTTTATCCATGTCCATGAGTCTCAGTTTTATATCCCACCTGTATGTGAAATCATATAGTTCTTAGCTCTTTCTGATGTACTTATTTCACTCAGTATAACATTCTCAAGGTCCATCCATGTTGCCGTAAATGGCACTATGTCATCTTTTTTTTTTTTTTTTTATGAAGCTGGAAACAGGGAGAGACAGTCAGACAGACTCCCGCATGCGCCCGACCGGGATCCACCCGGCACGCCCACCAGGGGCGATGCTCTGCCCACCAGGGGGCGATGCTCTGCCCATCCTGGGCGTCACCATGTTGTGACCAGAGCCACTCTAGCGCCTGAGGCAGAGGCCACAGAGCCATCCCCAGCGCCCGGGCCATCTTTTTTTTTTTTTTTGCTCCAATGGAGCCTTGGCTGTGGGAGGGGAAGAGAGAGACAGAGAGGAAAGCGCGGCGGAGGGGTGGAGAAGCAAATGGGCGCGTCTCCTGTGTGCCCTGTCCAGGAATCGAACCCGGGTCCTCCGCACGCTAGGCCAACGCTCTACCGCTGAGCCAACCGGCCAGGGCTATGTCATCATTTCTTATCTGAGCAGTATTCCATTGTATATATGTGCCACATCTTCTTTATGCAATCCACTATGCCACCAGCAGGCAGGCATAGAAATTATGCCATGCTCTTCCCATTTTATTTCTCCTAGTGGCACATTCCTACTTCCTGACTTAATATTGGTAATGCCATCTTCAATCTCTCAGTTAAGGTGGTGTTGACTAGGTCTCCCCAATGCAGTTACTTTCCCCTCTTTTCATTCAATGAGTAGTTTGTGAGAAGATATATTGAGACAGATAAATATACCACTCCCTATGAAACTACCCCCTAGTTTCTATATCCAGTGATGCTTTCTGTCCTGATTAATTATTTCAGTGATTGTTGCAAAATTCCATAGTTTTTTCCACATCTATCTTGCTGTAAGGAATAACTTACTCCCTGCTCCCCATTTATTTATTCAAGTATTAATTAGATCATGAATTGGTTATAATTCAAAATGCATATATTTTACATTTTAAATTGAACTTTAAAAATAATCTTAGATTCACAGAATTGTAACAAATAATACAGAGAGATCTTGACCCAGTTTCCAAATATTGTAACATCAAAAACAGGATATTGATATAGTCAAGATAGAGACCATTTTCATCACTAGAAGGATCCCCCTCATGTTGCCCTTTCTCACCTGCTTTTCTCCCAACCCATCCCTCACCCTGGCAACCACAAATCTGTACTCCATTTGGATAATTTTTGTCATTTAAAGAATTTTATATAAGTGGAATTATACAATATATAACCATTTGGAATTGGCTTTTTGAACTCAGTAGAATTCTGAGTGTATAATAGTTTGTTCCTCTTTATTGCTGATTACTATTTCATAGTTTCAATATACCATAGTTTGTTTAGTCATTCATCTGCTAAAGGACATCTGGGTTGTTTCCAGTTTGGCTCTATTATGAGCCTTTGTTATACACATTTGTATACATATTTTTATATGAAATATGTTGAATAAAAGTGGTGTCAATGGACATCCTGGCCTCATTCCCAATCTTACAGGAAAACCATTTAGTCTTTCACCATTAATTATCAGGTTAGCTGTAGGTTTCTGTATATATTCACTATCAAATTGAGGAAGTTTATTTCTGTTCATCTGAATTTTATCGTAAATGGGTCTTAAAATTTGTAAAAATCTTTTTCTGCTTTGATTGATATGACCAGTAAGTTTTCTTCTTTATCTTATTCTATGGCAAATTACATATTTTTCTATATTAATTCAGCCTTGTATCCCTGGAGTGAATCTCACCTCTTATAATTCATTTTATGAGTTAATGAATTGTATTTGGCTGATATTACTTATGGATTTTTGCAACTATATTCATAAGACGTTGTTCTGTATTCTTTTTTTGTACTCTGTATCTTTCTCATCTTGGCATTAGTATACTAGCATCATAAAATGAATTGGAACATTTCTCTTTTATTTTCTAGAAGAGATTGTATAAAATTGGTGTTAATTCTTACTTAAACATTTAATAGAATTCTACAGTGAAATCAAGTGGGCCTGGAGATATTTTTGGAATTTTAAAGTTACAAATACAACTTCCTTCATAGCTATAGGATGCGCTCAAATTATTTTTTTCACATTGAGTGAGTTGTGATAATTTGTGCTTTTTGAGAAGTTGGTTCATTTTGTTCAAGTTGTCAAATTTATGTGGTATAAATATATAAATTTATATGTGGTATAAATTATTTGTAGCATTCCCTTATTATCCTTTTGATGTTTGCAGGGTCTATAACAGCGATTCTCAACCTGTGGGTCACGACCCACAGGTTGAGAACCGCTGGTCTATAATGATACACCCTGCTACCTTTCTCATATTGGTAATTTATGTCTTCTCTTGTTTTTTCTTAGTCTTGTTAGAGGTTTATTAGGTTTTTTTGGAGGGGGGAGTTGTTTTTTTATATTTTTCTGAAGTTGGAAACAGGGAGGCAGTCAGACAGACTCTGGCATGCCCCCACCAGGATCCACCCAGCATGCCCACCAGGGGGCGATGCTCCATGGGCGTTGCTCTGTTGCAACCAGAGCCATTCTAGCGCCTGAGGCAGAGGCCATGGAGCCATCCTCAGCACCCGGGCCAACTTTGCTCCAATGGAGCCCTGGCTGCAGGAGGGGAAGAGAGAGACAGAGAGGAGGAGAGGTGGAGAAGCAGATAGGTGCTTCTCCTGTGTGCCCTGGCCGGGAATCGAACCTGGGACTCCTGCACGCCAGGCCGACGCTCCACCACTGAGCAAACCGGCCAGGGATGGTAAAGGTTTTTTTAAAAAACCTTTCCGGTTTCTCTCTGGTGCCCCCTGGATTGATAATTAGTGGCAGACTCTCTTGTCTTTGAGCACCAGAATCGCTCTGTTTTTATTCACTATTGTATCCCCAGGGCTCAACTCAGTGTTTGGCTTAATGCAGAAATTCAGTACATGTTTGTTGAACGCACCCCATTTTACAGATGAACCAACTGAGGCTCAGAGAAGTAAAGCTCACAGAGGTGGAGACAATGTTGTTGTAATGGTTGTCTTTCCATTAGATTTCACTAGTAAATGTTCTGGTGCTCTCTAGCGCAGGTCGGATACCGAGGCTGCGGTGCTCACGTCCAAAGGTCAAAGTTTGCTTTAAGACGTCTAGTCCAGCTTCTTAACCTGGCAGTTTCTTCAGCCGGCCTCCGCACGGCGTCCCGCAATAGACAAGTTAAGCCCAAGCTCCGCCCCGAGGGGTGGGCCCAAGGGCGGTGAGCGCGTCGGGAGCGGCTGCGTCCCGGCCGCCTGGCTTCGCTGCGCCTGCGCAGGGCGCCGAGGGGTCCAGGTTGGACTCAGAAATGGCGGCCTCCATATTCTACAGCCGGCTCTTGGCCGCCGCTACCCTTAGGAGCCACCCGTCGCGGACGGCGCTGCGGGCCGCCGCCCAGGTATTGAGCCCGAACCAGCTCGTGCTTTGAGGGTCGGTGGGAGAGAAGGCGAGGCGAAGGACGTGGCTCCGGTGGGCACGGTGTGAAGGGATCCAGCACGGCTCGGGATGACTCCTCAGTCGGTGACATTGGTTGACCTGCGGGCGGCTGGCCGGGAGTGCTGCCTGCCGGGGCTGCGAGCTGGCCCTTGGTTGTGCCGCTTTGCTCCGGCGCTCAATCCGCGGGGAGCCGTGGCGACCCAGCCGCAGCCGCTCACCGGGTTTCGAGGGGAGCCGGGCTGAGGTGTGAGCGGCGGTGCGGGGTTGGGACAGCTCCCCGCTGCTTCTGCTCCGGCTCAAGGCCGGGGCTGCGCGGCCCCTCTCTGGTGAGGGGTTGCCCTGCGGATGGACTCTTGTCTTCCTGGGGGTCTCCCGTGCTGGGGTGACCGCCGGGGCCAGCGGTGCTCGCGCTCTGCGCTATTCCGGGCCGAGGCAGGGAGGGCAGGGAAGCTCCTTTCCTCTCTCCCTCAAGTAGTCGTGCACTGTACTGGTTGTTAGTGGCAATAAGATGTTCACCTGCTAATCATTTGGGGAAGGAAGGAAATAATCTTTTGGATTACTTTGTTTTTGGTTAGACGGGGGTATAATGGCCACAGGTTTGGTGTTCTGTTTCTTTACTGTGTACATGCTGTGTACTGTGTGTAGGTACTATACTTGCTAAGCATCTTACGTGTAGTCTTAACAGGTTTGCAGCAACGCTGCAAGGAGTCGTTGACTTTGATCATTGATGAAGAAACTGTTGCCAAGAGGACAAGTAATTTGGGTTAGGTCAGGAAATAGGTAAGGTCATAGCTTAGCTTTTGTTCAAGAACTGGCTGGCTCCAGAGCTTGTGCTCCTAAATCTGCTGGACAGTCCCCCTCTCCCCCCAACATAGGAATTGGCCGATCATTTTCAACGTTGATATGATGACACTTGTGAAATGGCATAATTGGCCTTGTTAATCAGTTCCACAGTTTTGACGTTATGCTCTGAGTGCCATAAATAAATTGATTTTGACCATTTTTCTTTTTTAAAGTTATTCATACTTTTAACCTGGAGGTAGTGAATTTCACAAATTTGCTTCCTAATAGGAGAGATATTTTTTGGCCTTGAACTTCCTCCTTATGAGTCGTAAAGGGTGTTTTCTAGTTTTTTGTTTGTTTGGTTTTTTTTGTATTTTTCTGAAGCTGGAAACGGGGAGAGACAGTCAGACCGACTCCCGCATGCGCCCGACCAGGATCCACCTGGCACGCCCACCAGGGGGCGACGCTCTGACCACCAGGGGGCGATGCTCTGCCCCTCCGGGGCGTCGCTCTGCCGTGACCAGAGCCACTCTAGCGCCTGGGGCAGAGGCCAAGGAGCCATCCCCAGCGCCCGGGCCATCTTTGCTCCAATGGAACCTTGGCTGCGGGAGGGGAAGAGAGAGACAGAGAGGAAGGAGGGGAGAGGGTGGAGAAGCAAATGGGCGCTTCAACTATGTGCCCTGGCTGGGAATCGAACCTGGGTCCCCCGCATGCCAGGCCGACGCTCTACCGCTGAGCCAACCGGCCAGGCTGTTTTCTAGTTTTTACAATGTGTTTTCATTCTAATCATACTCTTTATCCTTTATGAAATTCCTTTATAAGCCTTTGTGTCTTCACATGGAGATGCCTTATTTTATTTTTCAAATAAATTTATTGGGCCTGACCAGGCGGTGGCGCAGTGGATAGGCCAGACTGGGACACATAGGACCCAGGTTCAAAACCCTGAGGTCGCCTGCTTGAGCGTGGGCTCATCTGGTTTGTGCGCAGGGTCACTGGCTTGATCATGGGATCATAGACATGACCCCATGGTCACTGGCTTGAGCCTCAAGGTCGCTGGCTTAAGCAGAGGGTCACTTGGTCTGCTGTATTCCCCCCCACTCCCAAGGCACATATGAGAAAGCAATTATTGAACAGCTAAGGTGCTGCAACAAAAAATTGATTCTTTTCATCTCTCTCTCTTCCTGTCTGTCTGTCCCTCTTTCTGTCTCTCTCTCTGTCTCTATCACCAAAATAAATAAATAAATAAAATTAATGGGGTGACCGGTTAATAGAATCATATATGTTTATTTGAGTTGTGTGCCCATCACCCAAAGTCAAATCATTGGTCACTGTATATTGGTCCCTTTACCCTCCAACCCCCTTATATTCTCCTGATAACATCTTCTACTCTTGCATTAAGTAATGTATGTAGCTTTAGAGTTTGGAAGGACTTTATTTGTCCCTTGCTTTTGTAGATGAGGACACAGAGGTGCAGTGTCTTAGGAACATTTTCATGATCACACATTGAATTTAGCAAATTTTCTTAAGCCGGCCCTGGCTGGTTGGCTCAGTGGTAGAGTGTCGGCTTGGCGTGCAGGAGTCCTGGGTTCGATTCCTGGCCAAGGCACACAGGAAAAGCGCCATCTGCTTCTCCACCCCTCCTCCTCTCCTTCCTCTCTGTTTCTCTCTTCCCCTCCTGCAGCCAAGGCTCCATTGGAGCAAAGTTGGCCCGGGTGCTGGGGATGGTTCCATGGCCTCTGCCTCAGGTGCTAGAATGGCTCCGGTTGCAACAGAGCAACGCCCCAGATGGGCAGAGCATCGACCCCTGGTGGGCATGCCGGGTGGATCCTGGTCGGGCGCATGGGGGAGTCTGTCTGACTGCCTCCCTGTTTCCAACGTCAGGAAAAAAAAAAAAAGAAAAACAGCAAAGTTTACAAAAAAAAATTTTTTTCTTAAACATTTTGTTCTTAAACCTTCTTCTAGTTTCTCTCTTTCATCTAATATATATTTAATAAAAATAGCTCTGGTTACAAGCAGATTAAATAATTTAAGGTATTTTCTTGGTCATTGTGAATCACACACTCCTGAGGACATTTTCTCACTTTTGAACAAGTATTATTTAAGCTAGGTGTGTGATTGGATGGGTGGTGGTGTAGGGATTTGGCCAGGAATTGGTGGCCTTTGGGCAGTAGGAGTCTTCTAATAACACTGTCAAGAAAGATAAATACTTAAATGTGGGAGTCTTTGTGTTTATGCAGGAATTTGTATTAGCAACCTAATTCAAAGCTGATATAGTTCAAGTTACAAGGTCTAGTGGTGCAAGGAAAGGATTATCAATATACTTTAGATATTTTTTTAAAAAGCTTTAAAGTGGTGTAAAAGCTATTAGCAGTACCCTACGTGTACTTCTAATTCTTTGTAAATATTTGAAGAAACCATACAAATATACAGAAATCTTCCCTTATCTGTGGGAGACAGGTTTCGAGACCCTCAGTGGATTCCTGAAATCAGGATAGTATCATACCCTTATATACATTGTTTTTCCTATATATACATACCTATGATAAAGTTAATTTATAAATTATGCACAGTAAGATTAGCAACAGTAACTAATAATACAATAAATAGAACAATTATAACAGTATACTTAATAGCAGTTAGGTGAGAGGCTTTAGGACCATTATTAGGTAAAATAAGGGTAACTTGAACATAAACACTGTGGTACCATGACTGGATGTGATAACCAAGAGGGCAACTAAGTCACTCTTGGGGTGGCAGTGTATGCTGGATAGAGGGATAATTCACATCCCAGACTGAATGGAGCAGGACTGTATGAGACTTCCATGCCTCTCAGAATGGTGAGCAGTTTAATCATTAATGAATTGTTTATTTCCGGAATTTGCCATTTAATATTTTCAGACTGAGCTTGACCACTTAATTATTTTATAACTGAAACTGCAGAAAGCGAAACTACTGTAGATAAAGGGTTACTGCTGTGCCATTTAAGGGAATTATTAAGAAGGAATGCATTAAAGATGTTCAGATCAGTTCTTTGAGATGATATTTGTAGACTATAAGATGGAGAGATTCATGGAGAAAGTCTACCAGAAAGTGATCTCTGGATTAGCTCTTTTGGGAGAGGGAAGGAAAAAGGATTGAGTAGAAGGAGAAGTGGAATTGTGCAGTTGCATAAGGGCCTCTGCTATATCTATGGGAGATCTGCAACTAGGATCGTCTTTCCAAATTGTCACAAATTGGGGTAGTTGCCAGATCCTGATACCCCCCCTTAATCCCCAAAACTTACTCCCCATTGACCAGTGATTGGATGCAGGCTGCCAGAAGGAAGGAGGTGTGACTTTGGGAGAGGATGCCCTACTGACAG
Source organism: Saccopteryx bilineata (assembly GCF_036850765.1). Taxonomy (NCBI): domain Eukaryota; kingdom Metazoa; phylum Chordata; class Mammalia; order Chiroptera; family Emballonuridae; genus Saccopteryx; species Saccopteryx bilineata. Next base: position 111,673,309 of record NC_089495.1, read on the forward strand.
CACTCAGCTGGTTGCCACTGCAGCCAACACTCCCAGCAGCTGGCGCAGCGAGTGCCTCGGTCCTGAGGGGAGCATCTGGAAAGCACAACACAACACCAACACAGAGTTTTGAGTCTTGAGTGAACGAAGGAGTAATGGTACCACGTCATTCAATTATCACATATCTAGTGCCAGACAATTTGTAGGTGCTGGAGGAATGGTGGAGAGAAGAAAGTTGGGAAGGAATTTTGGTGTGTTGGGAAAGAAAAAATTGGTTTTAGTTCTGCTGAATTTGGCCTTGAGGTAGAAATGCTCTAGATCATTAGAGATATGGTAGTAAAACTCAAGTGAAAGATAAAGACTAGAGATGACAAAATAGTTAAAACTATGGGGGGTCATTTGACATTTAGCTGGTAGATTAGCTTTTAGTTTTATGTTGTAATTTAGGTACCATGAATATTTTATTTTATTTAGTGTAACAGGTTTATGACACTTACAAAGAACAAAGTACTCTAGAAGCAAAGTATTTTGAGAAGATGTTTTTAATAAGAATAATTGCCAAATTATTGTCATGTATAAATATATCTCCAATTTCTTTAGGTTTTGGGAAGCTCTGGATTGTTTAACAACCATGGATTCCAAGTACAGCAGCAACAACAAAGGAATCTGTCACTACATGAATACATGAGTATGGAATTGTTGCAGGAAGCTGGAGTTGCCATTCCCAAAGGACACGTGGCTAAGTCACCAGATGAAGCTTATGCAATTGCCAAAAAATTAGGTACTAAATTAAAAAACTCATGCCACCTTGACATGGCAACACTGATAAGATGTGAACTTTTCTTTTTATTTTTATTTGTTTGTTTCTATGACAGAGACAGAGAGAGGGACAGATAGGGACAAACAGGAAGGGAGAGAGATGAGAAGCATCAATTCCTTGTTGCAACACCTTAGTTGTTCATTGATTGCTTTCTCATATGTGCCTTTATGGGGGGGGTCTGCAGCAGAGCGAGTGACCCCTTGCTCAAGCCAGCGACCTTTGGCTCAAGCGGTGGGCTTTGCTCAAACAAGATGACCCAGTGCTCAAGCTGGCGACCTCGGGGTCTCGAACCTGGGTCCTCCATGTCCCAGTCTGATGCTCTATCCACTGCACCACCACCTGGTCAGGCAATTTTTGGTTTAATAACAACTTTTAATTTAATAACAACTTTTAGCTTTTATTTTCTTAATAAAATAAAAATGTTTATTTACTTACAAGAGAAGGTAGAACTTATGGTTATTGACATTCTAAAATCATTATAAGACTGTTATGAGCTCCCAATGTACTAGTAACTTAAGAATGACTTATATTGACATTAGGAAGCTGAAGTCTTATTTTTAGTTGGAATATAATGGGTTGAGAAGGAAATTATATTTACTACTCCATAGTTTAAAGATATGGTGGCTGTGATGGTTCTTCAGGGAATTGGTGAAAGACAGCCTTAGCTGTTTGTATACTTGTAAAGAGAGGTCCAGTATTCCTTTCCCTTGTTGACATTAAAAAATATGGAACCAAAGGGGGAAAAGGAAGTTGAGTGCTAGGATTTAAACTCCGTGAGAGCAGGGTTTCTTTATCTAGTTTTGCTCACTGGTATCTCCCGAACTCAGAGAAGAGGAAGAGTGCATGATATTTTGGTAATCATTAAATATTAAGATTTGTTGAATGAATTAACTAGTTGCCTGTGTTTATTAGTAGGTTCTTTTATAGATAACAAATCTTAATAGCCTTTATTAATTCTAATTTAATCTCTTAATTAAAAAATAAATTTTGGCTTAGAAAATATACTTCAGTTTACATTTTCTTTAAATGTTCATTTTATTGATTTTAGAGAAAGGGGGAGAGAGAGAGAGACAGGAACATCAATCTGTTCCTGTATGTGCCCTGACCAGGGATTGAACTGGCAACCTCTGAGCTTCGGGATAATTCTCTAATCAGCTGAGCTATTCGGCTAGGGCTCAGTTTATATTTTTAATGATTTAATATGAGAACTTAATTATATACTAGCTATATAAAGCATTTTCTTTTTAGCAGTATTTAAAATTCCACCAATATCTTTGTGGGTTAGCATAATTAATCACTCTTGTATGTGCCTTTGATTAATAGGGCTTTAAATGAGTTTTAGTGAAGATTGCTTTTATTAATATTTTAAGAAAGCTGTAGAACATTAAAATATTTTTTTAATATAAAGGTTTGTCTAGGTTTGTACTTATTTGTTTCTAGAATGGGTTTTTCCTTCAAAAAGAGGGCGTGTACAATTTCATAAAATTGTATATATGTATTTTTTCATTTATTGATTTTTAGACAGAGGGAAAGGGAGAGGGAGAGAGAGAGAGAAAGAGAGAGAGAGAGAGAGAGACGTCGATTCATTGTTTCACTCATTCATGCCATCATTGGTTTATTGTATGCTCCCTGATCTGGGATCAAACCTCGGCATGTTGGGATAATGCTCCTGGCCAGGGCCACAATTGTTATGTATTATAAACTATGTTTTTGAATGCTATGGTTATGATTTCCTTGACTTGGAAGCATGATTTTTTAATTACAAGATTTCATTTTTTGTTGTTAATCTGAAAAAAAAATCTTTTATTCAGATTATAAGCAAGCTTTTTTTTTAATTTTTAAAAATTTATAGATTTTAGAAAGGGAGAGGGAGAAAGACATTTCCTGTTACACTTATTTATGCATTCATTGGTTGATTCTTCTTTGTGCCCTGACTGGGGATGGAACCCACAACTTTGGTGTATGGGGGTGATGCTCTAACCAAATGAGCTACCTGGCCAGGGCCACAAACTTCTTTTTATTTAGCAAAAGCTATGTGTAAGTTCATATTCGTTTTGGTGAAATTTTTGTTAATTAATGGTGATCTGTATTTTGAACTTGTACACGGTAAAAGACATTCCTTATTTTTACCTATGAAACATTATATGTAAGAGTCTCTTAAGGGTCAGGGCTTAAAGAAAACTCATGATTGCACTTTGTATTTCTATAGTATTTCTTGAAAAGACTACTTGTTAATAACCACCTCGAGATTCATATATATTGTATATATGACCTAAATGTTAATTTCTTGAGAGATTGGAGGTTCTAGCTATTTGTATACCCTTGATCTAAAAGCAGTCCTCTCCTCTGTTGAGTAAGGTTATCCTCTTCGACCGGGCGCGCAGCTTCGGAAGAGTCGCACTTGGAGGGAGGAAGGGGACACCTGCCTAGTCGGCCAGATCAACCCTGGAGATCAGGGGGTGACAGATGTTGCAGCCAGATCACCCGTACATCCAAATATTAATTTCTAAAGAAGGCCCAGCTGAGAAAGAAGGAAAGCATTTTTCTGTCTCCTTGTTTTGGCTTTCTCTCTGTGTTTGTTTCTATATATTAGGTAGATCTGCTACATCTCCTGGTCTTGGCTGGGTGGCCTTATGTAGTGGTGTCCTGTGTGCCCCAGTGGTTCAATCTCTATAGTCACCTGGGCTGAGTGTTCTGGGGCGTCCCTTGTGTGGGCTACGTGAGTTCTCCTGTTGTTGAACCTTGATTGTTGTTGGCGTGTTGGTGGATGCAATTGACCCTCGGGCTGATTGGCTCTGAGGACTGGCCATGACTATAATGGATGAGCTGTTGTCGTCTGGGACTCTGGTGTCTGCTGAGTCCACCATTTGGGTGTGTTGTTTGTGGAGCTAATTGGGTGGTGCTCTGGACACTTGAGTTTGTTCTGGGCCTCTTGGGAGGGACTCTGATGAAGTATAAAGTCAGCGACTGCCTACGCCTGGCTCGGGGCCAGCTGGTCTGCGGTACAAAGTGATCTGCTAACAGTTTCCACTGTCTTTGTGGGCACCTGGGAGAGGCTAAGCTGCCAACTGAGGCCAGTTGCCATTAGTGCCAACTTTTGGGGCACTTAGCAAGAGGTATGGGGCATGCCAAGGCTAGTGGCTGCTTATTTGTGGTTTGGAACCTTTCAGAGGTTTTAGGAAAGTTTTCGAGCAGAATGGAGACAGGCCATTTGTAAGGAAAAGCTGCAGAAAGCCACTTGGGTGGGCCTGCAGGTTGGGTTGGATGGAATCTGGGAATCACCAGGGCAGTGCAAGCGGTGTTAGCCAGTTCAGTATAGACTCAGATTTGGCGTTTGTCTGTGCCTGTAGGCTGGGTAGGAAAAGGGCTCAACAAAGAACAATAACCTGTCACCTATTTGCTCTGGGAGAAAGCTGTTCCTCCAGCCTTGCCTCTCAGGCCAGACAATTCAGCTCCTACCTGGATGTCCCTGGCACTTTTTTGAGATGCTGCCTCAGTGTTGGAGCTCAGAGAGAGTCCATCAGCAAGTAATCCTTGTGCACAGACCCTTTAAGCTCATTATCTGGGACTTCAGCAGCCCTTCATGAAGCCATGGGTTGGGGAGCCTAGTGTGGGGCTGGGGCCCCTTGGAGCTCCACTTCCTAGGCGTTCCTCCGATTTTTAACTGCCACACCCAGGATGTGGGCTTTCCTGATCCCTCTCTTCTTCCCTCTCACCTGTCCCTATGTGGCTTCTTCTGTATATCCTTAGCTACATAAGACTTCTGTTCAGCTAGGATTTAGGCGGTTCTCAATGATGGTTGTTCTGCAGGTTAGTTATATATATATATATATTTTTTTTTCATTTTTCTGAAGCTGGAAACAGGGAGAGACAGTCAGACAGACTCCCGCATGCGCCCGACCGGGATCCACCCGGCACACCCACCAGGGGCGACGCTCTGCCCACCAGGGGGCGATGCTCTGCCCATCCTGGGCGTCCACCATGTTGCGACCAGAGCCACTCTAGCGCCTGAGGCAGAGGCCACAGAGCCATCCCCAGCGCCCGGGCCATCTTTGCTCCAATGGAGCCTTGGCTGCGGGAGGGGAAGAGAGAGACAGAGAGGAAAGCGCGGCAGAGGAGTGGAGAAGCAAATGGGCGCTTCAACTATGTGCCCTGGCCGGGAATCGAATCCGGGTCCTCCGCACGCTAGGCCGACGCTCTACCGCTGAGCCAACCGGCCAGGGCAATTTTGATGTGATCATGGGAGGCGAGTACAGTGTATACTTTTTCCGACATGTTGACCAGCAGTCCTGTTTTATTTTTAGTTTAATTAGATGACCAAATACAAGAAATGCTTAAAACATTTGTGAATGACTAAACCTAAGGAGGGTGGTTACTGTATTTTAAAAATAGCCCTGGCCAGTTGGCTTATTGGTATAGGGTCGGCCTGGCGTGCAGGAGTCCCGGGTTCGATTCCCGGCCAGGGCACACAGGAGAAGCGCCCATCTGCTTCTCCACCCCTCCCCCTCTCCTTCCTCTCTGTCTCTCTCTTCCCCTCCCGCAGCCAAGGCTCCATTGGAGCAAAGTTGGCCCAGGTGCTGGGGATGGCTCCATGGCCTCTGCCTCAGGCGCTAGAATGGCTCTGGTTGCAACAGAGCAATGCCCCAGATGGGCAGAGCATCGCCCCCTGGTGGGCATGCCGGGAGGATCCTGGTCAGGCTCATGCCAGAGTCTGTCTGACTGCCTCCCTGTTTCCAACTTCAGAAAAATACAAAAATAATAATAATAATAATTTTGCAATCTGTAGAAGATCTTGTTTGACTAGAATAATGGGCCAAATGTAATGAGTAACCAGAAATATTCAGATAGATCTCTTTTGCTCACTGTTGTATCCACAGCTCCAGCACAATATCCTGTATATAGATGTAACTACTGAATGAAACAGTGAAATTGAATAAAATATTTGTTTCGCCTGACCAGGCGGTGGCGCAGTGGAGAGAGCAGGGGTCCCCAAACTATGGCCCGCGGGCCGCATGCGGCCCCCGGAGGCCATTTATCCGGCCCCGTCGCACTTCCGGAAGGGGCACCTCTTTCATTGGTGGTCAGTGAGAGGAGCACATTGACCATCTCATTAGCCAAAAGCAGGCCCATAGTACCCATTGAAATACTGGTCAGTTTGTTGATTTAAATTTACTTATTCTTTATTTTAAATATTGTATTTGTTCCCGTTTTGTTTTTTTACTTTAAAATAAGATACGTGTAGTGTGCACAGGGGTTTGTTCACAGTTTTTTTTTATAGTCTGGCCCTCCAATGACCTGAGGAACAGCGAACTGGCCCCCTGTGTAAAAAGTTTGGGGACCCCTGGGATAGAGCGTCGGACTGGGATGCAGAGGACCCGGGTTTGTGACCCTGAGGTCGCCAGCTTGAGCGCGGGCTCATCTGGTTTGAGCAAAATCCCACCAGCTTGAACCCAGGGTCGCGGGCTCCAGCAGGGGGTTACTCAGTCTGGTCGAGGCACATATGAGAAAGCAATCAATGAACAACTAAGGTGTTGCAATGCGCAATGAAAAACTAATGATTGATGCTTCTCATCTCTCTTCGTTCCTGTCTGTCTGTCTGTCCCTGTCTGTCCCTCTCTCTGACTCATTCTCTGTCTCTGTAAAAAAAAAAAATTGTTTCAATCAGGTTTATATTCATATTTATATTCTAATCCTCCTCCACATGTTGATAGTTTATGAGCTTGAGCTTGTGTATTTTTTTTCGCTTTTTGTTGTTAAGGATTTTTTTAGAAGCAACTTTTGAAGCATCATCTCTGCCATTAAAGAGTTCCTATTTCTGAAGAAAGGATATTGACACTGAGGAAGAGTCTTCTGTTTTGTAAAATGTTTTTGAAAAACATAGAGCTTCATTACCCTTATTTAATAAGTCGTATGTTAACTTACCAGTTCCATGAATTGGAATGTTTGAATTTAGCCTGGCAAAGCATCTGTTTAACTACTGACCATTTTTACATTATACTTATACTCTTTGGATATACAATAAGTGAATATCTCTAGGTGTTGAAAAACCATGACTTGGCAAGAAACCTGAAACAGATGAAAAAGCCAGTGGCTGCTACATTAGTTTGGTTATGAACTCTCTACTTTGCCATCGTCCCTTAGGCTACCTATTGTTTTCTCAATAAAAAAATTTTTGTTATTTTAAAGAAATTTCTCATTTTTCTCTCATCTTCATCTAATATTGGTTGTTAAACTTGGGAATTGTGGAGAATATGGCAAATTGACAAAGGTTTATCTTGTGTAAAGTTGTAATCAGCGCTAATTGCAGGGCCCAGTATTTCCAGTTCTGAGTTTTATCAAGAGCAGTGTAGTATCAAGTAGTATTCTCTCCTTTTTTTTGTTTTGTTTTTTTTGGGTTTTTTGGTTTGTTTTTATGTGCCCTAGGATGAAACAGCTCTGGCCACCAATACAGGCATCAAGCTAGGATGAACTAGGGCTGAACACCTGCTTTACCCCTGACTGATATAAGAACAGCACCACCAATCGAGTGCCTCCTTGCCCATTGCCAGGGGCTTTCTCTCCGTTTTTAAATGTTCTTTTTTGCCCTGGCCAGACAGCTTGGTTGGTGAGAGCGTCGTCCCAAAGTGCAAAAGTTGCAGGTTTGATTCTGGGTCAGGGCACATACAGGAGCAGCTCAATGCCCCCCCCCCCCCCAATCTCTGTCTCTCCCCCCTACTAAAATCAGTAAATAGAAATTTTTTTAAAAAGTGTTCTTTTTTATTTAATATTGTAAACATCAACAAACAACAAAGATTCTACTCTTCTGAATTCTATATTCTAATGGGAGAACAAAACAATAAATAGAAATTATATGTGATGTTTGAAAATATTGACTTTTATGGAAAAAGAGTAGAGCAGGGTTAGGGGGATTGGTCACAGTCATATTAGGTGATCTGGGTAAGCCTCTTGGACAGTGTGAGACTGAAAAACCTGAGGGGAATGAGGGCCTTTTCCCAGTGGGTACCTGGATAAAGAGTTTCAGGCGGGAAGGAGCATTAGAGTCATGTTCTGAAGGCAGGAGCACTCCCTGGAACAGTGGAGTGTGGATGGAGATGAGTGAGCAGTGGGCGGGCATAGGAGATGCAGAGGGGGGTGCAGGGTGACCGGATAGGAACTTGGAGTAGACCACTGGACGGACTGCAGTTCTTAACTGAGAGATGTGAGCATTCAGTGCAAGGTGTTCACTTTGGCTGCTCTGTCAGGGAGAAGGGTAATCTAGGTGAGATATAATGATGGTTGAGACCAAGTCCAAACTGGAGATGATGACAAGTGGTCAAGATTCTGGATACGTTTTGGAGATCGAGAACCACTGAGATTTCCTGACTACATGAATGTAGGGTATGAAAGAGTTTTGTATTGTTTTGTTTTTTGAATACTACCTTTCTGACTCATAGGGCTATCTTCTGACTGAAGGTCTACGTTTAAAATGTAGACTTGGCCTGACCTGTGGTGGCGCAGTGGATAAAGCGTCGACCTGGAAATGCTGAGGTCGCCGGTTCGAAACCCTGGGCTTGCCTGGTCAAGGCACATATGGGAGTTGATGCTTCCAGCTCCTCCCCCCTGTCTCTCTCTCCTCTCTCTCTGTCTCTCTCTCTCTCCTCTCTAAAATGAATAAATAAAAATTTAAAAAAAAAATAAAATAAAAAATAAAATGTAGACTTAATTTACATCATTAATTTTTTATATATTCTTTTGTAATAATTATTTTAAATATAAACTTTAGATCATTTCTTGTTTGTTTGGTCACAAACTGAATTTGTTACCTCCTTGATTAAAGTGGGAGTCCCATCATTTTATTTGGTATATGCATAATGGGATGACTTTTCCCCAAGTGCAGTTCCCATCTTCAGCCTATTCAAATACACATTTATGGAGTGGCTGCATATCCCAGGGACTGCTTTGTGCTGGGGATTCAGTAAATAAGACAATACCTTTAACGCTGACCTCAGATGTTAATTTTTATGCCATAATGTAATATTGGTGTTGCACTGCTAATATGGCCAAGATTCTATAAGAAGCAAATGAGGAAGCTCTGAAGTTCTGCCATCTGGTGGAGACAGAGAATGCCCCTCGGAGAGTTATTGCCCTGGGTAATTAATGATGAGTAGTATCTAGGCTAAACAGCTATTTTACTGATTTTTTCCCCAGCAAGTTAGAAAAGGGAGGAGTTAAAGAAAAAAAGTTCAGAGTACTTTAAAATAGTTTTATGATTCGTGAGTATAACATTCTGGAATCTTGATAAACATACTGCAATTTCTGCTAGTACTCTCAACAGTCCCACACAGGAGTGTGTGTTAATGGGGCTCTCTGTGCCACAGTGTAAATTGGTGTAAGAACGGGCACTTTGGCCTGGAGTCATGATATATTTCTGCTCAAAGGAGCATTTACAACTCGAATTTGCACAGGACAGCAAGTTTACATGTGCCTAGAGGAGGAGGGAAATGGTAGGAAGACATTTCAGTCTCAATTTCATGCTTCTAATACTTCTCAAGTACTGCATATTTAAAGTTTCAAGGAAAGGTAAAATAACTTTCAGTGTACTTTAGAAATGGTTTAATATAAGTGGCTAATTTTGTTATGCTGTAGATCTTTTGATGATGAATATTTTAAGTGTTCTAATTTAGAAAATCTGCATACATGAAATGCCTTATTTTTTGACATGGTGGATAAATGAGACTGCTACATTTAATAAAACCACATATTATATATGATTAAATAACAAAATATTGTATCTTGCATACTTCCCCATGTTTCTTATCTAATAGAAATGTTTGTCTTTTAGGTTCAAAAGACGTTGTGATAAAAGCACAGGTTTTAGCTGGTGGTAGAGGAAAAGGAACATTTGAAAGCGGCCTCAAAGGAGGAGTGAAGATAGTTTTCTCGTAAGTCATATTTTGAAGAAAATTCATCATTAAGGAAAAATGTCATACATTGTAAAAGATTCCCCTTTTTGTTGAATTGATGAAGATGCTGAGATTTAGATATTAGATAAGATTATGGCTATCGTGGGCTTTTCTTTTTCTCATTTAGAGGAAAAAAGAATTGTTCTTTTTCTTATTTCAGTCCAGAAGAAGCAAAAGCTGTTTCCTCACAAATGATTGGGAAAAAGTTGTTTACCAAGCAAACAGGAGAAAAGGGCAGAATTTGCAATCAAGTACTGGTTTGTGAGCGAAGATATCCCAGGAGAGAATACTACTTTGCAATAACAATGGAAAGGTCATTTCAAGTGAGTAATTGTAGTCATGATATATTTAGGACGATTTCAGTTCAGTTTGAAAAGTTTATTATCAGTCCTGTTTGTATTTGTCATAAGCACAATATTTATTTTTGTGTCTTTTTCTTTTTGTATTTTTCCGAAGTTAGAGGCAGGGAGGCAGTCAGACAGACTCCCCGCATGCACCCGACTGGGATCCGCCCGACTGGGGTCCACCAGGCATGCCCACCAGGGGGCGATGCTCTGCCCATCTGGGCCGTTACTCCATTGAGGCCAGAGCCATTCTAGCGCCTGAAGCGGAGGCCATAGAGCCGTTCTCAGCACCCGGGCCAACTTTGCTCCAGTGGAGCCTTGACTGCGGGAGGGGAAGAGAGAGTTAGAGAGGAAGGGGGGGGAAGGGTGAAGAAGCAATTGGGCGCTTTTCCTGTGTGCCCTGGCTGGGAATTGAACCCAGGACTTCCACATGCTGGGCCAATGCTCTTCCACTGAGCCAACCGGCCAGGGCCACTATTTTTGTGTCATTTTTTAAAAAGTGGCATGGTTGGCCCTGGCCGGTTGCTCAGAGATAGAGTGTCAGCCCCGTGTATGAGTATCCCAGGTTTGATTCCCAGTCAGAACACAGAGGAGAAGTGACCATCTGCTTCTCCCCACCTTTCCCGTTCCCCTTTCTCTTTTGTTCTCTCGCCTCCCCCAGCCATGGCTCTATTGGTTCGAGCACATTGGCCCCAGGCACTGAGGATGGCTTCATGGAGTCTTTGCCTCAGGTGCTAAAAATAGCTCAGTTGCCAGCATAGATCCAGATGGGCAAAGCATTAGCCCAAGACGGAGGCTGCCCAGGGGATTCCTGTTGGGCCACCTATGGGAGTCGCTCTATCTTCCCTCCTCTCACTTAGAAAAAAGAAGGAAAAAGAAAGTTAAAAAGTAGCGTAGTTAATATCATAAAACTTAATATATAATATTGTGGTAAGAAAAAAATAACTTGGGAAAAACCTGCTGAAATAAAATCCATAGGATTTTTAAATTGTTAATTTTCTAAGAGCAACTTAAATCATCTCTAGATTCCATAGACTAAGAAAATAATTTCTAGCAAAGTAAAATATAATCAAAGAGAAAGTCTCTGAACTCAGTAAGACAATGTGTATCTCTCGCTTCATCATTTTCTTTTTCAACCTGGTGGTATTTTTTATAGTTTGGAGTTTGTTTTACCAGATGATTTGGTACTTGGTAAGTTGAAAGGTAACATTCAGTAGTAACAAATGATACGATTCTAAGGAGCACAACCCTAATCGTGCTTTCCTCTCTTAATGGAATGAAAATGTTAGCTGTGAATTTAAAGCATCAAGTGAAAGGAAAATCTTTTTATAGACTTGGTGCCCAGAAAGAGCATTCATTGGTAATGATTCTGTATTGTAAGTATTTGGCTTTTTGCGTGCATTGGTTACGTTTTATGAGCTGTGTCTATGTGTTAACTAGTTTGTCTTCTGGAGTGAACTGGCTTGTGTATTTGGAAGCCCTTATATAAATATTAAGGATTTGTTGTAAGAATTCTAACAGTCATGAAATATATATATAAAACAGCTTTTTTTTAAAAGTTATTTTCTGAATTGTAATTTTTGTCCTTATAGTTAGTTCAATATTTTGGTAATGTTTGAATGATATTTTTTAAAAGTATCTTTGTAATTTTTAGATTTTAGAATAAAGTATAAGATAAAAAGCACTGATGTCACCTGACCTGTGGTGGCGCAGTGGATAAAGCATCGGTTGAGAGACTGAGCTCCCTGTTTCAAAACCCTGGGCTTGCTGGTCAGGGCACATATGAGAAGCAGCTACTATGAGTTGGTGCTTGCTGCTCCTCCCCACTTCTCTCTCTCTCCCCTCTGTCTCTAAAATCAATAAAGAAAATCTTAAAAACAAACAAACAAAACCAAATCATTTAAACTGGAGATACTCATTCAGCAGTCATGACAAACTGCAAAAACCTACAAAGTTTGGTCCAACTCTGGGTACTTGGTGTCAGTCACAGGTCAAGGATAAGCCCCCCACCTGACTGCCCTTAAGATACCAGCCTCACTTTTGGGGAGTCACCCTCACTTCTGACCAAAACTGGCTAAAAATTTGGGGGTTCCTAGTACTCGGGTTCCATAATTTGCTAAAAATACTAATAGAACTTAGGAAAGTACTATACTTATGATTACGATTTTATTATAGCCAAAGATTACAAATCAGAACCGCCCAGAGACCACTAGATGCAAGAAATTGTATCATCAGAACTGAAGGGACCACATACTTCATTCTAGTCATCTTTACCATTTGGATCACCTCCTCCTTAGAACTATAGTGGGTTGGGACTAAGGTATGACCATAGTTATTAGATGATTAGCACTGAAAGAAGCCACAGAGAGATATTACCTCAGCCAGGCTTTGCCAGGATGTACAACCAGTTCAATTGTATAGCTTTGTTTCTGTTCAAAAGCACATCCCCTCTGTTCATTCCCATTCTGGTTAGAAACAGAACAAACATTGATCACCACCAAAGAAAATAAATAAAAAAGAATAATATGTTCATTGTGAAAAAAAATATTTTGGAAAATAGTGACATATAAAGTAACAAAAGTATTATCATTTACTTTTTTATTTTGCTATAATTTTTCCTGTTTATATGAATGGGGGTTTGGTGCACATTTAAACATACTTTTTTAAAAAGGATTTTATTTATTTTAGAGAGAGGAGAGAGAAAGGGCAGTGGGGAGGAGTGGGAAGCATAGTAGTTGCTTCTTGAATGTGCCTTGACCAGGTAAGCCCCTGGTTTCAAGCCTGCAACCTCAGCATTCCAGGTCAGCTCTCTGTCCATTGCACCACCACAGGTCAGGCATAAACAGAGTGTTTAAAATACACCTGAGAAGAATCTTCAGTAATATTGTATAACCATTTTCTAGTTTTTGCTTGAGCTTATTTCTAGTTTTGTGCATAGATTAGCAAATCTATTAGGTAGTTTTGCTTAAAGGTATTTTTTTTCGATTGATTTTAGAGAAGTTAAGAGTTTATTTAACTAGTACTTATATCTTACTTTCTTATGTGGTTAATGATAATAGCCAGAAAAATTCTTTAAGGTGGGTAGCTTTCTGTTTTACTGACTTATAGCTGGAACTTCAGTTCATTAGACTTTTCCTTTTAAATATTAGTCTTTTTATGATTTAAAAAAATTCTTTAGAAGTACTTGAATTTCTCTTCTGTTCTTTCAGAAATGCATAGGTTCTATTTCACATATGCATGATTCTATTAACTTATTTGTTATAAATTTTTATATTTTTTTTATTGTTTTCCCTTACAGTGAGACATTGTCTTTCTCGTCCTTTTCCCTTATTTCAGTTGGACATTTATTATAAAGGGGCATTCTGCAGTAGATACTAGGATGAATTCTCAAGGACATTTAAAAGTAGGAATGGGGAGTGATAGATGCATAAGTCTGAAAGTATGCACAAATAGGTTTTAAAATAAAATCTAGATGTTTTGACTGTTTTCTCTCCTGCTAGGGTCCTGTATTAATAGGAAGTTCTCAAGGTGGTGTCAACATTGAAGATGTTGCTGCAGAGACCCCTGAAGCCATAGTTAAAGAACCTATTGATATTGTAGAAGGCATCAAAAAGGAGCAAGCTGTCCGGGTATGTTGTAATCTAAGAACTTTCTAGCTTTTGGTTAGGTCATTATAATACTTGAAAGAGAGTTAACTTTGTACAAGTGAAATGACTGAAAAAACTTTAAAACATTTTTCTTTTAATGTCAAGGCAAGTTAATATCTTGTTTGAAATGGAAACTTTTAGAAGTATCTACAATTATTTTTTATCCTCAATATTTCAATATGTATCTTTAAAGATAATAGCCATACCGTGTACAGTTAACAGTAATTCCTTAATATCATTAGTTATTCACATTCCCTAATTTTCAAGTTCTTTTTCTTTAAAATAAGGAGTCATATAAGGTCCTTCATTGCCATTGGTTAGTGTTTCATAGGTGTTTTCTAATTTATAGGTTTCCTTTTCCTTACTCTTCACCTTTTTTCTTTATTTTGTTGAAGAAACTAGTCTGGATATTACATCCCCATGGTGGCATTTAACATATTCCTATTTCCTTTTTTATCCTTGAAAATTGTGTGGAATGGTAGCGATACTGTCTATATATCCCAAGTATATCAGTGATTTTACTTTTGGGGAGGTTTTTGGACGTTTTTAAGAATCTGCTGGAAGCTCTGGACTTTCCCTGTGTATGCACATATACGATCAGTTTTGTTTACGGCTTCACTAGTTTTCTGTACTGTTTTTGTGGCTTCTTCCTCCCTTTTCATTTCCCCCAACACCTACCCCAAAGAAAACAAACTCAAGCTCAATATGTTGAAGTTTAATACTATGTCTGGCCTGGGAGACTTGCTTGGTAATGTTTGTAATAGTGCTATTGAATAAATTGTTTAGTTTGGATATAAAAAACTAGTGAGACCTATCAGAAGTTTGAATATTAAAGATTGAATGACATTTACATCTGTAAGTGGGAAACTGTCAAAATGAGCTTATGGTATTAAAGTACAGTAGAGCAAGATTTTTGACTGGCACAAAAGTTTAAGGGAGAAAAATTTCTCTGATAAATCTTGAAGCAAGTCATGTAGGCAAGAGAACAGTGTAAATGTTTAAAAGGGACAGCAATTTAATTTATTAGATAGTTATAGGAGAATGATGACGAGAGTTAAATTTAAATGAGAAAGAAAAGACTTGATTTATAATAGTATCTGAAGAAATAATTAAGATTATAGCTTTTCTTAACATTTACACTTTAAATTTTTTTTAATTTTTATTTATTGATTTCAGCAAGAGAGGAAGGGGGAGAGAAAGAGACAAACATTGAGCCTTTCTTTTATGTGCCCTGACCAGGGATTGAACCAGCAACCTCTGCACTTCCGGACGATGCTCTCCACCGAGCTCTCTGGCCAAGGCAGATGATCGCTTTTTGAGCGATGAATAGAAATTGTACCTAGCATATTGCTTGGCATTTTAATGTCATACTGGATTGATTAGAATCTGTTGTAATTCTCAAATGTGTAAACCTGAAACAGTGGATTGTGACCTATTCAAAATCTTTGTAAATGCAATAGTACTGTATTTATTATTATTCTTTATTTGAAGTAAGCCTTAATCAAAAATAGCATTTCTTAGCTTGATCATTTACTTTATTTATTGGCACTTGACTTTTTGCAAAATTCACATTCCTCCTCAAATAATTTAAGATTTCCTATTCTTGAAAGTCAAATAAATGTATTGCAGCCTATGATCGCAGTTGGAAGAGGAAAAAGCCTCTGTCGTCTTCCTGGGCAGTGGCAGCAGTTAGCACACAGACATGTAGCTTCTGTATCAGGAGGTCCAGAATTGCTCTCAGAACTTCGAAAATTATGAATGCTAGGTCCACCATCAAACTTGTGAACCAGAACTTCTAGGTTGGGACCTGGGTGTATGTATATGTGTGTATATATATATTTTAAAAAGCTTTTTAGGTATATCTAGTTAGGACTCTCTGCTCAAGACTGTAAACTCCTCTACTAGGTTAAAAGCTTGCAACCTTTGTCTTTTGGGCCTAGCATATGTATATTATGTGCTCAGTAGATTTTTGAGTGAGTGAGATAATACTTGTTTGACTAGATTTGTCATTGCTTGGTAGGTACTCTTCATAGATTACATAAAAGGTAAAATAGGGTATATTTAATATTTTGGCCATTAGGATTGTCTGTGCACCTTTGTATGTAGTTGTTTTTTTTTTGTGTTTTTTTTTGTATTTTTCTGAAGCTGGAAACGGGGAGAGACAGCCAGACAGACTCCCGCATGCGCCCGACCGGGATCCACCCGGCACGCCCACCAGGGGCGACGCTCTGCCCACCAGGGGGTGATGCTCTGCCCCTCCGGGGGGTCGCTGTTCCGCGACCAGAGCCACTCTAGCGCCTGGGGCAGAGGCCAAGGAGCCATCCCCAGCGCCCGGGCCATCTTTGCTCCAATGGAGCCTTGGCTGCGGGAGGGGAAGAGAGAGACAGAGAGGAAGGAGGGGGGTGGGGGTGGAGAAGCAAATGGGCGCTTCTCCTATGTGCCCTGGCCGGGAATCGAACCCGGGTCCCCCGCATGCCAGGCCGATGCTCTACCGCTGAGCCAACTGGCCAGGGCCTGTATGTAGTTTTAATAAAAAGTAAGCCTGTTTTAGTTTAGGCTCGCCATCAGACTTAGAGACAGAATAGAGGCCGTGGAATAAAACAGATGTACAACCTGCCTTGTGAGGACTTTGAATAAAAAGTTTTGTTTAACCACTTAATAATAATAACTGCTACTTTAATGTTTAACGTTTGACTGCAAATGATTCATGCTTATTTAACTAATATGTTAACAAAGTTTTTAATTTAGAGTAATTTAATGTTGATTGATATATGTGACATACCTGTGATAAAGAGACAAAATTGCTTTCAGCTTGCACAGAAGATGGGATTCCCACCTAATGTTGTGGATTCTGCAGCAGAAAATATGGTCAAGCTTTACAACCTTTTTCTGAAATATGATGCAACCATGGTAGAAATAAATCCAATGGTAGAGGATTCAGATGGAGCGGGTAAAGTATCTTTTATCTAATATTGAATATATAATTTATCCACTTACTATATGCTTGACTAAGGAAGTTGAACTCATAAGGTAGCAAACTCATCACTGTGTAGAAGCTTATTTTGTCATAAATAAATATTCAATAGAATGAATGTAAACAAATATTAAAGAGACCCGTTAAAGCAAACATCTTAAATATAAAGCTGCACTGTCAAATATGGTGGCCACCAGCTATATGTGGCTATTAAAATTAATGTAAATGGTATAAGATTAAAATATCTGCTAGTCACATTTCATGTGCTCGTTAGCCACATGTTTACCATATTGGACAACACACATACCAAGCATTTCCCTCGCTGCAGCAAGTTCTGTTGTCCAGTGTGGTAGTAAGCTGTAGCTTTGGGGAAGTAGCCATCTTAATTAACCTCCACACATTTTAGACTTTGGTGACATCATAGGTCTGTTTTTAGCTACCAGAGAAATAAGATTAGCTTGTCAACTTGTAACAGCTTTTCTTTTACATATGCTTAAAAGGTAAATCACATTCTGAATTACCGTGTCTTCCATGTATAGTTTTTTCAGATGTCTTTCCATGGTTACATTTGACATCTAACAAAATCATGTATATATTTTTTTTACATATATTGTAGTATAAAATTTTATAGATATTTTATGTTGACTGCTTCTATTGCTGTAATTTATTTGATATTGTTTACATCTCTTTGGACATTTCTAATCTTAAGCATTTGTAGATCATCTTTTACTTTTACACTTCTTACTAGTTATATTCTTTAAAAAAAATTTTTTTTATCATTTATGTTTTAGCCAGAGAGGAAAGGGGAGAGAGGGACAGGAACATCAGTCATTCCTGTGTGTGCCCTGACCAGAGATTGAACTGGCAACCTCTCAACCTCTGTACTTCAGGCCGATGCTCCCAACAAATGGAGCTCTCTTGCCAGGGCTTAGTTATGTTCTTTATGACAGAAATCAATTTTTTGGTTACTCATTTATATGATTGTATAAAGAAGAATGAATAAATTCTCTTATGATAATAGAGCTAATTTATAAAACTAAAAATAATTAAACATTTTTTTTTATTTATTGGCCCAGACCAGTTGGCTCAGTGGATAGAGTAATGGCCCAGCATGCAGACATCCTAGGTTCAATCCCTGGTCAGGGCACACATGAGAAGAGACTACCTGCTTTCCCTCTTCCCTTCCCTCTCCTTCTCCCTCCCCTCCCCCCTCCATCTCACTCTGCTCTCCCTTCTCTCCCCTTTCTCTCCCTCTCACCTTCCCTCTCCTTCTCCCTCCCCTCCCCCCTCCATCTCACTCTGCTCTCCCTTCTCTCCCCTTTCTCTCCCTCTTCCCCTGTCACAGACAGTGGCTCAGTTGGTTTGAGCTTTGACCTGGCGCTGAGGATAGCTTGGTTGGTCCTATACCATGAGCCTCACGCACTAAAAATAGCTCAGTTGGTTAGACCATTGTCTCTAGATAGGGGTTGCCAGGTGGATGCTGGTTGGGGCACATGTGGGGGTCTTGTCTGTCTTTCCTCCTCTCACCTAAAAAATAAATTGATTGGCCTGACCTGTGGTGGCACAGTGGATAAAGTGTCAACCTGGGAATGCTGAGGTTGCCGGTTCAAAACCCTGGGCTTGCCTGGTCAAGGCACATATGGGAGTTGATGCTTTCTGCTCCTCCCCCTTCTCTCTCTCTCTCTCTCTCTCTCTCTCTCTCTCTCTCTGTCTCTCTAAAAAAAACTAAATAAAGTTAAAAATAAAAATTTAAAAAAAAATAAAAATAAATAAACCTATGGACTTAAAATCAGTGCATTTGTGGTTGCAGAGCAAGTAGGGTGAGAGTTTAGGACACAACTAATATACCAATGTGTAATCTCTTTAAAATTTTTCCTTTTGAGCACCATGAATTTGGTGCTTTAGTATGAATTGAGTATAGGTTATGTTTACTGGTATCTCACTCACCCTTGCAGGCATTGTCAGTGGCTGTTTCTACTGATTGTCACAAGTTAAAGCTTAAGAAAATGATTTGACTTTGGGTGATGGGCGTACAACACTGTCAGAAGTTCAAATGCTATAGGCCCTGGCTGGTTGGCTTAGTGGTAAAATGTTAGCATATCAAAAAAAAAAAAAATGTCAGCATGGTGTATGATGTCCCAGGTTTGATTTTAGGTCAGGGCACACAGGAGAAGCATCCATCTGCTTCTCTACCCCTCCCCCTCTTGCTTCTCTCTCTCTCTCTCTCTCTCTCCCTCCCTCACTCCCTCCCTCCTGCAGCCATGTCCTGATTGGAGCAGGTTGGCCCTGGGCGCTAAGGATGGCTCCATGGCCTCTGCCTCAGGCTCTGAGAAGAGCTCTGTTGCTGAACAATGGAGCTATGCCCCATATGGGCAGAGCATCACCCCCTAGTAGGCTTGCTGGGTGGATCCCCATTGGAATTCACGCAGGAATCTGTCTCTGCCTCCCCTCTTCTCACTGAATAAAATAAGAAAGAAAAGTTTAAGTTCTGTAGAAATGTTGACCTGAAAAAAAACAGTCACCCTTCGCCATATCACAGTTTACTTTTCACAGTCTCACTGTATCTGGATTTTTAAATTGTATATATCTAATTTTGTATCACAGATTTTTCACTATATCATGGGATTTTGCGGTATATAAGTATTTTTATATATTTATTGTTTTAATTATTTTTGTGGTAAAATAAGAATTTTCTAGCCTAAAATATTAAAAACAATATAAAAAATATATAAAGCCTTAAATATATATAAATAATAAAATCAATATAAGGTCGCTACTTCACAGATTTTCACCTCTCACGGGGGTTCTGGAACCTAACCTCCATGAGAGATGAAGAACCACTGTACTCTTACTGATCAACCTCAACCCATTAAATTTACTTTCTAAATTAAAAATCATCTGTTTTCTAGGGATTTGATCCCAAGTATGTTTGCATTGCAGAATCACCCTCAACGAGCTCATGAGTGAACCTGTCTTGACCTTGTGGAGTCTGTACCCCGATACCTAGTAAAAATAATGCCCTCGCTTTGCATTCCTCATGTATCTTTTTGAATAGCAGATCATATTTCTTTAAATGTTATGACTCTTTTTTTTATTTATTCATCTTAGAGAGGAGAGAGCGTGAGAGAGAGAGAGAGAGAGAAAGGGGGGAGGAGCAGGAAGCATCAACTCCCATATGTGCAAGTGCAGGGTTTTGAACCGGCGACCTCAGCGTTCCAGGTCGATGCTTTATCCACTGCACCACCACAGGCCAGGCAACAGCAGATCATATTTCTTAATGTAATAGATATATACATACTACTCACAAAAATTAGGGGATATTTCAAAATGAATATGAAGTGATAAAAAAAGTGGTTTAATTAAACAAGAACATCAGAAAAGCAAAATACAGTCCTAAAATGTTGTTTGATTATGCAAATGAGATGCAAAGCCAACTTTTATTTCATTGGTGAAAATGCAGTATGCAAAAGGCTGAAACTACTGGAGTATTTGCACGTTCTCTGACCCTCTAATTTTTTTGAGCAGTATATATACATACACACATATACAACTCTGCACTCTAAATTTAGAAAAACTTTTTTCAAATACCAATTAAAAAATAAAATACTGAGCTTCAAATTAAAAAGTCTCAACAAATCTTTAAGAATTAATTAACAGTAGTCTTTAAGCACAAAGCAATAAATTAGAAAGTAAAGTATTGTCATGGTTTTTAAATTTTGAAGAAAATATTTTAATTCATGAATTAATGAAGAAATCATAATGAAAATGAGAAAATATTTAGAACTGTAGAAACTCCAAGGTATGTAATGCTCTTTGGGAGTAAGAATTATCAAAAAAGATCAGTTATTTCTTAACATATAACTTAAATGTAAAACTGTCCAAGAATTTTAAATATGAAAAATGGATCGTTACACAGTTTGTATGGATAGTAAAAGGATAAAAATTGCCAATATATATTTTTTCTGTTCAACAGCATTTATTTAATATGATAGGTAATGTTTTGCTAAGTCAGTGCTTACTGTGAATGTGGTAGTGTATGCATTTCCCCCCCAACTTCTTGATACAGAAATAAAATAGTACAAGGAACTTCCATGTATGTGTCTATGTTTATATGTATAGATATGTATTTAATTTTGGGGGGGTTATTTTTCCGAAGTTAGAAGCTGGGAGGCAGTCAGACAGACTCCAGCATGCGCATCACCAGAATCCACCCAACATGCCCACCAGGGGGTGATGCTCTGCCCATTTGGGCATTGCTCCACTGCGGCTGGAGCCATTCTAGTGCCTGAGGTGGAGACCATGGAGCCATCCTCAGCGCCTGGGCCAACTTTGCTCCACTGGAGCCTCGGCCACAAGAGGGGAAGAGAGAGACAGAGGAAGAAGAGGGGGAATGGTGGATAAACAGATGGGCGCTTCTCCTCTGCCCTGACTGGGGATGGAACCTAGGACTTCCACATGCTGGGCCGATGCTCTACCGCTGAGCCAACCGGCCAGGGCCTGCATTTATTTAATTTTATCTCATACATTAATTTGTATAACCACCACCAACATGAAGATACAGAACTATTCCAGTACACCTGACTGATGGTGGTACAGTGGTTAGAGCACCGACCTGGTTCTCTGAGGTTGCAGGCTGGAGCACGGGCTTGCCGGCCTGAGTGCAGGTTCACCAGTTTGAGCACAGGATCATCAACATGATCCCAAGGTTGCTATCTTGAGCCCAAGGTCACTGGCTTGAGCAAGGGGGTCACTATCCACCCCCTTCTCCATCAAAGCACATATGAGAAGCAATCAAAAACATAACTAAAGTGAAGCAACTACAAGTTGATGCTTTTCACCTCTCTCTTCCACCCCCCCTTCCTGTTTCTCTGAAACCCCTCCCCCAAAAACC
The DNA here is from genome assembly GCF_036850765.1 of Saccopteryx bilineata. Lineage (NCBI taxonomy): Eukaryota > Metazoa > Chordata > Mammalia > Chiroptera > Emballonuridae > Saccopteryx > Saccopteryx bilineata. The sequence goes on from NC_089495.1 coordinate 111,694,906, forward strand.
TGTGCCATTACCACATCTCATGTAGCCCTTTTATTCATATCCTTCACGTGCTTCTTCTCTGTTCTGTCCCTGTGCCCCGGCAACCACTGGTTGGTTCTTCATCTTTTAGTCATTTGGAAAATGCGATACAAATGCAATTATGCCATATGTAATATTTTAAGAACCACCTTCTTATTAGACAAAATGCCTTTGAAGTTCACCGATAATGTTGCATGTACCAGTAGTTCATTCATTTTTATTGGTGAGTTGTAATTAGTTGTTGGGTGTACCAGACTTCATTCAGCTATTCGCCCTTTGAAGGGCTTTGGGTTGTTTCCAATATTTTTGCTATTACTAATAAAGCTGCTATGAACATTCGTGGTGTCAATTTTTCAAGACCATAAGTTTTCCCTTTGTCATTTTTCTTTTAATATGTCAAGTCTTCTTTGAGCACTTCATTACTTTTGTGCAACAGGATGTTCGGGATTATCTTTTACTTTCTTATAATTCTGGAGTCAGCTTTTGCACCTGGCTCCTGTAATGTGGACAGGTTCATTTTCCTGTTATGGGAAATGGTATTTAGAAACCAAGGTATGCATGCTACCTATTGTTGCTACTGGTGTGTTATTGCTTCCAAGCCTTTTTCAGTGCACAGAACCTAGAAAAAAAGAGGTGTATGTATGGGTGTGTGTGTGCATACATAAAAATACAGATATATTTGTGTCTTTTTAAAAAATTTGTGATTTTATACAACCTTTAATTTTACTCTAATACAATAGAATTCATTCTACTATTTCCTTTTTAATTCCTCTTAGCCAACATGTAAGCTCATTATTTGCTCATATATTTATGTATTTCTGGTATTCTTTTTCTTTCCACAAATCAAGGTTTCCTAAGCGTGACACTATTGATATTTTGGGGCCAGATTATTGAGAGATAGGGAGGGGATGTCCTGTGCATTGTAGAACTTTATCCAATAGCATTCATGCCAGTTGTGACAACCAAAAATGCCTCTAGACATTGTCAGATATCCCTGTGACACGAAGACCACTGCGGTAGATTCAAGTTTCCATGTTATGTCCCTTGAGCCTGAAGAACTTTTAGCATTTTCTCTTGATGTAGGTCTGCTAGTGAGGAATTTTGCTTCTATTTGTCTGAAAATGTCTCTTTTTGTCTTTTTGAATATATTTTCACTGGATATAGAAATCTGGTTTGATATGTTTTTTATCACTTCAAGTATTTTTTTTCTGCCCAGTTTACCTCCCCATTTTCTTCTAATTTCACATATTGTTAGATGAATTGATACTGTCCAGTAGGTTACTGAGGTGTTGTTTGTTTGTTTTTTCTTTTTCAGATTGGATGACTTCTATTTATTTTCAGGTTCTGACCTATCTCCAATCTGTTGTTAAACCTACCAAGTAAATATTTCAGATAAACTTTTCAGTTCTAGAAGTTTCTATTTTCTTTTTACAGTTTTATTTTCTGCTGATGACGTACCTAGTACTTTATTATGATCACATTTTCCTTTAAGTCTTTAAACATTTTTAAAATAGCTGTTTCACTGATTGCTTTTTCTCTTTACTGTTGGTCACATTTTCCTGTTTCTTTACAAATGTGGTGATTTTAAGTTGTATTGGACATTTTTGGAGTTATGGTGTAGAGATTTTGAATTCTGTTGTCTTCATCTGAAAGAACGTTGATTTTTGTTAGTGGTTAACTTAGCCGAACTCCACACTGTCTCTTGTGTTGGGCAGCAGTTGAAACTGCTCAGTTTTTTCAGTGTTTTCTCTATTCAGGAACTGCAAGGAGAATGTGTTATATTGGAGTAGGGAAGTTTTAGAGTACTGAAAGATGAAGTGGGAGACGTGAACCCCATTTTGGCAGAGAGCTAGAGGTCAAAGCCTGATGAGACTGGATTTAAAGAGAGGAAGAAGGCAGGAGAAAATTCTCATACATTGAATTTAAGCACAGAAGTTGGCAGATGAATCTTTGAGGCTTTGTGGGCCATGGATGGTCTCAGGTGCTGCTGCTTTTTTCTTTTTCTTTCTTTTTTTTTCTTTTTTTGTGACACAGAGGGACAGACAGGAAGGGAGAGAGATGAGAAACATCAGTCCTTCATTGCAGCATCTTAGTTGTTCATTGATTGTATTCTCATATGTGCCTTGACCAGGGGCTACAGCAGAGTGAGTGACCCCTTGCTCAAGCCAGCGACCTTGGGCTCAAGCCAGTGACCATGGGGTTATGTCCATGATCCCATTCTCAAGTCAATGACTGCACATTCAAACTGGTGAGCCCACGCTTAAGCCGGCAATCTTCGGGCTTCAAACCTGGGTCCTCTGCATCCCAGTCTGGCTCTCTATCCACTGCACCACTGCCTGGTCAGGCTGCTGCTTTTCTTCTTCATCTTCCTTCATCCTTTTCCCTTCTTTACTCTGTGCAGCATAATAAAAATGTGAAACCATTCTTAGCACAGGCCATACAAAGATAGGCCCAGGCCAGATCTGGCCCTTGGGCTATAGTTTCCTGATGCCTGGTTTAAACAGCTCTTTCCATGAGCTTTGCTGTATAGAAAGAGAAGAGTAAAGGGGAGGAGGGGTAATGGCTAAAATACTTTTTACTGAGGTGGAGGAAAGAAGAGCCTTTCTTTGCACATCAGTTTGGTGTAGCCAATAGAAACGGAAAGGGTCTATAATGCAGGAGACAACTGCTGAAAGAATTTCTCTGAGTAGATGAGAAGGAATGGGATCTAGGACCCAAGTGAAGGGTTTGATGGGAGCATGGACAGGTAATTGGTAATTTAAAAAATATTTAAATATTTTTCAGGGGATTTTTTCCTCTTTATCTGTTGCATAGGATAGATGTAGAACCAGTCATTTTGATGGGCACTTTCAATTCCCAAATTTTCTTTTTGAAGAAACAGTTTGAATTCATTGAGAGCATACATTGAAATACTTTCAATAAAGTAACAACATGTGTTTTTCCCCAAACTGAAAAATATTTGGTTATTGGATAGTTTATTGTATCTGTCTTGAAATTAAGATCACTTTCTCTTTTTTTCTTCAAAGTGCTATGTATGGATGCAAAGATCAACTTTGATTCTAATTCAGCTTATCGCCAGAAGAAAATCTTTGATCTCCAGGACTGGACCCAGGAAGATGAGAGGGACAAAGATGCAGCGAAGGCCGATATAAACTACATTGGCCTAGATGGGAATATCGGCTGTCTAGGTACTGTGTGTTTTCACGTTAGAGTTGGATTGGCTAAGCTTAATTTATTTTCTTTGTGTTTGTTGCTTATACAAATCATTTTCCCCCCTTGATAGTAAATGGTGCTGGTTTGGCCATGGCCACAATGGATATAATAAAACTTCATGGTGGGACTCCAGCCAACTTTCTTGATGTTGGTGGTGGTGCTACTGTCCATCAAGTAACAGAAGCATTTAAGCTTATCACTTCGGATAAAAAGGTAAGGGCAGGGCTTATTTTAGAATTTGAGTGGTGAGTTGTAACTTGGATTAAAAGATGTGACTGTTATACTAGTTGAGCATTAAAATTATTTGCCATATTTAATTTTATAAAGAGAATTAAACTAAAGTAAGACTCAAAATGTACTTTATTCCCCTTATGTGCTGGTGGGATAAGTTGGTTGGTTAGAGCAGGGGTCTCAAACTCAACTCAGCATGTGGGCCGCAGAGCAAGATCACAGCCGTTTGGCGGGCCGCACTAGGTCTACAAAAGGCAGCTGTTACGCAACACTTTTCTCACTGCAGTTGAAAACAAAAAAAAATCAGTACAACAAGCACAGTCGTACATGCAGTTTACTCAGTGTCACAAAACGACCAGAAACTGTAGTTTGCATCACAACTGCTGTTAACTAAGCTAATATCTAGCTAGGATGCTAGAGAAATGAAAAATACAAGTAGGCCCCTAGGCTTACTTAATTTTATCCAAAATATTTTGAACTTCGTGGACTAGTCTGCGGGCCGCACAAAATTGTTCGGCGGGCCGCGAGTTTGAGACCCCTGGGTTAGAGCGTCATCCTGAAGCAGAGGTTGCCAGTTTGGTCCCCAGTCAGGGCACATGCAAGAACAGATCGATGTTCCCATCTATCTCTCTCTTCCTTTCTCACTAAAATCAATTTTTCAAAAATTAGTTTTAAAAAGTTAACAAATTTTATTGGAACTATATTTCTATAGCTTGTTTTGGCATAAACTCTAAAAGCAGAGTATTATGTAATGATCTAACTGTTGGGTCCTTACTAAGATGAACTAGAATTCTGGTTACATTTTAAGTATGGCTTTTAGGGTGTAGGTACAAGAATGAAGAAAAGCATATGAAGAATTCCAGTTTTAGGGACTGACATTAGGGGCACTGGAGTTAGAAACAGGCCCAGAGCCCAGGGAGACAGTGTGGATAGCATTGAAATAGCTGTATACATACTATTTCTCATTGTGTTGGACACTGTGCTTAGATTGGGAATACACGGTCCCTTCCTTGAAGGCATCTATAGTCTGACTCAGTTATAAAGTGAATGCAGAGCTGTGGAAGAGCAGAAGACAGCCAGTAACTGGGAGGATCACAGTGGTCTTCATTGAATGGATGCTACCTTGACCTGTCTGGGGAATTGAAAAGTTATGCAAGGGTATGGAGTTCAGCGAGGGCCACTGTGTTCATGGAATAAGATGCTCATGTATAAGACTAGTGTTCTTGTTGTGAATGAGAAGAGACAATGCTAGCAAATTCCAGATTTGTCTATAGTTAAGGAGTTTGGAATTTAACCCTCTACTCTAGCATACATACAGATACATATATTTATCCATTCCCTTATCTTTTTATGTTTTTAAAAGAAGGTAACTTTGCTAGTGGAGGGTAGAATGGAGAGTAGGACAGATCAGTTTGGTTGTTATACTTTATTGTTCAAAAAGATAAGTCCCTGTCAAAGGTAGTGCCAGTAAGAATAAAGCAAAGGTATTTAGAGGCATTTCTGGATGGAATAATTAAATTCATTTCCCCTCTTATTAGGGGCTGGGAGGTGGCATGGAGAGGGGCTGGTTAGATAAGCCAGCCAGAGGTTGGTTAGGACTTTGGCTGGGGAGAATCATTGGGTGGTGATGATGCCCTTTGTGCCATCAGAGGCAAAGTAGAGAAGTAATTGTGTTTCTGAATGAATGTGTTAAGTGTGCGTTGTGGGGACTATATCTAGTTGATGGTTATTATATTTCCTATAATGGTTAGTATATAACTGAGAGTCCTCAGTATATTGAGAAAAGTCAAAGTGTCAGAAGTTGGTGAGATGACTCATACGAGTGGGATGAGGAAACCACGGATGGAACCTAGCTCTTCACCTCTCCCTCTCCTCAGTGTTGTGGGCTGAATAAAGGGACAGAGAAAATGAGAGAGAACTGACAGATAGTTGAAGATCATGAGAGAGTGGTGACATTGAAGGTCAGGGTGAAGAATTTGAGAAGTAAGTGGATGGGCAACAGTGTCCGATGGTGCAGGAGCAATGAAGTAGAGGAAGTGTGAAGAGAGGTGGCTGGGAACCTCTGTTAGCAGTAGAGAGGAGTTGGCGGCTAGCCGGGTTGAAATGGACTGAGTTGTGATTGGGATTGAGGGGCATCAGGGAGGGATTACTCATTCAGGATGGTTTTGTGAAGGCCCAGAAGGATGTACTGCTAGCAGTTGAATGGAAGTAGGGTTGAGGAGAGCTGTGGGTATGTATGTATTTGCTTGTTTGTTTGTTCAGAAGACCAAGAAATTGAGCCATTGTTAGCTGGATGGAGAACAGAGGATTTTATGCTAAGAGCTGAGTGGGACAGAAGGCTCACAGAGAGTGAAGGGTATGAGGCAGAGGGTTAAGGAAAGGATTGCTAATGAATCACTATTACACTGCTCTTCAATTCATGTTAATGTTTCAGGTACGTTGTTTGTGTTTACTAATTCGCTTCCTCTTGAAGCACAGGAATGGGTAAACTACCACATTCCTCCATGTGTAAGACACTGCCATGTGTAAGGCGCACCTTAATACTGGGGCCTGAAATTTGATTTTAAAAAGTGTTACATAAAGTTATTGAACTCAAATTTTATTCATCATAAAATTCATATAACTTCATCCACGCGAAAAAGCGCGAAGAGCAAGTAAAAATATCTACAACCACTGTATAAGACACACCGTTTTTTAGACCCCAGATTTTTTGGGAAAGGGTGCGTCTTAAACATGGGGAATATGGACTAGGCTAGAAGCATCTAAAAATGCATTATTTGAATTGGTTGGGATGGCAGAGGTAGACTGGGTATGAAAGAATTGATCATACATATGACATTATCATTGAATTGCTCAGCTGCATGTTCCAGGATTGCTCCATAGTGAAGAAAATCAGATTGATACCTGATAGACCCAGGGATTAGAAAGGGGTTGAGAGATTAGAAGCTTTTAAGAGAAAAGGATTGGGTTTGATGGAGGTAAAGACAAAAGGAATTAAAAATGAAGAAGAGGCTGAACAAAAAGTGGGATTTACGCATTGGATGTTCTAGAGCTTCTCTTTCTGGACAAGGATATGTCCTTAGTAGCAATTAGTTGAAATGAACCGGAGGTGACCATCATGTGGTAAAGATCCAGTCACTTTAAGGCCAGCTGATGCCCCATGGTGCATATTGTAACTATCCAGAGTAGGTGGGGCGGAGAGATAGGAGGGAGCCAAAGTGCACTCTGAATTCTAGCCTGCTGCAATTTCCAGACCTTCATTTGTAGAATTAGTAGTGGTAAAGATAAGGAATGTGTAGTCTAGCTCAGTGTGTCTCAACCTTTTCATTTCATGGCACTTACAGAAAATGGTATTTCAACAGGGCCTAGAAGTGAGATGGGAGAAGGTTGCATGTGGTCAAAGGCCACTGGCCCAGAGGCACCAGCTATCCCAGAACCTTCCTAGCCACCCCTGCAGGTTGAAGGGGAACAATAGTTTTGGTGCATCTATAACCCGTTTGTATTGCACTGGCTAAGAAGCTCTGGTGTAGCTAAATGAACTTAGTGTGTGGTTCAATAATAAATGAAAAATAAAAAATGTCATTTGTAAAGGATAGAACACTTAGATTATCGGTGTGATGATGAAGGAATCCTGATGCAAGGAGGCCCTGAGGTTTGGATGGGATGTGCAGCTAGATGTGGGTGTACAGAAATTGAGTGATTTTGAGGGCCTACTTTGTGTGAAGAGTTTGTTGAATTGGTGGGGATAAGTTAAGAAGAGATGATAGTTAATGAATGTAAGTTGGGGATTGAATGTAAGTTGGGGATCTTGCAGGTGACATTGTCTACAACATGATCTGAGATAGTTATGTTGGTGAATGGCTGTATTTAATAGGAAATGAGTAAATGGAATCAGGCCTTGTTCATGAGACAGAAGAGAAGACAATATGAGCCAGGTGTTGGAATTATCCAGAGAGCATTAGAAAGTTCTGGTGTGTGGTGGGCCGTACAGACTTCAGTGCTGAGAGCTGCAGAGCTGTAAATGGTTTCATGGAATTAATTTTTATTATGAGCTACAAATACTAGTATTTTCTTGAGAAGGAGGGACACACACTTCTTTAAATTTTAATCTATCTAAAATGTTTTAGCCTGACCAGGCGGTGGTGCAGTGGGTAGAGCGTCGGACTGGGATGCAGAGGACTCAGGTTCAAGACCCCGAAGTCAACAGCTTGAGTGCGGGCTCATCTGGTTTAAGCAAAAGTTCACCAGCTTGGACCCAAGGTTGCTGGCTTGAGCAAGGGGTTACTCGGTCTGCTGAAGGTCCACGGTCAAGGCACATATGAGAAAGCAATCAATGAACAACTAAGGTGTCACAACGAAAAACTGATCATTGAGGCTTCTTATCTCTCTTTGTTCCTGTCTGTCTGTCCCTATCTATCCCTTTCTCTGACTCTGTAAAAAAATAAATAAATAAAATAAATTAAAATGTTTTATTCACAGGTACTGGCTATTCTGGTCAACATTTTTGGAGGAATCATGCGATGTGATGTTATTGCACAGGGTATAGTCATGGCAGTAAAGGATTTGGAAATTAAAATACCTATTGTGGTACGATTACAAGGTGAGTATAATAGATATCTTACAATTCTTTCTTGAAACCTAATTGCTTAAAAGTTCATGATTCCAAGGAGTTTAGTTATTTTAAGGTATAGTTTTCAGCCTGACCAGTGGTGGCACAGTGGATAGAGCATCGATCTGGGACACCGAGGTTCCAGGTTCCAAACTCCAAGGTCACCGGCTTGAGTGCCAGCTCATCCAGCTTGAACGCACACTCATCAGCTTGAATACATGCTCGCCAGCCTGAGTGCCAGGTCGCTGGCTTGAGTGTGGAAATGGGATCGTTGACATGAGCCCAAAGTTGCTATTTTGAGCAAGGGGTCACAGCACAGCCTGAGCACCACGCCGCCGTCAAGGCATATACGAGAAGCAATAAAAGAAGTACTAAAGTGACACAGTTATGAGTTGTTGCTTGTCATCTCTCTCACGCACACATGCACTATATATATAGATGGTTTTCAAATAGCTGTATCTTTTAAATGAAAGAGTTATATAATAAGGAATTTTGCTTGGTATGATTGTATACATTATTTCATGTACTTTGTCTTGGATTCCAACTTACCTGAATTACCACTGATGTGGTAAGGTGCTGTATTTCATGAGGTAACTCTAGGTTTTTACAGTTTTCTTTGGTTTAGAGCATTTATTATACCTGTTAAACAATGAAAGTACTGATGTTGAAATGTCATACTTGTATATGGTGACAAACATTTTTAATGATTTTGTATAGCTATGTAAAACATCTTCATATGTGCATGATGACTCCCTTTCAGGCACACGAGTCGATGATGCTAAAGCACTGATAGCGGACAGTGGACTGAAAATCCTAGCTTGTGATGACTTGGATGAAGCTGCTAAAATGGTAAGCAGACTGCATTAATCTAAGGATAAATTTGCAGAGTGTGTAAGGATTTATAAAAATTTAGGTTTTAAAGTGAACCAGCTAATATTACTAATAATTATTTTTCAGCTAAATACTAGTATTTACTTTCTATTATTTAGTGATAGAAAGTAAAATACTATCTCCTAGACCCAAACTCTTATCCCAGCGTGTGAGTCAAGATTATATATTTAAAGAAAAACAAACTTAGGTTTTCATTGTGATATACATTAACCGTTTTAAATTACTATCAACTCATGCCCAATCCTGTTTCATCTATATTCTTACTTTTTTTTTTAAATGAGAGGAAGGGAGGCAGAGATAGACTCCCACATGCTCCCTGACTGGGATCCACCCAGCAACCCCTCTAGGGGGGATGTTCTGCCCATTGGGGGCCCTTGCTCCATTACAACCAGGGCTGTTTTTTAGTGCCTGAGGTAGAGGTCATGGAGCCATCCTCAGCACCCGGGGCTAACTAGCTCTACTTGAGCCATGGTTGCAGGATGGGAGGAGAAGAGAAAGAAAGAAGTGACAAAGGGCGGGGTGGAGAAGCAGATGGACACTTCTCCTGTGAGCCCTGACAGGGAATCGAACCTGGGACATCCACACACTGGGCTGATGCTCTACCACTGAATCAACTGACCAGAGCCTTACCTATTTCCTTCTTACCTATGATTATTTTGAAGCAAACATTATATCATTTCATACATATCATGTGTCTATAAAAGATAAAGGTATTGATAATGATATTATAGGAATTGTTATTTGTTTTAGGTAGGATAGTGGTATGTTTATATTTTATAAAAAAGAATCTAGGCCTGACTAGGCAGTGGCACAGTGGATAGAGCGTCGGACTGGGATGCGGAGGACCCAGGTTTGAGACCCCAAGGTCACCAGCTTGAGTGCAGGCTCATCTGGTTTGAGCAAAAGCTCACCAGCTTGGACCCAAGGTTGCTGGCTCGAGCAAGGGGTTACTTGGTCTGCTGAAGGCCTGCGGTCAAGGCACATATGAGAAAGCAATCAATGAACAACTAAGGTATTGCAACGAAAAACTGATTCTTGATATGTTGTGATTTTTATGATTCAAAGCTACTTTTTTTGTACTTTTCCAAAGTGAGAAGGGGGGACGGAGGCAGAGACAGACTCCCACATGTGCCCTACCGGGATCCACCCGGCATGCCCACCAGGGGGTGATGCTCTGCCCATCTGGGGCATTGCTCCGCTACAACTGGAGCCATTCTAGCACCTGAGGCGGAAGCCATGGAGCCATTCTCAGTGCCCGGGCCAACTTTGCTCCACTGGAGCCTTGGCTGTGGGAGGGGAAGAGAGAGGTAGAGAGAAAGGAGAGGGGAAAGGAGGGAGAAGCAGATGGGCACTTCTCCTGTGTGCCCTAGCTGGGAATCGAACCCGTAACTTCCACATGCCAGGTTGACACTCTGCCGCTGAGCCAACCAGCCAGGGCTATATATATTTTTTATTTAGTTTCTTCAGTAGAATTAGGGTCAAAATAAGTATGCATTACAGTTGGTTAATATTGTTACTAAGTGTTAGTTAATCTGTGGAGTTTCCTTTTTCTTTTTTTGGAGTTTATTTGTTGAAAAAGCCAGGTTGATGGTCGTGTAGTGTTTCCCATAGTTGGGATATTAATGATTGTATCCCTTGGTTGTCATCTACCCCTGTATTTTCTGTAAACTGGTAGTTTTGGTCTGTAGGCTTGATCATCTTTGTATTTGCTTTGAAGGAGCAGGGAACAACAGTGTTTTATAGTTGGTGTTGTGTAATTCTATAAGAAAGTATATAATGTCAGGTTATTTCTCTTTTTTTGCAATACTTAGGTTTAATATTTCATAAATGCAAAGTGGTGATAATTCTAATTCTGTTTTTTATTATATGGAATACTTAAAACAAGTGAAACTCCCTTATATCAAGTATTTGTTATCATGAAATAAATTTTGCATAGGAAAAGGAGGACAGTTACTTGATTCTTTGCTTTTATTTATATTTTCAAAATAATGAGTTTATTCTGTTATGTGCTATAACAATAACCAGGCTTTTTTGTTTCTTATATTTTTATTTTTAGGTGTGTGTGTGTTTATTTGCACATGTTATTTTTAACTCAGTGGATTTTAAGCCTATTTGATGTGGTTCAGTCCATATTAGTAATTTTTATTTATGCTCAAATGATCCCATATTTGGTCCATGGGAACCTCTTCAAGTTGATTCCTGAGTCTCTCTCACATGTCCTGTGATATGCTTTCTGTTGATAAGAAGTTTCAGGATCCCCTTGACATTTTTGCTCCAGACCTGGAATCAGCCAAATGGTATTTAGAGATCACAGTTTGATTTCTGAAGGTCAAAGGTCTTTATGACTACTGAGCTGTTCATTGTTTCTGGACTTTGAAATGATAAACCTAGGAAAATGTGTACTTTTTTAAGGAGATAAGTGCTAGAGCACACACTGATATTTCCAGTGCAAATCCAGTAGTATGGGTCTATTCTTTTTCTCTCTGCCATGTCATACATACATATAAATATTCATTTACTTTGTCCCTCAGAACAGACATGACAGTTATACAGTAATAATACCAACAATATGGTTACTGAAAGCAATTTAAGATATATATTTGCAGTTCTCTATCTCCTCTGAAGTATTTCTCATAATGTATTGGATTTAAAATTCATGTGAAATAGCTCTTTGTGTTTTCTCCTGGCTTAATATACAGTTAGTTTCATCTATTATCATTATTTTTTAAGGAATTGCTTTTTTAAAAATAAGCAATTTTTGTTTTATATTATATAAATACTAAGTCATAACTATAAAACAAAGTATAAACAAAGACTCTTAACTTTTATACCTATTTCTTCCCCATAGGTAACCAGCTTTTTTAAAAAAAAGTTTTGGTTCATCCTTCAAGCAAATTGTGTGTGTACAAATGCACACACATCTGTCCATTTACCCTCATTATATGATTATTACATATACTTGACCTTATTTCCTTTTTTTTCTTTTTTTTCCTTTTTTTTTGTGACAGACAGAGAGACAAAGAGAGGGACAGATAAGAACAGACAGACAGGAAGCGGGGAGAGAGATGAGAAGCATCAATTCTTCCTCGGAGCTCTTTAGTTTCCTTAGTTGTTCACTGATTGATTTCTCATATGTGCCTTGACTGGAAGGCTACAGCAGAGTGAATGACCCCTTGCTTAAGCCAGTGACCTTGGGCTCAAGCTGGTGAGCCTTGCTTAAACTAGATGAGCCTGCACTCAAGCTGGCGACTGCAGGGTTTCGAATCTGGGTCCTCTGTGTCCCAGTCTGACACTCTACCCACTGCGCCACCGCCTGGGCAGGCTTGACCTTATTTCTTTTACTTCGCATGATTATCTTAGAGCACACTCCATAGCAGACTCCATAGAGATGTTTCTAAATGAGAACTTTTGATTCTTCCTCACCTATGTTTATAGACATTTCATGGAATACTCTTTTGGGGCTATATGGTTTAATCAGTAATTAGCTTTTAAGATTTGCTGAGTTAATGTACTATTTCATAAGAATAATAAAGGTCTTATGTTTTTCTTTGAGACATACTCTGGGAAAGTATCTATTAGTAAATAAAATTCAACTGTAATTTAAAGACAGAGGATCTTATACTCAATCCTGAATTTAAATTATGATTTTGACCAAGGGAATGGTAGGGAGAAAGTATTTCAGAAAGCCTGTTTTGCCCTGGCCGGTTGGCTCAGCGGTAGAGCATAGGCCTGGCGTGCGGGGGACCCGGGTTCGATTCCCGGCCAGGGCACATAGGATAAGCGCCCATTTGCTTCTCCACCCCCCCCCCCTTCCTCTCTGTCTCTCTCTTCCCCTCCCGCAGCCAAGGCTCCATTGGAGCAAAGATGGCCCGGGTGCTGAGGATGGCTCCTTGGCCTCTGCCCCAGGTGCTAGAGTGGCTCTGGTCCTGGCAGAGCGACGCCCCGGAGGGGCAGAGCATCGCCCCCTGGTGGGCAGAGCGTCACCCCTGGTGGGCGTGCTGGGTGGATCCCGGTTGGGCGCATGCGGGAGTCTGTCTGGCTGTCTCTCCCCGTTTCCGGCTTCAGGGAAAAAAAAAAAAGAAAGAAAGAAAGAAAGAAAGAAAGAAAGAAAGAAAGAGAGAGAGAGAGAGAGAGAGAGAGAGAGAGAGAAAGAAAGAGAAAGAAAGAAAGAGAGAGAGGGAGAGAGAGAGAGGGAGGAAGGAAGGAAGGAAGGAAGGAAGGAAGGAAGGAAGGAAGGAAGGAAGGAAGGAAGGAAGGAAGGAAGGAAGGAAGGAAGGAAGGAAGGAAGGAAGGAAGGAAGGAAGGAAGGAAGGAAGGAAGGAAGGAAGGAAGGAAGGAAGGAAGGAAGGAAGGAAGGAAGGAAGGAAGGAAGGAAGGAAGGAAGGAAGGAAGGAAGGAAGGAAGGAAGGAAGGAAGGAAGGAAGGAAGGAAGGAAGGAAGGAAGGAAGGAAGGAAGGAAGGAAGGAAGGAAGGAAGGAAGGAAGGAAGGAAGGAAGGAAGGAAGGAAGGAAGGAAGGAAGGAAGGAAAGCCTGTTTTGATTTTGAGATGTGTGATAAATTGTTGAGTGGAAAAATGAAGGGTGGTAGGAGTCTGGCTAGGGCAGTAATTCCATGTGATGTGAGGTGAAGGTTATGGATAAACAATAACTTGGCTCTTGAAAGTATGCTTGTGTGCACTGAGAGCCTGAAGTAAGAGAGGCTTACTTGGAGAGAAAGGAGACATGGAGAGAAAGAAGAATCAGCAGGACCTCAATCAAATAGGCTATGAAAGATACAAGTGAACAGTTGATTCAAGTTGTGACTGGTATGTTTTCCTACTGACTAGGACATTATGATTAGAATGGCTAATGCTTATGAGTGCGAAAGTGATTTATGTCAGAATTGCCCACGTTTCAAATGGGAAGGCTTGAGTGTACATTAATTTCATATAATCAATAGTTCTGATATTAGGTTTTTGTGAAAACAGAGACAAAGATGGTTTGTTTTTTCCTTTCAGGTTGTAAAGCTCTCTGAAATAGTGAATTTAGCCAAACAAGCCCAGGTGGATGTGAAATTTCAGTTGCCGATCTGATCTGAGAATCCAGTGGATGGCTGAAGGTTTTAAATGTGCTCTAAGCGTTAAAAATACTGTATTCTGTATTATTATTATTATTATTGTTCCTTTTCTCTTTAGTGTTTGAAGATTATGATTGCCATCTAGGCATAAAAACTTAAAATCATTTGGTCAGCATTTAATTCCACTGTTGCAAATGGGCTGTTTGTTCCATGCAGCTGTCTGATTTCTTCTGTTGCAGCCTTCTTTTTCACTTCCACGGACTGCCATTTGCAGTATTCCAGTTTATTACTGTTGGACACAACATTCTTATGAGTCCTATGAATAAAATAAATATTGAGATAAAGCTTTATTCTTTAATGTCAGAAATATTGTATCTAATAACTAGCCTCATTAGTAGAACAATGTATTAAAACAATATTTTATGAGTGTTTATCTTCCACACCAGATACTTAACTAAGCGTATCAGTTATTATTTATAAACAAATCTTTCAAACACTCCTCAGAATATTCTTTTAAATATTTCAGTGAAGTAACTTGATTATTTGAACATTGTTTTAAATCATTTCAAAACACTGATAACTGCAAGTCTTCATGATCCTGTGGAGTTAAGAACCTGTAGGTTTGTATCAAATAAAGGTATATTTGCTAAGGATTTGGCATACAAAATTAACAATGTCAGGTTAATAAAAATCTCCCAATGTGAGTTGGAGTAATGTCTTTTTTCTTTTTTAAGTAAACACAGTAGAAAGTGATATATTTATTATTGCACTAAACACCTCTACGAACTGATCTGTAGATCATATACTAGGGCATGACACTACCTTGCATATTATTAAGCTACCTACGGATATTTCACTTGGGTTTTACTGTTTATGTGTGCCATCTTACACCTCTGTCAAAGATAATACATAGTACGCCTGACGTGTGGTGGTCTAGTGGATATGGTGTCGATCGACCTGGAATGCTGAGGTTACTAGTTCAAAACCCCGGCTTGCCTGGTCAAGGTACATACAAGAAGCACATACAACTATGAGTTGATGCTTCATGCTTCTCCCCCTTCTCTCTCTCTCCTCTTTCTAAAATCAATAATAAAATATTTTATGTTTATCTCTTCAATCAAGGAATTACAGGTTGAATTTTTAAAAGCAAACATTTTATCAAACTCCTTGGCAAAGATAAATAGTCTTCAAACCTGAATAGCCATCTTTACTGAACAGAAGAATGTACGTAAGAGAAGCAGCAACATGGAGGTGGTTTTCAAACTTGATTTTCTCAAATTAGGTTAGGTGCAGTTGCCCTGTAGGCCTTAGTTTTCACATTATTGCCTTATACCACCACAGTACATGGGTTAATGTTATACAGTAAATATAAAAACTTGAATGATTTTAATAGCTATATCTGTATAACAAAAATAGAAAATTTAACACCTATCTTAATAATATATTAAATATGTGTGTTGTTGGTATTCAGGGTCTCTTGAAGAGGAGCCGCAAAGGAATGAGGCAGCAACAATACTGCAAGTGGAGGACCCCAATCTCTCCAGGATTGAGGTACCTTAGAGAGATCAGTTATCCAATTTCTAAGCAGAAACATGACATCATGCATGAGAAACTAACAAACAGAATACAGTGTACAATTTTATTATTTAGTTTTGCAAAGCATTCATTAGATTGCTCTTGCCCTTTCTGAGACCTAACACCACACCATCTGCTGTCTGATTCCTGACCTGCAAAAAGCTCCATCAAGGCCAAGCATCACGTCCTTGAGCCTTCCCCTGGACGCAACTGCCTTCAGTCATGTATGCTTAGCCTCAACCTTCACTTCCTCAGAATGGGAACAGAAAGTCACTAGATGCTTTGGCTTCCCTCCAACATCTATGAAAATCAACAAATCTAGCCTGACCTGTGGTGGTGCAGTGGATAAAGCATCTATCTGGAATGCTGAGGTCTCTGGTTTGAAACCCTGGACTTGCGTGGTCAAGACATATAAAATAAGCAATTAGTACGAGTTGATGCCTCCTGTTCCTGCCCCCCCTTCCTCTCCTTTCTCTAAAAATATCAATAAATAAAACTATTTAAAAAATGAGTAAGAAGCCTGACCAGGTGGTGGCACAGTGAATAGAGCGTCGGACTGGGATGCAGAAGGACCCAGTTTCGAGACCCCGAGGTTGCCAGCTTGAGCGCGGGCTTATCTGGCTTGAACCAAAAAAAGCTCACCAGCTTGGACCCAAGGTCGCTGGCTTGAGCAAGGGGTTACTCAGTCTGCTGAAGGCCTGCGGTCAAGGCACATATGAGAAAGCAATCAATGAACAACTAAGCTGTCGCAATGCGCAATGAGAAACTGATAATTGATGCTTCTCATCTCTCTCCGTTCCTGTCTGTCTGTCCCTATCTATCCCTTTCTCTGACTCTTTGTCCCTGTAAAAAAAATAATAAATTTAAAAAAGAGTAAGAAAACAAAGCCCAAAGTGAGCAGAATTAAGGAAATAGTAAAGATCAGAGTAGAAATAAATGAAAGCCTAAAAAAGCAATACAAAAGATAAATGAAATCAAGAACTCATTCTTTGAAAAGCTAGAACTTTCACCAGACTCAAAGAAAAAAAGACCCAAATAGAATCATCAATGAAAGAGATGTGACAATTGACACGACAGAAATACAAAAAATTATATAAATACAAAACTACAATTACATGCCAACAAATAGGACAGTCTAGAAGAGAGAATTCTTAGAAACACAGAATCCTCCAAGACTGAGTCAATAAGACACAGAATAGTGACTCAGCGATCCCATCCTGAGACACGTTTCTGCTGGGGCTGTGGACCAACCTTGAGGAATGATGTTTCTCAGACAAGCAAAATTATCATTCAAGACCAAGGCTCCTGGCTTCAAGTTCAAGTCCTCTCACACCAAAACTACAACTATATATAGAACAGTTATCTGTGAGAACAACCTGACTACCAGCAGAACAGATTTTCTGTAACTATGGATATAAAGAAAAAAACACATTGAAATGAGTAGGAGGGTAGAGACTAAGTCTAGTCTGGACCTTCCTTATCCCACATTCCCCATGCAGTGACTCACTAGTAAGAGAGATATCACGACCAAGGTTGTTCCTGAAGAATGAGGGGTCTGAGCCCTAGCCTGGGAGACCAGCACCAGGAAGACGAGTGCCCATAACATCTGGCTTTGAAAATCAGTGGGGCTTATATCTGGGAGAGCCAAAAAGCTGTAGGAAACCCAGACAGCATTTTTTCTGAGTCCTGGGACAGAGGCAGCAGTTTGAAAAGCACCTAGGTCATACATGAAGGTGATAAACACTAATTTTAGGGTGTGTACTAGAGGGACAGATTTGTTGGAACTTTCTCCTGAGAGGTGCTGAAATGTGCCATTTCTCCCTCTTTCTGTAATCTAGCTGGTCTGACACTGGCAGACACCATTTCTGACACTCTCCATTAATCTTGCTAACACTGTTCACCCCACCCTGGTATTTCCCTGAGAACCCACCCAGGCTAACAGCCCTCCAAATTGGCTTAGTTGGCACCAACACACCAGTGTGTCTGCAACAGCGTGGCTAAGCCTTGCAGCCAGCCACATCAAAAGCCTGCCCAGCACCTCTGTTAGCCCACAACAGTTGAGTCCAGGCCTCACAGCCTACAGGCCAGGTATAAAACTTACTACTATAAGCAATAGTTATAAAAATGCTTGTTGAACTCTATAAAACTTTTTTTTTTTTACAGAGACAGAGAGAGGGATAGACAGGGACAGAGAGATGAGAAGCATCAATCATCAGTTTTTTGTTGCGACACTTTAGTTGTTCATTGATTGCTTTCTCATATGTGCCTTGACCGTGGGCCTTCAGCAGACTGAGTAACCCCTTGCTCAAGCCAGCGACCTTGGGTCCAAGCTGGTGAGCTTTGCTCAAACCAGATGAGCCTGTGCTCACGCTGGCGACCCTGGGGTCTCGAACCTGGGTCTTCCACATCCCAGTCCAACGCTCTATCCACTGCGCCACTGCCTGGTCAGGCTTGTTGAATTCTATAAACAAATGTATAAACTCAATGAGAACTTCAAAGAGATAAGAATTATAATAAAGGACCTATTAGAATCTAAGAATTTAACAACTGTTATGAAAACTATACTGGAGGAAATCACCAGTAAATCAGATGATGCAGAAGAATGTATCAACCATCAGAAAGATAGGATACTGCAAAATATCCAATTGGAAGGTCAACAAGAAAAGAGAATTTAAAAGATTGAGGATAATATAAGGGCCCTAGGGGACAACATCAAGCTTACTAACATTTGAATAGGGGTCCCAGAAGGAGAAGAGAGAAAAGAACCGAAAACCTATTTGAAGAAATAATGGCTGAAAACTTCCCTAACCTGGTAAAAGAAACAGGTATTGAAGTCCAGGAAGCAAAAAAATTCCCAAACAAGATGAATCCAAAGAGACCCACACCAAAACACATTATAGTTAAATTGTTAAAAGTTAAAGAGAAAATCTTAAAAATAGCAAGAGAAAAACAACTAGTTACATACAAGGGAATGCCCATAAGACTGTTAACTGACTTTTCAACAGAATCTTGGCAGGCCAAAAGTGAGTGGGATGATATCTTCAGCATGACGAAAGGAAAAACCTACAACCCAGAGTACTTTACCCAGCAAGGCTATCATTCAGAACTGAAGGAGAACTCAAGATTTTCCGAGACAAGCAAAGCTAAAAGAGTTCATCACCAGTAAACTGGCATTACAAGAAATGTTTAAGGGAATTTTTTAAGTGGAAATGAAAAGGCCAAAACTAAATATATGAAAGAAAAAAAAGTCTCACTAGTAAAGGCAAACAGTAAAGACCAACCACTTATAAATCTAGAATAAGAACAATTAAAATGGCAGTAAGTACATACCTATCAGCAATTACTTAAATGTAAGTTGACTAAGTGCTCCACTGAAAAAACATAGGATGACTGAATGGATAAAAAAAACCCAACCAAACAAAAAACACCTTTACATATGGTGCCTACCTGAGACTCCAGATTGAAAGACACATAATTGACGAAAAGTAAAGGGAAGGAAAAGATATTTCCTGAAAATGGAAATGAAAAATAGAAGCTGGGATAGCAATACTTACGTAGACAAAACAGACTTTAAAATAAAGGCTATAACAAGACACAAAGAAGGACCCTGCAATTCCACTTCTGTGTGTTTAAAAGAAAACACTAATTCAAAAAGATATATGCTGCACTATTCACAATGGTTTATATTCACTGCTACACTATTCACAATGGCCAAGATTTGGAAGCAACCTACGCGTTCAATAGATGACTGAATAAAGTGGGTACACACACATATGAACACGATAATATTACTCAGCCATAAAAAAAGAATTAAATGTTACTATTTGTGACAATATGGATAGACCTAAAGGGTACTGTGCTATATAAAATAAGTCAGAGAAAGACAAACATGATCATTTCTCCTATGTGTGGAATCTAATGAAACAACACAGACTCCTAGTTTCTAGTGGATTGAACAGTGGGCAAAGGTGAAGGAGATTAAGAGGTACAAACTTAGCATTGTAATATAAATCAAATCATGGGGATGTAAAATAGCACCTAGGGAACAAAGTCAATATCACAATAACTTTGCACAGTGACAGATGAATAGTGAACTTTTTGTGTTGATTATTTTGTAAGGTATATAATAAGTGTGAAATCCCATTATGTTGTACACCTGAAACTAATATAATGTATGTCAACTACACTTTAAAAAAAGCTTTCTATTCCAGAATAAAAATGAGGCAAAAGAAAACAAAGAAACACAGAAAACTTGAACAAATTACTAGTAATGAAATTGAATCATTTTTCAAAAATCTCCCAAAAAACAAAAGTCCTGGACTGAATGGCTGAATTTTAAAGGTGAATTTTGCCAAACATTCAAAGAAGTCTTAAAACCTATCTTTCTCAAACTATTTCCAAAAATTTAAGAGGGAAGGCTCCAAAGCTTATTTTACAAGGCTAGTGTTACCCTGATAGCACACCAAAAACACTATGGGGCAATACTCCTGGTAAACAGAGGTGCAAAAATTCTCAACAATGTATTAGGAAACCAAATTCAGTAATACATTAAAAATATATACACCATGATCAAGTGAGACTTACTCCTGAGATGCGATGTTGGTTCAATACCCTCAAATGAATTAACATGATACACCACATACACAGAATGAAAGATAAAAAAGGCCCTGGCCGGTTGGCTCAGCGGTAGAGCATCGGCCTAGCGTGCGGAGGACCCGGGTTCGATTCCCGGCCAGGGCACACAGGAGAAGTGCCCATTTGCTTCTCCACCCCTCCGCCGCACTTTCCTCTCTGTCTCTCTCTTCCCCTCCCGCAGCCAAGGCTCCATTGGAGCAAGGCCTAAAAGAAAGATAAAAAACATTTTATGATCAGCCTGACCTGTGGTGGCACAGTGGATAAAGCAGGGGTCAGAAACGTATGGCTCGCGAGCTAGATGTGGCTCTTTTGATGGCTGCATCTGGCTTGCAGACAAATCTTTAATAAAAAAGAATAACGTTAAAAATATAAAACAGGCCCTGGCCGGTTGGCTCAGTGGTAGAGTGTCGGCCTGGTGTGCGGAAGTCCCGGGTTCGATTTCCGGCCAAGGCACACAGGAGAGGCGCCCATCTGCTTCTCCACCCCTCCCCCTTTCCTTCCTCTCTGTCTCTCTCTTGCCCTCCCGCAGCTGAGGCTCCATTGGAGCAAAAGATGGCCCGGTCACTGGGGATGGCTCCTTGGCCTCTGCCCCAGGCGCGAGAGTGGCTCTGGTCTCGACAGAGCAATGCCCCTGCCCTGGATGGGCAGAGCATCGCCCCCTGGTGGGTGGGCCGGGTGGATCCCGGTCGGGTGCATGTGGGAGTCTGTCTGACTGCCTCCCCGTTTCCAGCTTCAGAAAAATACCAAAAAATATATATATATTTATTTATATATATATATATATATATATATATATATATATATATATATATATTTATAGCCCTGGCCGGTTGGCTCAGTGGTAGAGAGTCGGCCTAGCGTGTGGAGGACCCGGGTTCAATTCCTGGCCAGGGCACACAGGAGAAGCTCCCATTTGCTTCGCTTCTCCACCCCTCCACCGCGCTTTCCTCTCTGTCTCTCTCTTCCCCTCCTGCAGCCAAGGCTCCATTGGAGCAAAGATGGCCCGGGCGCTGGGGATGGCTCTGTGGCCTCTTCCCCAGGCACTAGAGTGGCTCTGGTCGCAACATGGCGACGCCCAGGATGGGCAGAGCATTGCCCCCTGGTGGGCAGAGCGTGGCCCCATGGTGGGCGTGCCGGGTGGATCCCGGTCGGGCGCATGCGGGAGTCTCTCTGACTGTCTCTCCCTGTTTCCAGCTTCAGAAAATACATTCTCATGTATACACACACACATATATATATACACATTCTCATGTATTACAATCCATTCATTTCTTACCGCTCATGTTCATGGTTGCGGGTGGCTGGAGCCAATCACAGCTGTCCTCCGGGACAACACCAAATTTTTATTGAATAATGTGTAACATACACAGGTCGTTGTATGGCTCTCACGGAATTACATTTTAAAATATGTGGTGTTCATGGCTCTCTCAGCCAAAAAGGTTCCCGAACCCTGGGATAAAATGTAGACCAGAAACACTGAAGTCGCCAGTTCAAAACCCTGAGTTTGCCTGGTCAAGGCACATATGGAAGTTGATGCTTCCTGCTTCTCTCCCCCTTCTCTCTCACTCTTCTCTCTAAAATGAATAAATTTTGTGTGTGTATGTGTCAGAGACAAAGAGAGGGACAGATAGGGGCAGACAGACAGGAAGGGAGAGAGATGAGAAACATCAATTCTTCGTTGTGGCTCCTTAGTTGTTTATTGATTTCTCATATGTGCCTTGACCGGGGGGCTACAGCAGACTGAGTGACCCCTTGCTTGAGCCAGCAACCTTGGGCTTAAGCTGGTGAGTCTTGCTCAAATCAGATGAGCCTGCACTCAAGCTTGAGACCTCGGGGTCTCAAACCTGGGTCCTCTGCATCCCATTTTGACACTGTATCCACCAGTCTGACGCTCTATCCACTGTGCCACCACCTGGTCAGGCTAAAATGAATAAATTTAAACAATTATCAAATAAAATAATCAGATTATATCAATAGATGGAGAAAAAGCATTTGACAAAACCCAGCATTCATTTATAATAAAAACTCCCAACAAAGTTGGAACAGAGAAAACACACCTCAACAAAATAAAGGCCATATGTGACAAATTCATAGCTAACATACTCAGTGGAAAAGAACTAAACTGATTTTCCTTAAGTACAGAAACAATACAAGGATGTCCACTTTCACCACTTTCATTCAACATAATATTGCAAGTCCTAGCCATAGCAAGCAGACAAGAAAAATAAAAAGAATACAAGTCGAAAGAAGGAAAATTATCATTTGCTGCATACATAATACTATGTGGACTGAACCCTAAAGATTATACACACACACAAACTATTAAAACTAATAAGTGAATTCAGGAAGGAGCAGTATACAAAATTTATATTCTGAAATGAACTGCATTTTTATACACCATTAACAGACTATCAGAAAAAATTTAAGAAAACAATCCTATTGATAATGGTATAAATAAATACCTAGAAATGACTTGTACTCAAAAATTATAAGACATTGAAGAAATGAAGAAGATATAAATATTGATAATTGGAAGGCATATGCAAATAAAATCCGTGCTCATGAATAGGAAGAATTAACTCTGTTAAAATGTCTGTACTACCCAAAGCAATCTATCAATTCAATGCAATCCCTATCAAAATACCAATGGCATTTTTACAGAACTAGAATAATCCTAAAATTTTATATGAAACTACAACAGAGCCCACATTTCTCAGCAATCTTAAAAACAAAATTGGAGGTATCATGCTACCTCTATTAAACTATACTAAGTAATCAAACAGCATGATACTGGCATAAAAACAAACACATATACCAATGGAACAAAACAGAGAGCCTATAAATAAATCTATGCCTGTCGAGAACCAGTGCGACTAATAATTCCAGGTTCCGAGTGGGAACGGCACGGAATTAAGAAAATACACTTAAAGAATTAAAGAATGGGTTTGGGAGGGCTCTACAGTTGCTGCTGGCAAGAAGAGACCATAACAAAAACCGCATCTTGCTTTATTTATACGGCAAAGTGGGCCATTAGTAAATCAGTGAGATTTCTGATTAGGTTTCCAAGGCAACTCAAGAATTTTTACCAAGTGCAGAAAACCGCCACCATACATAACATCTTAACTTGACACAAAACAGGATAGAAGAAACTTGCCTCCAGTCTTTCTGGAGGAAATGGAGGGTAGGATGAGTAAAACTCCAGCACCACAGCTTAACAGCCTTTTGCAACCTAATCAGGCAAGTGAGGTAGGGGGTTGGGCAGACTGTCTGTCAGCTTACAGCCAATTCCCTACAGCTCTGCCCCCCAAAATCCAAACTGCAAAAACCCTGTTGGTTTTACGATCACAACATATCCCCTTTTTCTATTTTTTATCTTCAATTCGTGTGCTGTAACCCACACTTATCTGATTTCCCATGTCTCGATTTGGAGGCAGACTCGAAAATTATAAAATAAACACAAAATTGAAATAGCCAATGCTAATGGATACCAAAATAAATACAGTGGTACCTTGAGATAACGAACAGACCAACATATGAATTTTTGAAGATACAAGCTGCGACTTGGTCCATATTTTTGTTTGAGATCCGAGTGAAATTTTGAGATACGAGTCGTGATTTGGGAAGCTGCTGCTAGTTGGCGCATTGGTGCACAGGTCCAGTATCAGCTGTTTGATATACGAGTTGACTGACTTACAAGCTTGGTTACAGAACGAATTAAATTCATATCTCAAGGTATCACTATATCTTAATACAATTAAGGGATTAAAGCCTTATAGATTATCAAGCAAATTCTTAGCTAATACAGCAGGATCTAAAATAAAATCTTTGCGGTTTTGAATGTCCTTAACATGTTAATGTAATTTCACCAAGTCCATGTTGACACTGTCACCACTCCACATTATTTGTAAATGCAACCCAACCCCACTTCAGTCTGAGAACTGTCCCAAAGGGCAGGAGTCACACACATTCAGGAAAAGTTCACAAGGTATTGGAACTGTTGTCACATTTCCACACTCTGTAGTTAGCGTCCAAGTCCCAATGTCTACTGCTTCTAACATTAAGCTTTTGTCTCAAGCTTAATGTCAATATTGGATTTCTGGTAATGATTCAGGTAGACTGGAAGGGCCATCTGCAGCATGTATGAAGGTGGAGCGTCTGTTTTCTTTAACCTGGAGAGATGAAACCAGGGGGCCTTTCCCTGGAGCTTTGCAGCCATGGATGGTGAGGAGAACCATGGGATACACTATGCTGGGTGGTAGAGGTAAATTCATCTCTAACTTTGGAGAGTAAATCCTAATTTAAAATAAGCATTGAGGCAGAAGGAGAAAATAGTGTGTAAAGGAGACACTATGTATTAAACAAGGCAGTGGATTTGTGGCAAACTGGGAAGAAAATAAGACCATCAATACCCACAACAGAGATCTTTGAGGGATGAATAAAACTCAAATATTCAGGCAAGGAAGAATAAGTGGCCTTTGTGTCTATAAGAAATTAGATCAGCTTACCTGCTACTTGGATGATTACCCTAGGCTCGTCCACGGTGACATGAGATGGGGCCGACAGCCCTGGGCACCCTCAGTCTTCAGTGGCAAGTCCTTGCAGGCTGGGCAAAGTTAGTCAGAGGTGGCTGGAGCAGGGCTGGAAGAGACTGAACCCTCCCTTGGAGGAGCAAGGAACAGCCTACCTTCCACTGTCCCTTTTTCCTACAGCGAGGGCATGGCTTTGACAGAGGCTGAGAAGCCAGGCAGGCTTTAGCCCAGTGACCTTCCTTGCCACTCTTGAAGCAGGACCCTGATGCAGTCTTATGAGGCCCCTCAGGGGTGTTGGAGCTGTTAAGGGTGTCTGCTGAGAGCTGGTATTTTGCCTGATCTCTTTGGGCTCTGTCTGCCTTCTCCTGTTCCTCTTGGTCATTATTGACCTTAAAAGCCATGCTCAGAAGATCTCACTTAGGGGTTTGAGGATCCTCCTCTGCCTATATAAACTTTTTCTGTCTATCTGGAGCTTATTGGAAAAAGACAGGATAGTGTTATTAGCTGGATCAAAGGAAGGAGTGTAGGAATTTATAGGAGAAAAAGCTTTGGAGTGTGTGCTAACTCATACAGTTGGAGGGGCCCTGTACTTCAGCATCCCAAAAAATTTTAAAGTAAAAAGCATGATAAAGAAGATTTGCAAGAGTTCTAAGATATGACTCCCCCTTTTTATTTTTTATAATTGATCTTTAAGCATTTTGTGGGCATGTTTTATAATGCCTTGGACCTGAGGATTGTAAGAAAATACCTGTTTTTAGGTTAATTTCAAAAGTCTGACAAAATATAGTAAATGCTTTTTCAAGTAACATTCCATATTTTTCAAAACATTTCTACCACATTAATTAACAGGCAGTCTAGAGAGCACATTAAGGCTGAAAAAATCCAGTATGACTTTCATTATCTTCTCATTTTTTTAAAAGTTAAACACCTTTGTTATGGAAAATCCACCTTGCTCCAAGCCTTGCAGCTTGCAGCTTGCAGCAGCTTGGTGACTGTTTCATGAGTGAGTAATCAGTGTTGTTTAGTAATAACTGATGCATCTTTAGGATCCACATTCTATTCTATTTAAATTTAAATGAACGCTCTTTACAAGTTCCAATTTAAAATAAATGTAGGGATGAAATAATTTTATTTTTTCAATATTAGAGCTGGCATTTTCAATTTTTGCATGCAAGAACTTAAATTCAGGCCTAAAAACAGACAAATTTTAGACAACATTAAACAAAGACTAAACACAAATAAGAATCAGACAAACCAGAGAGAAACCTGGAATTTCAGAGCACAACCAGATTAGAAAGATGCCTTTCTGATTTTAGTCAGGGTACTTTTTTGAGAGGGACAAAAGAAGGATGAAGCTAAACAAAATTCTTTCGAGAAAAATCTCAGGGTGGCTGCATAAAATTTTGTACAGCCACATCCAAACAGGCGTCCCCTACCTTAATTTCCAGGCAAAGAATAAAAAAGAAACAAAGTGACAGTTCAGAGGATTGTAGCTAAAACATTAAAGAAAATTAGACAATAATAGGAAAAGCTGTAACTTTCCTAACACCTAAGTCTTCTATCCATTCTTATATTCCAGTAGCTGCTGCAACTGACAGTTCCGATCGATTATGCTGAGATTTCTCTACCTCATTTTAGCTGAGCTGCAAACTTAGTTGACGGGGGTGGGGAAGGCTCTGTTGTCCGTTCCCCTGAATCACCTGCCCTTCGGCAGTATACTTAGATTTACAATCATTCCTCCAATGTTTCTCTTTCCTACAGCGTGGGCAGAGGTATGGAGCTTTAAGAGCTGACCACCCTTGAGGGAGAGGCCGAGACTGATATCCGGGGGTGGGGTGGGGGTGGGCAAGGTAGTTTCTAGCAAAATGCCCCAAACCCCCACATTGGAAACAAGATCCACGGGCAGAAGTACTTCCCTGACCTTCCTTCTTTCGTTTGTTCTACCTTTTATCAAAGTACAGTGGTACCTTGAGGTACAAACAGACCAATGTAAGGTATTTTTCCCCGCCAAGGAAGAAGGAAGGGCACACCCACGAAGTGTGGAATATTAAAAGCTTTATTTAGTACAGTGCTTCCCAGATGATGTTCTCTGGTCCTGGGGACAGAGTCCAGAGAAGTTGCATGGATGAAACTGCGTGGGGGATATTTAAAGGGTTGCCTAAGGTGGAGGCGAGTTGATATGACGTGGCAAAATCTCACTGGCGGCCCTAGCCGGTTGGCTCAGCGGTAGAGCGTCGGCCTGGCGTGCGGGGAACCCGGGTTCGATTCCTGGCCAGGGCACATAGGAGAAGCGCCCATTTGCTTCTTCACCACCCCCTTCCTCTGTCTCTCTCTTCCCCTCCCGCAGCCAAGGCTCCATTGGAGCAAAGATGGCCCGGGCGCTGGGGATGGCTCCTTGGCCTCTGCCCCAGGCGCTAGAGTGGCTCTGGTCGCGGCAGAGCGATGCCCCAGAGGGGCAGAGCATCGCCCCCTGGTGGGCAGAGCGTCACCCCTGGTGGGCGTGCTGGGTGGATCCCGGTCGGGCGCATGCAGGAGTCTGTCTGACTGTCTCTCCCCGTTTCCAGCTTCAGAAAAATACACACACACACACACACACACACACACACACACATCTCACTGGCTGGCTGACAGTCACTCTTTTCCAAAGGACTCCTGGGAAGTTTCTTTTGGCGTGCATGGGTGTGGGTGGTTTTAGCCAAAGTTCCCGGGTCTGGTTCCTTACGTGACCTTCCCCCCATTGCCCACCGACCTTACAACCAACATACGAGTTTTTTAAGATACGGGCTGTGACTTGGTCCATATTTTTGTTCAAGATCCCAGCGAAATTCTGAGATACGAGTCGTGATTCGGGAAGCTGCTACTAGTTGGTGCGTTGGCACACGGGTCCACTATTGGCAGTTTGATATATGAGTTGACTAACGAGCTCGGTTACAGAATGAATTAAATTTGTATCTCAAGGTACCAGTCTTAGAAGTCTCACCTGAAACACTGAGGCAATAGCCAGACCTTGTATATATGAAGGCCCAATATCAGCACATATTCTGATGTAATTCCCTATATCTCAATTCTGATCTAAAGCTTGTTGGAGTGGGAATTTCCAAAGGTCTGAGACAAAGACCTTGGGAGCAACCTGATAAGTATAAGAAAGAGTGGAGAGCTGCGGAGGTGCAAAGGTTAAAACGGCCATAGCTGTGGCATTCTCAATATCTCCCGAGTCCTCAGACTCCAAGGTCTTCTCATATTCACATCCCTCCATTTCTACCTCACTCTGTTCAAACAACAGCTTCTCCTCAAACAAAAACATTTGTACAAAAAGAAAAAGGTCCCTCACTTTTGATCCTAACTGTCCCATAATTTATTACTCCCGATTATACTCTCCCCAAAACTCTACTCAAAAACTTTACTTACTGAGTGCACCTGGGGAGTTTTGTCACCTGCCTTTAGTTTAGTTTTCCCTTCCTCAGGTCCTTGGTTCTGGAGCCACTTGTTGCGAACCAGTACAACTAGTAATTCCAGGTCCCTAGTGGGAACGGCATGGAATTAAGAAAATAGGCTTAAAGAAGTAAAGAATGGGTTTAGGAGGGCTCTACAATTGCTGCTGGCAAGAAGAGAGCACGACCAAAAACTGCATCTTGCTTTATTTATAGGGCAAAGTGGGCCATTAGCAAATCAATGAGGTTTCTGATTACGTTTCCAAAGCAACTCAAGAATATTTATCAAGTACAGAAAACCCCCACCATACATATCATCTTAACTTTACGTCAAACAAAGAAGAAACTTGCCTCCAGTCTTTCCAGGGAACATGGGGGGGTAGTGTAAACAATCCAGCACCACAGCTTAACAGCCTTTTGCAACCTAATCAGGCAAGTGAGGTAGGGGGTTGGGCAGACTGTCTGTCAGCTTACAGCCAATTCCCACTCCTCTGCCCCCCAAAAATCCAAACTGCAAAAACTCTGTTGGTTTCTTGGTCCCCGACACATTGCTATATGGCCAATCTATGACAAAGAAGACAAAAAACATACAATGGGTTAAAGTCTATTCAATAAGTGGTGCTGGGAAAACTAGATACGTACATTAAAAAACAAAACAAAAACGAGACCACCTTCTTACACCATATACAAGAATACCTCAAAACGGATTAAAGACTTAAATGTAAGACCCCAAATTATAAAACTCCTAGAAGAAAAGATAGGCAGTAAACTCTGACATTACTTTTTTTTTTTTGTATTTTTCCAAAGCTGGAAACGGGGAGAGACAGACTCCCGCATGCGCCCAACCGGGATCCACCCAGCACGCCCACCAGGGGGCGACGCTCTGCCCTTCCGGGGCGTCGCTCTGCTGTGACCAGAGCCACTCTAGCGCCGGGGGCAGCGGCCAAGGAGCCATCCCCAGCGCCCGGGCCATCTTTGCTCCAATGGAGCCTCGGCTGCGGGAGGGGAAGAGAGAGACAGAGAGGAAGGAGGGGGGGTGGTGGAGAAGCAAATGGGCGCTTCTCCTGTGTGCCCTGGCCGGGAATCGAACCCGGGTCCCCTGCACACCAGGCCAACGCTCTACTGCTGAGCCAACCGGCCAGGGCCTGACATTACTCTAATATATTTTTTCTAATATATCTCCTCAGGCAATAGAAACAAAAGGAAAAAATAAACGGGATCACATCAAACTAAAACGTTTTTACACAGGAAAGAAAACCATCAACAAAAGGAAAGACAACCTCCTGGGTGGGAGACACTTATCAATGATGCATCTGATAAAGGATTAATAAACATTTATAAAGAACTGAGACAACACCTAGAAACCAATCTAATTGAAAATTGGGCAGAAGACCTGAATAGACATTTCTTCAAAGAGAACATAAAGATGTCCAACAGACATATGAAGATACTCAACGTCACTAATCATCAGAGAAATGCAAATTAAAACCACAGTGAGATCACCTCACACCTGTCAAAATGGCTATCATCAATAAATCAAAGTATTGACGAAGAAGTGCAGAAAAGAGAATCCTTTTATGCAAGGTTGGTGGGAACGCAAATTGGTACAGCCACTATGGAAAACAGTATGAAGGTTCCTCAAAAAATTAAAAATATTACTATCATATGAGCCATCAACTCCACTTCTGGGTATTTAAACAAAGAAATCCAAAACAGAAATTCGAAAACATAGACGCACCCTTGTGTTCATTGCAGCATTACTTACAATAGCTAAAATGTGAAAACAGTCTTAAGTGCCCATGAGCATCTGAAATAAACTATTACTCGGCCACAAAAAAGAATTGAATCTTAGCATTTGTTATAACATGAATGGGCCTAGAAGGTATTATGCTAAGTAAAATAAGATAAAGACAAATACGTACCATAGAATTTCACTCATACGTGGAATCTAAAGAACAAACAAAATAGAATCAGTCATAGATTCAGAGGTTGCCAGATGGAGGAGGGCTTAAGGGGTGCGGTGTGAGTTAAAAAGGTGAAGAGATTAAGAGTATAAATTGGCAGTTACAAAATAGTCATCACAGTAAATATAGTCAATAATTTTGTAATAACTATATATAGTACCATGTTAATAAAGATTAATCCATAAAATCCTAATGTCATCATGGGTTAGGACTGAAAGATAATTTGCATTTACTGATCAGAATAAAGAGAAGTGACAGCCAGATGTCTCAGCATATTATATCATTATTTACCTACACTTATAAATATCTGTGAAATAAGTTACAGCTATGTTAGTACAAGCCTTTACTACATGGTGAGGACAGCTGCCCAAGAAAATCAAACTGACTCAGTGATGTTTGTGTTGACTCTCATTTTATTTTGGCTTGCAGACATACTCTTGCTCCTTCTCTGTCTAGACTTTTTCATACTAGCAGCTGGAGTCCAATTGTACAATTATGGCAAATGGACAATCTTCATCCCTCAGTTATAACAGAACTTAAACTCTACTAGCAAATAGTTTATGGACCAGAATGTTTTAAGGAATATTGGTTTCACTGAGACTTTAATTATGAATCAAGAGTTTTATGAAAAATTCAACAAAAGATCTGGTTTAGGAAAACTATGAATATATATTAGCAATACAGAGAATATATGATTCCCTCTCCCACTGGGAAAATAATGCTCTCAATACTGTGACTAGACAATCAAAGAAATAGTTTTAATTTGTATATAATTTTTTTTTTTTGTGAGTCAGAGAGAGGGACAGATAGGGATAGGGAGAGAGATGCGAAACATCAATTCTTCATTGTGGCTCCTTAGTTCATTGACTGATTTCTCATATGTGCCTTGACCCTGGGAGCTACAGCAGACCGAGTGACCCCTTTTTCGAGCCAGTGACCTTGGACTCAAGCTGGTGAGCCTTGCTCAAACCAGATAAGCCCGTGCTCAAGCTGGCGACCTCGGGGTCTCGAACCTGGGTCCTCCACATCCCAGTCCGACGTTTTATGCACTGTGCCCCCACTTGGTCAGGCCCCTCAAAGAAATAGTTTTAAATTTTTCTCTCCCAATATAATAAAAAATGCATTTAATCTACCAAACATCATAGCTTAACTTAGCCAATTTCTACTGAATGTGTATTGCTCTAGCACCATTGTAAAGTTGAAAAACATATACTGAACTCTTTAAGTCAAGGATCACCTGTACAGTTTTCATCCTACAAATAAATAACTTGT
The DNA here is from genome assembly GCF_036850765.1 of Saccopteryx bilineata. Classification (NCBI taxonomy): domain Eukaryota; kingdom Metazoa; phylum Chordata; class Mammalia; order Chiroptera; family Emballonuridae; genus Saccopteryx; species Saccopteryx bilineata. The sequence goes on from NC_089495.1 coordinate 111,726,329, forward strand.
AAAATATTCCTAAAGTCAGAGGACTAAACAGGAAAATAATTTTTGTCATATTCCACAATTCTGGGAACTAGAAGTTGTAGGACTTTCAATCTTCATGCTACAGAGAATATTGTCCACTATAATTAGAATACCTTAAGGGTATTCATTCTCCAGGATCATTACAAATTTTTACCTTTCTAATTTTCTTTACTCAGAAAACTTACTAAATGGGAAAGAAAACAACATCAAGAAAATATTTTTTTAAAATTTATTCATTTTTATTAGAGAGAGGGGAACGAGAAAGAGAGAGGAAGAGATAGAACAGGGGGAGGAGCAGGAAGCATCAACTCCCATATGTGCCTTGACCAGGCAAGCCTGGGGTTTCAAACTGGCGACCTCAGCGCTCTAGGCCGACGCTTTATCCACTGCGCCACCACAGGTCAGGCCCAATATTTTTTTTCTGTTTGTAATTTTCCGTATGATGATGTATTTTCCTACATGATTTCAGAGTCACTTTAAAAAAGCCCATTTCTTTTGCCTGGTAAGTATCTTGCACAAATTAAGTTCACAATGCATTTCCTGAAATGAACAGACTTTACACTGCCTTTAGAGAAGGGAATACAAGACTACCAGACAGGTGTCATACGCTAGTTTTGACAAAAAAACAGTGAAAGGCAATGACCAACTTACAATTCTGATTGGTTTCCTCTATTATTGTCTTCCCCAATATTCTGCAGCTTGGAGTCTACTTCATGAGTTAAATATGTACATACAGAAAAAAGGTATAGAGTAATTTTTAAGTAAATCATTTTTACATATTATAGGTGGAGACAGTTTAAGATCATCAAAGGTTGTAGTTTGAAAATATTATGGTAGTATTTTAAAGTTCAGATGATACAAGTGTGCTAACTTTTGGTTTGTTTCAAATGTCACTGAGCTATAGTTGAAGTCCATATTCACTCCACATTATTTACAGCTGTTCAACAGTAAGTGCTTAGCGGTAAAATGTCTGAAGTATAAAACATGTAATGTTGGTGACCAATGTTTCAGAACATCAGGAATAAGATTACTGAAAAGCACAGTAAATCTAGAACAAGGAAAGGGAAGAAGGTACATTTTATTAAAAATAAAATGTCTCTGATAACAAACAAAACCATTTAGATTCCAAATACATTCAATTGTAACATTACTATTTTTTATTCATTTTTAAAAAGATTTTATTCATTCAAGAGAGGAGAGGTCCAGAGAGAGAAAGGGGAAGAGGAGGAGCAGGAAGCATCAACTCCCATATGTGCCTGGACCAGGCAAGCCTGGGGTTTCGAACTGGCGACCTCAGCATTCCAGGTCGTCCCTTTATCCCCTGCGCCACCACTGGTCAGGTCATTCATCTGTAACACTGCACATATATTAAAAAACAAACAAACAAAACAACAAAAGCAAAGACCCATTAAGTAACATTTTTAAAACTTCAGAAAGCAAAGTATCTTGGCTCCCTGCTGCTAGCGGTCTGCTTCCCACACGACACGCAGGACCAGCTCCCCTTTTCGGCGTTCTGTGCAGCACAGCGCTGCACAGTGGGTGTATTCGCTCTGTGAGTCCAGTTTCTCAGTAACATGGCAGATTTTTTTAGGGATGATTCAGAATATGTGAGTGGCTCCATTTCATAAAAGTCTTCGTAGGCTGGTGAGCAGTGACAACCGTTTCCCAGACTTCAGTTAACAACAAAATGTATAAAATAAACCGATGCTTTCACATTATTTTGCATGAGTATTAAGTACTGTGTAAAACATTAAGTTAGCCAAAACCAACGTTGTGAAACTTTAGATCAAAGTTCTTCATCAACCTTTTAACATGGCTGATGAATGTTTTCTGCCACTGTCACTAATAATGTTTGTGAAACCCAAGAACTCTGAAAAATACGTAGTACTGAAGAAAGTACCAAAGAGGTCACGGAACTTCAGTCTTAAGACACACACGAGTCGTGCTGGACCCTGGGTTAGGAGGGTTTATTCTCTTCGGCCTTTTCCTGGCCCGCGGCAGGGCAGGTAGCCTTCCGCTTAAATAACCGCAGACTCAGTCGTAATAGTTCGTTATCTACCACTGGAGCACTGGTGTATGCCTGTTTCACTGTGCCCTATTGCAGAAAACAAAACACATTTAGAAGATGTACATTATTAGTTGACAGTAAGAAAGACAGGTTAACTTCTAACAAAAACATAAAAGTTATAAGAACAATTAATTTGGGATAGATATTAGTGGTATTAAATATTTAAAAGCAAATTAGGAAATGTTTTCAGACTTGAGGAATCTTAGAAAGAAAGTAATCTTTAGACGGAATCTGGTCTAATATCTTGCTTAACATAGGAATCTTCTCAACAATCCCTGACAGGTAATCAACTAATTTTCACTTCATTTAGAATGAGAAAAACAAAAACAAAATCAAACCACACACATAGTATATTGAATAGTACTACTTTTTCTAGGTGCTGAAATAAAATCCCTTTTATGGAGCTACATACTAATTCAATCTTACTTTTTTACATGATACTCTTTCAACTCTCTGAAGAGAAGCACCAAACACTCCCCACGCCTTACCGGTACGTAAGATGTGGGCCCTGGAAGTGAACAAACTCTAACAGCCTGGTCAATGAATGCAGTCTGTTGAGAAGCTACTACACCCCTTGTACGAAAATGTATATCTCTATTGTAACTTACAGCTCCATTGGCATTTTTGAAAGTTACTGTCATAAAATTTTGTTAAATGTTCTCTAACCACCTGTGTTATTAAACAGGGTAAGCTTCGAGGATCTCCAGCATTCTGCCATTTCTCTTCTTGCCAGGACCCTTAAGGAAACAGTGTTCCTTGATCACATCTGCATTTTAAAAAATATTTTGTAAGTTGTGATACAGTAAAATTGACTTTTTATGTATAGTTCTGTGAGTTTTTGCTCAAGTATAGATGCATGTAACCATGACCACAATTAGAATAGAGACGTTTCATCACTAAAAATAACTCCCTTTGCCTGACCAGGCGGGACACAGTGGATAGAGTGTTGGCCTGGGATGCCGAGGACCCAGGTTCGAGACCCTGAGATCGCTGGCTTGAACGCGGGCTCATCCCACTTGAGCACAGGTGGCTGGCTTGAGCTGGGCTCATAGACATGACCCCATGGTCGCTGGCTTCAGCCCAAGGTCATTGGCTCGGCTGGAGCCCCCTGGTCAAGACACACGAGAAAGCAATCAATGAACAACTAAGGTGTCACAAGGAAGAATCGATGCTTCTGATCTCTCTCCTTTCCCCTCTTCTGTCCCTGTCTGTCCCTCTGTCTCTCTCGCTAAAAACAAAATTAAAAACTCCCTCTGCTGCCCCCTTGTACTCACACCCTCTTTAATCTCTAACCCCTGACAACTAATGAAAAGTTGTGTGTTATAGTTCTGCCTTTTCCCAAACATCACATACATGGAATCACACAGTACATATGACCTTTTATATCTTTTTTTAAAATTTATTCATTTTAGAGAGGAAAGAGAATGAAAGAGAGAGAGAGAGAGAGAGAGAGAGAGAGAGAGAGAGGGAGGGAGGGAGAGAGGAAGGGGGGAGGAGCAGGAAGCATCAACTCCCATATGTGCCTTGACCAGACAAGTGCAGGGTATTGAACCCGCGACCTCAGCGTTCCAGGTCGACTCTTATCTACTGTGCCACCACAGGTCAGGCACATGTGACCTTTTGAGAATAGTTTCTCTCACTTCATCATAATGCCCTTGAGATTATTCCGTGTTGTTGATAGCACTGAAAGCCTGGTATTTATTACCAAGAAGTAATTAATTTTTAAAAATTGCCAGTTTATGTATTAGCTGGTTTAAGAATACTAGGGTTGTTTCCAGTTTTGGAGATTATAAATAAATAGAGCTGGTATCAACAGGTTTTTATATGAAGATGTTATTTTCTAAGGTAAATATTACATAGCGATGGGATTGCTGGGTAAGTATACATTTAACCTTACAAGACATAACCAAACTGTATTCCAAAAGAGCTCTACCATTTGCATTCTCACCAGCAACACGCAGCAGTTTAAATGCTCTGCATCCTCACCAACACTTGATATCTTCAGGATTATTTGTTGTTTTTGAGCCATTTGTAATAGGTTGTTAATGGTATCTCACTGAGGCTGTAACTGTAAATATCTTCTCATGTGTTTACTAGACATCCATATATCCTCTTTGGTGAAGTATCTACTCAAGTCTTTCACTCCTTAAAAAAACTGGGCTGCTTGTTTCAAACTGTTAATTTTTGAGTTCTATATACATTCTGGATACAAGTTCTTTTTCAAAATGTAATTTGCAAATATTTTCTCCCAGTATATTTGTCTTCGCATTTTCAATTTCTGTCACAGACAAAAAATCTTATTGATTCAATTTACAGAGAGAGGAAAGAGAGAAGCGGGGGAGGGAGTGAGAAGTGTCAACTCATAGTTGCTTTGCATTAGTTGGTCATTGCTTGCTTGTTGTTTGTGCCTTGACCAGGCACTCAGGGTTTCAAACCAGCGACCTCAGGTTCCAGGTCGATGCTCTATCCACTGTGTCACCACAGGCAAGGCAGCAATGGCTCTCAATAAGAAATTTTCAGGGGTATTTTTGGTTGTAAAAAATTTTTATTTTTTTAAGTTTTATTTTTTCATTTCAGAGAGGAGAGACAGAGACGGAGTGGGGGGGGAGTAGGAGGGGAGGAGCAGGAAGCATCAACTCCCTTATGTGCCTTTGACCAGGCAAGCCTGGGGTTTCAAACTGGCAACCTCAGCGTTCCAGGTCGCCGTTTTATCCACTGCGCCACCACAAGTCAGGCGGTTATCAAAAGTTTTAAAGGCACTATGGCATTTAGAAGAGAAACCAGGAATGTTACAAAATATTTTTAATAAAAATGAGGCAGGATTCTGATTATATTATAAACAAAAGTCTTTCTCAACTGGGGTTCCTTACCTGAACCAAACAGAAAATTATTTGAATGATTATTTTTCATTTAAATACCAAGGATGGTGGGAACTAGTACCATTTTAGATGCAGAAGGAGTTGACTCATTACCTATAGGTCTAGAGCATAAGCATCTGATTCTCACAGAAAAATTTCCAGTTGTTTACTGCTACTAGGAGATGGGCACCTAACAACAGAAGAATACCATGCCCCTACTGAGATGGGAGTGCAAAGGAGAAAATGATTGTAGTAACTGTCAAAAGTAATCTTGAGCTCCATGTTTTATAGGACATACTCGAGCTCACTCCATGCTCCCTGGAGCTTTAGCACAGGGAATACCCCCCCCCTTTTTTTGTATTTTTCTGAAGCTGGAAGCAGGGAGGCAGTCAGACAAACTCCCCCCATGCCCGACTGGGATCCACCCAGCACGCCTACCAGGGCGGGATGCTCTGCCCATCTGGGGCGTTGCTCTGTTGCAACCAGAGCCATTCTAGCACCTGAGGCAGAGGCCGCAGGGCCATCTTCAGCGTCAGGGCAAACTTTGCTCCAGTGGAGCCTTGGCTGTGGGAGGGGAGGAGAGAGGCAGAGGGGAAAGAGATGGGGAGGGATGGAGAAGTAGATGGGCGCTTCTCCTGTGTGCCCTGGCCAGGAAGCGAACCCGGGACTCCTGCACGCCAGGCCGACGCTCTACCACTGAGCCAACCGGCCAGGGCCTAGGAAGGCCCTTGTCGATCAAGCTACCCAAAAGAAAATTATTTGGAGCAAACATGACAGATAGAGCAATTCAGTCTCATACTATTCTTCACCAGAACGCTGCAGCCCTGTGTAAACAGTTTCAACTTTCTCGGGAAGCACATGGCAGATTGGGAAATCCTGTCCAAGGGGTCCTATACTACAATCTGCCCCTTCATTTGGAGTTAACCCTCAAGGACCCCTACCAGGACAACTTTGGCAAATGTTACTCATATACCTTCATTTGGCAAACAGTCCTATGTCCATGTTACAGTGGATACCTATTCTGGATCTATAGTAACATCTGTCAGAACAGGAGAGGCTGCTAAGCATGTTATTGCTCATTGTCTGTATGCATTGTTCTATTATTGGATATCCTAAACTGGTTAAACTGACACTGCTCCTGCATATGGAGCAAAAGTATTTACTGTATTTTGTCATTCTTACAATCTTTAAAGTCAAGGTATTATTAAAGTGTACCCAGCAAATATTTTAAGGTCAATTTAAAAAAATTTAAAAGGGGGGAGTCATATCCTGGAACTTCTACAGGTCTACCATATCATGCTTTTTACTTAAAAATTTTTTAAATTTAAGCCCTGGCCGGTTGGCTCAGCGGTAGAGCGTCGGCCTAGCATGCGGAGGACCCGGGTTCGATTCCCGGCCAGGGCACACAGGAGAAGCGCCCATTTGCTTCTCCACCCCTCCGCCGCGCTTTCCTCTCTGTCTCTCTCTTCCCCTCCCGCAGCCGAGGCTCCATTGGAGCAAAGATGGCCCGGGTGCTGGGCATGGCTCTGTGGCCTCTGCCTCAGGTGCTGGAGTGGCTCTGGTCGCAACATGGCGACGCCCAGGATGGGCAGAGCATCGCCCCCTGGTGGGCAGAGCGTCGCCCCTGGTGGGCGTGCCGGGTGGATCCCGGTCGGGTGCATACCGGAGTCTATCTGACTGTCTCTCCCTGTTTCCAGCTTCAGAAAAATGAGAAAAAAAAAAATTTAAATTTCTTTTGAATGCCCATGAACAGGAGATGCCAAATCTTCTTCTCCTGCAAACTACTACCTTCTTTATTTGATCCAGCTAATAACACTGTTTTGTCTTTTTCCAAATAGCTCCAGATATATGGAAAAGATTTATATAGGCGGATGGGGATCCTCAAACCCCTCAGCGAGATCTTCTGAGCATGGCTTTTTTTTTTTTTTGTATTTTTCTGAAGCTGGAAACGAGGATAGACAGTCAGACAGACTCCCGCATGCGCCCAACCGGGATCCACCCGGCACGCCCACCAGGGGGCGACGCTCTGCCCCCCCGGGGCGTTGCTCTGTCACAACCAGAGCCACTCCAGCACCTGGGGCAGAGGCCAAGGAGCCATCCCCAGCGCCCGGGCCATCTTTGCTCCAATGGAGCCTCACTGCAGGAGGGGAAGAGAGAGAGAGAGAGGAAGGAGAGGGGAAGGGGTGGAGAAGCAGATGGGCGCCTCTCCTGTGTGCCCTGGCCGGGAATCGAACCCGGGACTTCTGCACGCCAGGCCGATGCTCTACCACTGAGCCAACCGGCCAGGGCCTACTGAGCATGGCTTTTAAGATACCAAGAGGCAGAAAAAGCCCAGTAGAGATCAGGGGAACTACCAGCTTTTAGGATATGCCCTTAAAGGCTCCAACACCCCAAAGGGGTCTCATAGGATGCCATCTGGGTCCTGATTCAATAGTGGAAAGGAAGGTTATTAGCTCAAGCCTGCCAGACTTACATGCCTCTGCTGTGAGGAAACAGGGACACTGGAAGGTAGGCTTCCCTCCTCTAAGAGAGGGTTCAGTCTCTTCCAGCCCTGCTCCAGCCACCTATGACCTAACCTTGCCCAGAATGCTGGGGTTTGCCACTGAAGGCTGAAGGTGCCCAGGGCCGTCGGCCCCATCTACGACACTGTGGACAAGCCTAGGGTATTTCTTCCAAGAAGCAGGTAAACTGATCTCATTTGCACAAGGGCCACTGACTATTCTTCCCTTGAAGATCTCTGTTGTGGATGTTGATAGTCCTATTTTCTGCTGCTTTGTTTAATATATAGTGTTTCCTTTATTCCTCCTACCTCAATGCCCCACTCATATTTCAGGCTGGGACCTACTCCTAATTTAGAGCTCTCTTTCCCCCTTTTGCCAACTTTTATTATGAATCTACCTTTGCCACCCAGCTTAGTGTATCCCAAGGTTCTCTTTACCAAGCCACAGTCGCAGAGCTCCAGGGAAAAGCAACCTGGTCTCATCTCTCCAGGCAGAGAACAGAAGCTCCATATCCACACATGCTGCAGATGGCTTTTCCAGTCTACCTGAATCATTACAGCTAGAAGCAGTGGTCACTGGGACTTGGACATGAGCTGCAAAGTATAGAATTGTGACAACAATTCCAGTGCCATGCAGACTTTTCCTGGATGTGGACTTTTCCTGGACTACTGCTCCTTGTGACAGCTCCTAACAGACTGAACTGGGGTTGGGTTGCATTTTTCAGGGATTTGGCATGGTGTTGGGGCCAACTTGGACTTGGTGAACATGTTAAGGACACTACTCTTTTATGGATTCTTGCTGTATTGGCCAAGAGTTTGCTTAAAGGCTTTAATCACTGTAAAAAAAACTCAGAAGACTAGATAAAGAAGATGTGGCACATATACACCATGGTATACTATTCAGCCATAAGAAATGATGACATCGGATCACTTACAACAAAATGGTGGGATCTTGATAACATTATACGGAGTGAAATAAGTAAATCAGAAAAAAACAAGAACTGCAGGATTCCATACATTGGTGGGACATAAAAATGAGACTAAGAGACATGGAAAAGAGTGTGGTGGTTATGGGGGGTGGAGGGAGGGAAGGAGGGAGACGGGGAAGGGGTGGGGGAGGGGCACAAAGAAAACTAGATAGAAGGTGACGGAGGACAATCTGACTTTGGGTGATGGATATGCAACAGAATTGAATAACAAGATAACCTGGACATGTTTTCTTTTCTTTCTTTCTTTTTTTTTTTCTGAAGCCGGAAACGGGGAGAGACAGACAGACTCCCTCATGCGCCCGACCGGGATCCACCCGGCACGCCCACCAGGGGCAACGCTCTGCCCACCAGGAGGCAATGCTCTGCCCCTCCGGGGCATCGCTCTGTTGCGACCAGAGCCACTCTAGCGCCTGGGTCAGAGGCCAAGGAGCCATTCCTAGTGCCTGGGCCATCTTTGCTCCAATGGAGCCTCGGCTGCGGGAGGGGAAGAGAGAGACAGCGAGGAAGGAGAGGGGCAGGGGTGGAGAAGCAGATGGGCGCTTCTCCTGTGTGCCCTGGCCGGGAATCAAACCTGGGACTTGGCACGCCAGGCCGACACTCTACCACTGAGCCAACCGGCCAGGGCTTGGACATGTTTTCTTTGAATATATGTACTCTGATTTATTGATGTCACTCCATTAAAAAAAAAAATTATTTATAAAAAAAAAAGTAATCTTGAGTCAGTTCTTCAAACAGAGAAGACTTTAAAATTCTTATTCCTCCTGTGTCCAGTTTAATCTTTGGAGATGAGTTTGTCCCTCTCTCATAAATTTAATGTCCTCCCAAGATCTGAGTATTTTTCTTTTTTTTTTTTCCAGATTCTGTCTTTATTTACAATATACTTAAACCGCAGTGATGTGCTGGCCTCATTAGCAATGGGACAGCAGATGGCAGGGCCGACCCCGAGGCTGGTGGGTGCATCTCCTGCCCAGGACCTGGGGCCGAGCAGCGAACTGGCGAGATGTCTGCAGTCTGCACGGTTTTACACTCCTTCAACCCGCTTTCCACACCACTCGGACGCTCTCCTCAGACAGTGTGAGAATTTTTCTTTAATGAAATACCCTTTTTCTTTAGCAATGTTTTCCTAAATGTTCCCAAGTAAAAAACTAATAAATTAAATATTTCTCTAAATTTTTAGGGCCAACTCTTTTGTCACACTATGCATGCCCACAAAATGACAGCCCCAAATAAAAGTCCCAGTTTCTTAACTTTAAAGAGCCTAAGAAGTTTTCAGTTTTTCATGATAGATCTTTTCTCTAAATCTAAACTAATTTCAATTTGTCACATTTCAATTCCCTTTATTCTTCTTAAATAAATGTTTATATATAATTACTTGTATTAATTTCCCTCTCTTCTAACTTGATACTCTCTCACAAACACTATTTCTGTAAATATCCTCACCATCTTCTGGGGCATTTTTTTCCTCACTCTTCAATTTAAATTAAAATTAATTTCTAGAATGTTTTACTATCTAAAGAAACTTTCACAATGAAATGAAAAATATTTCACAGAGTTTTACAGCTTCCTTTATATATCAACTTTTGAATGATAAATTGAAATTCAACATAAATGTCTTATTAGAGTAAAATGAAAAGTATAAATTCTAATAGAATTCTATTTCTTTTAAAAAACAATTTATTCATTTTAGAGAGGAGAGAGAAAGAGAGAAAGGAGGTTGAGGAGCAGGAAGTATCAACTCCCATACGTGCCTTGACCAGGCAAGTCCAGGGTTTTGAACCAGCAAGCTCAGCCTTCTAGGTTGAGGCTTTATCCACTGTGCCACCACAGGTCAGGCTAGAACTCTTTCTCTTATGTATGTAAACAATTAGAAAACCAAACTCATAAAAACAGATGAGACTATAATCTTGCCTTTAAAGCAATCAAATAAAAAATATGTCATTCATATTACTCAACAACCACTTTGCATTTGTTCCAAAGAAACAACAATACCTTCTCATTTTTAACAAGCTGCTTTCGGATTGCAGAATCCCGTCTGAAGCACAACGCTTTACAACATGGTCCAAGATTACTAAGAAGACTTGCTCTTTCTTCTTTTCGTAGTAATGCAGCCATATTGAGAGCCCCCAATTCATGTTCAAAAAGACTGTCTGCATCTTTCAAAAAAGTAATAAACACACATTAAGTTTTCTGAAAATATAAAAGTGTTACCAACTGCTCAGATGAATATTCCACAGTCTATACTTTATCAGAATTACCAACATTGATGAGAATTCTTTTATATTAAAGGCAATATGTTCTCTGTGAAAGTCATTCAATATAAAGTTTTGTTTCTAGAGTGAAACAAAAATAAATTTTCTGACAGCCACTTTAAGTTTAGGACATAAGAAAAACAGTCTTGGGAAAGAGGATTTATATACTGACTACTAACTATGGAAAGAAAAGTTCAAGTTAAGAACTAGTGAAGTCCAATTCAGAATATGACATACCAAAAAAAGGCTACTTAAAAGTTCTAGATTTCAGGACTTTACTACAGCAAGATTCAAATGTAATAATGTGATCACAGTCTGTGACACCTTAAAAAAAATTAGTTAGAAAAGTGATTAGGTATTATTAGTCATACAATCTACAAATTTTATTCTATATTTAGTCACTATAATACTCTGGACAATGTATTAAACTTAGTTTTAAGTCATAACATGCAAGATAAGGAAAAGTGCTTAGACTTCATAAAAATAAAAGAATCAAGAAAAGATTTAATAAAAATAAAGAGGATGGTTTTAAAATAGACAAAACAGAAGTCAAAATAACAGAATAGAGACAGTCAGTAATCAAAATAAATTACAGAGTAGCATTCTTAGAATTGGCCAAGAGCCCGGGCTGGATGGCTCGCTTGGCTGGAGCATTGTCCTGCAATGCAGAGGTGGCTGGTTCGGTCCTTGGCCGGGGCACATACAGAAACAGATGGATGCTTCTGTTTCCCCCTTACCCCTCTTCCTCTCTCTGGATTCAATAAAAATAAAAGATTAAAAAAACAGAAAAAAATAAAGACAAAAAAAAAAGGCAACAGAATTGGCCAAGAATACCAAAGGTACTGTTCCTAAATAAACATGATCTAACAGGTTAATGTTAGAGCCCACAAGGGCAGGCAGAAATACAAGTAAAAACAAGAGACACATCCGATTGAGAATAAATGAAACTGCATTCCATATTTCATTTTCATTTTCTAAACTGCAAAGCATAGTGAGATCAGATAATAAACTAGTCAGTAAATTATATATGTAGGTAATAGGTATCTAATATAACAAAACATTAATATAAAGGAGAACTCAAAACTAACACAAACTCTGCTGCCTATCACACCCATTTGAGGAGCTTTTTATTGTAAAACAGAGTGCCAGGGTTCCACCACCAGATCTACACAGCATCTACAGCTGGACCAAGATACCTTACAGGACAAAAAGACAGTTCCTCAGGGGATCCAGAGATACAAATGTCTGAGCCAACAAACACTGACAGTCATATATGTATACTATTAAAACAACAGTACATTAAATACTTTTCCAATATAGACACAAATATAGAAGAAATTTGCATTGAGTCCCTTGCCTTCCTTGAAAATTGCTCATTAAAACGAATTTCTTTGAATTGGAATCCTTAACACATATTCACAAACTTCCCTAAACAGATTAAACACATACTGAGTATAAGTAAAACAAAGGAAACAAAGTAATTGAGAAAGTATAGCTCAAAAGAGCTTAGTCATTCCCCAATCAGAAAGCCTAGACAGGCAAGGAGCTGAGAAGAAATGCCAACATACCGCACAGAAACTGCCTAGCACTCGTGACTCCCCCAACTCAGCTGTTCCTGGGTCTCTGTGGGGGGAATGATTCCAGGACCCCCCCCTCCAGAGACCAAAATGCATGGACGCTCAAGTCCCTTATATAACATGCTATACAATAATGCAGCCATCAATTTCCAACTATGGATCAAAAATGCTGCTTATCATCCACGGTTGGTGGGATTGGCAAATGTGCAACTCAGGGATATGGTGGGCTGACTGTATGCAGTGAAAAATCCGTATATAAGTGGACCCACAAAGTTCAAATCCATGTTGCTCAAGGGCCAACGGTACAGGCAAAGTTTTTGCTTTAAATTACGAATTAAGCTTCTTAGAATATTTGCAAAAATTACATATGCAGTGGGTATATTCTTTCTTTAATATTGGGGTACTGAAATAGACCAACTAAAATCGAAAAAAAAATCAGTATCAAATATTTCACAAATATTTACTGAATACTCCTATGTATGAGATTGTGTTCTAGGCAAGAGTACAATTAGTAAGAACACATCATTAGACATTGAACACAGCAGTAAACAAAACAAAGTTCTCTTCCTTAGGAAACATATTCAGCATCAGTCAGTTCTCTAATAAGCTATCAAAGCAAAATATAGGACCGACTGGTAAAGAACAATCAAACCCCTCTCTACAGTGTGTATTTTCATTATTTAGATTAAGCATCATTAAGTCAGTGTCAAGCTGTATATAATAATTTGCAAAATCAAACTAGATTTTAACTTAAAAAAAAAGATTTTATTCATTCATTTTACAGAGAGGAGAGAGAAAGAGAGAAGGGAGGAGAAGCTGGAAGCATGAACTCCTACATGTGCCTTGACCAGGCAAGCCAGGGGTTTCAAACTGGAGATCTCAACGTTCCAGGTCAATGCTTTATCTACTGCACCACCACAGGTCAGGCTAGATTTTAACTTTTAATGCTATTAGTAAAATCCACAGATGTAAATAACTCTGGAGGTGGATAAGACCGTAGGGGTTTTATTCTTAACATTTTATGTCCACCGGAGTTAACTTGCTTAGGATCACAGAGCCAGCCTGACTAGGCAGTGGTGCAGTGGACAGAGAGTCGGCCTTGGACACAGAGGAACCAGGTTTGAAATCCCGAGGTTGCTAGCGTGAGCATGGGCTCATTTGGCTTGAGCTCAGACTCACCAGCTTGAGTGCGAGTTCCTGGCTTGAGCATGGGATCATAGACGTGACCCCATGGTCACTGGCTTAAAGCCAAAGGTTGCTGGCTTGAGCAAGGGGTCACTGGTTTGGCTGGAGCCCCCCTGTCAAGGCACATATAAGAAAGCAATTAGTGAACAACTAAGGTGCCACAACTATGAGTTGATGCTTCTCACTTCTCTCCCTGTCTGTCCCATTCTCTCTCACTAAAAAAAAAAAAAAAAAAAAAAAAAGATCACAGAGCCAACCAAAATAAGGTAGAAAAAATGGGGCACTAATCTAAGACTTTAGTCTTGTCAGATTAATATACATTCATAATTATAATTTATATATGTTTCACAAACATATATGCTATGTTTAGTGGGACATTAAAATTAAGAAATGTACTGCTTATGTAACAGTTAAAAGAACATCATTTAAGCCCTGGATGGTTGGCTCAGCAGTAGAGTGTCAGCCGTGTGTGTAGAAGTCCTGGGTTCGATTCCCCATCAGAGCACACAGAAGCGACCATCCGTTTCTCTACCCTTTCCCCCTCCTCTCTCTCTCTTCCCCTCCTGCAGCCATGGCTTGAATGGTTTGAGCAAAGTTGATCCTGGGTGCTAAGGATGGCTCCATGGCCTCAGCCTCAGGTGCCGAGCAACAAAGCTGTGGCCCAGCTGGGTAGAGTATCACCTAGAAGGGGCGTGCTGGGTGGATCCCGGTCTGGGTGCATGCAGGAGTCTGTCTCTCTGCCTCCCTGCCTCTCACTTAATAAAAAACAAAAACAGGCCTTGGCAGGTTGGCTCAGTGGTAGAGCGTTGGCCTGGCGTGCAGGAGTCCCGGGTTCGATTCCTGGCCAGGGCACACAGGAGAAGCACCTATCTGCTTCTCTGCCCCTCCCCTTCTCCTTCCTCTCTGTCTCTCTCTTCCCCTCCCACAGCCAAGGCTCCATTGGAGCAAAGTTGGCCTGGGTGCTGAGGATGGCTCTGTGGCCTCTGCCTCAGGCGCTAGGATGGCTCTGGTTGCAACAGAGCGACGCCCCAGATGGGCAAAGCATCGCCCCCTGGTGGGCAGAGCATTGATCCTGGTGGGCGTGCCGGGTGGATCCCAGTCGGGCGCATGTGGGGAGTCTGTCTGACTGCCTCCCCGTTTCCAACTTCAGAAAAATAAAAACAAAAACCAAAAACAAACAAAAAGAACAAATAGGCCTGACTAGGTGGTGGCGCAGTGGATAGAGCGTCAGGCTGGGATGTGGAGAACCTAGGTTCGAGACCCCAAGGTCACCAGCTTGAGCGTGGGCTCATTTGGTTTGAGCAAAGCTCACCAGCTTGGACCCAAGGTCGTTGGCTTAAGCAAGGGGTTACTTGGTCTGCTGTAGCCCCACGGTCAAGGCACATATGAGAAGCACATATGAGAAAGCAATCAATGAACAACTAAGGTGTTGCAACAAAAAACTAATGATTGATGCTTCTCATCTCTCTCTGTTCCTGTCTGTCTGTCCCTGTCTATCCCTCTCTCTGACTCTCTCTGTCTCTGAAAAACAAAACAAAACAAAAAACAAATAGGGATTCATGAAACTCTTAAAACAATTTTTTCAATTTTATATTAGTAAAAAATCTTTTAACTAAACTTTTTAACTCTCATGAAAAACATGTAAAATTAAATAATGTTTGCATCCATCTTTTACTGTCTCCTTCTTTTACATCCTTTCCCCATTAATAAAGTATTAATAAGCTGTCAAAACAAAATAACATAGGTGTGTGGTAAGAGAAACAGTGTAAAAGAATCCATAAACTAAACACAGAGGTGTTCTGGAATAATGAAAAGTTGTCTTGATAATGTCTAAAATCAATGTGGCAAAATATTTTCAAACTAAAGAGTAGCAGTTAACATTTATTGAGTGTTATTACTCATCAGAAACTGTTCTAAGTGCTTTACCTGTAATAACTCATTTGTTCCTTCTAACATTCATAGGAAGTTGGTGTCATTATTCCCAGCTTAAGATGGAGACATTAACACAGAGAGATTAAATAACAGCTAGAGAGTGGTGTGTCTATTCAAATCCAGACCACTTGGCCTAGAGACGAGGTTTTTAACAACTTTGTTAAAGGTTCAACCTGCATAACTGTAGCTGGGTTGAATTCTCCATTTCCCAGGAGAAAGGGCTGCCAAGACATCCATTTGCTTAGATGTGAAAACACCTCGTCTGCTTCCCTGGGCGCTGCTTCATTTAGCCCGGGGTAAACAACTAAGTACTTCGTTCAAAGTCGTATTGATACAGAAAGGTCACTGGGCTATTTTTACAACTTTTCTATGAGCTTAAATATTTCTCAAAATAAATTTAAAAAAGAAATTCTCAAATGAGAAATAGTGACTATAAGTAATACACACACACACACACACATACACACACACAAGACCCAATATTTTGAGTGTTACGTGAGAACAGAATCCTTTTCAAAGGCATCTTAATAGCTATACCATATAGCACAGAATCACAGTAGAATGGAATTAATTACCTTTGGGTTTTTCTAAAAGTCTTTGACATGTTTCTTTGACCTTGGCAAAGAGTTCAGAACCTGCCAACTTTTTAGAAATCCCAACTCTCAGCATAACAGCTCCGGGTGTGAATTTTAAGAGAGCAGCCCCAGGCTCGCGGGGTTCTTTTGGACGCTTGGGCATAAGACCAGACCAATCCACATCTATCACATCTAATGGGTCTGTAAAAAGTAAAAAAACCAGAAACGTTTTTACACTAAGAAATAGTATTCCTGTTACCAATAGAGAAATAGAAATAGTATTGTTATCTATAGAGAAATACAAATTGCAAAACACATAAATTCATTAAATAACAAGTACTTTAAACCAAAAATATTATATATATTCTTAAGATGAAAGCTTTTCTATCAACGCTAACATTTAGAATCTAAGAACCTTTACAAATAAAAAAACTTTTTTACCAAAAAAACAGGCAAGGAAACAAAAACCCAAGCAAACCCTTCCTATAAATAACTCATTCAGGCCCTGGCTGGTTGGTTTAGTGGTAGAGCGTCGGCCTGGCATGCAGGAGTCCTGGGTTCGATTCCCGGCCACGGCACACAGGAGAAGCGCCCATCTGCTTCTCTGCCCCTCCCCTTCTCCTTCCTCTCTGTCTCTCTCTTACCCTCCTGCAGCCAAGGCTCCATTGGAGTAAAGTTGGCCCGGGCGCTGAGGACAGCTCCATGGCCTCTGCCTCAGGTGCTAGAATGGCCCTGGTTGCAACAGAGCAACACCCCTGGTGGGCAGAGCATTGATTCTGGTGGGCATGCCGGGTGGATCCGGCCAGGCGCATGTGGGAGTCTGTCTGACTGCCTCCCCGTTTCCAACTTCAGAAAAATACAACCCCCCCCAAAAAAAAACCTCATTCAATTGCTTGTGAGATCCCAGAGAAAGAACTCTTATTATCTCACCAATAACAGGTCTTATGCTATGACACTTGGTATCAGAATCCTTTCACAGATTAAATCTAGGAGTGTAGTTTACATGCACATGCATACACATGTACAGACACAAATAATTCATTATGAAATTACTTTATAAATTGCACAGCTGCTCTTACTAATACTGAGAACAGATCATCCACCCATTGACAAGGAGCAGTTGAAGAAATTAATAAAATAATGTTCTATTTAGAAATACAGTTGCCAATGACAAAGATAACAATCATACATACCCTCTACATTAGAAAAATAATCATGAAATATAACTGCAAATTAAATCAAAATAAAATGTAATATTCTACACACCCAGACAAAGCAAACATGCTATGATATAAAGAAAAAACAAAATAAATACTCCAAATTTGTTATTAACAATCAGACTAATTGGGGTGATTGTGATATAGTCAGTAGAGTAAGCTCTGCTAAGGCATAAAGTATTATAAATGAATATAATTAACGAATTTAGAAAATTGAAAAAAAGAGGTATCTAACTAGGGTTCAAATATAATTTCAACTATTACAAATTTCTGCACAGTCATTTCAAAACTTGGTTTACAACATCACAGTTGTGAAGCTCTGTACCACGTACCTCCCATCGGAACACTGCTAGATAATCAGGATTTGGTTAGATTCCAAGTTATATGAAATATGAATCTTAAACTCTGGAAAGGAAATCTTAGAATTTTGCTATTTTAAATGAGGCCCTTCCCAATTCATTGGCAAGTCTACTTAAAAATGAGCACAGCGCCTGATCAGGTGGTGGCGCAGTGGATAGAGTGTCAGACTGGGATGCAGAGGACCCAGGTTCAAGACCCCGAGGTTTGAGTGAGGCTCACCGGCTTGAGCTCAAGGTCATTGGCTTGAACAAGGGGTCACCCGCTCTGCTGTAGCTCCCCAGTCAAGGTACATATGAGAAAGCAATCAATGAACAACTAAGGAGCCACAACGAAGAATTGATGCTTCTCATTTCTCTCCCTTCCTGCCTGTCTGTCCCTCTCTCTGACTCTGTCTCTGTCATGAAAAAATAAAAAAGTAAAAAATAAATAATAAAAAAAACAAGCACAGCATTTTTACTGATTATGCTTTTCAATTTACTAGCCTTTCAACATTAATTAAAATATAACTGCCTTTTATCAATTCTCACAGCTTAAAAAAGAACAAAAAATATCTTCATACAATAAATCATACATAATATTAATGTTAAACCACCTCTGCAAATGATTACCTGGCATCTTCTCCTCATCCTGTTGGTCCTCCCTCTTCTCCGCGTCACCTGCCAGAATTTCATCCAGCTCGTCGTCACTGATTGGCTCGTACCCTTCTCCAGCACCAGAGCCTAACGAATGAGCATCATCTAACTTGGATTCGTCATCTCCTGCTAGTTAGAAAAGGTAATTTAATGTAAAAGAGAGAGGTAGGAAAAAGAACATCTAAGTCAAACTAAAGATGTAGAGGCTGTGCACACTATGAAAATTTAAAAAGCATTTTTTTACTACAAAATGACATTTTTTAACTAATCAAAAACACTTGATAATTCCAAAAGAAAATAAATTCAATGAGTCAAATTTAATTTTAATGGCAAAAGCACAATATGTACAGCTATGTCAAAATAGGTTATAAAATTATAGTTAAAGCACGAGAAATAAAAACTAACATTAATATGTGGTGTTAATTTTTTACATAAAATTAAGTAAATCCAGACAAATCTATCTGCAAAGAATGCATTAATTTCTTTACCTAAACATTTTTTTAATCTTGCAAATTTATTAATAACATTTATTTCAAACTTAAATCTTAGCTCATAATATTTAGTTCACATAAAGAACTTTAGAGCAGTGAGATAAAAATATAAAAGTGCGTGTTGGCCCAGTGTGTGGATGTCCCAGGTTTGATTCCCGGTCAGGGCACACAGGAGAAGTGCCCATCTGCTTCTTCAACCCTACTCCTTCTCTTTCTCTTTCTCTTTCTCTCTCTCTCTCTCTCTCTCTCTCTCTCTCCTCCCTTCTTCCTCCTGTAGCCATGGCCCTGGGTGCTGAGGATGGCTCCATGGCCTCCGCCTCAGGCTCTAAGAAGAGCTCCGTTGCTGAGCCATGAAGCAACGCCCCAGGTGTATCCAAAAGATTTTGAACTTCGTGGATTAGTCTGTGGGCCGCACAAAATTGTTTGGTGGGCCGCATGCGGCCTGCGAGTTTGAGACCCCTGCCCTAGTGGGTGTGCCAGGTGGATCCTGGTCAGGGCACATGCAGGAGCCTGTCTGCCTCCCCTGCTCTCACTGAATGAATGAATGAATGAATGAATGAACGAACGAACGAAAAGTACCATAAATAAATGTGCCATTAATTTTCCCTATGTCCAATTCATCTTCCCTATCCCAATGTTATCCTTTAATTAATGAACATAATTTTATAAAGAATGCTATAATACAATTTTAACACATTTTTATTAGGACCACTGGTATATATTCTACTTCTTTATTTTATCAACTTTTCTTAACCACCTAGTCTCCTAGTGAGTTAGATGTAAACTTAAATTATCCAAAAATTAGAGTACATTTAATATTTCTAATCATTAGTTATCAATAATCTTTTGAGTTTACACTACTTTTCAAAATGCAACAGTATGCTTTTAGACAAAAATTTGTAGCAAATATAATAAACTATGAGATGTTTCTAGTCCTTCTAGTAATTTTCTATTCTATATTAAATTTTATAATTTCCCCATTCTCTCACCAATTCACTTATATGGTAACCAATTTTAGTAACCACACTATGCAAATATACATTTAAACATAAGTGTAAATGATATGCTTTTTAATTTTTCAAGCTTCTCTAACTCATTTTCCTACTTTAAGTGAATAAAATGTTTCATCTCACAGTAGGTAATTCACCTATAAATTTTTATGCTACGTTATCAATGACCACAACCCATGAAGAATATAGTTTAGAAAAATGGTCACAAGAGAATTTGTTCATTTACATTTAATTATGCCGAAAGTTATACCTCATTAGTACTATGGAGAACAAAGTGATGCTACTTAAAACTCAAAACTGAGAGGGAAATGTAATTAAACACTGAAGTAGAGTGTTTTTGTCAAGTAGGAAAAACATATAAAAGATGCCATATGAGCTCTGGCCGGTTGGCTCAGTGGTAGAGCGTCAGCCTGGCGTGCAGGAGTCCCGGGTTCGATTCCTGGCCAGGGCACACAGGAGAAGCGCCCATCTGCTTCTCCACCCCTCCCCCTCTCCTTCCTCTCTGTTTCTCTCCTCCCCTCCCACAGCCAAGACTCCATTGGAGCAAAGTTGGCCCGAGCACTGGGGGTGGCTCCATAGCCTCTGCCTCAGGCACTAGAATGGCTCTGGTTGCAACAGAGCAATGCCCTAGATGGGCAGAGCATCGCCCCCTGGTGGGCATGCCGGGTGATCCCGGTCGGGCGCATGCGGGAGTCTGTCTGACTGCCTCCCTGTTTCCAGCTTCAGAAAAATACAAGATGCCATATTGGAATATTTAATCAGATAACCAAAAGATGCAAGAATGTTTAATTTTAAGAGAATGTAAATTTTACTCTGGACCCAATGCTACAATATGGCAAAAAAAAAGAATACTAAAATATTACTGCTTATATACTAGGTATCTCAGAAGTTTCCTGGGGGCTTGAAGTGACAGGTTATATCAGAACAATGGTATACGCAAGCTCTGGCATCAGGAATGGACTGTGCCATGGAGGCAAAATTTCCAGGAGAATTCTCAGGGGAGTCGTAAATATTGTTACATAGATTATAATTCATCAAAGGATAAAATGCAGGCTATGTATGTACAGCCAAAACACATTTTCATTTATCTGCCATTCACTGTGTCCTTGTATATATAGTATCTATGATAAAGAAATGAAAAGCTACAGCCCTTTAAAAAAGAGGTACAGTAGAGGGGAGAGAACACCAAGGATTACAAAAGAACTATAACAGAGTGCAGGGTGCCATAAAAGATGTGTAAACACAGTACATGTTAATTTTAAAGAGTAGGCTTTTTAGAAGAAATAATCCACAAACTGGGACTTGCAGTTTGACTAAAAAAAGAGAAGAGAAAAAAGGTCTCAAAGGTCTGAGACAATGGGAAAAAGCAAGTGCAAGAAAGGCTGTAGAATGGAGCCCGTTCAGAGACTGCAGAAGCATGAGTCAGTTTGTGTGGCAGTTAGGGGTGAAGGACACAGTAACATCCCCCAACAGCTGAGGCTGAATCTGTGTGAGCTGAAGGGCTGATGTGAATTTCTCAGGGCTCCTTCCTCATTCTAGGAATGGGGAGTACAAATACAGTGTGTCTGTAAAGTCATGGTGCACTTTTGACTGGTCACAGGAAAGCAACAAAAGATGATAGAAATGTGAAGTCTGCACCAAATAAATGGAAAACCCTCCCAGTTTCTGTAGGATGATGTGGCAGCATGTGCGCATGCGTAGATGATGTAACACCGTGTATACAGCGGAGTAGCCCATGCCCACGCCAGTCGAGATGTGGATGGTACAGAGGAAAGTTCAGTGTGTCCTGTGGCTCACTAAATTCAAATCCGTGACCAAAGTGCAACGTGAATATCGGCGCATTTATAACAAAGTGCCACCACATAGGAATAACATTACTCGGTGGGATAAGCAGTTGAAGGAAACCAGCAGTTTGGAGGAGAAACCCCATTCTGGTAGGGCATCAGTAAGTGATGAGTCTGTAGAGGCCATACGGGATAGCTACCTAAGAAGCCCTAAAAAATCTGTGCGTGAGCCCACATCGAACTGCACTGAATAGGTATGAAACTGGGAGAGTTTTCCTTTTATTTGGTGCAGATTTCACATTTCTATCTCTTTCGTTGCTTTCTTGTAACCAGTCAAAAGTGCACCATGACTTTACGGACACACTGTAGTATTCTTTTCTTTTTTTTTTTTTCATTTTTCTGAAGCTGGAAACAGGGAGAGACAGTCAGACAGACTCCTGCATGCGCCCGACCGGGATCCACCCGGCACGCCCACCATGGGGCCATGCTCTGCCCACCAGGGGGCGATGCTCTGCCCATCCTGGGCGTCGCCATGTTGCGACCAGAGCCACTCTAGCGCCTGGGGCAGAGGCCACAGAGCCATCCCCAGCGCCCGGGCCATCTTTGCTTCAATGGAGCCTTGGCTGCGGGAGGGGAAGAGAGAGACAGAGAGGAAAGCGCGGCGGAAGGGTGGAGAAGCAAATGGGCGTTTCTCCTGTGTGCCCTGGCCGGGAATCGAACCCGGGTCCTCCGCACGCTAGGCCGACGCTCTACCGCTGAGCCAACCGGCCAGGGCTTCACACTGTAGTATTCTATAGTCAATCAGTCACTAAATACAGTTTTAGGTAGTAGTATAGCTTCATGTATTTGTCTTCAATTGCCACAGAATACAGGAACCAGTCATAGTTTTTTAATCCCTCTTTGAATCAAAAAGTCACCTTAATTTATAGAATTTTTATTTTTTTAAAAATCTACAGACCCTGTATCTATGTTATCTTTTATTTCATTTAGGCTTACCTGAACCAACTCTGCCTTGACAGCACTAATCAGGGGAACACATTTTAAAATTATGATATGACTTTGCTTTATAAAATTTATTTTCCCTAAAAAGCAATGCAGCAATGGAGTCAATATACACACCAGTAGATTACCTTTTTTTGGTTTGATTTTGTTTAAGAAAGAGAGAGAGAAAGAGAGGGAAGGAGGGAGGGAGGGAGGGAGGGAGGGAGGGGGGGAGAGAGAATGTATTTGTCTTCAATGATAAGCATCAACCTGTAGTTGCGGCTCCTTAGTTGTTCATTGATTGCTTCTCATATGTGCCTTGACCAGGAGGCTCCAGCTGAGCCAGTGACCCCTTGTTAAAGCCAGCGATCTTGGGCTCAAGCTGGTGAGCCTATGCTTAAGCCGATAAGCCCACACTCAAGCTGGCAACTTCGAGGTTTTGAACCTGAGTCCCCAGAGTCCCAGGTCAATGCTCTATCCACTGTGCCACTACCTGTCAGGCCAGTAGTTTACTTTTGAAAAGAAAATTATTTCCTAAGAAATTGGAAAAGGAATGGAGCAGTATAACGTCAAAAAGGTGCGACTCACCTTCCAAACTCTCATTTCTCTCAGCTTTATTTATATCTTCAAAGCCCTGTACAAAGGCTAGATCTTTATCCATTCTTTCTTTGTCCAAAGCGATGGAGTCTCGGGGAGTGCCTTCTAGGTCTCTTTCATGCTCACTCTCCAGTTTTGCTTCATTGCGTTTTACAGACTCCGTTTGGGAAGAACTCTCAAAAGTTCTGTCTCTGTCCCTGTCCCTTTCCATGGAATCAGAAATCAGTCTCTCTCTTTCCCTGTCCAAGTCTCTCCTCTTGTCTCGCTCTCTCTCCCGTTCCCGTAACCTATCACGGTCCCTGCTCCGTGACCAGTCTTTGTCAGCATCTCGGTCCCACTCCTTCTGGCGTGCCTCTCTCCTCTCTCTCTCCCGCTCTCTGTCATGCTCATACCGGTCGCGTTCCTGAAGCCTATCTCTGCTGTCAAATGACCCAGATCTGGAATGAACCTGTCGATCTGACTCAGGAGAACTTCTTCTTGAACTATGGCTTCTTGAATCCTGGCGATCTAAAATAAATGTATCATATACAAAGTTACTGTGATAAAATAGAAATATTTAATTTAAGGGTCCTCTAAAGCTCACAATGTCTCTTTTTCTATATTTACTACTAGTTATCCAAAGAATTCATATAAGTAAAAAACTGACCTCTCAAAGTGATACTTAAAATACATAAATACACATTTCCTGTCTATTTCTACTATAACCAAAAATATCTTCAAAGAAGTATACAGAATAAGTAAACACTGATAGAACCAATCAGTAAATTATATGACCTCTTCCGGTCCCCCTACTTTTTTTTCCTGTGGTCAAGAAAATGTCCTGGCTGCTGGAAGACCAGAAAGGTAAAAATTTTAGGCATTTCACCAAAAAATACCACTAAAATTTTGATATTAAGCAGACTGACATCACTGAATGTACCTTTATCATAATGTTGGTATTAATGTGTTAATAAGTAACATTTTGGAGGGATGAACTTCTACATTAAATTCCTTGAAATTTAGGACAGCATGTAAAGTAACTAATTTAGCATTTACTTGAAAATTATAATTGTATAAATATGCTAACATAGGAAATACTGGCTTGACTATAATTCGATGTTTACCTGAAGAAGTACTTCGACTGGGTTCTCCTCGCTTTAACTGATCAATCCTTGACTTTCTCTCTCCTGAGACCTCCAAGCTTTTAGTTTTTTCTCGGTCTCTTGAGCCACTGTGCAGCACTCTCTTCCGACCACTCTGGTCGTCTCCACTCCGATGGGCGGAATCATTGGATGGGGAACGGAGGCGCCCGGACGTATGACTGCGGTTACTCCGGTTGCTCCCCAGGCTGCTGCTCCTCTTCTGATCCACCGGCTTACGATGCAATGCATCTTCTACAGCAACATGAGGCACCTCTGCTTTTTCCACTCGTGTTTTGTGGCACTTTCTATGTGAGTCTTCACTGGTGCTGGCCAGGGGGGCAGGAGTGGGGGCAGTGGGGGCACAGGTGCTGACAGTAGGCGCAGAAGTGGCAAGAACAGCAGGAGCAGCCGCAGCAGCAGCTGAAGGGGGAGGAGGAGGAGGGAGGGAAGACAGGGAAGGAGTCCTTCCAGGAGCAGCCGCTGGGGGGGCGCGCTCAGGTTCCGTCACTTCCGCTCGGTCAGGCACGTCCTCATCAGACCAGTCACTGAACGCAGTGTCTTCTTTTCTCTGATCTTCTATAGGCACATCCTTATCATTGGAAATTTCAACCAACTCCTCTTTGGCTGTTAAAGGGGGAGTCCGGGGGCCTCTCTTCCTCTTACTCTGCTGGGCTGCTTCTTCATCTGAATTATCAGAATCACCTCTGGATCGCTTATGCTTTTTTTCAACACTCTTCTTCTTCAGTCCTTTTTTTGGTGAAAATACTTGACTATCTTCAGATGCTGTCTCTGTGTTACCCCTCTCTATTGCAACATCATCCTCTCTCTTTTTCTTAATAGGCTTCTTTGGGATTTTTGCTTTTCTCTTGTTTTCATCATGAGGTCCCTCAGATGTGTCATGGTCTTCAGAAGGGTGGTGTCCTATCATGTCTTGTGCCCGAATTCTTGAGCTTTCCATGATTTCTGTCTGTTCTCTCTGCTTGTCTACAGACGAAACTTTCTCTTTGAGCTCCTGCTCTTCATAGCGCCTGGAACTCTCTTTTCTTTCTGGTTTTCGATCTTCCTCCTTCCACCTACCCTGCCTGTCTTCCGGGAAGTGTGATGGACTGACAGAATGGGAGTCTGCGGGTCGCACAACCTGGCTCAACAGCCTGTGTCTTTCATCTACACAAAAAAAGTAATCACACTTCACAAAGTTAACCAACTTGCATGTGACGGATAAATAATAATAAACCAATCTTTTACTTTCATTTCAAAACTTGAAAAATGTCAATAATTTTAGAAAAAAATAAAAAGTTTTAATGCAAATAGGAAATGACAGTGATACTATTTTTAACACATACTTTAGTTACACAAGACATTCAGCAGAGCAAGAAAATTTTAAATCTTAATTCATTATTTCCTACTAATGTTAAAGAATGGTCTCTTGGTTACAAATGAATATGAATATAGACACAGAGAAAACAGACTGCTCACTTTTATCATCTCCACTGTTGTAGTTGTCACTGTCGGGGGAATGTTCTCGGCGCCGCTTAGGTGACTGACGAGGGCTGGGGCTCCCTTCATTTCTATAGCGCTTCCTAAATTGGACAAATGTAATTTATAAAATTCCAGGAAGTGAGATTTCTTTACAATGCTTTTTACTATTATTTCTTCACTATAACTAGGACATATGATTGTAGGATAGCTACATTGTCAGAGCTATATTATACAAGGGGTATTAGGCATCTTTAATAAAATTTTTCACTTCATTTGTGAAATTAAAATACACAGCAACATACCTTCCTTTTTTATTATACATGTACAGTTGAATCACTCAACTGAAAATCACTAGCTATAGATACTGCAAGGTGGAAACATACAGCAGAGGAATCAATATATTCATGAATCCTTTACTAAAACTTAACTATTTACATTTATATACCTCATGTTGGGGACCAAACAAAAAAATTATTGGCCTTAGAGTAAAAAAGATGAGTTCAACTTACAGCCATGTTACTTACTATGCAACCTTAGGTAGGTTCCTTGAAGTCACTGAATTTTAGCTTTCTCAACTGAAAACGGGGGTGGGGTGGGGGGTGTGAGGATCCATAACAAATTATAATGAAGAATAAATTAGTTACATGCCAGGCATGTTTTATAAAAATTAGTTCCTTTTCTCTTCTTAGAACTAAACCACTTACTTGCTTGGTTACATATTAATAAAATAATTCATATGTTCATTTACATTTCTTGTTCTTTAGTTGGACTTTAAATGAGTAGTGATTTATAGATACTTAAGTTATTCTGGTGTTTTCCTACATGTTTGTTAAATTTTGACTACCTACTTTTTTACTAACATTGTTTATTAATAAATATTATGGTGCAAAACTGAGAAACATATTACAACATAGTTATTTCCTTGCTAGCTCATTTTTATAAATGAGCATTCAGGTGGAAAAGGAGGAGGCCTCAGATGATAATTCACAAACCAAGACTGGGCAATTCATTACCTGGGGTGTCTCCCAACTCCCATCATTAGGCAGTATGCTTTCCTAGTCTTTGAATCTGGGCTGGCCCAGTTATTACAAGAAAATGTGGTAAAGGTGGCACTGGAAGTTTGGAAAATTAGGACTCCAGATGCCTTGCGGCTTCTGTTTTACCTGCTTGGTATGTTTTCAACATCATAGTAAAAGCAGAATTTAAATACTGGAGGATAAGAGGTTATATGGAGGAGAAATGAGATGCCCTAACCCAGTGGTCTCCAACCCCCAGGCCACGGACCGGTACCGGTCAGTGGGCAATTTGGTATCGGTCCACAGAGAAAGAATAAATAACTTACATTATTTCTGTTTTATTTATATTTAAGTCTGAACCATGTTTTGTTTTTTAAAAATGACCAGATTCCCTCTGTTACATCCATCTAAGACTCACTCTTGATGCTTGTCTCGGTCATGTGATACATTTATCTATCCCACCCTAAAGGCCAGTCTGTGTAAATATTTTCTGACATTAAACCAGTCCGTGGCCCAAAAAAGGTTGGGGACCACTGCCCTAACCAACAGCCAAGATGTGAGCGGGACCATTTAGGGTCATTCAGATCCAGTTAACGGCCATAATTGGCTGTAGAAACATGACTGATCCCAAGTGAGACCAGCAGAACTGTTCTGCTGAGCCCAGCCAAAATTGCTAATCCACAGAATCAAGAACAAAAAAACCTGTTTTAAAGTATTAACTTCTGGGTGGCTTAATTCACTGCAAGAGATTACTGACACACTACAATAAAGTAACAATGCCTGCAGCTCTGATATACTGCGAATGCTTCAGTAGCCTGAGACTAGTAATTCCAGATGTTTAGTACACAGAACTCATGAAGGATCATTAGGAATAGCACAGGCACTGTATCTTGGTAACCAGTCAACTCCATTAACTAGTTATAAAATGGATGAGATGGGATACAAGTCTGATAATTCTATCACTTTTACGTTGGTTTCCTATTAAAAACAAGTCTGTAGCAGGTGAATGAGCCAATGTGCCAGCAAAAGTGTAACTTATATAAGAATGGTTAATTATATCCCCTTCAGACGTCCCCAAACCACGGCCCGTGCATGTGACCCCCGAGGCCATTTATCCGGCCCCCACCCCTCGCCGCACTTCCGGAAGGGGCACCTTTTTCATTGGTGGTCAGTGAGAGGAGCACTGTATGTGGCGGCCCTCCAACGGTCTGAGGGACAGTGAACTGGCCCCCTGTGTAAAAAGTTTGGGGTCCCCTGCAACTACAGAGAGAGGAGAATAAAAAAAACCTTATTTTTTCCAGGCAATAAAAAAACTTTAGATACCATATATTTATAATAAAATTAAAATACAGGAAAATGTGGACAGAAAAAAAGAATTAAAAAGATAATAGGGCACACTAAAAAGCAGTAAATGAAACATTTTAAATTCTTGACTGAAATGCAACTTACAAAACCGTATGCACTCATTCATACCTTGACTTTCTCTCATCGTGTCCGTCCCTGAGGCTCCTGTCTTCTCGGACATCCTCTCGTTTCTCTCTGCGGTCCTCTCGTCCTTTGTCTTTGTCTTCCCAATCCCTCTGACGCTCTCGCTCTTTCTCCCGTTCTCTCGCTCTTTCTCGTTCCCGCTCCCGCTCTCTCTCCCGCTCCCGCTCTCTCTCCCTCTCCCTTTCTTCTCTCTCTCGCTCCCGTTCTTTTTCTCTGTCTCGCTCCCTCTCTCTTTCCCTCTCTCGATCATGGTCACGATCCCTTTCTCTCTCTCGATCTCTCTCTTTCTCCCTTTCTCTTTCTCGCTCCCGTTCCCGAGCCCGCTCTCTTTCCAGCTCTCTTTCCTTTTCTCTCTCCCGCTCTCGCTCCCGCTCCCGTTCCCGTTCCCGCTCCCGCTCTCTGTCTCGTTCCCGTTCCCGTTCCCGTTCCCGGTCTCTCTCTCTAGCCCGTTCATCTCGCCTATCATCCACTCTGTCTACTCTTCGTTCCTCTCTTCTTTCATCACGCTCAAGCTCGTCATTCCTTCCCTGATGTCGAATAGGTGAGCTTGGTCTTTGATCTACAATGAAAATCAAGTTTTGTCAGTGATTAATTTGACAGGTAACCTATGGGTAAGACAGTATGGTAAATCTTAAATTTTGTCTGTGTATAGGGTCACAGTGGCAATAAATATAAATCAGATACTAGTTTTACTTTTAATTTAATCATCCAAATAATCACCCCTAGATATTAAAAAAATTTTTTTTCCTTAAAGGTAATTTTTATTTGCCCTGTAACTAACATGTTTTCTGCTCCCCATCAATCCCCACCCACCGCCCACTGATCCGCCTTTGATCTTGCTCTGCATGCTCCCTACCCTACCTCCAGCCCACTGCTCCAACCCCACTTTCTGCCATCTCTACCCTTCACCTCTGATCTTCTCTGTCCCCCCAGCAGGACCTGAGAACACTGGTGGCAAAGGATAGGGGCAGCAGGAGGTGTAGAACATAGGAGCTGAAGGAAAAAAAAAATTTCCCTCGTGAGTCACACCTCTAATTTCAGGCAAAAATATATACACAGCAAAGTGCAGCTATTATGTAAGGAAAGTATAGTAGACCAAAACAAATATTTGTTGCTGCTCTATCAATTTAACATAAACTGAAATATTAAGGGTACTGACACTTAGCAATCTTGAAATAGTCAAATGTAAGAAGTGTTTCATATTAGTGGTATGTTTATAATTATTAACTAACTACTGATAAATTAAAAGTTATTTAATCATATAACTGATAAGTCAGATAAAGAGCTGTTTGCTTAAAATAACTGATAATCTTATCACATTATATATATATTCTATACATGGTTTATATAAACACAGAGAAAATTAGTTGGGGATCAAAAAATGTATGACAATGGCATAAACTCTTCCATGGAGATAGCCATTTTTGAAAGTAGTTAGCTGTGGTAGGATCTAGGTTACTGTGATGCTTTTACTTTCATATTATACAATATTTATCGGTTAATTATAAAGCTCATATTAAAATATGGCCAACAGATTTGCAAGTGACATACCTAACATCAACTTATTAAGCAGCATAATTTTAGGACATTTGTAGGGAAGGGTTCAATATAGTAATTTGAATTTCCTTTCTCACCACAGATTAAAGACAAGAATTATCCTTATTTACTTTTCAAAAGTTATATAGATACAAAAGTCCATAAAAATTTAAAGCTAAAACAAAACAAAACTATGTCCAGCCCCTTCCTCCTTTTCTTCTTAAAAACACAGAAATCATGGTCTAGAAGTTTATTTGCCAAAGTCATAGATATGGTAAATAGGACATTATAACTACAAGTCAGTTCTCTTAACCCCTTTTTTACTCTGGCTGAAACCAACTTAAATTGAAAATGGTTTTATGGTACTATACTTTTGATTCCCAGAATCCTCTATGACTGTCTAAATTCCTAGTTTGGGTGTCATGATAATGTCACAATGATTACCAAAAAGCTGAAACAAATTTAACACTACAACTTATAGTCAGAAGGAAATAGACTATTTTACTGATACACTACCTTTTGACATATAAAAATACCATCAACATCACTCTCTTTCTCCCATTTCCTCTCTCCATCCCCATATTTCATATTAACCCAGACTTTGATAAGCTCTTTTTAGATGTCTCTGTCATCAATAGGTCTAACAACTGGTTGGTATCCTTGGTCTTCAGTCTTCCTCAGATTCTCTTATACTTTTTGATGAAAACTCTAGTTCTCCCAGCTGCTTCAAAGCAGTTCCGTTATAGATAGTGAAAAGGCAATTAAATCCAAAGTTTTTAGCCTGACTTATAGGCCTGACAACCTGGCCTATCAATTCTCACCAATCCTCTTCCCTAGCGTGTTTTCTTTCCTACCAATTACAGCATGCTTCTAGCCCAACCTCAGAATTCTTTACTATTCTTTACAAAACACGTTTCTTTTAGTCCTATGTGCCTGCACTTGCAAAGTGTTTCTACCATTGCTCCTGTTGGCAAACTCTGACCATCATTCAGACCCTAATTCAGATGGCTCTTATTTAGGAAGGGTTCTTGGATGTCCTCAGAATTTTGTTTGCTTATTTGTCTTCTCACAGGACTTTATATAGTAGCAGCATTTATCACACTTTGTCTATTTGAACCCTCATTAGCCGATGAAGAACTAATGGGAAGATTTTGATTACTGAGCACAGAACAAGACGCCTGGGCACATCTCTACTCTCAGCCCTCCTTCATCTCTCTGCTGAGAATATTAAGTCAGAGAATATTTCTTTATTTATTTTATTTATTCATTTCAGAGAGGGGGGAGAGAGAGAGAGAGAGAGAGAGAGAGAGAGAGAGAGAGAAGGGGGGGGAGCAGGAAGCATCAACTCCCATATGTGGGAGCAGGCAAGCCCAGGGTTTCAAACTGGCAGCCTCAGTGTTCCAGGTCGAGGATTTATCCACTGCACCACCACAGGTCAGGCAAGTCAGAGAATATTTATAAAGCAACAGAGTTCTTGGCAACTCAATGCATATGTGGCTGACCTAAATATAAAACTGAAACCAAATGCTACTACAGAATTCAGTAGTCACCACACTCGAGTCAACACTGGTCTTCTTTCATTCTCTAGGACATATTAAGCTTTCCCATCTCAGGGAATTGGCACATACTCTTCCCTTTGCATGGAATGTTTTTGCCCTCAATCTCTGCAATGCCAACTTCTCCTCTTCCATTTATGCCTCTACATAAATACAATTTCCTCAAATTTTTTTCATAAACATTCTATATAGATAAAAGAAAAAGGTCTCTCTTTTAGCCTTTATTTCTACTTGGGTCTCTTGTTTGTTTCCTTAATAGAACTGAATAATTCTTCATGTTGGGAGGTTATCTTCACCTCTATTATGTTCTATAAGCACAAGAGCTATCCACTCAGAGAACCTAGCAAAGTGCATGAGAACTCAGTAAACATTTGTAGAATATATCATTAACCTAAAAATATATGCCTTCCTTAATCATACACTATCTATTGAAGTAGTTACAGTAACATAAACAAACAAACAAACAAACAGGGCTTACAATCAGAAAACCTAAGTTTATGTTCCAGCTCTGGACCTTACTTATTTCTCAGTAATACTGAAAAAGTCACTACACTTCTCTTAAAGCCCAAATCTCCTAAATTATAGAACATAAACTTTCTTATACCTACACTCACAGGAATACTGTAAAGATAAAAAGGACTTTAAAGAACTTTTTAATAGTATAAAGAATATTGTCAGAGAATATTTATAAAGCAACAAGTTCTTGGCAACTCAATGCATGTGTGGTTGATCTAAATATAAAGCTGAAACCAAACGCTACTACTGAATTCAGGCATACATGAGGAAAACCTGAGCTAGGGTATAAAACTAGAGAAAAAAAGATATTTAAAAAAAGCATTACCAGGACATGGTGTTAAACAGAGTAAAGTGAATTAGTGTTAGGGAAGAAGTAATTTCAGATATGAATACAGAACATATACTCTAGCCTCATCTGTAACTAAAGAACTCATACATATCTTTCAACCCAAATGCTCTACACTTATCCCAACAAACTAAGAACACCCAGCTCTGATCTGATGTGTCTCCTGTCTCACCTCTGCTCTCCAGAGTACACTGTGCCTCAGAGAGTCATTCTCCTCTCAGTACTTCCCATATCAACACACTTCTTCAATTCAGCTCACTGTGCAGTATCGTTATTAATTCCCTACTCCATCAAGTTTTGTACTATATAATCTCAGCATCAGCAAACCTCACTTTAGTAAACAGCCAAGGGTAGAAAGATCTTCATAAAATCGTAAATGTTTAAGGTCCTAATATATACAGGCAGTAAAAACTTGTTAAAGAAAGGACTCATCACCCTTCTTAAATGCCTTCTAGTAATCTTGCTTCAAAATTGATTTAAGAGATCTAATAGAGTAACAGAAAATGTTTAGCTTAAAATACATAACATAAAATTAGCTAAAGCAAACATTATAAATTCTCAGGGAGGAACATGAATAGTGTTTCTCCAAACAACCCCAGCCCTATAATTATCATTTTTTTCTTGTTCCTCTCCGGTAGTCCTACAAAACTCTGCTATTTCAGCTAGTGAGTGAGTGGCCAGGATACTCGGGTGAGAAGGTTTGATTGTCCCCTGAATCAGAAATACCAAACTCCACACTTTATAAAGGGTTGTGAGGTATTTGGTTAAGATGAAAGACATACCACAGGGCACCTCAGTTCTCACAGTATGCAAGAACCTGTTACCTCAGTACCTATTCTGTTGCCAAATGGGTACTGGCAGGTAGCTAGCTGTTCACATACTCTGCCCTAAACTATGCAAACGAGAGATTATGTAAGTAAATATAATTTTAAATGTGGCAACAAGCAAAAGCCTTAAAAGACATACTGAAAAGTAAATTAGTAACTTAAAAAAAAATTCTCCCACTTAATGTTGGTCACTATTTATATTCCACTTGACAAACCTCTTTCTCTGTTGTCACGACGGTCTCTCTCTCCGTGTCTTCTCTCAAAGGAAGAATCCCTTGTTTGATCTCTGTTGTCTCTTTCAGGATATCTTTCTCTTTCAGGATAGCTACTTCGAGTTTCCCAGCTTTCATGATAGCTGCCACTACTGTGACTATCAATTTGAGAAGCTCTTGTGCCTCGGCTTCCTAAACAAAGAATATTCACACAAATGTTTACTATACACTTTATTCAACAAGTTTCATCAATCACAATCTTTCCTATGAAAAACATACAAATAAAGGTGTTCTTTTCTTTAATTCCAAAGTGTGTTAATCATTGTTGAAAGAATATTAACTGTTGGGTCAGAATACCAAAATTGTCTAATGACTGACTTGGGTAAGTCAGGTCTCAGTCACCCTCACCCATAAAAAACATCATATAATGAAATCATAAAGCAAGAAGACACATTTTAATTAACCCCGAAAACAAGATAAAAAATAAAAACTATTGATTCATATCTGATTCACAGAAATATGAAACAATGAAAAATATGGATATATTGTATTTTTTGCTCCATAAGACACACTCCCCCCACCCAAAAAGTGGAAGGGAAAAGGCCCGTGCATCTTATGGAGCGAAATATACGGTATTTTATTAAATATTTTAACACACTATTTGGTTCAGAACATTTTTTTTCTTATTTTACTCCTTAAAACCCTACATGTGTCTTATGATCAGGTGCATGGAGCGAAAAATATGGTATATTATTGCTTTGATTACAGTTTATAGTGAAAACATTCTAATACAGAACCAAGGACTTTGTTGACAGTAAATGGTACCTAAAATTTTTCATTAAAATAATGTGGGAAATTAATGTTCACAGAAGACTTGTTTGTAATAGCCCCAAACTGGAAAGGATCCAGATACTTTCAATGGGTGATATGGTACAACCAGACCATGTAATGCTAGCACAAGGAACAAACTATATATATATTGAACAACCTGGATAAACCTCAAAGAAATTATGCTAATGAAAAACCCAATTTCAACAAGACATACACAGCACGATTCCATTTGTTTAACAATTTGTGAAATAACAATTATATGACAGAGAACATATTAGTGGTTGCCAGGGGTTAAGAATAGGGGAGGTGATTTAGGCTGTGGCTACAAAGGGGGAACACAGGGAGTCTTGTGATAGTACCGTTGAGTATCTTGAATTGTGGGGATGGTAATGCAAGGCTACACAGCCAATAGGAAAACAATATAAAGCTTTTTAAAAAATTAAAAATAGAACTAGCACATGATCCAGCAATCCTACTGCTGGGTATATATCCAACGGAACTGAAATCTGCACTCCTATGTTCATTACAGTGTTAGTCACAATAGCCCAAGACATGGAAGCAACTTAATGCCCGCTGACAGATGAATGGATAAAGAAAACGTGGTACATATCGCCTGACCAGCATTGACACATACATATCTGCTTGTGTAGAGTATTTCTGGGAAGAATACAAACAAAACTGGCAACGAAAGGAACAAGGCCAGAGCAGAGGGAAGACATTTTTTTTCCTTCTTAAGTTTGCTTTTTAAAAAATAATTTATTCATAGAGAGAAGAGAAGAGAAGAGAAGAGAAGAGAAGAGAAAGAGAGAGAGAGAGAGAGAGAAAGGGGAGGAGCAGGAAGCATCGACTCCCATATGTGCCTTGACCAGGCAAGCCTATGGTTTCGAACCGGTGACTTCAGTGTTCCAGGTCGCTGCCTAATCCACTGTGCCACCACAGGCCAGGCGAGGGAAGACTTAAATATCTATCTATCTAGTGAGATATTTATATCTCCTTTTATACTTTTGAAATTTTTAACCATGTAAATGCATTATTTAAAAAAAAGCTTTTTTTACAGCATCATTTACAATGGCAACAAAAATGGTACCCAGGAATAAAATATGTATAAGACCTTAATAGAAAAAGCTACAAATTGATATATTTAATACATCTGAAATAAAAATTTGATACTTATTCATAAAATATTTTAAAAATACAGTTCATTTAAAAAATATAAATGAAAAAGGGCCAAGAAAAGTTAAGACAACTATGAAGGAGAAGGTAAAGGGCCTTCAGCTTAATGTGAAGCTGTAATTTCTTTTTTTTTAATTAATTAATTTATTTTTACAGAGACAGAGAGTGAGTCAGAGAGAGGGATAGACAGGGGCAGACAGACAGGAACGGAGAGAGATGAGAAGCATCAATCATTAGTTTTTCATTGCACGTTGCAACATCTTAGTTGTTCATTGATTGCTTTCTCATATGTGCCTTGACCGCGGGCCTTCAGCAGACTGAGTAACCCCTTGCTGGAGCCAGTGACCTTGGGTCCAAGCTGGTGAGCTTTTGCTCAAACCAGATGAGCCTGCGCTCAAGCTGGCATCCTCGGGGTCTTGAACCCGGGTCCTCTGCATCCCAGTCCGATGCTCTATCCACTGCGCCACTGCCTGGTCAGGCATGTAATTTCTTTTTTTTAAAATTTATTTTAGAAAGGAGAGAGTGTGACAGTGAGTGAGAGAGAGAGAGAGAGAGAGAAAGAGAGAAAGGGGGGAGGAGCAGGAAGCATCGACTCCTATATGTGCCTTGACCACGCAAGTGCATGGTTTTGAACCAGTGACCTCAGTGTTCCAGGTCGGCGCTTTATCCACTGCGCCACCACAGGTCAGGCTGAAGCTATAATACTGACCAAGGTAGACCAACAGACCAATGAAAAGAACAAGAGTGATCAGACTATGCAGCAGCAGTGTTTTTGGGGAAGGGGAAAGAAGAAAGTGGAGGAAGAGGCCAAGAAGTTTGAAGATAGTCAACACATTTAGGTAGGTAGTTATTGGGTATTGCAAATGCTTTTTTAGGGCGAGATAAAAATAGCTCAAGATCCTGATATGTAATGATTTGAGGTGGTCTGAAGTAAGAACAAATACTGAAGAACGTACATACTAGTCATTTCTGATACTATCAATTTTGAAAACCTACCATTTTAATCCTTCTTTAATGATCATTTTATATATATGTACATATGCACACATCTTATTTATTAGAAATTACTTCCTTTGACTCTTTTTGTTTGACTAATAGCAATTTTCTTAGTATTTCATAATAATCAAGATTGTAGGCATGAGATAATTCAAATAGGGGGTCTAGGTCAGGCCCCACTTATCTTTTGCTCCATTAGTGTATAATTCCTGTTCAGAATTTCTAGTAAAAATTACAAATTCAATTAATTAAAAATTGCTTTGGCAAAATAAGGATAATAAATGTAGAAATTAAATATTTAGAAATCTTAAAGAGATTTAATAATTTCTATATAAACATACAAGATAAAGTTAACTGAGAGAAGTTAAAAACCTTACCCTTTTCAAGTAACTCTGGACCTCTCCCCCTACTTCTGCCCATCCGGTCATTCCTCATTTCATTTCGAGACTCATTCCTGGAATCATTCCTTAACTCAGCACGAGAACTTTCTTCTCTCAAATGGTTTCTGCCATAACTTCGGGATTCCTCCTGGTAAATATCTTCCTTTCGATGAGCATCTCGACTCTCACGGTCCCTGTAGTCATGGGCATCACGAGTGGACCGAGAATCTCTGAGATCACGGCTCTCCTTGTTATCTCTGCTATAATCTCTCATCTCCCTGGAGTCCCGGATGTCTCTGGAGTCTCTTAGTTCCCTTCGGTCTCTGGTATCTCTGGCATCTCTTCGATCCCGGACATCTCGAAGCTCTCTGTCTTCTCTGTGGTCTCTAGAAGAGCTCTGATCCTGCTCATACTCTCGTTCTTCTCTTGGGTCCTTTTCTCTATCCCTTTTGCCTCTAGTTTCTATAATGCAATGTTGGAAATCAAATGTAATTCTTTTCACAAAGTTTTGGGAAATTAAACAATATATTTAATATGGTGCTTTTAAAATTGTATTACAATGGTAATTTATGTTCTTTGCAAAAAATAAAAGGAGAAAACATAATCAAGTAAGAAAATGAAATCTACCCAAAAGCTAAAATTGCAAAGTAATTTTACTAACACTTAGTTTTTTAAACAACTGAAACAAGTTAATCTCATCACTGATGGCTTACCTTTTAGGAGCCACTTTGAGATACAGAGACATACACAGTGACTTTAATCATATTTACCAAATATAAGGCCTGACTAGCCACACATGACCATTTCAAATGAAGTTAATCACTTTAGAGTAGCCTACAGTTAGTAATCTGGCTTGCAGAGAGTTACTACTATTCTCTTTTCCTGGGCTATATAATGGAATCACACTCTTATCTCTAAAGCCTCTACTTAAAGCATTTTGTAAGATTGCATAGAAAAATAAAGAAGTGATTTTAGTTATTAAAAAGCTAAAATAAATCCTATTTAATCCAAACTTGTCATTGTATAAAAGAAGAAACAGAGACTCAGAACTTAAATGGCTTAGCGAACCCCATGCGGGAATTTGTAAAGATTAGAACTGTTCTTTTGGAGAAGAAAGACAGCAACGGAGTAGATGGACATTCCAATTGCCACCTCCCAGGACCAAATTGGATTAATCTTAATTTAAGAACAATCATCTTGAAAAACCAACTTTGGACTAAACTAAGAGGAGTCTATATCCAAGAATAGCAGAAGAAGCCGCACTGACACTGGTAGGAAGGGCGGAGACGCGGAAAGGGCTTCCCTGCTCCCAGGAATGAGCAGCGGCCTGAAGGGACTTTCACAACAGGGTGGGTTGGCCTGAGAGGTGTGGGAGCTCAGCCCCAGGCCCAGAGCCACAGCCTAAAAGAGGCACTCAGACAGGCTTCTCCACCCCTTCCCCTCTCCTTCCTCTCTGTCTCTCTCTTCCCCTCCCACAGCCAAGGCTCGGGTGCTGGGAGTGGCTCTATGGCCTCTGCCTCAGGTGCTAGAATGGCTCTGGTTGCAACAGAGCAACGCCCCAGATGGGCAGAGCATTGCCCCCTGGTGGGCATGCCGGGTGGATCCCGGTTGAGTGCATGTGGGAGTCTGCCTGCCTCCCTGTTTTCAACTTCAGAAAAATACAAAAAAAAAATTAAATAAATGAATAAAAATAAATAAAGGAAAAAAAGAGAACTCAAATAAATAAAATTGGAAATGAAAGTGGAGAAGTAACAACTGACACCACGAAAATACAAACAATTATAAGAAAATAATAAGATCTGTATGCCAAAAAATTGGACAACCTAGACAAAATGGATAAATTCCTACAAACATATAATCTTCCAAAACTCAATCTGGAAGAATCAGAAAACCTAAACAGACCAATTACAACAAATCAAATAGAAACAGTTATCAAAAAACTGCCAGCAAACAAATGTCCTGGACCAGATGACTTCACAGGCGAATAATACCAAATATTCAAAGAAGAACTAACACCTGTCCTTCCTCAAGCTATTTTGAAAAATTCAAGAGAAGAAAAGACTTCCAAGCTCCTTTTACGAGGCAAGCATAATTCTCATACCAAAACCAGGTAAAGACATTACAAAGAAAGAAAACGATAGACCAACATTCCTAATGAACTTAGATGCTAAAATTCTCAACAAAATATTAGGAAACCAGATCCAGAAATACATGAGAAAAATAATATATCATGATCAAGTGGGATTTATTTTGGGGAGGCAAGGCTGGTACAATATTCATAAATCAATGTGATTCATCAAATAAAGAAAATTAAGGATAAAAATCACCTGATATTATCAATAGATGCAGAAAAAAAGCATTTGATAAAATTCAGCTTTCATTTAAGATCAAAACTCTCAGCAAAGTGGAATACAGGGAACATACCTCAACATGATAAAGGCCATCTATGACAAACCCACAGCCAACATCATACTCAATGGGCAAAAATTAAAAGCATCCCCTTAAGATCAGGAACAAGACAGGTGTGCCCCCTTTCACCACTCTTATTCAACATAGTTCTGGAAGTCCAAGCCACAGCAATCAGACAAGAAGAAAAAACAAAAGGCATCTAAATTGGAAAAGAAGTAAAACTATCATTATTTGCTGATGACATGATACTGTACATAGAAAACCCTAAAGTCTCAGTCCAAAAAACTACTCAACCTGAAAAATGAATTCGGTGAGGTGGCAGGATATAAAATTAATATTCAGAAATCAGTGGCATTTTTATATACCAAAAATAAACTGTCTGAAAGAGAAATTAAGGAAAAATCCCCTTCACTATTGCAACAAAAAAAAATAAAGTACCTAGGAGTAAATTTAACCAAAGAGGTAAAGAACTCGTACTCAGAATATTATAAAACATTGATAAAAGAAGTCGAGGAAGATACAAACAAGTGGAAGCATATACTGTGTTCATGGATAGGAAGAATAAACATCATTAAAATGTCTATAGTACCCAAAGCAATCTATAAATTCAATGCAATTCATATTACAATACCAATGGCATACTTCAAAGATATAGAACAAACATTCCAAAAGTTTATATGGAACCAAAAAAAGAACACAAATAGCCTCAGCAGTCTTGAAAATAAAAACTAAAGTGGGAGGTATCACACTTCCTGATATCAAGTTATACTATAAGGGCACTGTACTCAAAACAGCTTGGTACTGGCAGAAGAACAGGCATACAGATCAATGTAACAGAACAGAGAACCCAGAAATAAACCCTCGCCTTTATGGTCAATTGATATTTGACAATGGAGGTAAGAGCATAACAATGGAGTAAAGACAGTCTCTTTAAAAAATAGGGCTGGGAAAATTGGAAAGGTACATGAAAAAAAATGAAACTAGACCACCAACTTACACCAGTCACAAAAATAAACTCTAAATGGATAAAAGACTTAAATGTAAGTTGTGAAACTA
Source organism: Saccopteryx bilineata (assembly GCF_036850765.1). Taxonomy (NCBI): domain Eukaryota; kingdom Metazoa; phylum Chordata; class Mammalia; order Chiroptera; family Emballonuridae; genus Saccopteryx; species Saccopteryx bilineata. The sequence continues at coordinate 111,766,294 of NC_089495.1, forward strand.
TAAACATTTTGGAAGAAAACAGAGGCAGTAAACTCTCTGATATCTCTCGTAGCAATATTTTTGCTGATTTATCTCCACGGGCAAGTGAAATAAAGTACAGAATGAACAAATGGGACTATATTAAACTAAAAAGCTGTTGCACAGCAAAAGACACCATGAACAAAACTAAAAGACAACCCACAGAATGGGAGAACATATTTGCCAATACATCTGATAAGGGGTTAATAACCAAAATTTATAAAGAACTTCTAAAAGTCAACACCAGGAAGGTAAACAATTTAATTAAAAAATCAGCAAAAGTACTGAATAGACACTTCTCCAAAGAGGACATACAAATGGCAATAGGCATTTGAAAAAATGTTCAATGTCACTAATCATCAGAGAAATGCAAATTAAAACCACAACCAGATACCAACTCACATCTCTCAGAATGGAGCTCATTAACAAAAGTTGGAGAGGGTGTGGAGAAAAGGGAACCCTCCTGTACTGCTGGTGGGAATGCAGACTGGTGCAGTCACTGTGGAGAACAGTATGGGGTTTCCTCAAAAATTTAAAGATGGCAATGTCACTGCATTAAATTTAATAATAAAAAAAATTAAAGATGGAACTGCCTTTTGACCCAGCTATCCCACTTTTAGTAATATATCCTAAGAATACCAAATCACTGATTCGAAAGAAGATATGCACCCCCATGTTTATGGCAGCATTGTTTACAATAGCCAAGATCTGGAAACAGACCAAGTGTCCATCAGTGGATGAAGAGATTAAAAATCTGTGGTACATTTACATGATGGAATACTATGCGGCCATGAAAAAGAAGGCAATCTTACCTTTGTGACAGCAAGGATGGACCTGGAGATTATTATGCTAAGTGAAATAAGCCAAAGAAAGACAAATACCATATGATCTCACATACATGTGGAATCTAATGGACAAAGTGAACTGAGGAATGGAATAGAGGCAGAGACGGGGTCACAGGGACCAGGACAGCAGTCGGAGGGAAGGGAGATGAGGGGATGGGATCAGAGAAGGTGAAGGGATTAGTGAACTATATATACATAACACAGAGACATAGACAACAGGACAGCACCCTAGAGGGAAGGGGGTGAGAGTTAAGGGGAGGGGCAAAGGGGGTATAAGAAGGGACACAGGTGTGGGGGTGAGGGAGTTATATTCAGTGGACATTTGAATCCATGTAAAAACAATAAGTTAAAATTTAATAAAAAATAAAAAAAAGAAACTATTCTTTCAATACGCCTAAAATAGACACATAATGATTACAGCATAAATCTGATATGAAGTCAAAGAATGAACAGAGAACCTCAAATAACAAACACTGCCTTTTTAAAAATTCAGATTTCTCCACACGTTGCTCTTATACTCTGATTGCCTCAAGATCAGAGGCTGTTTTAGACTCTACAGCAGCTTTAATATACCTAGGACATTAAAAATTAACCTGCTTGTCACTCAGTCTCCACTGGCTTAGGCCCATAGACTTTTTTCAAGCTCCCAAACACTTCGTATCCACAAATTCTCTAGATTTTTGCATCAATAACTCATCTGCCCTGCCAATTACTGACTCCATACACCTATATCCATAAATGCCACTATAAAACAGAAGCACTAGGCAAGGATTTGATGTCTCTATCTCTTCTTGTGAACATCTACTACTTCTATTCTTCCTCCAATACCAACACTGCCTAAATATATGTTCACTTAATACTTTTGTTAATGATACCCCTATCTTATTACTTATTTTGTTCTTTACCTACCTCCCATTCATCCACTAAAATTATTCTTACTTCAGAAAATGACATCTAAATAAAGAGGAACTAACATTTGCTACACATCTTACATAGGAGGTTAAAGAAATGTCCTTCTTGTGTTCCTTACAAAGAACTGAAACACATACAGATTCTTCCTGTAACATAAGCCACTTACCACAAAAAAGCAATCCTAAAAACACTCAACTACATATACTATTCCTCTTCATTAGTGTGTTTAATAATTATGTTTTGAAATAATAAAGTTTTCATTCACTGAGTAGTCACTAAATAAATACTATATTCCCAGTCAACTATAGTTGGTAAATATATTAGAATTAATAAATAGGTATAAAAGAATTTTCCCATCTTAGCAATGTTCTATAAATACTGATAGGGGCATCTGGTTCCAAAATCATGTATACAGAGATAATTCTATAAAATAGATGCGCTCCTTGGTCCCTACCTATGCATCCATCATTTTCTTAAATAAAAAAAATGATCAATGATTGGTTGTACTGTTGATAGGAACTATGTTCAGCACGTTCACGGGAGACTGCTATACTATACTCACAGACAGGCTTTTAAAATGCATTTAAAAGAAATGTTGTTCCAAGTAAAGTAAGGAAGTATTCTCCTGAGTACTCAGTATGTTAAAAACTAACTCAGGTGAAGTTGGGGAAAACATTTGTCAAGGCAAACAAACAAGGAAAAGAAATTTAGACAAGAAGTGCCGAGATATTAGATCAGAGATATAAGACTGTATTGTTAGGTAATAATAGCATCTCAGCATGGTGTACCAAACCCAAAGTTAACTTAATTCTCAGGCATAGAAAGAAAACTGCTTTGCTTACTTTATCTCTTTCTTGATTTATAGCCAGAAAACTGATCACTTGGTTTGAACTGACCCTTTGAATGTTCACCCAACTCTCAACTCTTTATCAAAACATAATACCTTCAAACTCTGCCCTTTGGTTTCCTGCTTTTTTCCCATCGCCTCTTTGATTTTTTTTTAAGAATTAACTAAGCAATTAGAAGGATATGCTAAGAATAAGATGGCCAAAAATTTCTAGAACTTCAGAGTACTCTAGTAAAACATCTTAAAGAAAGCATCAACTTAGTATACATAAAATGCCTATTTTAATAGCTTACATTCCGTCATTAAGCACGTCCTATCGCTCTCAAGAACTCTGTATTACACAAGACTTAAAATATCTTAAGATAGTTCTCCTACCCCTTATTATAACAATAAATCTGAATGTCCAAGTTTTACATTTAAAAAGTTTACTTAAATAACTAAAAAAATCAAGATACAAGCCATAAAATCTAAGAGAGAAGCTGATCAAACTAAACACACACACACAGATTAAGGTACAGTGCACACCTTCCCTCCTCTCCTGACGCCGGTCATGGGACTGCGAAGTGTGCTCGCGCTCGTGCCTCCCTTTGTCCCGCAACGGAGAGCGATGTCTGGGGGGACTCTGCTTTCTCTGAGGAGAAGACAGAGAGTGCGAAGAAGGGTAAGGCGAGGTAGAATGTCGTAAAGGTGGAGTCACTGTCCTCTGGTAAGATGGTGAAGGAGTTCTTTTTCGACGAGGAGAAGGAGAATGTCTTTGAATAGATGATCCTGACTGTGAGGAAGAGGAGTGATGTCTGGAAGACACAGGAGAATGATGCTGTCCTGCAGGGGAAGTGGACCTGCAAGGAGATACATCATCAATACAAAACATGCTCAAGGGCCTTCACTTTCAGCCAAAGGGAAATCTTTTTTCAAAAGAAAATAAAAATACTGAATGTAAAAGTTTAAGCTAAAACTGTAATTCCAGGATAAATTTTAATTCACATTGCTATAAAATAATAAGTCGATTTTTAAAGATTTTATTTTATTTTTATTTTTGACAGAGACAGAGAGAGAGAGTCAGAGAGAGGGACGGATAGGAACAGACAGACAGAAAGGGAGAGAGATGAGAAGCATCAATTCTTCATTGCAGCTCCTTAGTTGTTCAGTGATTATTTCTCATATGTGCCTTCGCCAGGGAGCTCGAGTGACCCCTTGCTCAAGCCAGCGACCTTGGGCTCAAGCCAGCAACCATGGGGTCATGTCTATGATCCTATGCTCAAGCCAGCGACCCCTCACTCAAGCTGGTGAGTCTGCATTCAAGCCGGATGAGGCCACACTCAAGCTGGTGACCTTGAGGTTTTGAACCTGGGTCCTCCACATCCCAGTCTAATGCTCTATCCACTGTGTTACCACCTGGTCAGTCTAAAGATTTGATTTTTAAGTCAGTTTGAGGCACTAGCTCCAGAAGACATGCACTGCCTCTCTCCCAAGCTTTAGTTCTGAAGCACGCTTCCTTTTCCAGGGAACATTCTCCCTGAGCATTGATGGTCTTACTCTTATTGCAAGTGTGGAATTCACTTGTCAGCGATAACTTCTGACAGTGTGAATAGGTCCTTGGACGGGGAACCCATAAACAGCTAAAAAGAAAACACACTGGTAAGATCTAGACCAGGGGTTGCCAAACTTTTTACACAGGGGGCCAGTTCCCTGTCCCTCAGACCGTTGGAGGGCTAGACTATAAGAAAAACTATGAACAAATCCCTATGCACACTGCATATATCTTATTTTAAAGAAAAAAACAAAACAGGAACAAATACAATATTTAAAATAAAGAACAAGTAAATTTAAATCAACAAACTGACCAGTATTTCAATGGGAACTATGGGCCTGCTTTTGGCTAATGAGATGGTCAATGTGCTCCTCTCACTGACCACCAATGAAAGAGGTGCCCCTTCCAGAAGTGTGGCGGGGGCTGGATAAATGGCCTCAGGGGGCCACATGTGGCCCACGGGCCGTAGTTTGGGGATCCCTGATCTAGACAGAGCACAGCAAAGAGAATGCCTGTAACTCAGTGCTGTGGGGAAAGGGGAAGGCTCTCCACCTAAGCCAGACCTAGAGAGTGCACTCCCTGAGCTGACACCTAAAACGGGGAAAGAATGCTAGGGTTAAGAACAGAACATACTGTCTATGAAGTTTTCATCTTAAAAACCTGCCTTCACTCCTGTGCAGCACAAACTGAGATTTAATTACTAAGTCTTGGTTTAACTAAGGCATTCTCTACATCTTCAAAATTATCTTCTTTCACTGACAGCAAAAGAACACCATAATGTAACCTCAGAAAGCACCTGTGAATCACTTCTACAATCTATTATGTCCTGGGCCCTGTCCACACTAAATATGTAAAATATGTGTGTAATACAGACCTGGAATACATACATTTGTGCAATAACTAAAAACAGGACTAATGTTTAAAAAATAACCTTCTAGCCTGACCAGGCGGTAGCACAGTGGATAGAGCGTCGGACTGGGATGCGGAGGACCCAGGTTCGAGACCCTGAGGTTGCCAGCTTGAGCACGGGCTCATCAGGTTTAAGCAAAGCTCACCAGCTTGAGCCCAAGGTCGCTGGCTCGAGCAAGGGGTCACTTGGTCTGCTGTAGCCCCCTGGTCAAGGCACATAAGAGAAATCAATCAATGAACAACTAAGGAACCGCAACGAAGAATTGATGTTTCTCATCTCTCTCCCTTTTTGTCTGTCTGTCCCTGTCTCTGACTCTGTCTCTGCCACACACACACACACACACAAAATAACCTTCTAGACATCATATACCCAGATAAATATCATACTCTTCAAAGCAATCATTTTGAGAGCTAGATGTTTACTAAAAAAAATTCTGAAGTTTTAGTCTAAGCATTTCAGAGTTACCGTCAGTGCCTATGATAAATATTTTTAAATATCCACAATGGTGGCAAAATCATTCATGATCCTAAACTAGGGTTTCTCAATCTTGACACTACTGATATTTTGTATTCAATAATTCTACATGACAAGGGGCTATCTCTGTTTGGCAGCATCTGTGGCCTCTATTCATTAGAAGCCAGTATATCTCCCTCCCAACCCCATTCATGACAATAAAAATTGCTCCAAACACTGCCAAGTCTCTCCTGGTTGAGAATCACTGCCCTAAATTATGTTGTAGATAAATAACTTGGTAAGTCAATATAAAGTGTAAATCTATGAAATACAGAGGTTGGCAAAAAATAGGTTTAGTTGTTTGTATGACAACGCACTAATTAATAAAAATACAAAAATAAACTCATATAGTCATAACTGTAAACCTACTTTTGCCCAGCCCTGTATATGTCAGTAAGTTAGGAAAATAACCCAATATATTAAAAAGAATTTTGCAGATACCTCAAAATAAATGAAAATGAGAACAATCAAAAATTTGTGGGACATAGTGAAAGCAGTCCCAACAAGAAAATTCAGAGCAATACAGGCCTACCTAAAGAAACAAGAAAAATCTCAAATAAACAATCTAACTTGCTCTGGTTAGTGGGCTCAGTGGTAGAGCGTCAGCCCGGGTTCGATTCCCAGTCAGGGCACACAGTTTGAGAAGCGCCCATCTGCTTCTCCACCCTTCCCACTTTCCCTTCTCTCTATCTCTCTCTTCCCCTCTTGCAGCCAGTGTTCCATTGGAGCAAAGTTGACCCAGGTGCTGAGGATGGCTCCATGGCCTCTGCCTCAGGCGCTAGAAATGGCTCCAGTTGCAACAAAGCAAAGCCCCAGATGGGCAGAACATTGCCTCCTAGCGGACATGCCAGGTGGATCCCAGTGGGGCGCATGCGGGAGTCTCTCTGCCTCCCCACTTCTCACTTCAGAAAAATACAAAAAAAAAAACAAAAAACAAAAAAAAAAAGGAACTTGTAAAAGAACACTTAAAGGAACTTGTAAAAGAACAACAAAGCCAAAGGTGGGTAGAATGAAGGAGATAATAAAGATTAAAGCAGAAACAAATAGTCTACAAAAAACAAGAGAAAGGATCAATGTAACCAAGGGCTGGTTCTTTGAAAAAATAAACAAGATTGACAAACTTTTAACCAGACAAATCAAGGAAAAAGAGAAAGGAACCAAATAAAATCAAAATAAAAGAGGAGCCTGACCTGTGGTGGTGCAGTGGATAAAGCGTCAACCTGGAAACACTGAGGCTGCCGGTTCAAAACCCTGGCTTGCCTGGTCAAGGCACATATGGGAGTTGATGCTTCCTGCTCCTCCCCCTTCTCTCTCTCTCTCTCTCTCTCTCTCTCTCCCCCCCCCAAAATGAATAAATAAAATAAAAAAAAAAGTAAAAAAAAAAAAACTTAAAAAAAAAATAAATAAAAGAGGAGAAGTAACAAATGATACCAAAGAAATACAAAGGATTATAAAAAAATATTATGAACAACTATATTCCAACAACTTGGACAATCTAGACAAAATGTATCAAGTCCTAGAAACAATCTTCAAAAACTGAATCTGGAAGAATCAGAGATAAAAATATGAACAATAAAATGGCAATAAATACATATCTATCAATAATTCAATCTAAAAAAACAACAGAAACGAACAATCAGAACAGAAACAAGACTCACAGATACAGAGAACATTTTGATGGTTACCAGATGGGAGGGGGTTTGAGGAGATGGCTGAAGAAGATTAAGGGATAAGAAGTACAAATTGGTTGTTACAGTGTAGTCATGGGGACGTGAAGTATAGCATAGGGAACAGAGTCAATAATATTCTAATAACTAGATAGCCCACCAATCTGAAAGAAGTGACAGATTCTTAATATAGTGTTGGTTTTAGAATGAATACATTCTTTATTCACAGTGATGGAGATAAAATAAGAAGATCTACCTTAAAAAATCATGGAAATTAAAATTAATTTCTCCTAAGTCAAAATGGCATTTTCAACCTTGTCATTTTTGGCATTAGAACTCCAGGAGAGTACCAACACCATTAGTCCTTCAGAACTCCTAGCTCTGCTGCTTCAAGTCCTTAGACAAAAGAAATAGGCCAAGTTCAGATTTTTTACACACTGAGTAAACACCGAGTCCGAGGAACACCATGTTGCTACTGGTAGAAACAGCCAGAAAGAAAAACTGGAAAAGGAAGAATCAGCCTCAATTCCTCATAACACAAAATGTGTGACTATTTCACAGGTGAACTATCCAGGAACATATGTTAAGATCCACCTCTCAGAAATTTCTGGATCAAAATAACAAAACAAGAGCACCAAGAAGTCAATAAGAACATTTAACATAATTTATATCTGATCTAAATGCCCTTTTCAAAATATACATACTGGATTTAATAAAATACAGAGCATATTTTAGAAAAATATGTTCAGGAATTGTAGATGCTCCAGTAGTCTCCTCGCCTGTTGCTAGATCCTAGCAGCTGAAAGAATTATTCTGGTTCTTCTAAGTCACCACAAGGAAGAGAAAAAAATTTGATTCATCTAAATAAGATGGACAAAATCTCTTATCAAGACAAAGGACTAAGCTTATCATCAAAATCTATTTTTAGAAAATAGATTTTGGTGAATTTACAGTTATAGGAACTGCTTACTGTGTAGATTTATCCTGAATAATATTACAAACACCAGCTCACAACGCTTTCCAGATCAAGGGCCTCATGATTTTTTTTTCTTTTTTTTTTTTTACAGGGACAGAGAGAGAGAGTCAGAGAGAGGGATGGATAGGGACAGACAGACAGGAACGGAGAGAGATGAGAAGCATCAATCATCAGTTTCTCATTGCAACACCTTAGTTGTTCATTGATTGCTTTCTCATATGTGCCTTGACCATGGGCCTTCAGCAGATCGAGTAAACCCTTGCTTGAGCCAGCAACCTTGGGTCCAAGCTGGTGAGCTTTTTGCTCAAGCCAGATGAGCCCGTGCTCAAGCTGGCAACCTCGGGGTCTCGAACCTGGGTCCTCTGCATCCCAGTCCGACGCTCTATCCACTGCGCCACCGCCTGGTCAGGTGATAAATTTTATGAATCAGAAAAATCAATCAATGTACTACACCTATGTTCATAAAAGGACTATTCACAATAGCCAAGAGGTAGAAGCAACCCATACATCCACTGACAAATGAATGGACAAACAAATGTGGTATATTCAGACAATGAAATATCACACTGCTTTAAAAAGGAAGGCAATCCTGTCACACACGTCAACATGAATGAGCCCTTAAGACAATATGCTAAATGAAATAAGCTAGTCACAAAAAGACAAAATGATTCTACTTATGAGGCATATAATGTGGTCAGATTCATAGAAACAAAAGTAGAATGGTGGTGGTTACTAGCAGATGAGGACTGGGGCAAAGGGGAGGGGGAAGGGAGTTGTTTAAGGAGTCTACAGTTTCAGATTTGCAAGATTAAAACTGTACACTTCAAAATGAAGATTGGAAATTGTTTTTTTAATAATAATACCAAATTTTAAATTAATGTTTACTGAATTATCTAAAACTCAATATGGGAACTATTAAATACACTAAAAAAATCCTTTATACTAATACCTAAAAACTTCTGAAAAGTAAGTATTTTAGATTCTATAAAAGTAAGATTGTTAAAAACATAGATCCTACTTACTTACCTGGGCTTGTCTCTTTTTTCTCTTTGTCTTTCAAAATCCCGTCCTCTGTCTTTCCCATCTCTTGGTTTTTCCTCTATCCTGTCTTTTACTTTATATTTTTCTTTAAATTTTTTCCCCAGAGCAATATCTTCCTGTATAGGAGGGGGCGGACTAGGAGTGCGAGGTCCTTTCTTTTTACTTTGGCTGCTTTTTGAATTCCTGAAGGTAACACAAGTGATCATTAGAGGTCTACTTTTGAAAGGTCTAATAGACTTGCTTTTAACAAAGCACATTTAAAAATGGTAGCATTCCTTTTAATAATTTGCCTTTATTTTTTATACTAGTAATCAATGTCTAGAAAAAAAATGAGCAAAATAATAATTTACTTGTTGCTTATTTCATTAACAGTACTTAGTAAAAAACTTACAGGGTAGGGGTCTAAAATAGAGATGGTGTATAAAGAGATTCTTTCAGGAAAGGAAATAATATAAAATAAAACAATATGTGTTTTTATATATAGAAAAGTAGATGAAGAAAGTAAAAATCACCTGCAATTCCATCACTCAAGGACAATTATTGTTAACACCCTGGATACATGTTCATACTTTTCCCTCCCTGCCACATGCAATCCTATTATGTTTTGTAAGGGTTTGTTTCTTTTTGTATTAAATATAACATGGGTATCTTTCTATAACAAAATGTAGATTTTGATAATTACTACAGATTGTATAAACTTCCTTGTGTAGATATGTTCCATAATTTCTTTAAACAATTTCATACTGATAAGTTTTTAGGTGGCTTCCATGTTTTAATCATTACAAAGAACACACAATTACATCATTTATAAATGAAATCCTAAGCATTGTTAGTAAATATTCATTTAAATCTTTGAGTCTTTTTTTTTTTTTTTTGTATTTTTCCGAAGCTGGAAACGGGGAGGCAGTCAGACTCCTGCATGCGCCCGGGATCCACCGGGCATACCCACCAGGGGACGATGCTCTGCTCATCTTGGGGCGTTGCTCTGCCACAATCAGAGCCATTCTAGCGCCTGAGGCACAGGCCACAGAGCCATCCTCAGCACCCGGGCAAACTTTGCTCCAGTGGAGCCTTGGCTGCGGGAGGGGAAGAAAGAGACAGAGAGGAAGGAGAGGGGGAGGGGTGGAGAAGCAGATGGGCGCCTCTCCTCTGTGCCCTGGCCATGAATCGAACCCGGGACTCCTGCATGCCAGGCTGACGCTCTACCACTGAGCCAACAGGCCAGGGCCAAATCTTTGAGTCTTAAGAAATCTTTTACAATTCTTAAATTACAAAGCTAGTCTTATAAAATTCTGGAAATTTGTCTTTCACATTTAATCTACCTAGAATTATTTTGAGTATAGCTCATCCTTTTTCTTCATTTTTAAGGTGAGAGTAGGGAAGACAGTGAGGCAGAAATGCCTGAGCCCTGACCAGGATCCACCCAGCAACTGCATCTGGGCTGATGCTCAAGTCCCAAGCTATTTTTAGTGTCTGAGACTAATGTGCTCCAAGGGAACAATCTTCAGCATCCAGGGCCATGCATGAACCAGTAGAGGCAGTGGCTGCAGAAAGGGAAGGGGAGAGAAAGGAAGGGGAGGGGAGGGGGAGAAGTAGATGGTTGCTTCTCCTGTGTGTTCTGACCTGGAATTGAACCGGGGACGTCCACAGTCCAGACTAATGTTCTATCCACTGAGCCAACCGGCCAGGGCCAGGGCCCATTGTACATAATTTCTAATAGCTAAAAACTAGAAACAACTTAAATGTTCCACAAAGTGAATTAATAAATAGTACAAACACTAAAGAAGCTAAGGTCACATATATCAATACAGATAAATGTAAAAAATGTTAAGTAAAAATGTTGCAGAAGCAAAGATACAATATATCTGGTATTACAATTAAATAGATGAAAATACTATTATATTACAAAATAATACATATCATAAAATTACAGACACATGTACAAGCATTACAAAAACCAAATTCAAAAGAGAAAAACAGAAAATGCATGTTATGTTTTATTTTTAAAAAAATAAAAGGTCTAGCCCTGGCCAGTTGGCTCAGTGGTAGAGCATCGGCCCGGTGTGTGAAAGTCCTAGGTTTGATTCCTGGCTAGGGCACACAGGAGAAGTGCCTATCTGCTTCTCCACCTTTCCCTCTCTCCTTTCTCTCTGTCTCTCTTCCCCTCCTGCAGCCAAGGCTCCATTGGAGCAGAGTTGGCCCGGGCACTGAGGATGGCTCCATGGCCTTCGCCTCAGGTGTTAGAATGGCTCCAGTTGTAACACCCGAGCAACGCACCAGATGGGCAGAACATCGTCCCCTAGTGGGCAAGCCAGGTGGATCCTGGTTGGGCGCATGTGGGAGTCTGTCTCACTGCCTCCTTGCTTCCCACTTTGGAAAAATACAAAAAAAAAAAAAAAAAAAAAAAAAAAAAAAAATAATAATAATAAATAAATAATAATGAAAAAGGTCTGAAGCATATGTAGATATAATAGACATTTGCTTTATTGTTCTATTACTTTTGAATTGAAACATTTCGCACATTAAGAAGGAAGCTTACATTAAATGCTGAATGTATTAAAAGTACTCATATAATTTACCAATTCTTTTGAATATTACTTCAGAAAAAGCTGTATCCCTCTGGCACTATTCAGCACCCTACTTATTACCTCTGTTGGTCCAGCAACGGAGAAGATACTGCAGCTGTCTTTCTGTCCTTCTTGTTAGTTGAAGACGATGACTTAGGGCTTGACTTCCGCTTTGGAGATTTGCTAGACTTTCTTACTGAAGGTGATGGAGATAGCTTTGATCTAACCACTTCTGGTGAAACCTTTAAAAAAAAATTAGTTAAGTAAGTCAATTCAGGAACTCTCTCAATCATGGTTGTAATAATTAGGCAACAAAGCATGTTTTAAAATCATACTAAAATTTAGATGAAATATTACATATTATTATGATAGCCATGCATTGATAGTAGTTTGATTTCTAAGCCTGTGCTTTTAACCTACATAACACTGAAACCAAAAAAAGTTATAAAATTTCAAAATCTTCTCAAAAAGATCACAAATTATATTAAAATAAATTACCTCTCTCTCTATTCTCTAGAAATGAAACAAGTATTTTAAAAATAGCATGGTCCTAAACAATAGCCATGCATATACTCAAAAATAATTTTATATTAGCTGGTGACTCTAGGCAACTGAACTACAGTATTGTTCACCTGTTCAACAGGAAAATTATTTCCTATTTATCTAATACAGTAATTTGAAGATTAAATGTTTAACACATACATACGAAATAACTGATATACATCAAGTTGAACAATGTATCAAATTCTAGTACAGTTTAAGATGTAGCAAGCAGCTAATAAGTTCTCTGATCAACATCCATCCTGATGTTAATTAACTAACATATTTCAATAAATAGCATACCTCCTTTTTAATAATAATTTCTTCTCTCTTCTCCATGTTTTCTTGTTCCAGTTTCATTAATTCCCTCTGTATCTTCTGACGCTTCATTTCCAATGACAGTTCATGAACATAATCATAATTAATATCTCCATTGTCAGAATCTTTAAAATAAAAATCCTATTACTTGTCAGAAACAATCGTTATTTATTTAAAAAATAACTCAACTAATTTTTATATAAATTAAAACAGTACAGCCTTTTATTAGATTAACACACTTCCAAAAGATAAAAGAACCTGACCAGGTAGTGGCACAGTGGACAGAGAGTTGGACTGGGACACGAAGGACCCAGGTTCAAAACCCTGAGGTCGCTGGCTTGAGCGCAGGCTCATCAGCTTGAGTGTGGGGTCACTGGCTTAAACGTGGAATCACAGACATGACCCCATGGTCGCTAGCTTGAGCCCAATGGTCATTGGCTTGAAGCTCAAGGTTGCTGGCTTGAGCAAGGGGTCACTTGCTGTGCTGGTGCACCTGGTCAAGGCACATATGAGAAAGCAATCAATGAACAACTGAGGAACCACAAGGAAGAATTGATGCTTTTCATCTCTCTCTCTATCTCTATTTCTCCCTTCCTGTCTGTCTGCCCCTATCCATCCTTCTCTCTGACTCTGTCTCTGTAAAAAAAAAAAAAAAAAAAAAAAAAAAGAAAGATAAAATCTGTTTCTATAAAGGATTGAAATCAATACAGCTGACTTATTAAAAGTGAAATATTTTTTGAAGTTCCTGGGTTTTCTGGGAGTAAATCTGGGTTGTTAGGGGTTGGACTTTTGGTTAGAGGATGGGTTTTTAAAATATAAATTAAAACACTAAGCTATAAATTCTAAGCTTTAAAGATACCAAAGTCTTCAATACTACATGCTGCATATCATATGAATCATTACCTCCTTGATTTTCTTAAAGTTTGTTAGTACTAAAAGGTTATATTAGGTGAACAACATTGCTACCATAGTTTTGTTTTTATTAGTAACATAACTGATTTTTAACTAAACATAATGAATTTTAATACTAATCTGTACATGAGCTTATTTCTGCAGGATATGTATCATTTTCATTAAAAGTGATTTGTACTAGTTCCTTAGATTAAAACTGTCCATCTTCTCAGTGGATCTGATACTGTGTCTCTATTTCCATTTATCTCTTCCACTGAAAAGAAAATGAAGTGGGGTAAGGGAGAAAAAAACTAGTGTGCAGTTACTGCATTTTAATACACAGAAGTTTTCAGTGGGGACTGGCACTGCCACACAACGTCTCACCCTCATTTGCTATAAGTGCCAAGAAACCTGGAGGTAGGTGGGAATTTCACTGACTTCTAACAAATGACTTTGTGCAGTTATTTCATCTTTTCTTATGGCTGAGTAGTATTCCATAGGATATATAATATATGTGCCACATCTTCTTTATTCAGTTCATTGATAGGTTGCTTCCATATCTTGGCTATTTTAATTGATGCTGCAATGATTACAGGGATACATATATCATTTCTAATTAGTGCTTTCAATTCCAGAAGTAGAATTACAGGTCATAAGGTATTTCTATTTTTAATTTCTGAGGATTCTCCATAATGTTTTCCATAGTGGCTGCACCAATTTGCAATCCCAGCAACACTGAACAAACGCTCTTTTCTCTACATCCTCTACAACACGTGTTAACTGTTGATTTATTGATGACAGCCATTATAACAGGTGTGTGGTATTTCACTGTGGTTAAATTTGCATTTCCCAGATGATTAATGAGGACATTGAGGATATTTTCATGTTGACTGACCACGTGTATGTCCTCCATATGTTTGTTTTTCAGTTTTTATTCTTGTAATTGGTTTCTAGTGTCATACCATTGTCAAAAAACATGCTTAATATGGTTTCAATCTTAAATTTATTGAGACTTATTTTGTGGACATGTGGTCTATTTTGGAAGAATGTTCCATATGCACTTAAAATGAATATAAGTCTTCTGCTTTGAGGTGAAATGGTATAAAAATATAAATTAAATCCATCTGGTCTAATGTGTCTTTTAAGGTTGTTGTTTCCATGTTGATTTTCTGACTGGAAGATTATCTACTGGTTTCACTGGGGTGTTAGTCTTCTACTATGACTCTGTTATGGTCAATCTCTCCCTTTATGACGGTCTATATTTGCTTTATATATTCAGATGCTCCTATGTTGGGTAGATAAAAGTTACAAGGGTTGTAGCCTATTGCATTGATCATTTTATCATTACGAAATATCCTTTTGTCTTATCTGAATAAGCACTGCTACCCCAGCTTTTTTGTTTCCATTTGCATGAAATATCTTTTTCCATCCCTTTACTTTCAAACTAGAGATCTGAAGTTAGTCTCTTATAGATAGCATATGTATGACTTATATTGTCTTATTCATTCAGCTTCCCTACACCTTTGATTGGAGCATTTAATGTATTTACATTTAAAATGAATGACAGGTATAGTTATTGCCATTTTATTATTCATATTTATGGTCCTTTTTTCCCTTCCCCTTCTTAGTATTTTTACATATTTTTTATAATACTGGTTTGGTGGTGAAACTCCTTTAGCTTTTTCTTATCTAGGTAGCTCTTACCTGTCCTTCAATTTTAAATGGTAGCCTATCTGAGTACGGTAGCCTTGGTTATAGGTTCTTGCCTTTCATCACTTAGAATATTTTGTACCAGTTCCCTCTGGACTGCTATGTTTCTGTTGAGAACATACCTAACAGTCTTATGTATGTAACAAACTACCTTTCTCTTCCTTTTAACATTCTCTCTTCATTTTATTACCTTTGGCATTTTAATCAGATGTGTCTTGATATGGACCTCTTTGGATTCACCTTGGTTTGGGATTCTTAGACTTCTACGTATATTTCTTTTGCCAAGTTAGAGAAGTTTTCAGTCATTATTTCTTCAATAGGGTCTCAATATCTTGCTCTCTCTTCTCCATCTGGGACCCCTGTGATGTGAATGTTAAGTGTCCCAGAGGCCCTTTTAAACTCCTCATTTTTTAAAATTTGCTTTTTCTCTTTGCTATTCTGATTGGTGTTCTGTTACTCTGTCTTACAAATCGCTGATTTGATCCTCTGCTTCATCTAATCTACTGAATTCCTCCTAGTGTATTTTTCATTTCAGCCATTATATTGTTTATGACTTTTTTTTTTTTTTTTTTACCATTTCTATACTTTTAATGCCTATTATCTTTGTTGAAGTTCTCACTGAGTTTGTCTATTTCCCTAATTCACTGAGTACCTTTATAAGCAGTCTGGTTGACTGCTTGCCTCTATTTTGTTTAGTTTCTTTTCTGGATTTTTGTCCTATTCTTTTATTTGGACATGTTTTTTTGTATTCTCATTTTTACTGCCTATATTTGCTTCTATATATTAGGTAGATCTGCTGTCTCCCAATCTTGTCAGGGTAGCTTTATATAATAGGTAACCTTTGAGGCCCAATGGCAGTCTCCCTGATCACCTGAGCCAGATGTTCCAGGAGTGTCCCTTGTGTGAATTGTAATGCACCCTCCTATTACAGTTGAGCCTTGACTGCTGCTGGCACAACAGGGGAGAGGGCTGACTCTCAGGCTAACTGGCTGTGAGCAGACCATGACCACAGTGTATAAGTTGCTGTGTGGTGGCTCTCCCTAGGGAGCATGATTCACCCCGCAAGGCTCTGGTGCCTACAAAGATCACCCTTTGCTTGTGCTGCTTGTGTAAAATATTAGGTGGTGCTCTGTTGTGGTCTGAAGCTGGTCACCAGATGTGTTGGTTTTGGGACATCTTGGGTGTGGTTCTGGTACAGGCCAATGTCAGCTGCTATCCATAACCCCCAGGGCTACAAAACAATCCGCAGTTGGAAGCTGATTGTGTTGGGCCTAGAGCCATGTTGGTTAGGCCACACCGCTAACCAAGACTGACTGCCACCAGTACCAAGCCTGGGGCCACTCAACAAAATGCATAGGGCACACCTGAGGCCTACTGCCACCTGCCAGCTGCCCATACAGCCAAGCCACTGAAAGTCTTGGGCTGTACATGAGTTGGGTAATGCAGTCTCAGGAAGTCACCAGGGTGTGTGGCAAGTGGTGTTCACCAGGTAAATGTACATTCAGATTTGGCACCAGTGCCAATACTGGGACCACTCAGCAAGAGGGACAGGGCACACCAAATCCAGCTACCACCTACCTGGGGTTGGCAAACCTTTTAGAGTTTTTAAGGAAGACTGTAGTTGATCACCCGATCAAGTCTGGCTACCCACTGCTGGAAGAGTCTCTGGTGGCACATAACTTGGACTCCTCTGCAGCTGAGATACCCTTCCCAATTCTCAGCCACCACATGTGGGTGTGGGGCCAGCCTGTTTTGCATCTCTGCCCCTCATACCAGTCTCAACATGGCTTCTTCTTTATATCCTTAGATATAAGACCACTGTTCAGCTAGTCTGCAGATGGTTCTCAAGACTGAATGTTCTATAATTTAGTTATAATGTTGATGTGGTCATAAGGAAAGGCAATCACAGCGTTAACTTCCTCCACATTCTTGAGTAGAGGTTAAAAAGATTTGAGAAACATGTAAAACATGCCAACACTTCATAATTTTTATTTTTGCTTTGCAAAGCAGTTATTTTGCATAAAATTTTATGTTGGGTTTATTACTTTCACTGTAAAATCAACTGATAAATAGTTTTAAAACTTCTCAGATTTCATTTCTAATATAGTAATTATTGAAACAGATAATGCAGAGACCAGTGCTGTGTGGGGGTCCTTAAAGAGAATGAAAGTGTCCTAAGACCAAAAAAATTTTAGATATACTAGTACAAAACAATTTCTTCCACATTTAGCTAAAAATGATATTTACTTTGAACAGCTATTTAGATTGAAAATGCAGAGGGTAAGTCTATGAAACCAGTTCAGTGTCACCATCTAGGGATAGAAGCAATTGTCTAAATACATGCTTCAATATTCCTTCAAACAGATACCTTTAAACTATAAAAGTACACAATTTTCAAAACCTGCCAGTTCCAATCAAGAGAAAACATAAATAGTCATGTGAATACTTTGTAAGTGAAGCCACTACTATCATATATATTTACTCACCCTTTAAAAGAATACAGAGAAGATTCTTGTTTAGTATATTTTTTTACATGATAGTCTAGAATAAAGTGTTGGCAATCAACAGGTAAGGGTGAAGCAGAATAGAAAGAGTCTCTATATAAAACCAAAGGGTTTAAACAGGAAGACAGAAGACCTGAACAGTGACAGAGGGAAGACAAGGGAAAAAGTTTTTTAAGACGACAGAGGCTCTCAGATGTGTCATGTGGTACAGAAAAAGTTACAGAAGATGGAGACAAGAATGTCTCCATTTATTTAGCAAAGAGGGGGTTATTAGGGACCTTGAAGAACAATTTTAGTGAAGACATGGGTCAGAAAACTGGATAAGGAGGAGGTGAAAAAAGTAGAGATGGTAAGGTATAGAATTCTTTAAAAAATCTAGTTGCAAAGTAGGGACAAGCAAGGTGATGATGGCTAAGAGTAACACGGAGAAAAAGAAAATGTGCCAAGATCGATGTTAAAGATATAAAAGAGAATGTACAGTAAATAAGTAAGATTGCAAAGGTGGGAGGAAGTCAGATCCAGATTACAGGGCAATATAACCTTATACAGCAGGAGAAAAGGACTCTTACACAGAACAAAAAGGGGAAAATCGTTAAGGTGTAAGTACAAAACTGGTTTGTAAGCTGCAGCAACAGGTAGTTGAGGGAGCTTGCGGATGAAGAGTTCTATCACCTCTATGTCGTAAATACAGTGTGTCCGTAAAGTCAGGACGCACTTTTGACCGGTCACAGGAAAGCAACAAAAGATGATAGAAATGTGAAATCTGCACCAAATAAAAGGAAAACTCTCCCAGTTTCATATCTATTCAGTGCAGTTCGATGTGGACTCATGCACAGATTTTTTAGGGCTCCTTAGGTAGCTATCCCGTATAGCCTCTACAGACTTGTCACTGACGGCCTATCAGAACGAGGTTTCTCCACCAAACTGCCGGTTTCCTTCAACTGCTTATCCCACCGAGTAATGTTATTCCTATGTGGTGGCGCTTCATTATAAATGCGCCAATATTCATGTTGCACTTTGGTCACGGATTCAAATTTAGCGAGCCACAGAACACACTGAACTTTCCTCCGTACCATCCACATCTCGACTGGCATGGCCATGGGCTGCTCCGCTGTATACAGGGTGTTAGGTCATCATCTGTGCATGCGCACATGCTGCCACATCATCCTACAGAAACTAGGAGGGTTTTCCTTTATTTTGGTGCAGATTTCACATTTCTATCATCTTTTGTTGCTTTCCTGTCACCGGTCAAAAGTGCACCATGACTTTACAGACACACTGTAGTAAGCAGGACAAATGAAAGGATTAGAGATTTAAGGAGATGTTATGAAAGAACTGCTATAAATACATGGAGAAAACTGATTTAGGTTTCTGTAAGCCTCTTAAATTTTCAATAGTAAAGCGTGTGTTATTGTAAAAAAAATAGAGAAATTTTTAATTTTACAGATTCCAGTACATTTCAGATTTTTTTAAAATCCAAAAATAATATAAATGAGAAGAAAAAATGTTGGATATGTTAGGAGTTAATTCTTTAGTATTTAGAAAAAGTTACCTATCCAATCTTGAACAGTCAAGATTTATAGTATTTTATTTTAATATATATAGTATTAACTAAGTAATCACAATGGAACATTATAGCTGCCTTTACAACAATTTTCTAAGAGATATTAGATTGGTTTATGAAATCTCAATGAAATAATCATAGGGAAGTTTCATATTTCTTAGAAGCAACTCTTCAATAAACAATGCTGTGATGAAATAAATTTCCTTAAAAAGTAATGATGCTCAAATTACTGGAAAGGGATTTAGGGTACGATTCAAGTATTAGTCTATATAAGTTTTCAGAGATTATTCTTACTTATAGAAGTAACTGTTTTAGGCTTGCATGCTCTTGGCAATCACAAGTAATCAACTTATCTATGGTAGCTCAACAGCAGCCACAGAAAAATACGGGACCAGATGGGTAAGGTCGTGTTCCAATAAATTATCATATTTGCAAGAAGAGATGGCTGGCCCCAAAGTGACAGTTTATAATGTCTGGTCTAAGTGTTCAACTTAATGCTGAGAAGTTACTTAAATTCTTAAACTCTTTGGTTATATCATGTATGAGTAACAAAGCTAATAGATTAATGAAGTAATTATAAAAATTATATTAAAATGCCCAGCATACCAAACACATTCAACAAATGAGTTCCCTTTTTTTTATATCTGGTAGTGTGAGGCAATAGTGATCATCTTCCATAAGGTCATAGAAGAAAAAACATTCCAGAAATAGAGTCCAAGATGGTGACGCAGGAAGCGGACGTTCCAACTGCCACCTCCCAGGACCAAAGTGGATTACAACTTAATTTACGAACAATCATCTTTGAAAAACCAACTTTGTACGGGAAGAGGATTCTATAACCAAAGATCACAGAAGAAGCCACCCTGAGACTGGTGGGAACAGCAGAGATGCGGAAAGGGCTGCCTCGCTCCCAGAAGAGAGGGGCGGCTGAGGGTATGAAGGGCTTCTCACTGCAGGGAGGGTTGCCTGAAGAGGTGTGGGTTCTCAGCCCCAGACCCAGAGCCCCAGAGCCCAGAAGAGGCGTCCAGACATCTGGCCATGAAAAGAGCAGGGTTTCTGTCTGCGAGAAATAGACTAAGCTTTCTGAGACGCAGACTCCATCTTAAAGGGCCCACAGAGAAAATCTCATTCACAGCCACTTACCCGGGGCTCTGCTGGAAGGAGAGCTGAGAGGACCGGAGTTGCATGAGGAAAGTATAAAGTTGGAGGCCCAAAGGAGAGATACTGTGGGGGACGGCCACCAGAACCCCTGTGCTGTTATTCTCCAATTCTGCAGTCTCCATCTTTCTTGGGCGGAGCATCCCCTCTGTGCAGCACCAGCCTGGGGAAAAGAAACTGCTCCACCCTTAGGAGTCTCCCCAACCCGTCATGGTGACAGGTTATTCTGGGAAGTCAGGAAGTAGGGGGTGCGTCAGTGGCTTAGTTTTCTGGTGTTGAGATCAGAGCATTCCCCCACATGCTTCCGACTATAGGACTCAGGTACTTCCACCTCAAGGAAGACTCAGTAGAAACTGTCTGGAGAGTGGGCAAACCACACCTCTAGGTCTGAGGCCACACCCACCGGGCTCCTGTGGCCACATTCTACTGAGGTCTGTGATAAAAGTCTGGACAGACTGACACCTGGGGCCGAGGGGCAGAGCCACACCCACCACCCTTCCTAATCCCTGAATTGCTGCAGGTGCTAGACTCTAGCAGAGGTTTTGTCAGTGGCTGAGCCCAACAAGCAGCCAGCAGACAGAGGCTGCAGGAGGCAGGACTCAGGGGAACTTGGACTCTTAAGAGCACCTTGCCCCAGGGCCAGTGTGGGTAAAAGCAAGCCCTAGCAGTGCAGTTTGGTATTTCCATGTACACCTGGGCCCAACAGAGGTAGCTACAAACTCTGGATTGCTTGTAGCTCCAAGAGGGTTGCTGATGGCCAGTCATGGGCAGAGTCTCCCAATGGTCTACACCAGGTTCCTGCCAGGGAGGTCTCAGGCTGGTACATCCAGGGGCCCGCTGCGGAAAGCAATGGTTCAGGACCTAAAAACTTGCTACAGTGGTATCCTAAGGAAAGGCTCCTCACACCTGGGCCAGCTGAGGCGAGTTCCACTCTCTGTGATCAGCAGTGACACAGCAACTCATATGCATTCAATAGGGTGGAGCTTCGCAGTCAGCCGGCCTAGGAGCTGGATATCCTGCCCTGTGGGGCTAGATTCCATTGAGGAAAGGGAGAGAGACTTATAGCAAAAACATTTAACGTTTCGGTCCCTGTGAGTCTATTGTTGGATCTGGTTGAGGGGCTTAGCTACCTCTTGGGGGACAAAATCAGCCCTAGGAAAGGACTCTCTCTGTCTTCCTCTCTTGAGACCAGGGTCTCACCAGCAGAAAGAACTTCTGCAGAGGGGACTGTCTGCCTCACTCGATCTAAAGCTTCTGCTACCCTTGTTGGGGAGAAATAAAATTTGAGTATCCAGCAGTGGCTGAGGAATTAAACTCTGGAGTAGGGGCCATATTCCCCGCACTAAGCTCCTAACAAAAGCCCAGTGACATAGGGGGTCCAACTAACATTGTATTCACAACCTCGCTGCCCTAACGCACCAAGCATGCAACTTGAAGAGGGGTTGGATGGGAAAGGCCAGTCTGAGGCCACACTACAGTCATACTACAGAAGAATCTGTGTAAAGACCAGGGAGCAGCAAGAAGAAGAGGAGCAGCTGAAAACTGGAGAAAAGTCTTACAGAGCTTGAGGCTTTTACAGAGCTGCTGTCATCTCTTAGGCTGATCCTTATACAAAGGTTGGTCCCTTGCACATTACCCAGGCATGGAAACTGCAGACACAAACAGCGAAAACTGCAGCAGCTGCAGAGAGGTAGTCCACAGCAGGTTACAAACAACACTGACGCCAACCCAAGAAGAACTAGAGGCAACTAGTAGTTGGGTGACAGACAGCACCAAACTTAAACTCAGCTACCTACACAACAAGCAGCACGTCCAAAGGTGGAGCCTAGCAAGCACTAGACACTGTGGAGAATAAATACTCCCAACAAAACAGACATTGCACAGTGTGTAATACACATGATCAAGATTGACCATTAGAGCCAGCCAGCCTGAAGAGATAACTGTACTCACAAAAGGACCAACTGCATGTAATACATAAATTAAAGGGATAATAGTACCCTCAAGAGGCATTCCTAGATCAAGGAAAACAGGTGGCCTGCAGGTCAATACCACCGAGCCCAATCTTCATAAAGGCACCACAAAAATTTCAAACTCACCCAGTGATACCAAATGAAAAAATGGAAAGACAGAGAAATGTGACCCAAATAAATCAACAAAAGGAATCCCAAGAAAAAGAAATGAATGAGATGGAAGTAAGCAAACTACCAGATGTAGAGTTTAAAACAATGATTTTTAGGATGTTTAAGGATTTTGGAGCAACAATAGATGGACATAATGAGCACCTAAATACAGAGATAGCAAGCATCAACAAGGACATTGAAATCATGAAAAAGTATCAGTCAGAAATGACAAATACAATAGCAGAAATTAAGATTGCACTAGAAGGAATCAATAGCAGGATGGATGAAGCAGAGGACTGAATCTGCGATTTAGAGGACAAGATAAACAAAAGCATGGAAGCAGAGCAGCAAAAAGAAAAGAGGCTCAAAAAGACAAAGGAAACTCTAGGAAAGCTCTGTGACAACATGAAGAGAAACAACATCCACATCACAGGAATTTTGAAAAAGAGAACGAACAAGGGATAGAGAACCTATTTGAAGAAATTATAGCTGAAAACTTCCCTAAACTGACAGAAGAAAAAAGTCACAAAAGTTCAAGAAGCACAGAGAGTCCCATTAAAGAGTAACCTAAAGAGGCCTACACCAAGACACATCATAATTAAAACATCAAAGTTAAAAGACAAAGATAGAATACTAAAAGCTGCAAGAGAAAAGCAGTTAATTACCTACAGAGGAGCCCCCATTAGGATGACATCCGACTTCTCAACAGAAACACTTGAGGACAGAAGAGATTAGAAAGAAATATTCAAAGTGATGCAAAACAAGAACCTACAACCAAGACTTCTTTATCCAGCAAGGCTATCGTTTAAACTAGAATGAGAAATAAAAAGCTTCACAGACAAAAAAAACAAGTCACTCAAGGTATTCATTACAACCAAACCAGTGCTGCAAGAAATGTTAAGGGGTCTGCTATAAAAAGAGCAAAGGGAAAAATATATATAGATAAGAAGACTAAATTTAAAGAACAAAATGGCAATAAATAAGTACATGTCAATATTAACCTTAAATGTACATTGATTAAATGCTCCAATTGAAAGACATATGGTAGCTGCATGGATAAGAAAACAGGACCCGTACATATGTTGTCTACAAGAGATTCACCTCAGAACAAATGATAGACATATACTGAAAGTGAAGGGATGAAAAAAAGTATTTCATGCAAATATCAAATAAAATAGACTTTAAAACAAAGGCTATATTAAAGGATAAAAAAGGTCACTACATAATGATAAAGGGAGCAATCCAACAGGAGGATATAACCATTGTAAAAATCTATGAGCGTAATATAGGAGCACCTAAATATATAAAGCAGATTTTGATGGAAGTAAAGTGCAAGATCAATAGCACTACTTTAAGAGTAGGGGATTTTAATACCCCACTGTAATCTATTCACTATGGATAAATCCTCCTGACGGAAAATTAACAAAGAACAGTTGCCTTAAATGACACAGTAGATTAACTGGATTTATTTGATATCCTCAAAACCTTTCACCCTAAAGCAGCAGAATATACACTCTTTTCAAGTGCACATGGTACATTCTCTAGATCAGACCACATGTTAGGACACAAAACAAGTCTCAATTAAATTTAAGAAGATTAAAATTATATCAAGCACCTTCTCTGATCACAATGGCATGAAACTAGAAATCATCTTCAATAGAAAAACTGAAAAACACTCAAAATCTTGGTGGCTAAATAGCATGTTATTAAATAAGGAATAGGTTAACAATGAGATCAAGGAAGAAATAAATTTCTTTGAAACAAATGAAAATGAACTTACAAACCTCAAAGTTTATGGGACACAGCAAAAGCAGTTCTGAGAGGAAAAGATCAAAGAATTACAGGCATTTCTTAAGAAGCAAGAAAAAGCTCAAACAACTTAATCCGTTGGAGGGCCGGACTATAAAAAAAAATTATGAACAAATCCCTATGCACACTGCATATATCTTAAAGTAAAAAAGCAAAATTGGAACAAATACAATATTTAAAATAAAGAACAAGTAAATTTAAATCAACAAACTGACCAGTATTTCAATGGGAATTATGGGCCTGCTTTTGGCTAATGAGATGGTCAATGTCTGGTTCCATATTTGTCACTGCTAGCCTTAACAAGTGATATGACGAACTTCTGGAGCCGTGATGCGTGCGTCCCCATCACAGGAAGTAGTACTGTACATGAGCAACGCAGTGCTTTGCGGCGCTGCCACATACAGTACTCCAGGATGCATCCTGTGCTCCTCTCACTGATCACCAATGAAAGAGGTGCCCCGTCCAGAAGTGCGGAAGGGGGGGGGCGGATAAATGGCCTCAGGGGGCCACATGCGGCCCGCGGGCCGTAGTTTAGGGACCCCTGGATTAAAGGGTCCAGAGGGAAAGCAGACAGAGGGAAAGGGGATAAGAGGATGGGATCAGAGAAGGGAAAGAGATTAGTGAATTATATACACATAACAAAGCATTATAGAGAGGACAGCAAATCCTGAAGGGAAGGGGGGAGAGTGGTGGGGGGAGGGGTCAAGGGGAACACGGGAGTGGGGGTGAGGGAGATATATTTGGTGGGACAGTTGAATATATGTAAGCACAATAAATTAAAATCAATAAAAAGTTTAAAAAGGAAAAAAAAAATGGGCAAAGGAACCAAACAGACATTTCTCCAAGGAGGACATGCAGATGGCCAAGAGGCACATGAAAAAATGCTCGGCCCTGGCCGGCTGGCTCAGTGGTAGAGCGTCGGCCTGGCGTGCAGGAGTCCTGGGTTCAATTCCCGGCCAGGGCACACAGGAGAAGCGCCCATCTGCTTCTCTACCCCTCCCCCTCTCCTTCCTCTCTGTCTCTCTCTTCCCCTCCCACAGCCAAGGCTCCATTGGAGCAAAGTTGGCCCAGGCACTGAGGATGGCTCTGTGCTCAGGCGCTGGAATGACTGGTTGCAACAGAGCAATGCCCCAGATGGGCAGAGCATTGCCCCCTGGTAGGCATGCTGGGTGGATCCCAGTCGGGCACATGCAGGAGTCTGTCTGACTGCCTCCCAGTTTCCAACTTCAGAAAAATACAAAAAAAAGAAGAAAGAAGAAAAAATGCTCAACATCACTAATCATCAGAGAAATCCAAATTAAAACCACAATGAGATACCACCTCACACCTGTCAGAATGGCACTCATTAACAAAACAACACATAACAACTGCTGGCGAGGGTGTGGAGAAAAAGGAACCTTCCTGCACTGCTGGGGGAATTCAGACTTGTGCAGCCACTGTAAAAAAACAGTATGGAAATTTCTCAAAAAATTATAAATAAAATTACCTTTTGACCCAGCTATCCCACTTTTAGGAATATATCCTAAGAATACCAAATCAGTGATTCAAAAGAAGATATGCACTCCCACATTTATTGCAGCATTGTTTACAATAGCCAAGATCTAGAAACAGCCCAAGTGTCCGTCAGTGGATGAGGGGATTAAAAAGCTGTAGTACATATATGCAACGGAATACTACGCGGCTGTGAAAAAGGAAACCTTACCTTTTATGATGGCATCAATGGACCTGGAGATTATTATGCTAAGTGAAATAAGCCAGGCAGAGAAAGACAAATATATGATCTCACTTATATGTGGAATCTAATGAACAAAGTGACCTGAAGAAAGGAATAGGCAGAGGCGGGGTCACAGGGAGCAGAGGGACAGCTGTCAGAGGGAAGTGGGATAAGGGATGGAATCAGCAAAGGTGAAGGGATTAGTGAAATTATATATAAATAACACACAGATACAGATAACAGGACAGTAAATCACAAAGGGAAGGGGGAAGGGGGGCTATGGGGGTAAAGGAGTTATATTGAGTGGAACATCTGAACTCATGTTAAAATAAATTAATAAAAAGTTTTTTTAAAAAAGAAGAAAAACATTCATGGTGTGGAAAATAAACACTTAATTGTTAAGACAATAATTCAAAAATGATTTTGCTATAATTTTTCATGGAACAAATCCCAGGTCTCAATTACTATTGGATTTGGATCTCTCTCTCTCTCTTTTTTCACTGTGAGACAGACAGGAACAAACAAGAAGTGAGAGAGCAAAACATCAATTTCTTTTTGCAGCACTTGAGTTGTTCATTGATTGTTTTTAATATGTGCCTTGACTGGGGAGCTCCAGTTAACCAGTGACCCCTTGTTCAAGCCAACAACCTTGGGTTTCAAGCCAGTGACCTTTGGGCCAAAACCAGCAACCATGGGGTCATGTCTATGATCCCTCGCTCAAGATGGTGAGTCCACACTCAAGCCAGATGAGCCTGCACTCAAGCCAGAGACCTTAGGGTTTCAAACCTGGGTCCTCAGCATCCCAGGTCAACACTCTACTCATTGTGCCACTGCCTGTTCAGATGGATTTGGATCTCTTCCGAAAGATAAAGCTCAACAATTCCTTGGAAATCACTTTCCCAGGCCCTTAAAATTTTTTAATCTTTTAATATTTTATGGAAAACAACAAACATAAGTTTAATTTTTAAACTTGATATTGAGGACCTGAAAATTAACAAATGTCATAAAATTCTAAAGGACTTTGAAGTTGTATAATAAAGTTCTAAGAAGAAAAAAAGGATGGAGAAGTTGAAAAATGTAATGTAAACAGCTTTACCTTTATTTTGCTACTGTATGCCATTTTCTGCCTTATAACTTAATAAGGCAGAAACAAGACAACCATATCATCCTAAACTAATAAGAAGATCACAGCTGAAAAGTGTTTGGAGTCAACAAAAAGTCTGCAAAATGAGTAATAAATAAAGTGACTATATAAGCCAAGAGTTTTGAAACTCACCATCTCTATTAGTTTCCCATTCTACAATTTCTTCTTCACTTTCTGGAGTTCTCTCCTTGGTGATTTTTATGTCTTCCTTTTCTCTATGTCTCCCCCTTGAAGATTCTTTCTAAAAAGTACATACATACAAATATACAATTACTATATTTTCTAAAATTATATGAGGTAGTTAATGCATGGGTGAATTATATAGTATGTGAATGACAACTTGATAAATATTGCAATAAATTTCTTCAATAAAAATCAAGTTCTGGAAAAGACTTCTACTCCTGACAAACACCTGTTTCTTTTACTCAATAAACTACATCAGCAGCCAGGCTGGCCACGACTGAGGCCTGGAGTGAGCTCAATCTTGGTTGGCGGGGGCGGAAGAGGCACACAAAAGCAGTCCAGCCCAGCTGTGGGCCAGGTAAGCAAGAGTGGTCCCACCTGCAATCCCACCCATAGGGTAAAGGTGAAAGCCGGGGAACTGCAGACCAGTGGCTAAGCGTGGGCAAGAAACCCTGCCTGGCCTGTGGAGTCAGGGCTTGTGGCCCAACACGTGAGTGCAGTTCCGCCCGCAGGGGCGGGGCAAAAGCAGAGACCTGTGGCTGAGCATAGGTGCGCAGCCCTGCCCATGGTGCATGCAGCCCAACCGGTGGGGGTGGGGAGAAGGCCAAGGCCAGCCAAGGCTTGTAGACCCTGGCACATGAACACAGCCCCTCCTGTGGAGGAGAGGTGAAAACCACAGCAACAGCCGCAGTGGGTTGGCCCTGGCAATGCCAATACCCAATCACCCAGGCAGCAGTAGAGGGGGTGGAAGGCCTGCAGAGAGACCACACCTAGGGAACACAGAGGCCCCACCCACTGGACTCCAGTGGCCACACCCTTCTTATACACAGACAAAATGCGAAGGCAGAGAAATGCAACCCAAATGAATCAAGAGAAATCCTCAGAAAAGGACTTGAGTGAGTCAGATATAACCAAATTACAGATTCAGAGTTTAAAATAATGATTGTTAGGATGCTCAAAGATCTTAGAACAACAATAGATGGACATAACAAATACCTAAATAAAGAGATAGCAAATATAAAAAAAGACATTGAAATAAAAAAAAAGAATCAGTCAGAAATGACAAATACAATATCAGAAATGAAGACCACAATGGAAGGAATTAAAAGCAGGATGGATGAAGCTGAGGATTGAATCAGCGAGTTAGAGGACATGATAAACAAAAGCACGAAAGCAGAGTAGTAAAATGAAAAGAGACTCAAAAAGTCTGAGGAAACTCTAAGAGAGCTCTGTGACAACATGAAGAGAAATAATATCCACATCATTGGGGTTCCTGAAGAAGAGAAGGAACAATCAAATCATAGCTGAAAACTGCTCTAAATTGATGTAGGAAAAAGTCACACAAGTTCAAGAAGCACACAGAATTCCATTAAAGAGAAACCCAAAGAAATCTACACCAAGACACACTATAATTAAAATACCAAAGCTAAGAGATAAAGAGAAAATATTAAAAGATGCTACAGAAAATAAGACTATCCCCTACAAAGGAACTCCCATAAGGATGACATCCTACTTCTCAACAGAAACACTTGAGGCCAGAAGGGAAAGGCAAGAAATATTCAAAGTAATACAGAACAAGAGCCTACAACCAAGACTACTTTATCCAGCAAGGCTATTGTTTAAAATTGAAGGAGAAATAAAAAGCTTCCCAAACAAAAAAAAAAGCTCAAAGAATTCATCATGAAACCAATGCTGCAAGAAATGTTAAGGGGCTTGTTGTAAACAGATCAAAGGGGAAAAAAATATAGTAAAAGAGGAATATAGCTTCAAAGAATAAAATGGCAATAAACAACTACATGTCAATAATAACCTTAAATGTAAATGAATTAAATAATCCAATCAAAAAACAGGGTAGCTATGTGGATAAGAAAACAGGACCCATACATATGCTGTCTACAAGAGACACACCTGAAAACAAAAGATGCAAATAGACTGAAGGTAAAAGGATAGAAAAAATTATTTCATGCAAATGAAAATGAAAAAAAGAGCTGGGATAGCAATACTTATATCAGACAAAATGGACTTTAAAATAAAGGCTATAGTAAGAGATAAAGAAGTTCACCACATAATGATAAAGTGAGCAATTCAACAGGAAGATATAACCATTATAAATATCTACACACCTAATATAAGAACACCTAGATATATAAAGCAGACTTTGATGGATATAAAAGGCGAAATAAACAGCAATACTATAATAGGGGATTTCAATGCCCCACTAACATCACTAGATAGATCCTCAAGAAAGAAAATTAACAAAGAATCAGCAGACTTAAAAAACACACTAGATTAACTGGATTTAATCGATATCTTCAGAACCTTTCACCCTAAAGCAGCAGAACATACATTCTTTTCAAGTGCTCATGGATAGACATTCTCTAGGATACACCACATGTTAGGGCACAAAAGCGGTCTCAACAAATTTAAGAAGACTGAAATCATATCAAGCATTTTCTCTGATCACAAGGGCATAAAAATAGAACTCAACCACAACAAAAAAACTGAAACATACTTAGACACTTGGAAACTAAACAGCATGTTATTAAATAACAAATGGGTTAACAATGAGATCAAAGATGAAATAAAAAAAATTCCTACAAATGAATAATAATGAGCATATATCAAGTCAAAGTTTATGGGACACAGCAAAAGCAGTACTTAGAGGGAAGTTCATAGCATTACAGGCATAACTTAAGAAGCTAGGAAAAGCTCAAATAAACAACTTAACTCTGCATCTAAAAAAACTAGAAAAAGAACAGCAAGTAAAGCCCAGTGGTAGTAGAAGGAAGGAAATAATAAAGATCACAGCAGAAATAAATGATGTAGAGGCTAAAGAAACTATACAGAGGATCAATGAAACTAGGAGCTGGTTCTTTAAAAAGGAAAACAAGATTGATGAACCTTTAACCAGACTTACAAGAAAAGAGAGGACTCAAATAAATAAGAAATGAGAGTGGAGAAATAACAACTGACATAACAGAAATACATACAAAGGAATGTAAGAAAATACTATGAAGAACTGTATGCCAAAAAATTATACAACCTAGATGAAATGGACAAATTCCTTGAAACATAATCTTTTAAAAAACAATCTGGAAGAATCAGAAAACCTAAACAAACCAATTCAACAAATGAGATAGAAACAGTTATCAAAAAACTCCCAACAAAGAAAAGCCCTGGACCAGATGGCTTCACAAGTGAATTCTACCAAATATTCAAAAAAGAACTAACTTTTATCCTTCTCAAGCTATTTCAAAAAATTCAAGAGGAAGGAAGACGTCCAAGCTCCTTTCATGACGCAAGCATAATTCTGATTCCAAAACCAGGCAAAGACAACACAAAGAAAGAAAATTATAGACCAATATCTCTGATGAATTTAGATGCTAAAATCCTCAACAAAATATTAGCAAACTGGATCCAGCAATATATGAAAAAAAATCATACACCATGATCAAGTGGGATTTATTCTGGGGAGGCAAGGCTGGTACAATATTTTCAAATTAATCAATGTGATTCATCACATAAACAAAAGGAGAAAAACCACATGATAATTTCAATAGATGCAGAAAAAGCATTTGATATAATTCAGCACCCAATTATGATCAAAGCTCTCAGCAAAGTGGGAATACAGGGAACATACCTCAACATGATAAAGGCTATCTATGACAAACCCACAGAAAACATCATACTCAATAGGCAAATATTAAAAACAATCCCCTTTAGATCAGGAACAAGGCAGGGGTACCCCCTTTCACCACTCTTATTCCACATAGTCCTGGAAGTCCTAGCCACAGCAATCAGACAAGAAGGAGAAATAAAAGGTATCCAAATTGGAAAAGAAGAAGTAAACGATCATTATTTGCAGATGATACGATACTGTATATAGAAAACTCTAGTCTCAGTCAAAAAACTACTGGGTTTGATTAATGAATTCAGCAAGGTGGCAGGATATAAAATTAATACTCAGAAATCAGAGGCATTTTTATATACCCACAATGAACTGTCAGAAAGAGGAATTAAGGAAACAATCCCCTTCACTATTGCAACAAAAAAATATAAAGTACCTATGAGTAAATTTAACCAAGGAGATTAAAGACTTATATTCAGAAAATTATAATACATTAATAAAAGAAATCAAGGAAGATACAAACAAGTGGAAGCATATATTGTGTTCATGGATAGGAAGAATAAACATCATTAAAATGTCTATATTACCCAAAGCAATTTATAAATTCAATGCAATACCAATTAAAATACCAATGACACACTTCAAAGATATAAAACACATATTCCAAAAATTTATAGGGAACCAAAAAAGAACACCAAAAGCCTCAGCAATCTTGAAAAGGAAGAATAAAGTGGGAGGTATCACACTTCTTGACCTCAGTTATACTAAAAGGCCATTGTACTCAAAACAGCTTGGTACTGGCAGACCAACAGGAATACAGACCAATGGAACAGAACAGAGAACCCAGAAATAAATCCACACCTTTATGGACAACTGATATTTGACAAGGAGGTAAGAGCATACATTGGAGTAAAGACAGCGTTTTCAACAAATGGTGTTGGGAAAATTGGACAGCTACCTGCAAAAAAAATGAATCTAGACCACCAACTTACGCCATTCACAAAAATAAATTCAATATGGATAAAAGACTTAAATGTAAGTTGTGAAACCATAAGCATCTTAGAAGAAAACATAGGCAGTAAGCTCTCCGACATCTCTCACAGTAATATATTTGCCAATTTATCTCCACAGGCAAGTGAAATAAGACCGGATAAACAAATGGGACTATATCAAACTAAAAAGCTTTTGCGCAGCTAAAGACAATAATGAACAGAATAAAAAGACAAACCACACAATGGTAGAATATATTTGACAATATGTCTGGTAAGGGGTTAATAACCAAAATTTATAAAGAACTTGTAAAACTCAACATCAGGAAGATAAAAAATCCAATAAAAAAATGGGCAAAAGAAATGAATAGACACTTCTCCAAAGAGGACATACAGATGGCCAATAGGCAGATGAAAAAATGCTCAACATCACTAATCATTAGAGAAATGCAAATTAAAATCACAATGAGATATCACCTCACACCAGTCAGAATGACGCTCATCAACAAAACAACACAGAATAAGTGCTGGAGAGGATGTGCAGAAAAGGGAACCCTCCTGCACTGCTGGTGGGAATGCAGACTGGTGCAGCCACTGTGGAAAACAGTATGAAGATTTCTCAAAAAATTAAAAATGGAACTGCCTTTTGACCTAGCCATCCCACTTTTAGGAATATATCCCAAGAACACCATAGCACTGTTTCAAATGGAGAAATGCACAGCCGTGTTTATGGCAGCATTGTTCACAATAGCGAAGATCTGGAATCAGCCCAATTGTCTGTCAGTGGGCGAGTGGATTAAAAAGCTGTGGTATATATATATAATGGAATACTATAGGGCCATGAAAAAGAAGGAAATCTTAGCTTTTGCAACAAGATGGATGGACCTGGAAACTATTGAATATTATGTTAAGTGAAATGAGCCAGGCAGAGAAAGAAAAATATCATATGACCTCACTCATTTCAAGAATCCAAAGAACAATGTGAACTGAGAGACAGAATTGAGACAGAGGAGAGATCAAAGGGACCAGAGGAAAAAACCTGAAGGGAAGGGGAGAGGGCACTATGGGAAGGGGGCAAGGGAGATGTTGAGGGGAATATGGGGGAGGGGGGATGCATACAGGGCAACACTAGAATCTATGTAAACACAATAAATTAAAATAAATGTAAAAAAAATAAACTACATCATAAATTGTTTCTCCTTTGGTTTAGTGCCAGGAAATTCATCACTAAATTTTGTGGTCCTTTGTGCTTTCCTTTACCTAAGTTTTCTTGGTTAGTTTCTGTCACCACCATGCCTTGCTTTCACTGTTTTAATTGAAAAGTGTTCGACTTTAAGCTGCTTTAACCATTCTTGGAAGCAGGCAGGATGAGATGGATGGCTGAAAATGGAAAACTTAACAATATGTTTAGATACTCATGGCTCCCACCAAAGTAAACAAAACCTAAGAGGTTTAGCTTGACTTCTACCAATGAATTCCCTTCATTTTCACCACCAAGAATTTAAACAATCAGAGAATTCTGAGGTTTGCTAGAGGACATTTTTCTT
The DNA here is from genome assembly GCF_036850765.1 of Saccopteryx bilineata. NCBI lineage: Eukaryota > Metazoa > Chordata > Mammalia > Chiroptera > Emballonuridae > Saccopteryx > Saccopteryx bilineata. The sequence continues at coordinate 111,799,940 of NC_089495.1, forward strand.
CTAAATTACAGTATCTATATTGAACATTATAATGTAATATTACATATTTATAACACACTTCCCAAACAAGATGATATTTAAAATGGAACATAAACGATAAATCAGTACTGGAATTTAACTTCCCTTTGGGAAATTCGTTCCTACCCTGACAGGTGAGGATGCCTCCTCTGCATTTCGCTTCTGGGACTCGGAGTCCACATCCTGGCGCTTATTCTTCATTCTTTCTCTAAGATCCCCTGTAGGTCTTTCTGGTGACCTTTAAAACCAAAACAAAACAGAAAAAAAACTATATTTATATATCATTTTATAAGAATGTATTTGCAGAAAAAAACTCACAAATCTCAATATAATATTTCTAACATGGCTTCTAGAGTTCAGAAAAAATAATTTATTTCCGATTAACATTAAGAGATAAAAATATGAGCATCATTTACAAAGTAGTCTCCCAATACCAATCAAACTGTACACACTAAAATTCCATGGGGTGGTAATGGTAATATAAATAAGACAGTATATATGAGTTGAAAAAAGCAATTAGTAATTAACAGCCTGATTTGTTTTTTCTATTAGTCATATTAATACAGAGTGAGGCAAAAGTAGGTTTGTAGTTGTTTGAATGGAAAATACAATAATTAGTAAATAATAATACATAAACTCTTTTCTGTACTTACAACTGTAAACCTACTTTTACCACACTCTGTATTAGTTATATCTGAAAGCAAAAACTAGGAAGATAAAAGTTTTAAACCACAAAATTGCAAAATTAACCTAGGACCAACAGTATTATCACCTACATATGTATGGTTGGAGGCAGCATCAACAACTGAGAGAACACTTTATGAATCTTAATAATCAAAGTAAAATATGGAAAACTATTTTTCCTTAAATTTAAAATTATTTCATAATAATAAATAAAGGATTCCTAGCAACATTTTAGTGATTTTATACTCTGGTGTGGATTTGTTAAAAATGTTTATTTTACTGATTTTAGAAAGAGAGGAAAAGGGGGAGAAAGAGAGAGACAGGAACACCAATCTGTTCCTGCATGTGCCCTGACCAGGTCAAACTGGCAACCTCTGCTCTTCAGATGATGCTCTAACCAACTGAGCTATCTGGTCAGGGCAGGTGCAGATTTTTTTTAATTAAGGAAAAATACTATTATATTCAACTCTGGTAAGGCTTCATAATTTATACTGGGAGTTTAATAAATGCGTGTTCAATTATTTCACACAATTGCTAATGAGAAAAACAAGGCAGAGAGAGAGAACATACTGCCTTTAAAGAATATTCCTGTCCTGGCCACATAGCTCAGTTGGTTAGAGTGTCATCCAGAAGCACAGAGGTTAATAGTTCAATCCTGGGTCAGGGCACATACAGAAACAGATCAATATTCATGTCTCTCTCTCCCCTTCATTTCTTTCTAACATCAATAAATTAAAAAAATACTTAGAAAGAAAAAATAATAGTCCTAGAGCAACTGTAAAAGAAGGTATTATAAGTTAAAGAATGTGGCCCTCTTTAGGCATCAAAAAACATTATAAATAATATTTTCAAAACATACTAGTAACAAACATATTAGTAACAAATATTCACATATATTTCAGCTAATAGTTCATTAATCAAATCAATTCCTTTAATTTATCAATCATTAATACAAATCACATGGTTGGTGAAGAAATAATTTCAGTTAATTCACTTTAAAAAATCTCATTAACATTTACTGTATTTCTCCATGTATAAGAAGCTCCCAAGTATAAGACACACCTTCATTTTGGGGCCCGAAATGTTTTAAAAAATGTATTACATAAAGTTATTAGACACAAGTTTTATTCATAAAATTCATGCAATTCCTCATCACTGACAAAGCCCTGTCTCCATATATATATTGCCTCATCCTCAGTTCCATCTATGGCACTTGAAATGCCACATTTCTTAAATGACTTGACAACGATCTCATCTCAATCTTGATATTATCCCAGGATCTTTTCACCCAGGTACAAACTTCTCCTATAGTTGGTTTCTTTACTCTTCCTGCTGGTGTCAAATTGTCCCCAGAAGACTTCATCCATTGGTTCCATTTGTCCCTCATGGCAGATTTGAAGGGTTTGTTAAAGCTGACATCAAGTGGTTGGAGCTGGGATGTCAAGCCTCCAGGTATGATGGCAAGTTTTGTTTTTTGCTCTGCAGCAATCTTCTTTGTGTTTTTTGTTATATGTGCCCTGAACTGATCAAGCACCAATAGGGCAGGTTTGTTTAAGAACCCACCTGATCTCCAAACTTTCTCAAACCAGATCTTCATCCCATCCTGATCCACCCAACCTGGACAATCAGTCCTCAAGGAATGTCTTCTTTAGCATTGTTTTGCATTTGAAAATGAGCATTGGAGGCAGCTTGGTTCCGTCGGCAAAAGAAGCTAGAACAGCTGTATAATGGCTCTTTTCATGTCCACTTGTGTTTCCAGTTAGTTTTCACCCCTTCTTATCAACAGTTCTGTTACTTGGGACATCAAATTGAAAGGAGACTTCATCCATATTAGCAATTTGTCCCAACTCAAACTGATGTGTCTTCCACCTTGAATAACAAAATGATGAAATTCAAGGCCCTTCTGCTCATAGCTTTCAGGCATCTTTTGGGCAAGTCTGGTGCGTGTACGCATGGTTAGTCCATTCCGTTTCATGAACGTGAAGCACCAACTGTGTCCTCCTTTGAAATCAGTAACTTCTTTTTCATCAGCAATTCTTCTTGCCTCATGCTGAACCATCTTTGAGGACACAGGAATTCCAAATGCCCTTTGCTCTTCAATCCGTATCTTCAATTCCCTCTCTAAATCAGACCACTTTGCTGACTTGCCTCTCCTGGCCTTCTTCTGCTGTGGCATTTTCAGTAGGGTTTCTTCTTCCCGTAGCCAGTCTCAGATTGATTTCTCAGTTGAAGGAGGACCAAACTTACATTCAGCAGCATGACTTCCATTCACTTTTGCAAACTGGATCATTTTTAACTTGAATGCAGCACTGTATGAAAATCTTCCTGAGCCATTTCTGGGCAGAACGGGGCAAAACTTAACCTATGATACCGGTAACAAGTGCGAAACAATTAAGTGCAAAGACAAGTGCAAAAAAGCAGGAAATGCAAGTAAAATAACTACAACCACTGTATAAGATGCACCCAGTTTTTAGACCCCAAATATTTCGAAAAAGGGTGCATATTATACATTGGGAAATACCGTACATGTGTATTTTATAAATCTATAGTAAATGTTTTAACAGTTAAAGCTGAACTTTTGTCAGGAGTGGACTTATTATGCACCAGTACATAAATCCTTTAAATTATAATCATGATGTACATCTAAATTTTTATGTGCCCTGGTTTTCTGCATATAAAATATTTATTGTAAACTTGTTGCTATCCCAAACAGCACTTAACAGAGTATTCTGTATACAGTGAGTGCTCATTAAGTGACTTAAATGTCTTGTGACCAAATAAGTCTTAGTTTATCTACATAATAAGCAATCTGTACAATGGGTTTAGAAAGTTCTCTTTAAAAAATTCTCCCAGACTATGCATCAAATAAATTTAACTTTTTTTCTGGCAAAAATATAAAAGAAGAAATATATGAAGAGACCTTATTTTTCACATAACCTTATTTTGTTTTAGAATGTTAGGGATTTATTCTACTACCAGTTAGTACATTTATGTAGTTTTAATTGCTTGATTATTTAACATTGCTTTTCTAGCTATCTTTGAATCACACTAGGAACTATTTTTCTTCCCTAACAAAAATAAAATACACAAATAGAAGTTATCAGATTAAAAAAACATACAAATTGGCAAAATTATAACAAAGTTCTTTATTCTAAGTCTAGTATGACACTAATTCTTCCACACTAAACAAACTTCTTTGCCATTTTCCTCAAAACTCTCTTTTATAAAAATTCTGTGTTGATCAATAATAAAATTCAAAGAAGAATTAAAGCATGTATTAAAAGTACAGTAATAAGCCTGACCAGGCGGTGGTGCAGTGGATAGAGTGTTGGACTGGGATGTGGAGGACCCAGGTTTGAGACCCCGAGGTCACCAGCTTGAGCGCGGGCTCATCTGGTTTGAGCAAGGCTAACCAACTTAAGCCCAAGGTTGCTGGCTCGAGCAAGGGGTCACTCAGTCTGCTGTATCCCACTCCCATCAAGGCACATGTGAGAAATCAATCAATGAACAAACAACTAAGGAGCCGCAACGAAGAACTGATGTTTCTCATCTCCCTTCCTGTCTATCTGTCCCTATCTGTCCCTCTCTCTGACTCTCTCTGTCTCTGCCTCAAAAATAAAGTATAGTAATAATATAAACAAAATATTAAAATTATTGCCATAGTTTCCCACGTGTGTGTTTAAACTTATGAAAACTAATTTCCAGTCATTAACACACAAGACAAATGGCACTCTAAATAAAAATAAGACAATATTCAGCATCACAAGTAAACTAAAATATACAACATTTAAGTGAAGAGAAAATCAGCTAATGTTAAGGGTTTGAATTTTAAATTCTATTAATGGTCAAAATCACACAAATTCGCCCAATTCAAAACCATCTCCAAATGCTAATGTTCAATTTTTATACTACTCCTGTATTCAAAACAATCAGCACATCCAACTTTAGAACTAGGTAAGTTATTTCTTTACCAATCAAGTTTAAATTCTTTTTATGACAACCTTTAAGTATGCTGCATTTTTAAACACTATAACAAACTCTTCATGATGGAACTGAAAGAAAAATAAAAGGCCATTATATAGGAAAATTAATTTAGTTTTGCCTTTATTAAATCAAAATAATGTTCTAAATGGGTAGTACATTTATCCTTATATAAATACATATTTTCATTTACATTAATACACTGTGGTAAGAATTTGGCAAATGCATTTTTTTTTTTATTTATTCATTTTAGAGAGGAGAGAGAGAGAGAGAGGGGAGAGACAGAAAGAGAGAAGGGAGGGAGGAGCTGGAAGCATCAACTCCCATATATGCCTTGACCAGGCAAGCCCAGGTTTTGAACCGGCGACCTCAGCATTTCCAGGTCGACGCTTTATCCACTGCGCCACCACAGGTCAGGCGGCAAATGCATTTTAACCTTCAGAGCTTGCATTTAGATTATCTTTTGTCATTAAGATTTACATTTAGAACATCCTTAAAAGCTAAAATTATATCTTATTCAAATTTCAACGAAATTCTGTCTTAAGCAGCGCTTTAATACATAATTGGGGGGTAGGTAAGCCACAAATATATTATAAAAAAGATCTATCATTAAAACAAGTAAATGTTGAACAAATAAGTTAATTTTAAAGTAAACATTTTATTAATCTTGACTTTAATAACTAAAAAGATCTTGTCGATCTTTTGACTATGTATCTATAAAACTACCACCAAAACAGGAAATCTGACCAAATATAAGAATGTATTTCAAATTTTTATACTAAACTATGAAAGCCATGTTCTAATTGTACATCAACAATTCAAAATTCTCCATTTACCTTCTGTAACTGCTGCTATAACCTTTCCCACGGGGTGAAAGGCCATGTACGAATCTACATGTGTTTCCATAGAGGCAGTTGCCAGTCTTCAGCCAGTTACGGCACTGTGTCTAAGAGACAGATATTACTATGTAAATTTCATATTTATTCATATTTATTTCTGGACAAAAGATGCTAGTGAAACAAAATTAAAACAAGTGCTATCAAAATTACAGCTAACCTGAAATATATATTACTTCCCAAATAGTAAAGACATCAGAGAAAAAAAAAGGAAAACCCATAAACCCTATAACCCTTTTCAATTCTTTTCATGAAACACATTTTAAAAAATGTACTGAACCAACATTCCTACAACAAACGGTTCATCTTTATGGTACAAATCAGTATTTCCATCCAAGTACTAACCAGGCCCGACCCTGCTTAGCTTCCGAGATCAGACGAGATCGGGCGCGTTCAGGGTGGTATGGCCGTAGACCAAATCAGTATTTCAAGAACAGGATTGCAAGAGAACCCCTGGGACTGTACCAGTGACTACTCACCTCTGTTGTACTTCCGGTGCTGGGTCCTAGCCTCTCAAATACACTGGGTCTTCGCGATGTGCTTTCAGATATGGTCTTTGTATTTTCCACTGTGACTTTCCTTCTAATTTTTGACATTTTGCACTACTTTAATCAAAAAAGAAAGAGGTGAAACTGTTAAGATTCTTCAATTTGAAATAACTGAGCCCATAATTTACAAGTAGAGAAAACTGTAGGTAACATGTAAAATTCTACAGATTTTTTTCAGGACAAAAAAACAATAAATAAAAAGAGTAGGAGGGGTCACAGGTAAACAGAGATAACAGTCAATTTACAACTTAGAAATCTGTTGGCGCCCTGGCCGGTTGGCTCAGTGGTAGTGTCAGCCTAGGGTGCGGAGGACCTGGGTTCGATTCCCGGCCAGGGCACACAGGAGAAGCGCCCATTTGCTTCTCCACCCCTCCGCCGCGCTTTCCTCTCTGTCTCTCTCTTCCCCTCCCGCAGCCAAGGCTCCATTGGAGCAAAGATGGCCCGGGCGCTGGGGATGGCTCTGTGGCCTCTGCCTCAGGCGCTAGTCGCAACATGGCGACGCCCAGGATGGGCAGAGCGTCGCCCCATGGTGGGCGTGCCGGGTGGATCCCGGTCAGGCGCATGCGGGAGTCTGACTGTCTCTCCGTTTCCAGCTTCAGAAAAATGAAAAAAAAAAAAAGAAAGAAAGAAAAAAAAAGAAATCTGTTGGCTAGAATTTTATCTCTTCTATGGAGTGAATGAATAAGATTCTACTCACACAGCTAAGTTTTCATAATACATACAACCTCAGAAACACACTATAAAATTATTAGTTTCTAAATATACAAATCATTTCAATATTTATAACTATTTTTTAAGGACAAGTTATACTATTATTCTCCACCAATTGGTTAAATGGAAAAAGCAAAACTATGTTAAAAAAAATGGGAAAATAAGATCAGGTGAGAATTGTATTGACAGTAGAAGTTATGTTTTATATAACAAGTGACATTAGTTATGTTCTACAAATCAGCTTGGTGGGAAAATGAATGCTATTTAAATATTTTCCTTCTTACAGTAGTCAAGAAAAACAGTAATCAAGATGTTTATTTTCCAATATACAAAACAAAACAAAAAGTCACATCTTTCAATGTTGATAAGATGACCTCCTTTCAAAACAGGTACAGAGCTAGAAAAAGTGAAGGTGTTTCTCTAATTTATACTACATTGACATAAAAGTAAAAGTGTTAAAAAGTAATTTTAGCCATTTTACTTTTTTTTTTTTTTTTTAACAGAGAGAGTGTCAGAGAGAGGAATAGACAGGGACAGACAGACAGGAATGGAGAGATGAGAAGCATCAATCATTCGTTTTTCGTTGCACATTGCAACACCTTAATTGTTCATTGATTGCTTTCTCATACGTGCCTTGAACCACGGGCATTCAGCAGACTGAGTAACCCCTTGCTCGAGCCAGCAACCATGGGCTCAAGCTGGTGAGCTTTTGCTCAAAGCAGATGAGCCCTCGCTCAAGCTGGCGACCTCGGGGTCTCGAACCAGGGTCCTCCGCATCCCAGTCCAATGTTCTATCCACTGTGCCACCACCCGGTCAGGCATATTTTACATTTTTTTAAAACACCAAAAGCTATTTTGCCACTCCTAGTAACAAGAAAGACAAATTGTAAAAATATTTTATAGAATAAAACAATAAAAACTAAAACCATAATAGAGAACTCTACAAGTATGTAATCAGATAATTCAACTTGAAATGAAACTATTAGAAAATAGCTATATGATTTATGTTAGAAACAGTATAAAATTCTAGACCAAAAATAAACCAGAGTACACTTCTATAGGAACTGCCTCAGAGAAGTAAAAAGAACTAAACAATATTACTTTACACAATCTAAATATTAGAAATCTTATTAGTAGTCAAAATTAATTACTAGAATGAACAATGAAAACTAAAAACGCAGAAGTTCTATTTAGCATAGAAACTCATCTCCATAAAGTTCACAAATGTTCTTTTAATGGTTTCAAAGTAAAGGCATATCACTTGAAGAAAAATTAAATCATGGTAGCACCAAATCAAAACTGGAAAAAGAATTATTAATAATGTTTAGTTCAGTTAGATACTTCTTTTCAGGTTACATTTTAAAGGATCCAAAGAATAAGGACAATGTTTGACAAATAAATCAAGAGGAAAAAATGAAATGATACAATACAATATGGTAGTTTTAAATTGAAATTTTAAAATATACAGTGGTACCTTGAGATATGAACAGACCAACATACGAATTTTTTAAGATACGAGCTGTGACTCAGTCCGTATTATTGTTCGAGATCCGAGCAAAATTCCGAGATACGAGTCATGATTCGGAAAGCTGCTGCTAGTTGGCGCACGGGTCCAGTATTGGCAGTTTGATATATGAGTTGACTGACGAGCTCGGTTACAGAATGAATTAAATTCGTATCTCAAGGTACCAGTGTGTGCGTGTGTGTGTGTATTTTTCTTTCTGAAGTTAGAAGTGGGGAGGCAGTCAGACAGACACCTGCATGCGCCACACCAGGATCCACCTGGCATGCCCACCAGAGGGCAATGCTCTGCCCATCTGGGGTGTTGCTGGGACTGGAGCCATTCTAGAGCCTGAGGTGGAGGCGATAGAGCTGTCCTCAGCGTCCAGGCCAATTTTGCTCCAATGGTGCCTTGGCTGTGGGAGGAGAAGAGAGAGATAGAGAGGAAGGAGAGGGAGAGGGATGGAGAAGCAGATGGGCGCTTCTCCTGTGTGCCCTGGCTGGGAATCAAACCCAGGACTTCCACACCCCGGGCCGACGCTTTACCACAGAGCCAATCAGCCAGAGCTAAATATATTCTTAAATATAAAATGTAATCATTATTTTAACAGCAAAAATTTTTAGTGATTCAAGTTAGAAAATAACTTTAAATTACAAATTTTTAAAAATTATTGTAGAGTGGGTCCTGGCTGGGCTGCTCAGTGTGTCTGCATGCTGAAGCTGTAGGTTCAATCCCAGGTCAGGGCACAAGTGAGAAGCAACCAATGAGTGCACAACTAGATGGAACGACTAAGTGGAACAGGAAGTTGCAGCTTCTTTCCCTCTCCCTCTTTCCCCCTCAACACCCTCTAATCAATGAAAAATTGTTTTAAAAATTAGTGTCACATAACGATTAAGCTTTTGCTGCCATGAAACATCAACTGTTCTCCAAGTAAAAAACAATACAGTGAGCCCTACATATTGTAGTATTTTAAGATAATTTTTTTCTACAAGAGAGAGGCAGGGAAGAGAGAGACAGGAATATCGAGCTGTTCCTACCTATGCCCTGATTGGGGAATCAGACTGGCAACCTTTGAACTCCAAAATGACACTCCAACCAACTGAGCTATTTGGCCAGAGCTTTTTTTTTTTTTTTTAAGAGAGACAGAGAGAGGAAGTGAGAGAGAGAGCAGGGAGAAGGGAAGCATTCTTTAGTTGCTTCCTATGTGCCCTGACCAAGGATCAAAAACTGCAACCTTATTTCAGGATGAGCTCTGAAACTGAATGAGCTAACTGGCCAGGGCCAAGACAATCTTTGATTTAACTTTTCTTGGGCTCATTCTTAGCCGAATGTGAATATACAGAGGAAAAACTGGAAAAATTTCACATGTTCATTTGATTTACTGAACATAAAGAACTAAAAGCCAATACAAGTGCAGATGACAGAGATGTAGAAAATGTAGGGCTTCGATTAACTGAGAAAACCACTATTTTATAATTTATAAGCAAGCAGAATTTGGTAAGTAAATATGTCACAAAATACATAGGAAAAGTTAGTTATATTACTATAAATATTAATACATAGACTAAACTGTAATGATCATTCACTAATTTTAAAAATATTTGTTAATAAACTTAAAATTGAATGAGTTTTAAGAGTACCTTATTAGCTATAATTAGTTATCTGGAACTTAGAAAACAGACACACTATCCTACTGCATTGCCTGAGAGAAGACTAACCTTAACCTTATATATATTTTTTCTCCACTATCAATTGAAATGGTTAGTTCTGTCCTCAAAAAAACCTATTCCCAACGTGCCCTTACTCCCAACATACCCTTCTCCAAAAAAGTCAATGGTAATGTTTTCCACAGTTGGGGCACCAAGCTCTTTGTTACTATACTGGGAACACTGGTCATCTATCATCACCTGTCTTGTTTCTCTGGGGGCTCCAGTATTAACTCTTGTTTCTCCTCCTGCTCTGTAACCTGTTGCATGGATTAGCACTCTTCTCCTCCCCTGACAGGCTGCTGGATGTTATAGTCTCACAGCTTCTCTCTAATCCCAGATACCTAATATAAATTTTGAATATTTCAAAGGGTCTGGACTGCTATGTCAAAGACAATCAAGTGAGGACTAATGATTCCATACTCCCCTCTCCTAGTATTCTTGCCACTAGAAACATTCCTCCACACAGAGACAAAGTTGCTTCTACGGGTGAGATAAGAACTACTCAAGGTTCACCTACATAGAGCTTATCCCAGGAATTTTACTTCTAGTTACTGTTGAGCCTACCAATTTAAGGAAGAACCAGAGAGGCCAAGAAGTCACACCTTGCCCTAAAATAGCAATGAGTTTGAATACCAGGTCTAGGTTACAGGAAGACCCTACTAAAAGCAACAAGAACAAAAACTGAAGCAAAAAAAGAAAAAGTAGGAATTGGAGTTTTCTGATTGAAAGAGGAATTTTTCTGACCATCTGTCTATCTAGGAACTTAATCAGTGGTGAACAATGACAGGTTATCTAAATATTATTACTGAAACATTCACTATTTTTAATAGATTAAAAAATGTCTTATGCTTGCAAAGACTACAAAATACTTTAAGTCCTATGTGTCTAAATATTTATATATACACATAATCTAACATACACCAGTACATTTACTCATATATAGGAATAAATTAATTTAAATCTATGTTACCAACTAATGTAACTTAATTAGAATTTTCAATCTAAAAATTTGGGCCCACAAAGAAAGACAAATACCACAACAGAATAAAATGCAAATTTGCCTGAGAGGGGAGGAAATTTTTTCAATTAATATCTAATAAGAAGTAAATGCTCCAGAGTATGTGAGAAAAGTTAGAAACAATAAAATAAAATAAAAATGCAAATATTACAGTCTTCCCTAGCTCAGAGACTTTGAAGGTTTTCTCTCTAGTTTTGTTTTCAATTTTTTTCTTTGGTTTTAAGTTGCCATCAGACTTCACACTCATATGTCTTTTCCGAACACCAGCATTATCAAAGCTAGAGTGACACTGGTGATATCCTATGGAGTTATTTTCCTATTTCTCCTTCCCACTTTCAGAGTTAATAAAGTTGTTATATTTTGTCTTTTTTTTTTAATTGAATTTATTGGGGTGATATTGGTTCAATTGAAAAAGAACAATGGACAAAGTCTGAATCATTAAGACACAACAAAAGAGGGTCTTAACAAATGAAAACTATCTACTCACCCCTAAAAAACCCTTACAAATATCACGGTGTTTGTAATTCATACCATAAAAATGGCTGAGAAAAAAAAAGCAGGGGCTTCTTTTAAAACAATTATTTCTGAAGCCTAATTACTGAAATATCATCAATAAAACATGTTTCAGTTCCAGTATGCTCACTTCAATCCTTAACTACATCCTTTTGAGGGCTCGGTTTCTGGTAGCATAAATGAAAGCATAATGTAATGAGAAGCAGCAGAATATTTTCAATTGTCAAATAATCAAGCAATTAAAACTACATAAATGTACTAACTGGTAGTAGAATAAATCCCTAACATTCTAAAACAAAAATAAGGTTATGTGAAAAAAAAGGTCTCTTCATATATTTCTTTTATATTTTTGCCAGAAAAAAGTTAAATTTATTTGATGCATAGTCTGGGAGAATTTTTTAAAGAGAACTTTCTAAACCCATCGTGCAGATTGCTTATTATGTAGATAAACTAAGAATAAAACAATTTCAAACTGAATCCTGAACAGGCCTGACAGAACTAACCTAACTATACAGGTATGAACAAGTCAATACTGTAGCACTGTGCAGAAAAATTATTTGTTAAAAAGACTATGCACAGAGAAAATCCCATGCTGGCAACCGCTATAAAGAGAAGCAAACAGAAGTATAACATATAAAACTATCAGAAAGCCCTGGCTGGTAGCTCAGTTAGTAAGAGCATTGTCTCAATACATCAAGGTTGAGGTCAGGGCATATACAAGAAAGCATAAACAAGCCCTGGCCGGTTGGCTCAGCGGTAGAGCGTCGGCCTGGCGTGCGGGGGACCCGGGTTCAATTCCCAGCCAGGGCACACAGGAGAAGCGCCCATTTGCTTCTCCACCCCCCCCCCCTCCTTCCTCTCTGTCTCTCTCTTCCCCTTCCGCAGCCAAGGCTCCATTGGATCAAAGATGGCCCGGGCGCTGGGGATGGCCCCTTGGCCTCTGCCCCAGGCGCTAGAGTGGCTCTGGTCCGGCAGAGCAACGCCCGGAGGGGCAGAGCATTGCCCCCTGGTGGGCAGAGCATCACCCCTGGTGGGCTTGCCGGGTGGATCCCAGTCGGACGCATGCGGGAGTCTGTCTGACTGTCTCTCCCCGTTTCCAGCTTCAGAAAAATACAAAAGAAAAAAAAAAAGAAAGCATAAACAAATGAAACAATAAATCAATGTTTCATTCTCTCTCTCTCTTTCTCAAATCAATCAATAAACTACCCTCCCAAATAATAAAAGACACTTAAAATTTTTTATTTATGATTTTGGTGGGGGTAGGGGGGAAGAGTTAGAGAGACTGGAACATCAATCTGTTCGTTCCTGTGTGTGCCCTGATTGGAGATTGAACTGGCAACCTCTACACTTTGGGAATATGTTGCTCTAACCAACTGAGCTATGCCACTAGGGCAGACAAACACTTCATATATCAACACCAGTTAACGTTTTAACTGCTACTAAATATCTCCAATTCTATATGACAAGGAAAGTAGGGTTTGTGGGAAATTGGGAAACTAACATCTACTGAAAACCAATTCTTCAAATAAATGTAAGTTAAAAATTTTGCTTTCTACATGTAAATGCCAATGCATATTACAGTATAAATTAATACTGATAATGTACAGAAGTTAAAACTACATCCACCTGTCGGACTTTAGTTTTAATTTAGATATGGAAATTGGATGATTTTGCATACCTTCTATGTAATCAATGTTCAATTCAAATCGTCAATAAAAGTCATGAATTTGATAAAATTGGATCCTAGTAGATCCAGTCTTAGTTTCACCCCGCAACTCTTTTTACAGACATAAACTGCTACATGCCTGCATCAACATTCTCAGTCTCCTGTTGAAAGTGTCATGTTACAATCTAAACCAGGGGTCCCCAAACTTTTTACACAGGGGGCCAGTTCACTGTCCCCCAGACCGTCGGAGGGCTGGACTATAAAAAAAACTATGAACAAATCCTTATGCACACTGCACATATCTTATTTTAAAGTAAAAAAAAAAAAAAGGGAACAAATACAATATTTAAAATAAAGAGCAAGTAAATTTAAATAAACAAACTGACCAGTATTTCAATGGGAACTATGCTCCTCTCACTGACCACCAATGAAACAGGTGCCCCTTCTGGAAGTGCAGCAAGGGCCCGATAAATGGCCTCAGGGGGCCACATGCGGCCCCTGGCCGTAGTTTGGGGACCCCTGATCTAAACACTTAAGAAATTGGAAAATATCTGTAAATCTACAGATTATTTTGGAAAGTTCATAAAACTCTCCAAATATTTTTGCTTAGGTACTAAAGACAGTAATTTCAAGTATTACATAACTAGACTCAGCTAACTATGGGTGGTTTGTACTGCATAAGCATATTTGGGAGTCACTGCAACAATATCATGGACTTTGAAAACTTAAAGTGTGAAAATATTTTCCACACTTAAAATTACTTCTTCAAGAAACGAAAACCTGTAGAAAATGCATACGCCCACAATTTTCAAAGTAGTTGAAGTTATTTGAAAACCTCGCAAAATGACCGAATAGCTTGACACTACGCTCCAGACAAGATCTTACCAATATCATTCAAAAGATACCAACTCCGAGTACCCGTTCCGTCACATAAACAGTTTGCCATACATCAGATAACGCCAAACATTACACCCTTTCATTCCACCTTCCCGTTTCGGATATACAGCTGCCACAACTACCCTCCAAGGGAATGTGAAGGTGATAAAGTAGTACTCCTCAACTTCCAGGGCCTAAGTCGTTAAGTTACCACTGCCAGGAAATAAGTAAGACCGAAAACACCCAAAAGTAAGACACTTTCCCCCTAATTGGTCTGGAATGCGTAAACAGGGAGCTTCAAAACGTATAACCGTATTCCTGCAGCCTTTCGTCGTACGCAAATGGCAATATCTAGCAAGGGGTTCCCAAGCCCACCCCCAATCGTAATGAATCCGGCCTCTCATCTGAATCCACCCGTCCCCTGAGACAAAGTCGACGGAATCAAAACGAGGAAGAGAGACGAGGCCCAATCACCAGGACCTGCTGCAGAGTTGAGGGTGGGATGCTCAAGGAGCGCAAGATCCCGGCGAGCCCCACGCAGGGAAGGAGTGCCAGTGCAGGCCTTCCCTCCTCGGGTCCATCCAACGCCTTCGCCCGTCCCGGACAACCGCACCAACGCACACAATTCAAGCCTACCTCCTCCCTGAGCTCCCCTCGCAAGCACAGTCCGGAGACGTCACCGCCGCCGCCGCTCAGAGGAGCGGGAGAGGCGACCCTGGGTCCCCGCGCCTGGCCCCGGGGGGACGACGACAGGGAGGAGGTGCGCGCGCGGCTCCCGGGAACCGGCCCTCGGCAGGCGAGCGGCCCCGGGGGCGGCTGAGAAGCGAAGCTCGCCTGCCGCTTCGCCAGGATCAAGCCAGACTAAAACGCGAAAAGAAACACGACGAAGATCCGGGAGCAAGCAAAGGAAACGGACACACGATCAGGCCACTAGGAGGACCTCCCGACAACGCTGCCGGAAGTCGAGGGTTTGCCCTGTTGCTCTCTAGACCCAGGCGGCTTCCGGCTATTAAATTAGTCGTCACACGCAGGCACCGCCCCCTTGTGAACAGCCCCTGCCTCCGCACCGCACCTGCATTGCAGTCCGTGGTTATCCGCAGTCCTCAGCTCTTTGTGACAGGTCCCTGGACAGAAAAACCTGGAGCCGGGCACATTCAAAGTCCCCAATTAAAACAGAATTTGAGAGCAAGAGTTTCCTTCTTTTACTACATTTTTTATTTTTTACAACAAACGCCTGTTGTAAATACGACACATTGATTGTCGAAAGTATGTACATTCACTCGGTCTACCAAGTTTAATGAACACTGAGTTGGAGCGACACCGTCGTGTTCTGTTTTTGACATCCCTCCACTGTCCGCGCCGCTGTTCCTTCGGGGCCCACGGGCTACACGTTTGTGTTTTTAAAGGCGCGAGAAAGAATTTGTTGCAAATTTGGAGCAAAAAAATCTTTCACGTACTTCTGACAGCCTTTCTCTTTGTTGATTAGTGGCCAGTGATTTGCATTGAACTAGTTATTAAAATTGCTTGCGACGGCTAGTCAAACGTCGTGAATCAAAGACCAGAAAACAGACAGGAGCTTCTTACAAATTAAAAAAAAAAAAAGGAAAAATGTTAATGTATTTATTACATTTATTTTGTTCTTCGACAAAACCAAGACATTGGAAAACCTTTTATCGAAACTATGGATATAAAACTTAAAAAGAAACTGGCACAATAATTTGGGCTTGTTGGGATCAGTCAATTAAAATGTGGGAGCAGAATGAAAAAAAAATCAAGAGCATTAAACATTCCTGATGACATGCCAAGCTATTTTAGAGACAGCGGCCAGAGCTTCTGTGCACGTGGGTTCGATGAAACGCTTTGGCAGCAAGAATCCGTATTTGCCTGTATCTCGAAGTTCAATTGTAAAGGAATATTTGATGCCCAAGTCATAGATCCAGTCATCCGGACCTCCAGGAGCTAGATCTACAAGAAGAAAAAATGTCACTTTTTAAAATACAGATGTTTCAAGTTAACTAACAAAATGGGATGTTTCTTTTCTAAAAATGATATTGCTTTGCATTTTTCTTATTATTTATTAATATACGTTCCTGGTAGAAAATGGAGATTGAAGGAAAACAGGTTAAGGAAAAAATTAAAATTACCCATAACTCTACCAAGAAGTGATAATGACCGTCAGTGTTTTAGCACTTTCTTTTTTCAGCACAGACTTGAACCAAAAATATTTTAACTTAATTTTTAAATTTTTCTAAGTTGATTTTTTCCCTACATAAGTAAACATCCTATACATTGTTTTCTAACATTTCTAAACATAATCTATCGTAAGGAGCTTTATGTATTGATGAGTTCGAATCAAATAATTTTTAACTAACTCATAGAATTGCACTGTAAAACTGCATATAAATTAATTTAAATATTTATTTGGAGACCTTTGGAATTTTTTTCTAATTTCTAAGTAATATAAACAACTTTACAATGAACGTTCTTGTTTATACATAATTGTTTCTTTGTTCCTTTGTAATATTATTTCCTAAAAGTAGATTGCTAGCATAACTGTTTGTACTTTTTCCAGTTTGCTACCTGTTGCCAAATAACCCTAAAAAGAATTGAACCAATTTATACCTCCACTAGCAAGATACAAATATGCCCACTTCTCCCTCCCACATTATCCATGGGTATTTTGCATATTCTGGCAATTTTATGGATGAAAAATAATATCAAATTGTCTTTATGTTTGATTATCAGTGAATTGAACATTTTGTTTGGTACATTTATTGTCCATGTTTATATATTTTTTATCAATTGTCTTATATTTCTACTTGATTCAATTTATAGGTTGCTTTTAAAAGCAACATTAGTGTTGTTAGTTCTGTGAATTATGGGCAGAATTTTTTTATTATTTGTTTATTTAGCTTTCAATTTGGTTTATGATGGTTTTTATACAAAAATATTTTATTTATCTGAAATTTATTTTGGAGAAAGATATTTTAGTAATCCGATTTTTTTTCTGAGTAACCTGTCAGGTTTCCCAAGCCTATTAATTGAATAATCTAACATTCTTAAGTGGTTAGGAATGCCTTCTTTATGGGATACTACATCTCCTTATATATTTGTGAGTCTTTCTGTACTCACAATTCCCTTATCTTTTTTCCCCCCTGAAGTGAGAAGCAGGGAGGCAGTGAGACAGACTCCCGCATGCACCCCACGAGGATCCACCCAGCATGCCCGCTAGGGGGCGATGCTCTGCCCATCTGGGCCGTTACAACCAGAGCCATTCTAGCGCCTGAGGCTGCGCCATGGAGCCATCCTCAGCGCTTGAGCCCACGTGCTCCAATGGAGCCTTGGCTGAGGGAAGGGAAGAGAGAGACAGAGAGGAAGGAGAGGGGGAGGGGTGGAGAAGCAGATGGGCGCTTCTCCAGTGTGCCCTGACCGTGAATCGAACCCAGGACTTCCACACACCTGGCGACACTTGAGCCAACCATATTGCCTAATCTTGATCTGTCTCTTTCAGGTTCAGTCCACACTCCACACTATCTTAATCACTATAGGTTTCTAATGTATTTCAATACCTGGTTGGAGCAAATTCTCTCTTAGTGGTCTTTTCAGAATTCTACAAGCTCTTTTATGAAATTTATTCTTTCAAACAAAGTTCAAAATCATTTATGCGTTCACTGAAATCTATACACAAATTAATTTAGAACTGACACATTTTTTTATATTGCTTTCCCACTCAAAAACATGGCAGGTTTCTCCTTTCGTTTGCCTTCTTTCACGTGCACCAGTAAAATTTTCTAAGTTTTAAAATATAGATTATATGGATTTGTGTGTGTACATACATATATACATTTAACAATGAATCCACATATTTGTATGTAATTTATGTGCATGTATATGTATGGATGAAGTACGTATGGAAAAAAGATTTATTTTCTACCTGATTACTGGTCTTTTTGATATGTAAGAAAGTTATAGATTTGTGTAAAACTGCCTTACTCAACTTTTTAATTGTTACTAATATTTTTTGTTAATTTTCTACTGTTTTCCAGATAGACAACCATATAATATATAGGTGATCATTTGTGCTTCTTTCTAATATTTACACTTGAATTAATGCAAAGGTGTTTACTGAAACATTTTTTATAATATTGAGGAGTATTCATCAATAGTGGATTGGTTAAGTTATTCATACATTCAGCAAATATTACTGACAACCATTATCAATGTTGTCAATTTATTCTTCTAGCCATTTTCTTGTGCTTACACACACACACACACACACACACACACGTGTGTGTCCTGAATGAATGAATGTGTGGAGATGGCCTGATTTCATCCTAACAGGAAGATGCTCTACAAGTTCCAAGTTCCTCCAGTCATGCTTTCAGGAATGATAATAGAGAAGAAAATAGAAATCAAGAAAGCTCTGAATTGTGAAAAGTAGTTGTAGGGTTTTTCTATGACAGAGTGAGGACCTAGGTCAGAAGGCAGCAATGGACCAGTGACACCGAGAGACAGAGAGAGATACTATCATGTGGAACAATCTGGCCTCAATTCTGAGACGAACTGGGGTTGTTGATGAGGAAGAGGAAATTGGTGATTCTCAACTTTCTACTAAGAGGGCATCAGGTGTTCAAGCAATTTATTGAAAATAATATAAATGTGCTTATTAGTATAAATAGGTTTTAATAATCCTATAGATCATACCTATTAGAGGAAACTCAGAGACTTCGAACATACTGTCTCAAGGCTTTTCACATGCCTTTCCCTCTCCCAGGTTGTCCCCCACACCTTCGTGTGGCAGCCACTTACCAGGTAGATCTCCCAGAAATATCACCTACAGAGAGACCCTCCTAGGCCACTTGAGCAAAGCAGCCTCTCTCTCTCCTGTAGTCATTCTCAAACCCACAAGCCTGTTTATTTTCTTATCAATGGAATTGTACTATATTTTACTACTTAATTGTTTACATCAGAGAATGAAAACTTTCCTGTAAGGACCCGATAGTAAACATTTAGGCTTTGTGAGTCACACAGTCTGTGTCACAACTACTCAGCTCTACTGTCCTCAAACCATCATAAACAATACACAAATGGTGTGGCTGTGTTCAAATAAAACTTTATTTGGCTACACTGAAATTTGAATTTCTTATAATTTTCAAAGGCCACAAAATCCTATTCTTCTTTTGTGTTTTTTCAACCATTAAAAAGAAAAAGGAAAACCATTGTTAGCTCTCAGGCTATACAATATTAGTGCGCTATATATCACCTGTGGTTCATAATTTGCTGATACCTGGTTATATGTTTATTTTCTTTTCCTCTTCTCTCATCTCCCCCCCCCCACCTTCAAAAGTGCAGAATCGCTGTCTGTTATCCCACTGTGGGATAACAGTCCCTCAAAAAAATCTTCCAACAGAAATTAATTTAAAATATTTAAGAGTTTGCCATATAAATATTCTCATCACTGTGATACAAACCAAAGACATTCTGCTCTAGCATGTTATATTATATTCTTGGGCACAGCTTG
Source organism: Saccopteryx bilineata (assembly GCF_036850765.1). Taxonomy (NCBI): domain Eukaryota; kingdom Metazoa; phylum Chordata; class Mammalia; order Chiroptera; family Emballonuridae; genus Saccopteryx; species Saccopteryx bilineata. The sequence continues at coordinate 111,819,582 of NC_089495.1, forward strand.
TTACTAAAAAGCAACTACTTGAATTGTGTCCCCTAGACGTGTATAGTGTTCAACCTACACAATCTTACTTGGCAGCCCTGGGCATCTTACATATTCTTTTGACCCTTTATGACCTTTTCGGCTTCACTCTAGTATGAGCCAATCCTATAATCCCTACTCTGTAGCAATGAGCATAATTTTTAAATGATCATTTTGGCCTCTTTTTAAAATATTCACTTGTTAGTATACCTCCTTCAGCTCTGTCATAGCTATTATGTTTCCATGTATAATTGTTACAATCCACTTGTTTTACATGTGACCTTGTTTAAAGATGCCATTTAGAAAAATTAAATCCACAGAGAAAAACCAAACACACAGATTTGTCTTAATACCTCACCGTTATTCAAGATCTTAGGAAGAAATACTTACATAAACTTTCTGAGCCACTGCCATGTGTGTATCTGGCGCCTTTACCAGTACGCTCAATAGCATGGACCGCTTGACTGGCCACTAGAGACTGGAATCAACAGGATATGAGATTTCAGTTAATGTATAGCTTTAAGACAGGACAGATAGAAGTGTCTATAAGAACCAATCATAGGGTCTGACCAGGCAGTGGTGCAGTGGATAGTGTTGGACTGGGACGCGGAGGACCCAGGTTCGAAACCCAGAGGTCTCCAGCTTGAGCCCAGGCTCATCTGGTTTGAGCAAGGCTCACTGGCTTGGACCCAAGGTCGCTGGCTCAAGCAAGGGGTTACTTGGTCTGCTGAAGGCCTGCAGTCTAGGCACATATGAGAGAGCAATCAATGAACAACTAAGGTCTCGCAACGAAAAACTGATGATTGATGCTTCTCATCTCTCTCCATTCTGTCTGTCCCTATCTATCCCTCTCTGACTCTCTCTCTGTTAAAAAAAAAAAAAAAAAAGAACCAATCATAGGTTAATTGACTCAAACTCTATATATGAAGAAAGAGCAGGATAGTGGTTGCCAGAGCTGGGGGGCAGGAGATGGGGAGATGTTGGTTAAAGGATGCAAACTTCCAATAATAAGATGAGTAAGTCTTAGGAATCTAATGTACAGCATGGGGACTATAGGCAACAATATTGTCTTATAAACTTGGAAGTTGCTTAAAGAACAGATTTTACATGTCCTTGCCACAAAAAGAAAAAATTGAATTATGTCAGGCGATAGATGTGCTAGCTCACTTTATTATGCTAATCATTTCACAATATATATGTGTATCAAATGATCACACTGTGCACCTTAAATGTACATAATCTTATATGTCAATTATATCTCAATAAAGTTGTAAAAACTATATATGAAAACTCTGCATTTATTCAAAAGGTAAATCAAGAAAAATAAATTAACTTCAAAAGAATGTTTTTTGCTTTATGGAATTCTCAATTGGGTGACGCTAAGCATTAATTCTTTCAATACCTTGAAAATTTTATTTAACTTGAGAAAAAAAGAATTCGCCTGCCTTTCTTAGGAATTTATTTATTTTATAAAATAATGTACAACTATATTTCAAAGGCAAACAACTTGGGGTTTTCCCACACCTAGATAAAATTATCACCAAATTTGAAATCCAACTTCTCTAAACAGAATTATAACTAAGCATAACGGATTTCCTTCTCAGAAACTCAATTTTATTCTGTGTAAAACGTCTATAACTCCCAAAGACTCATCCAATATAAAAGATATTTTCTATGATATAAAGCAAGGTTGATAACTAAGTCTCTTGTTTCTCTACATTTTTTCTAGCTTACCCATATCTTTTCTGATGTTGATTGTATTCATGGTCACACTCTTGAATGACACAGGATTCTCAGTGGGTATGACATTGTACCATTTCTTTGTTTAAAATAAAAGTTTGAATGCGACCTCATTTTCTACAGGGTAAAATGCAAATTTATTCTGACATTCAAACAAGCTACCTTACCTTCACAAGCTGACCTCACCTACTTTCTGATGGGGTACCCTTTACCTTGGTGCCCTCACAATCCCTTAAACATACTTCCTGTGGGGAACACCATTTCCTTAGCTTGGAACATCTTCCCTTCCCTGTCCATCTATAGAAATCCTATCTTTCAATGGTTGGCTGGAATTGTATCTGTCCCTTGGGTCAATAGCATGTTATCATTCCTTTCTCTTCACTGTATTGTACACTGCATTCCAAAAAAAGTGTGTGTGGTGGGTGCTATTACCTTAATGCTGCAACTGGAAGTGCTTTTCATAGGACTGTGGGGGACAGGAAGGTCGGCATGCAGACAACTCCTAATGCTAATATCAAACTGATCAGTGTTGTGCTGGGACTTGATCTGTGGTGACTATTGTTGAAAGCTAGCGATCACAAAGCAGATACACAATTCCAGAGACTCTTGTCCTAGTCCTTGCTCATATGGCTTTATATGTAGATCACTTCCAGGTGGAATGGTTCCCTCCTGACCTTCAAGGAGCGTCAACTTTTCATACAGAGCCCATTTGGGTAAGGTTTCCATTCTTTATGTTCTTTTAGTGAACCCTGACCCTGGATTACTCCTGTAGAGTTGGACCAAAACTCTAGAGGAAATTTTGATTCTTGAACTAAGAATTACTTTATTTCTGAAATGCTAGTTGATAAAAATAAGTAAGCAGCACTTACCAGTTCCTCATGGTCTTTGCTTCTGCTCCTATTGTAGGAATATGGAAACACTATCTTCTGAGAATATGAATGCATAGCAATATAGGCTTTAATATGATTGATATTTCTTCTCAAGAAATTAGCCACTGCCTTCACTTCTGGCTCCGACTCAGGGTAAGGTCCACAGTAGATTTCTGAGCACGAGAAACTAGATGCACCTTTCTCTGCGATGGAATTGATAGACTGGAATTATGAGGAGCACACAGTGATTTTTCTTACAAGTATGTCTTCTCCTAGTACTTATGGCATATTTTTAGGTAATGAATTAGAGCTATGTATATAGCATAGTTATTATGTCCACAAAATGTTGTTTATGTTCCTTTTGAAGTCAATTATTTATATATGCCCTCATAGCAGAAACTCCAATAGCTGCTATCTCGGGGCTGCCTCTGGCAACCTAAGAGAGTCTCAGAAATGCTAGCCTGTCTCCAAAAATCTGGTTGCGGGAGCAAAATAAACCCCAGGTTTCTTTTAACCCATTATAAGTGTGTTTTTAATGTATTCTTCAAAATTACTAGTCAATATAGCCTATAAAAAAGAAGTCTCATTTGGAAAGTCAGAATAGGCAAGGCTGCTTTCAGTGCTACTTCTAACTTGCTAACCTGCTTTAGTAAATAAAATGATGTTTATTCAATCCCTTCAAAGATTATATGATAGTATATATTACTTCAAATGTTAACCTGCCTCCCAACACTCTCTTTTCTGTCCCTACTCCACTGGGATGTATCCCCAGGGAGCAACTTCTGACCAAAAATTATTCCTCCCTGGAAACAGTTTATTGATTCTGAATTGGCTTCTTAACTCATGTTCTGAAAATCTGAATCCATCCACTGATAACCTGAAATTGAGATGAAGATTCTAGTCTCAGTCCAGCTTTCTTTCGAACAAAGAAGGTAACAACAACAACACTGCCAGCTGACACCCATAGAGCACATGTTGTAGGTCAAGGACTCTACAAAGATCGACACAAAATATTTTATTTCATCCTCATGGCAACCCTATGAAGTAAATGCCATTATTTTAAGAGATGCAAGTTAAACATTGGTAATCATCCTATACAATAAGTGTCTTATGTGACATAGTGTTAATCACTTGATTCTAATCTCAGCTTTGGGTAAAGTTTTTCAAGCTTTCCATACCTCAATTTCCTCATGTGCTAAATAAGAAAAATTTCCATTGAATGAGGATTTAATGAGGATTCAATGAACTTATGCATATAAAGTGCTTTGCACAGTGCCTGGCATAAACTAAGTATTTACTGTTTGTTGTTTCTTGTTATTGTCATCATCATCATCATCATCAGTGTCCTCATTATCATCGTCTGGAATGGGAATCAAAAAGGCCAGTGTGTATCACAGAGATGAGATGGGGAGAGAAAAGAGTCATTGAGCATTGAGCCCCTGCACTACTGCAGGCCCCATTCTAGCCTGTTTCTGAGTACCAGCTGCATCCTTGCCCTTCGGATGTTGGGCTGCTCCATTATCCTTATAGGATCTGCCTTTCTTATTTACGCTGGCTCTGCTTTCTTCCTGTTATTTGCAGCAGAAGCAACTTGAATGTTAAATATTCTTTTTCCCACAAGGGAATGTACTGAACATCCAAGACCTTTCCAAATATTTTATTTGTTTTCCCTGGCTGGTTGGCTCAGTGGTAGAGTGTCGGTCTGGTGTGTAGGAGTCCCGGGTTTGATTCCCAGCCAGAGCACACAGGAGAAGCACCCATCTGCTTCTCCACCCCTCCCCCTCTCCTTCCTCTCTGTCTCTCTCTTCCCCTCCTGCAGCCGAGGCTCCATTGGAGCAAAGATGGCCTGGGCACTGAGGATGGCTCTGTGGCCTCTGCCTCAGGTGCTAGAATGGCTCTGGATGCAACAGAGCAGCGCCCCAGATGGGCAGAGCATCGCCCCCTGGTGGGCATGCCGGGTGGATCCCGGTTGGGCGCGTGCGGGAGTCTGTCTGACTGCCTCTCCCGTTTCCAGCTTCGGAAAAATGAAAAAAAAAACCCAACCAAATATTTTATTTATTTTAATTTTTAACCAACAATGTGATTGGACAAACTACTTTTGATAGTGTGGTTAACTTTGAATACTACTGGCCTTTCCCTCTTTTATATATAGTTCTAGAGAATAGTATATGGGGCTAAACGTGGGAGAGGACGTGAGGAGTTGAAGGGCCTTTCCTTTTGCACTAGCATTGTCTCACAACCTTGGCTTTCATTGCAGCAAGCCACCGAACATGAATTTTGGTTACAAGAACGGGAAGAAAAAATAAGAAGTTCAAAAAGAGAATTTATAACTGAAGAGTGAGTGTCAGATATACAAGAATTTCAATAAATTGGAGCTGGTCAATGTGGCTTTACAGCCCAGCTCTGCCATTTTCTCGCTCTGTGCTCTTCCACAAGGGACTTAGCCTATTTTTATTTTGTTTATTTATTTACTTATTCATTTATTTATTTTTAAGTGAGAAGAGGGGAAATAGAGAGACAGACTCTCACATGTGCCCCGATGGGAATCCTACTGGTAACCCTTGTCTGGGGCCCATGCTTGAATCAGCTGAGTTATTCTCAGCGCCCTGGGTGGATGTTTGAACCAGCTGAGCCACCGGCTACTAGAAGGCAAGAGAGAGAGAAGGGGGAGAGAGAGGGGATGAGAAGCAGATGGTTGCTTGTCATGTGTGCCCTGAATGGGGATTGAACTTGGGATGTCTGTATGCTGGGCCAAGACTCTCCACTGAGTCAGATGACCAGGGCTTTAACTTTCTTTTGAAAGCCTAGGTTCTCCATTCATGATATTTTCCTGATGAAATCTGGGAGTTAAACTATGTGAACTGCTCAGCACTTCGTAACCATCAGTCTTACTTGTTCAGGTCTGTTTTATATTAACTGCTGCTTCCCTGACTCCCTAACCAGGATGGGAATGAAAATAAGGAAAGAAAGCAGTGTTCTGTTGTGTGGTGTTTCCTGTGCACTCTGGAATAATGAAATGCTCAAAAGTACACATTTTCACTTCTTTTTTTTTAAAAAAGAAAATATGTAAGACCATTGTCATAGGATGGTATAGGGCAAAGAAGTGGGAAGAAGAGGACCTTTCTGTGGTGACAACAACTTTGTCCTCTTGTAGTTCCCAAGGATCCACCTGCACCCACTTTGCAAAATGTAGATAATTCAATTTTACTATTCAGTGTTATTTCATTCTGTAACTGTTTCTCAAATATAGTGCCTAAAATAATATAACAGGAGCCTGGAGAGTGAACTAGCACCTATCTCCCTGAGAGCGGACAATGTTTTTGAATGCTTAAGTCAATATTCACTGAGCACCTCATTCAAATCAAGGAATGATAAACTCCCACTGTGCTAGGTGTAACTTTATCTTTCTGATATTTATAAAAGAAAGCATTGGTTAAGAAAATGAGTAGTTAACATAAAAGAAAATATTTCCAAGCACCATACAAGTACACATTTACCTATGCAATTAAAAATGAAAGGTACCCACACCACCCTGGTCTCTGCTATCCTAGGAATAAAATTATTTGTTTATTAAAGCAGGACATTTAACAGTCCCTTTCTTATTATTCTAGAAAAATAGAATTTTAGAATTTTGTAGCCAGATGGGACCTTAAAGAACTGGTCTAACTTCCTCCTTTTAAAGATGAGGAAATAACATAAGAGAGGTTAAGGTAACTGGCTGACCCTAGTCAATAGTCACAACATTGCATTTAACTATAAAGTGTTTATTATTTAAATTATTTCCTGATTCAGATAGGTCTCCCCTCTAATTAGTTTTAATTAATGAGGCTTTCTTTTTTATTATTATTAATTTTAATGGGGTGACATTGATAAATCAGGGTACATATGTTCAGAGAAAACACCTCCAGATTATTTTGGCATTTGATTATGTTGCATACCCCTCACCCAAAGTCCAATTGTCCTCCTCACCTTCTATCTGGTTTTCTTTGTGCTCCTCCCCTCCCCCTCCCCCCTCCCTCTCCATCCTGCCTCCCCCACCATCACATTCTTGTCCATGTCTCTGAGTCTCATTTTTATGTCCCATCTATGTATAAAATCAAATAGTTCTTAGTTTTTTCTGATGTACTTATTTCACTCAGCATATAATGAGGCTTTCTTTCTGAATATCACTTTTTTCGTGAAGAGACATCCCTCAAAGTAAAACAAACAACCTACCACACCAGTGTTTGGAAGCAAAGTTCCTGTTTAGGTCTGTTCCAATGCAAAGATTGTTTTCATGAAAAGAACGGTTCTTTCTCCACATTCGATCCTAAGTAAACAAGATACAGATAACCAGGGTGGCCGTGCTTGCGGTTTAAGGAAAGACATGACTTTTGAAACCCACGTGACCAGGGCTGCGCCTCTCTCCTGCAGTCAGGTCCCCTCCCTTCATCTTGTCGTCTGCACAGCGTTCTTCCTGCACTGCTCCCGTTTCTACCCAGCCAGGTCCCAGTCATAGTCCCTCAGACTGCTTTCGTTTGACTGAACAACATCACAACATTTGATCAATTTTAACCCAGTCAAGTGCTATTTTCACTTGTTTTTGCTAGTCTGCTTGTTGGCCTTCTTGTTTGGTTTTGTTTCCTTTAATTTTATTCATTGTCATCTTGAGTTCCCTTCTAAGAAAAGAAAAACAACTTTGTGTTTCAGTTTAAATTAAAACTAGGAGTCATGCATTTCTTTTTTAATTGAGATATCTTTGGCATCTAACATTGAGAAAATTTGAGGTATACAAGATGCTGATTTGATACATTCACATATTGTTATATGATTGCCATTACTATAGCGATTGATTTAGCACCTTTATAGTATCACACAATTGTTCATATTTTTGTGGTGGGAATAGTTAAGATTTAGTCTCAGCAAGTTTGATGATTATAATAACAATATTGTGAGTCAAAGTTTCAATGCTCCCTTTAAATTGAATTTAACACTTTCTAAAAGCGACATGGGACAGAGCTGGGAAGATTCCTAGCCTGATGGCTCCTTTGATTGTACTGATTTGTCTCTGGTTTGCAAATTCCTCATTGTATTTTGGAGGCAAACTAGGAAATTCGATCATGTAAATAGTTATACGGACTGCAAGTTCTAACGTTGGGGTGATGTGGCACTCTTTTCTCATTCTCACCAGCCCTCCTACCAAGCCACCCCGTCTGCTTTCACACCCTGGCTTGAGGTTTGGTAGCAACAATTTCTCTGGAGAAATTAGACTCTCAAACTGCAGGAACTAATTGGCAGAGTTTAGACACAAGGACAGCTAAAAAGTAGGAACATCTAAAAGGTGTCTAAATTCCACTGTGATTCAAATGATGCATACATTTATTGTAATATCAATATATAAATGTGACCATTTACTGAATACCAAATTAGTATTATGTGCTATTCTAAATATTTCTCATTTACTTAGTTTAAGACTTGTCCACCTCTACCTGCAAACTTTTATTCACAGTATTTCTCTCACATAAGATGATTTTTTCATCAATTTCTATTCTCATCTCTTCTGTATAAATTTCCTCCTACATGAAACTATTCCTGTATAATCCCATCTTTCTAATCACTAAAATTATCCCATTTTTCTTAGTATTTACACTGATATGCACTTAGTTATGTTTTTATGTGCCCCTCATTAAATTAGAAAGAAATGTACTTCATATTGCTTGAGTAATTTTACATGAATCATGATATTGATAGACTAGAAAAACTATTGATAATAGTTTCCAGTATAGATGAGATTGATCAGGATACTCATGCTCATGATTGAGTTAAAGCAGGGGTAGTCAACCTTTTTATACCTACCGCCCACTTTTGTATCTGTTAGTAGTAAAATTTTCTGACCATCCACCGGTTCCACAGTAATGGTGATTTATAAAGTAGGGAAGTAACTTTACTTTATAAAATTTATAAAGCAGAGTTACAGCAAGTTAAAGCATAGAATAATAATAATTACTTACCAAGTACTTTATGTCAGATTTTCATTGTTTGGCAAACTAAATCTTTATAAAACAACTTACTATAGTTAAATCTATCTTTTTATTTATACTTTGGTTGCTTCGCTACTGCCCACCATGAAAGCTGGAACACCCACTAGTGGGCGGTAGGGACCAGGTTGATTACCACTGAGTTAAAGGGTCCTAAGGTTTAAATTTACGTATCAGAATAAAAGTTCAATTAGAAGTCTGTTCTAAATTGCAATTTATGATTTTACAAATCAAATGCTATTCAAAGAACTCCTCGTAAAAATAAATGGACCTAGGCATTGTGCATTAATGGTTTATACTATCTCAAAAAGAGTCACAACTAGATATTGTACACATAGTGATGTGAGAACACACTATCACAAAGAAGAGGTCTTGTCATAAGTCAATCTTGAATCCGATTAAGTCTTGAGAACCCAAATATCAAGTTTTAGAAAACGCAGAGGACAGAAGCATAGGTTAAATTACAACATGGCAAAATTTAACTAGCAAATTCAGACAATATGAAACTCTTTTGTTCAATGAATAAATTGCAAGGAGGATCAAGAGTGAGAGCATCTATGGATTATAATAGAATTAAAAGACATATAAGCCAATCACCACATACTAGCCTTATTTGGATCCTCAATCAAAGAAACTTATTAAAATGTTATGATACAATTGGATACTTAAATATTGATTAAATCTTTTATTTTCAGTAAGTACTGTTAATTTTTATATATAATTGTATTCTGGTTATTTTTTTAAAGAGCTCTTTTAGAGATGCATATTGAAATATTTACTGGTGAAATAATATGATATCTGAGAGCTGCTTCAAAATAATATAGGTTAGCCTGACTAGGTAGTGGTGCAGTGCATAGAGCATTGAACTGGGATGCAGAGGACCCAAGTTCGAAACCCCGAGGTCGCTGGCTTGAGCATGGGCTCACCAGCTTGAGCATGGGGTCACTGGCTTGAGCATGGGATCATAGACTGGATTGATGCTCAAGGTTGCTGTCTTTAACCCAAGGTTGCTGGCTTGAGCAAGAGGCCACTTGCTCTGCTGTAGCCCCTCGGTCAAGGCACATATGAGAAAACAATCGATGAACAACTAAGGTGCTGCAGTGAAGAACTGATGCTTCTTTTCTCTGTCCCTTCCTTCCTGCCTGTCCCTATCTGTCCCTTTCTCTGTTTCTGTCACAAATAATAATAATAATAATAATAATAATAATAATATGGATTAGGTAGAAGCAGGTTGAGCATAAAGACAAAAAAAGGTTGGTTTTGAGTTGATTATTTCTGAAGCTTTCTAACATGTACATAGGAGTTTACTATACATTATTTATACTCATATATGGTTGAACATTTCCATAATGAGAATTAACTTTTTCATAATGAAACGTGCCAAGATTTAGGATTTTATGAATATTCAGCCTGTGTATTCTATATTCCCAGAAGAGGGCAAGATTTCTCTTCTTTGCCTTCACCTACCTTTTTCCAGGTATAGTCATAACCATCCACATTAACTACTGGCATAACATAGAAATCCATGTGCTTCAGAAGATTGGTATATGAAATTTCTTCCCCATAGAATTGAGTTACCTACAAATTAAACCAAATATGTTTAACAACATCTCTTTTAAGTTCTTGTAAATGAGGTCTGTTTCTTTTATGTGTTTTTTTTTTAAAGTCATTTGGCATGCTAAGATTTGCAAATTTAACTTACAGAAAGAATATCAGCTACTGGAAAGACTGATTTAGGGTGCTAACCTGCTAAGTGGTGGTAAACACCTTGGAAATGGGACACATCGTCTTCCTATTAATGGAGGCAGAAAACAGAACCGTACATTTTCTAAAATTTCCTTTGAAAAACAAAAAGAATTATTTATTAAATCCATAGAGCCTACTACAAAAATTTAAGGAAGCAAATAACTGCTCCTTTTTCAATAATTTATATCTATCAGAGCTTTAACTAACCTTGTTTCATGTCCAGACAGGACTAGTGGTATTTTCTACATTATCTTTATAACTTGTGGAGCTAAATTTTTGCTACAAGAGTGTGTTTTCTAAGGATTAGATCATTTAGCTTTAAAATCAGTGGTAGCTTTTCCTAGGTACTACCTGTAAGTTTCCAATAGGCATCATCTGACACTGCTCTTGTCTTGACCTTAGGGTCATATATTTCAACACGATCCAATGACATCCTCATTCTGATGAGTAAGGAGTACACCCCAAAATAATCAAGTATAGAGGCAGGATAACCACAAGGGAAATTTCAGCTGGTTGAAAAATTTCATCTAGGACTAACCTTTGGTGTAAAATTTTCATTGTGGCATCATTGCTACAATTTAACTTGTGGATCAGTTTACAATTATTTGTTGCCTTACACTTGACTCAAAAAACCTTAAAAATGGTTTATATTAATTGAAAAAAGAAAAATGTCTTTTAAGTCTCACCTTAGCTATAGCAAAAACTTTATCATTTTCTCTATTTAAAATACTCTTTTCATATTTCACTAAAACAATCATGAGTCATATTATATATTTTTTGCAATAGATAACCACTTATGAAATATAGGAGAAAAGAAAGAAAGAGTACAAGTTACTTTTTAAATCTACTATGGGTGAGAAATGAAAGCTTACTGAAAAGGAAGCAAATTTTATAGAATAAAAGAAGCAATTTTTTTTTTAAGACAGAGAGAGAGAGTCAGAGAGAGGTACAGATAGTTGTTCATTGATTGCTTTTTCATATGTGCCTTGACCCTGGGGCTACAACAGATCGAGTGACCCCTTGGTCAAGCCAGTGACCTGGGGCTCAAGCCAGCGACCTTTGGACTCAAACCAGTAACCATGGGGTCATGTCTATGATCCCATCCTCAAGCCAGCAACCTTGTGCTCAAGCTGGTGAGCCCATGCTCAAGCCAGATGAGCCTGCGCTCAAGGTGGCGACCTCGGGGTTTCAAACCTGGGTCCTCCATGTCCCAGTCCAACACTCTATCCACTGCACCACCACCTGGTCAGGCACAAAGCAATCTTTTAACTAGTTGAGCAACATTGATCAATAAGAGTTCATATAACACCTCATAAATTTAATTTTCTAAATAAAATTTAAAAAATAATTGAGCAACTAGTTAAATACATTTTTGTGCTATATATTTTTAAATTTATTTTGGAGTCATCTATCAAGAATAGTATAGCATTTATTAAAAAAAGGTTAGAGACCTCATTTATTTCAAAATAACAACTCATTGATCATTTTAATTTCTACAATTTTACAATGTTTGGTGATGTTTTAATAGATGTAGTATGGTAGATTTTTTTGTCTGCTTCACTCTATTTCCTTCCTACCTTTCTCAGTGGCAAGATGGGAGTTTCATCAATAAGTTAGGCTTGTGATCAATGTTAGCCCTGAAATTTTGTGCCTAATAAACAGTGCTCCAAACAGAAGGGATGAGTGAGAGCTGAGATATAGCCTTAGAAAAGGGAGGGGAGAGGAAAACTGTGTAGTAAGGGGCCTTCTTGCTGCCTGTAAGTGGAGAAATAAACCCTGATGAAATGTGGCCTGAATGGATCAGCTAGATAATGTTATCCTCAGGTCCTTGGATATTTTTCTGACCGACTAAGGGTAAGACTTGATTGTACTTGGCAATTGGGCAAATTTGTGTTTCTCTTCAGGCTTTTTGAGGATTACAGCGGGATTACATCAATATGGAGAAATTTAAGAAATTTTCTTAATTAACTTGGTAAATGCATTATTAAAATCTTTTCATATTAGAGATTTATCCAGTTGTCTGGACTTCAAAAGCATGCAATCTAGATATCTAATCATGTCACCAAAGTAAGGTTACTCAAAAATTCTACAAGCCTTGTAATTCTGACTTAGTACCATCAACAATGCTTAAAGATATAATTTTTTTCAAATAACAGTTTTAGCCAAGTTGAACATGTTCATGAATCTGATAATTATTTCCTATCAATTTGTGATCTATGTGCCATGTGGTATCCAATGAGTTTTCACAGTATTCTAGAAATACATTTAGTGTTATGGGGTTTTTTTTGTTGTTTTTTGGGGGTTTTTTTTTGTATTTTTCTGAAGCTGGAAATGCGGAGGCAGTCAGACAGACTCCCGCATGTGCCCGACTGGGATTCACCCGGCATGCCCACCAGAGGGCGATGCTCTGCCCATCTGGGGCGTCGCTCTGCCGCAATCAGAGCCATTCTAGCGCCTGAGGCAGAGGCCACAGAGCCATCCTCAGTGCCTGGGCCAACTTTGCTCCAATGGAGCCTTGGCTGCGGGAGGGGAAGAGAGAGACAGAGAGGAAGGAGAGAGGGAGGGGTGGAGAAGCAGATGGGCGCTTTTCCTGTGTGCACTGGTCGGGAATCGAACCCAGGACTCCTGCACGCCAGGCCGACGCTCTACCACTGAGCCAACTGGCCAGGGCTGTTATGGTTTTTTATCTAATGAATCAATCACTTTGAATGAGGTAGGTGGCTGAAGAAATTATGCCTAACCCACAAAATACAATAAATAAATATTTGCAGAAGGAATGCGTTAGCAACAAAATAAGTAACATAATTGTAATCACTGTCCTACTCGAAGAAAGTGAGAGGAAAGATGAAGAAAGGTGATGCCGAAGGAGAGATAGGCAAGATAGGAGAATAGAGCAAATATATCCAAGAACTGGAAATCTGCTGAGGACAAGAAAATGAAAGCATGCATATCATGTATAAGGAGTAAGAGAAGTAGAAGGAGAAGAAATGAAGAAGTCAGATTGTTGAGTGGTTCCTCCTAGCCTTTCTTGTCGTTGTCCATGGCCATATTTTGGACCTAAGGATCAGGAAGAGAATCATTTCTGAGACTCAGAGGATGGCCATGGGAGAAACTCACTATAATGGAGTTGAGGTTAAGCTTAGAAATGTAGAGTTCGTGGTCTATCATTTAGGCATGATGGATCATTAACTGGATTTCCAGTGCCTCTCCTCTTCCAGGAGGATAGGGCTAGTCATTATAATTTTTATTTTTATTATATTCTTTGTCTTATCTATGGATTTTTTGATGCCAAGACCTTCTTCAGGCACAAGGCTCCTTATTATGATATATACAAAAATATGATCTGCTTAGTAATGTTGCAGTTTATGTTTAATTTCCAAGAGCAGAATATGGCAAAAGATGTCTGGATAATTCCAACCAAAAGAAGAAGAAATGAATTGAAACTCAATTTAGGTAATTGCTTCAGTTCTTTCTTCTACTTGTAAAAATATTGTAATTGTGTACTGTTTCTTAATAATTTTCTAGTGTTTAGCCCTAGCTAAAAATGTAGGAAGGAGCCTGACCTGTAGATAAAAGCATCGACCTGGAATGTCTGAGGTCGCCAGTTCAAAACCCCGAACTTGCCTGGTCAAGGCATATATGGGAGTTGATGCTTCCTGCTCCTTTCCCCCTTTTCTCTTTCTATTTTATCTTTCTCTCTCTCTAAAAGTGAATAAATAAAATATTAAATAAATAAATAAATAAAATGTAGGAAGGAAAAGGCTGGCACTCATTAAGGCAATTAAAATGCTTGAAGTTATGATAGGCAAATATATGCATAAAAGTCCCCTGGAAAGCTTGTGAGAATTGTACGTCTCTAAGCCTCAGCTTCAGAGATTTTTAGTCATGAATTCTAGGATGTGACCTGGGGAAATGCATTTAATAAACACTACAGATGATTTTGACAAGGTGGTCTCAGGCCACATACTGAGAAACTCTGGTTTAAGAGAACGTGAATACTGTACTCACATAGTTTATGAACCACAAGCAGAAAGCTGGAGAGATCCATTCTCTGGCATGGATTCCGCAGTCAATCCACACAGCGTTTTTGGCTGTTTGCTGCTTTCTAGAAACCTGCCCAAAGAAAACCAAAAATAAAGTAATAATGAGAAGTCTCAGGATAATACCTTCCATTTAATTGGACTTAAATTTAACCCTTTTAACAAATCTAAGATACATATATTATTATTTGAATTCCTTTGAGAAGTCCAAGAAAAATGGAAAGCTGGTGAGACAAAGGTGAAAAGTTGAGATTACTGAAGTCACATAGCTGGTAAGAGTCAGAATTAAGGCTTGAAACCAGGACTCTTGATGTAAAGCTCTTTTATTTCTGAAAATCTAACTAGTCATATCAGTGCTGCCTGTGGAAATAAACAGTGTGTTCGTAAAGTCATGGTGCACTTTTGACCGGTCACAGGAAAGCAACAAAAGACGATAGAAATGTGAAATCTGCACCAAATAAAAGGAAAACTCTCCCAGTTTCATACCTATTCAGTGCAGTTCGATATGGGCTCACGCACAGAATTTTTAGGGTTCCTTAGGTAGCTATCCTGTATAGCCTCTACAGACTCGTCACTGACTGATGGCCTACCAGAACGGGGTTTCTCCACAAAACTGCCGGTTTGCTTCAACTGCTTATCCCACCAAGTAATGTTATTCCTATGTGGTGGTGCTTCGTTATAAACACGCTGATATTCACGTTGTACTTTGGTCATGGATTCGAATTTAGCGAGCCACAGAACACACTGAACTTTCCTCTGTACCATCCACATCTCGACTGGCATGGCCGTGGGCTGCTCCGCTGTATACATGGTGTTACATCATCATCTGTGCATGCGCACATGCTGCCACATCATCCTACAGAAACTGGGAGGGTTTTCCTTTTATTTGGTGCAGATTTCATATTTCTATCATCTTTTGTTGTTTTCCTGTGACCGGTCAAAAGTGTACCATGACTTTACGGACAAACTGTAGAAGCAAAGACCAGAGAACCAGTGCTTCAGGCACTCTTCACTGCAGTAGAGGTAAACTAGGTGAACAGGTCTGTCTTGGTGGGCAATTCTCTGCGGGCAGTGCGGGGCAGTAAAAGGTTTGGGAAAGGTAAGGCAGTAGTGCCAAAGGTAAGTGTGGATGACCTCACCAGTGTCCCAGGGCGCACACTCTTTATGTGTAGACTATTTTCCTATTTCACACAAAAAGAAGCACACATCTAACTTCACACAAACTTGTCACCCCCAGATCTGGGGATGGAAGCCTTGTTCTGATTCACAGTCTTGGGGCTTAGTGCAAGCTGTCAAGTTTCTGGAAAAAGGAAATTTTCCCCAACAGTAGCTTTCATTGTCTTCAGAAGAATTCTCAAACACACCTCCAAACAAAATCATCATACTTTATTTGCTTTGAAAAATTAGTTATAACACAATTTTAGAGTGTGGAGGGAAGGGAGAAGAATGTTGTAAAATCAAACAAATATGTGGGGTTGAAATTCCAAGCATAAAAAGAGAGCATTAGATTTTTATAGGCTGCCATATGAATGACCCAAGGAGGATTTTTCTTAACTAACTGGGAAAGAGTGATATTCAATGAGAAAGCAAATGAGAAAGTCATATGCACTGACCATAAAGAGGTAAATAAACTGTATGAGGAAGAGAACTGCCTGGCTGATTTAATCTATTATATATTATATATATTTTTTCTTTCTTTCTTTCTCTCTCTCTCTCTCTCTTTCTTTTTTTTTGTATTTTTCTGAAGTGAGAAGCAGGGAGGCAGAGAGACAGACTCCCACAGGTGCCCGACCAGGATCCATCCGACATGCCCACTAGGGAGCAATGCTCTGCACATCTGGAGCATTGCTCCCTTGCAACCGGATCCATTCTAGAGCCTGAGGTGGAGACCATGGAGCCTTCCTCAGCACCTGGGACAACTTTGCTCCAATGGAGCTTTGTCTGTGGGAGGGGAAGAGAGAGATAGAGAGAAAGGAGAGGAGGAAGGATGGAGAAGCAGATGGGTGCTTCTTCTGTGTGCCCTGGCCCAGAATTGAATCCAGTACTTCCACACACTGGGCCAACGTTCTACCACTGAGCCAGCTGGCCAGGGCCTAATCTATTCAATTTAATAAAAATTCCTGAGTTGTCTGAATGAGTTACCTTCTGTCTATGCTAAGCAAGCTCTCTTGGTACTGGTCCTAATTCTGGAAAGATGGGAGAACCCCAGACACTCACATTAGTTCATGATATGAGCATCCTTGGCCAAGTCTCCATGCTTGGGACTAAAGCATGAAGGAAGCACAGCTTTCCAACATGTACATCTAGGTCCCAGAAACATGAGTTCCAAAGAGTACACACATCATGGCTGATAGCAAATGTCATGGGTGGGTATGCCATGATTACACGGATCCAATCTGACCAGCTCAACCTCCAAGAAGACCCAGTGCTTCATATGTCTGTCTTGAGAATGCACTGCAAGTTTCTGTCAGAACAAAGTAAAACTCAGAAGTCCAGACTTAAAAGCTGATCTGGTTGACCAAAACAGGCTCACCTATCACAATTTAGGTGATGTTGGGAAACTATATGTAAATCAAATATTGTTAAATAAAATATTTTTTCAGTGGTTAAAATTTTTCAATAGCTTCTATTTAATTAAAAAAATGTTCTGCTTACAAAAATTAGGGGGTATTTTATCACTTCATATTCATTTTGAAATATCCCCTAATTTTTGTGAGATACACACACACACACACACACACAGAATTAGCAATTAACAGGCAGGAATTAGTATGGTTTCATGGCTCCCATAATTTCTTCCTGTGGCCGTACTTACCTTTATTGAGGCCGATTTATTTAACTGAAAATAAATAAGCAAATAAGTGGTGATTGGAGCAGAAGCTGTCACATCAGCCCTAACGCCAGGACCCTAGTGTTTCCCTGGTCCTCATCCTTCCCTGGGTTTGGTTATTCAGCTATCCCATCAGCCCTAACGCCAGGACCCTAGTGTTTCCCTGGTCCTCATCCTTCCCTGGGTTTGGTTATTCAGCTATCCCATCAGCCCTAACGCCAGGACCCTAGTGTTTCCCTGGTCCTCATACTTCCCTGGGTTTGGTTATTCAGCTATCACATCAGCCCTAACACCAGGACCCTAGTGTTTCCCTGGTCCTCATCCTTCCCTGGGTTTGGTTATTCAGCTATCCCATCAGCCCTAACACCAGGACCCTGGTGTTTCCCTGGTTCTCATCCTTCCCTGGGTTTGGTTATTCAGCTCTTTCTTTGGTTCCAAAACCTGCTCCAGTGTCAGTGTGTGTCCAGTGACAGATTCACTCTCTCTCTTTTCCTCCTTCCTAAGTAAGCCAGTCTGAGGTGGCAGTGATGGTATAAATTAAACAAGGACTTGAAAGATAATCTAGACCACCCGCTCATTTTATGACAATAAACCCTGAAGTTTAGGAAAGCTACATGGCTTATCTATGTCACATAAAAGAGAGAGTTGATTCTAAAACTGAAGTTTCAACTCATAGACCAATACTGCATTAGAAAAGAAAAAAAAATTAACTCTAAATAGCTGAGTATTAAAGTGGTGGAACACTTATAATACAAATTTCAAAGAAACGAAATCCAGATTACAACAAGCACCACTGGTTGAATTAACACTCTCCAAAGTCAAAAGATCAATGACTCTCCCCGTAACATACCTTTAAAACATAAAGTGGGCGCTTCTCATATGAGGATCCAATGTAGATTTTCTCAACCATGTCAGGATAGCGCTCAGTTATAACATCTATCCAAGAATAGATCTATCAAAGTGGAAATAAGCAGTCAGTTACAGAGCAAGTTCGAGGCATTTTCCTGACCAAAGGAAGCAGACAGCTTCTTCAAGGGCAGGAGAGCCCTCTAAAATCTCTGAATGTAGAAAAAATGAGGAATTAAAACACTTGGGGCAAGGTGTTTCTGCTGTTTAGGAAAAATCAATAAAATTAAAGTTTTGAAAAGTATTAAGGTTTAGAGAAAGAGTAGAAAAGAACTGGAGAAACTTATGACAAAGTAGGAAAAGTTCGTCTTTAAAGTATGTCTCCTAAGAGTTATTTTTAAAGGATTATCATATTGAATCCATGCTTATGTGTGTGAAATCCTCTTCTCCGTTCATTCACAAGTTCACTTTTATATGGCACTTTTTTTTTTAATTCACTCTTTAAGAGTCATCTAAGGAAGCTCTAGGCACCGTCTTTGCACAGGATAAAAGGCAGTGCCATTATTTCCTGCCAGAGACCTGTGTGTTCACAACAAAGTCTGTGAAATGATGAGAGGCAAAGGTGGAGACAAGCTGGAGGAAAAAATTCTCTTCTACCTTGAGAAGGAATTTGATTCTGGATCTGTCTCTGAGATGAAAGTATAGAGGTATGTGGGATTCTGTCAAGATTATAGTGCGAGGACAAATAAATAAATTCCAGGTCTGACTTCAGGCTAGCATCATCCACTTCAAAGCAGGTGTTGCAAGATGAAATGTTACCATGTTTGAATGAAGACCAATGTCTCAGGGGCCATAATTAAACTTTTGTCCCTTCTGAAGTGGGCATAACCAACTGTTGGCCTTACTTCTGGAGACTTTTCTAGAGGTAATTTCAGGTAGAAATCCTAGCTGATTGGAACTTGAGTACCATGTACCCTGCATGCTCTTAGTAACCAGGGTGAGTGGTACATGTGAGTGGTCGTCCTTTGCTGGGAATTCAGATACTCCTGGGAGGCCTCCTTGCCAAGTCCCAGTGCTGCACTGTCTGAGGTGTGGGGATTTAGTCATCAGGGACTTCCTCAGTGGCCTCTGCTTACTGTGTTGCCCTAAAAGGAATGAATAAACCTGAGAGAACAGCTGCATACAACTATTTTGAGTTCCAGTGGATTTCCTCCACCAGGGGGTGCTGTGTTGATGAAGGCAGCTTGCCAGAAGCCTTGGTTCATTTCACAATGCCACCTAGGGTAATGAAGGTAGCATCCTTTGAGAAACTCTCTTCTTTTGCCATTCGTTTTAAGAAGTATTTTTGGCCATTTGCTTTTCTCCCTCTAGTGTATTATAAAGATTTCCCACTGAGGGTCAGTGACAAATAAACATGTTCTGCCCACCCTGAGTTGCGGGCTGAGAGAGGGATCAGTGCTGAAGGGGAAGGCGGATGTGGAGGGGTTTTCTGAGAGCGAGATTACCATGGTTCTTATGAACCCTCCTAGACAGGATTGGGGGTGGGAGGGAGGAGAGGCCCAAAATATTTCCTGGAATGTCATTGTTATGAATTGTGTTTTCCCCACAAAATGCTATGTTGAAGCCCATAACTTCCAGTACCTTAAAATGTGACTGTATTTAGAGTCAAGGCCTTTAAAGAGGTGATGAAGTTTAAACAAGGCCATTAGTGTGGGTCCTAATCCTTCTAAGAAGTGGAGATTGAGACATACCGAGGCTCAAGGATGTGCACACAAGGAAAAGGCCATGTGAGGACACAGCAAGAAGGCCGCCACCTGCAAGTCAAGGAGAGACGCCTCAGGGGACAGAAATGCTGCTGATACTTTGATTGTCAGCATCCAGCCTCCAGAACCGTGAGACGGTAAAGTTCTGTTCTGTAAGCCCCAGAGGGTGGTACTTTGTTATGGCAGACTAACACAGTGTTTGGCAAGCTAATATAGTCATGTATTTTTTCTCCTCCTCTCTTATGTGTTTCCAACTGTTTCCTAGGGATAGAGTAAGAAAAAATAGCTTTTTTGAACAAAATAATTTAAAAATATTTTTTAAATGTTTAAAAATACTTCCAGTAAAGGCAGTTTCCTCTTCCTACTGAACTCAGCACAGCAGTGGTGTATTTCTCTCCTCTATTCCTACCTGGCCTCTCAACTCTGGGCACCGTATTTGCTTAGGCACTTATGGATGCTGATGATGGATACTGGAGGGAGGTCGTCTAGGTAAGATAGGCAGAAGCAAGGGAGGAGAAGAAAAGGAGGGAGATGCCATTCCAAGGCCCCTGTCAATCAGCCAGGCATGTTGATTCTAGAAACAGATTGGGTTCTGGTTTAACTAACTGCAAAGGGAGAGATGCTTTTGAAGATTAAATAGAAAGTTGAGTTTTATTATTTGTCTTAAATGTCTTAAAAACACGGATATAGTTTTTACTAGTTTCTGGGCACATAGCCCAAGATGATAAAAATGCTTATATTAAACAATGTAGCAGCATACTCTTACCAAAGAATAAAAGGCACCAAAGATTTTTATTCCTTGGAGAACACTATGTAACAAAGAAAGTCCTCCAAGGGCTTTACCTCTTCAACTACAGATGTGGAGAAATGAGTGTTATGTGAAACTTATGTCAACTGAATACTGAGATTTGCCTCAAGCTCCTTCTAGAAAAATTGGAACCTGTTAAGTACTGAAAGAAAAAAATTAATTTCTGTAAGATTAAAACACAGATATCATCATCAACATCAACATCCATTTAATAGGTTCCTAAAGGGATGAAAATGGAGTTATTTATAGTGTACTAAATGTAAGTGAATACATTTATTTAATTCACTGAGATAATGTGGCAATTATTCAATCAGAGTAGAATTAAGGTTATGGTCCAAAAGGACATAATTAATTAGACTGTTAATTTATTTTGTGGCAGTTTCAGTAAAAAGGCCCTATGTTTTATATTCTGCCATTCTGTGGCATGCAGTGGTACTCCTAACAGTTAGAGATACTTTTAGCTGTGTACAAAGAGCCTGCTTAGAGGCAGTTTACCAATATGATACACTCTTCCCTGGGAAGATGTCTACAAAAGGATGAATTGCCACTGTATGATCAACCTACGTGTGATATTTTTTACCCTCTTCCTCCAATTATGAGGCTTTAATAATTTCCTCTCGCTGAAATACAAATGCTGGTTAAATGAAAATCGTAATTTGGGAGAGAAAGGTGTTGGCTTACTTCATTTAGTGAGTGATAATTTTCATAGTATGAGGAGGAGGCCCGGGGGCTGACTGTGCCGTTGGAAGTCTGCTGGCGGATAAGGTCTTCCACATCTTCCATCAAGATTCTAGGTGATGAAACAGAGGGTGAGCTTTCCAAACAGGGCTCTTATTTTCCCACACGGCCATGCAGCCATACACGTAGGTATGAGGGAAAGAAATCACTAAGACATCTAACAAGCCAGAGTTCACCAAGGTGAAGAAAACACCACTTCACATTGCAATGAGCTGAGATTTCCCAACCATCTTGTAGAGCCCACACAGGCACTGGAAAGTGACGCCTATGGGGTATGTTTTTGGGGCCTCCCAAATCTTAGCCTTTCTCCACTATTATCAACATTTCTAGATTGTTTATCAGTGTCTTTTATGTGAACATATAGATTAGTGGATAACTTCTTCCAATCCAGAGTAAAAGTATTATTTTACTTTCAGTTAAAAAACCGAGGAGGAGAAGAAAGCCTCTCTGTGGTGTTTTTCATATGACAACCGTTGACCCATACCAGATGTTCTGTGTAGTCAATGGTAATGGAATCTCTAGAGAAGGGGAAACACAGGAAAAGGGAAGGCATAGGGAAGTTGTCTTATTTAATGTCACTTGAGAAGTGCCACACTGTTAAACATTTAAACTAAGTTAAGCCATCTCTATGTCTGAGATGAGTTGAAAGTTAGGTATCATTTTTAATAAAGGGTTTGTTACTTTTACTTAGGCCAATAAATAAAAGCCAAGGCTTTAGCATCAGAAGGGCTGAGTTCAGCTCCTAGCTTTACAATGTTACAATGTTAATTTAGCTGATTGATCTTGAGAAATACATTTGTAGGTTTGAAAAACGTTTTCATCTGCATGAGGAGAGTATTTACCTCACAGGGTTAAATAAGGAAAGTGATACAATGTATGAAAAGGCTCAGCATAGTACATAGAAGGCAGTAAACATCTAGAACATATTAGTAATTATCATAGGTTATTCTCCAAAGGTTGCTCACTGATAACATAGATCATGGCCTCCAGGAACCACAAGGGCAACAGGAGGATACTCATTTGGGCAACAGATACAGAGAGAAGATGTTGGATGGAAGATTCCAAAAAGAAGAGGGTGTGGACTCTGAGCAGAAATTGCATTTGACATACTTTAGTCTAGGGCCAGACATTCAGGAATATTTATTGAACTTATGAAGGAAACAAAATCCTCTTTACCGGCTGTTTTTTCTAGAGATACCGCAAAGTGTACTAAAGTGAACGACAATTTTGCTCCCCAAGTCTGTGTAGAGAGTAGAAGAACTATAAGAAGCTACATTATTAGATCATTGAGTCTGTCATTTTGAGATACGGAGTGAGGTCATGAGAGGTTAAACCTCTGGTTCAAGGTCAGAGCCAGACACTTGGGCTTTATCACCAGTTCATCTGGGAGATGTCCATGTTGCCATGTTTAATAGAAAAGTATTTATTTTTCCAGGAAGCAATTATATCATCTGCAAGTCAAATGCATCATAGGTGCTTATAATAGTTGTTTAAAAATTACTGAATGATGCTTACCTGAATGAAATTTTGCTCTCTTGTAAATGGGCTTTCACGTGGATTATATCAGATGCATTCACAAAAAATTGGACTTCTTTTTCCCTTTCAATAAATTCAGCTACTACTGGTTGCCAGAGAACAATCTGCAGTTTCAAGGGGAAAAATTGAGAAAACAGAAATGATTGTTCATATCATTCTCATCTGTCGCTAAAGTCGCAAAAGTGTGTCTACAAGGGAAACAAAAAGATACTTTCTGGCCTTTGGTTCTCATTCATACACATGGCATTGTAAATATTTATAAAAGCAGGGATCTAGTTTTATTCTTCTCTGTAACCTCAGTTGCTAAAGAGGGCCTCAATAAATATAGTAGGTACTCAATAAATATTTGATGAAACAAAGAATGAATTAGTGAATAAATATGTTTATGGCCCAACTGTCTAAAACTGGATATGTATGTTAGATGTTTGGAAGGAAAATAACACTTCGTCTAGAACGTTGATTAAATAGTGACTTTCTTTAATACAAAATCCACGTTCTTGATGTTACCAGCATGCCAGTGTTCCTTTCCTTTAATGGAATTATGGGCTTTAGGAAATACTTTTCAAAATTATTTACATTTCCCCCCTATTTTACTGCACTTTTTTCAAAACACTTTCATGCTTATGTCCTTTGATAATTATAGTAACAGTTGGGTATAGATCAAGCAAGTGTCATTATTTTCTCTATTCAGATGAAGGAATGAAGGCCCATTACTAGCTTGTCTGAAACCACACATTTAGGAGTGGCAGCTCAAGAATGAAACTCTAGATCTCGGATGCTCCCTCTGCTGGTATCTCCTCTGTTTATGAAGTGTTGGCTGTGAACATCCTCTGCTCAACTTTTGTGCTGAGAGAAGCATAGTTGACTGACCTCCCCAGCCGCTGCGGCTCTTGATCCACCAGAGGCTGAGGCCAGCCAGAGATTGAGTACCATAGGTATATCAAAGCAGATCCATTCCTGCCAGATTGGAGTCTCCTCTTACATGTGACTTTGGCGTAAGGACTCACCATTGGTCCAGCCAAAGCTTCATTTGAACTGCCCAGAGCTGCACTGTGATCTGAGGGTGCTCCCTGCCATCTCCAGTGCCCTCTTCTTCATCCTTCATAAGCAACCCCCTCCCACCCCCCAGTGAATCTCTCCGATCTTTAATATGGTCTGCTTCTTGGAGAATCCTAACTGACAAACATGGAGCCATCAATTTTCTACCCTGAACCTGACCAGGCGGTGGCGCAGTGAATAGAGTGTTGAACTGGGATGCAGAGGACCCAGGTTTGAAACCCTGAGGTCGCCAGCTTGACTGCGGGCTCCCTGGCTTGAGCACAGGGTTGCTGGCTTGAATGTGGAGTCTCTGGCTTGAGCATGGGATCACAGACGTGCCCCCATGGTTGCTGGATCTACCCCAAGGTCACTGACTTGAGCAAGGGGTTACTTACTCTACTGTAGCCCCTCAGTCAAGGCACATATGAGAAAGCAATCCATGAACAACTAAGATGCTGCAACAAAGAATTGATGCTTCTCATCTCTCTCTCTTCCTGCCTGTCTGTTCCTATCTGTCCCTCTCTCTGACTCAATGTCTCTGTCAAAAAAATAAATTCTACCTTAATATTTTATAACTCTTATTAATTTTCCACACCATGGACATTCTGGGGAGATGGATCCTAGGCATGAAAATTTTAATACATTTTTCTTTGTATTTTTGATGTTTGTTTCTTGGTTAAAAACCATTATTTTATAAGCAAAGTTCTACATGGCCTTCTGTTCTTGCAGCATCTTTGTAAGTACACACTTCTAATCTCAAGGTACTATTTTGCGAGTGGCTGAAAAACCAATAGTACAAATGAAGAAGGTTTGATTTGGGGAACCAGCAAAATTATGTCATTATGGGAAAGGGCAGAAGGCTATACGAAGAGGAGTTTATACCAGCTATATGTAACTTAGATAACATATAGGAGAGGACATGGCACACAATACTTCTACAAATAAAACCAATATAAAAATAAATGAGGGGAAAATTACCTCATATGTTGTAGTAAGATTCTGCAGAATTTGAACTTGCCCAGAGGTTCTAGGACGAGCAGATAAAACCTGGCCACTGGGGGAAAATAAAACAGGATTCTGATGGTAAATAAAAGGCTAAAATGAGATAAATTATACTCGGAGGGGCTCTGAGATAATTATAGAAAGAAAACAAAATGTTAAAAGGAAAGAGGGTCTTGCTACAGACACGTGATGTTAAAAAGAAAATATATACTCCCTCATTTTTCTCTGCCCCTAAACAATTGCAAAATTAACAGGTCTTCGCAATGGGAGTCAGTTTACAGTGTGCTTACTTCATTCTTAGTATGTGTGTGTGTTTAAAAATTAAATATTTGGTGCATTGGGAATATTTATGCTAACATTAGCTTATTATATAATAAAATTAATGCCTGCGAAGCCACTACTTCAATAGCAATGGGTGTAACAAGATCACTACATAACAGAAGCCAGGTGGCAGTGCTTAACCACCAGTTAACAAATTGAACACAATTATTTTAATAAGCAGCAAGGACAGAGAGATAGCCAGAGAGGAACGTGTTCTCCAAAAGGCAATAGTTAAAGAAAACATAGAGTTCTTAGGGGCAAGATAGATGGGCAGCCAACAAAGGTATTTCTCAATCTTTATAATAAAAATAAATCAAGAATAGATAATGAGTGAGGTTAAGAACAACTATCGCAATCCATTGCCCAATTTCCAGACCTCAGCCAGTTCTTAGAACCAGAATCTCCGGCCTGAAGGAGGAGTCAGGTCCCCACCAGGGGAGACCCTGCAACAGTATAGATATATGATCATAATTACCTCAGTTCTTTCCCAAAGGGACCTGTGGCAATTTACTCAGGAAACTCTGCACATTGGGGAAAGGGAGTATGCATGCATTTTTATGTCTTTTGGATTCGGGGTCCAAGTTAACTTTGAAACATGGAGATCTGGAGTCCTAGTCTAAGTATAGCTCATAGTAAATACACCGGGTCCATGGATCCCCCCGTGATAATTTCTCTGGTCTCCAAATGTATACTGAAATGGACATTCCTGGTAGGTGGCACAATCCCATATGGGTTCTTTGCCTATAAAGTATGAGCTATCATTGTGGGAAAGGCCTAAAGGTGAAACCGTCTACCACCCCACTCTCAGCCAAGACAGAAAAATTAAAAAAAAAAAATGCATCTGGGCGAGAATGGCAGATAGTGGCTCCCATCAGATCCACTTTCAATTCACCAGTCCAGCTCCCACTAAAACCAGAAGGGGCTTAGAGGATGACAATGAACAATCAAACTCAACCAAGTAAAAGTCCCAGTTGTAATGACTGTGCTCAATTGGTATATTTGCTGAACAGAGTCTTAGTATGAAAACATTGAGATAATCCAACATAATCTCACCATACTTAGGTGTACAGCATTCAGCTACTGAGCTGGCCATCCTTATCAGAAACAGTTACATCTCCTTGAAAGAAACACCAGCATATATGTATTTAGAGTCTTGCTTCAATGTAAATTAACTTTCCCACTAGCAGTAGTAATAGAGTCGAAAGGAAGCTACCCTTTATGGATATCTCGGTTCACTATATCAGTGTCATCACGTGAATGCATCATGGATCAGATGAGCCAGAAGTGGCGAGTGCATTGGTGGTCTTGGGAACACACATGTGCTCTCAAGGGTGGGAGATAAAGACTTCAAAGATTCAGGCCCTGCCATTCTAGGAACAGATTAAGTGCCTAGTTGTCTGGGATAGGATGGGAAATCCCTTTCAAATTGAAGGACAAATGATTGTACCTCAACCTTCCATGCTAAAGAGGGGAGCACAATTCTTGGTAGGTTTCTTGGGTTCTGAATATGCCTAACTTGGAAATACTGCTTCAATCCATATATTGGTTGAGATAAAAGATTACCATTTTGTGAGATGCTCAGAGCAGAAAGGTTCAGACTGTGGTGCAAGGGACCTGACACTTGAGCAAAGTGGCCTGGCTTACCCCATGGGATTAGAGGCATCTTTTGGTGGGCATTTGGAGGATTTGGCATGCCTCAGTAGAAGAATCACAATGTAGGCACCTAGAGCAAGGCCATGACATCTGCAGTGGAGAATCATACACTTTTTAAAAAAATGTTCCTGGCAGCTACTGGGTCCTAATAGAGATAGAGTGCCTGACCACGGGATAACAAGTGGTCATGGGGCCAGTCTCACCCATTATGAGTTGGGGTCTGTCATAGTCACTGTGGTAGGTAGAATAGTCTCTATGTCCTGTTCTCTAGAACCATTGCATCTGGTACCTTACACGGTCAAAGTGACTTTGTAAAGGTGGCTAAATTAAAGATTTTGAGATGGTGAGACTATGTTGGATTATCTCAATGTTTTAAGAAAGATCCTTCAAAATAAAAAAGGGAGACAGAGGGAGATTTGATCTATGAAGAAGTCAGAGTGATTCAATGTGACTAGGTCTCAGTTTGTCTTTGCTGGCTTTGAGGATGGAGAAGGGGCCATCAACTAAGAATTGAGAGTAGCGTCTAAAAGTTGGAAAAAGCAAGGAAATGGATTCTTTCCTAAAGCTTCCAGGAAAGAACACAGCCCTGGCTGACACCTTGATTTTAGCCCAATGAGACTCATTTTTAATTTTTGGGATACAAAAATGTAATGTGGGCCCTGGCTGGTTGGCTCAGTGGTAGAGCGTCGGCCTGGCATGCGGGAGTCCCAGGTTTGATTCCCGGCCAGGGCACACAGGAGAGGCACCCATCTGCTTCACCACCCCTCCCCCTCTCCTTCCTCTCTGACTCTCTTTTCCCCTCCCACAGCCAGGGCTCCATTGGAGCAAAGTTGGCCCGGGCGCTGAGGATGGCTCTGTGGCCTCTGCCTCTGGCGCTAGAATGGCTCTGGTTGCAACAGAGCGATGCCCCAGATGGGCAGAGCATTGCCTCCTGGTGGGCATGCGGGTGGATCCAGGTAGGGCGCATGCGGGAGTCCGTCTGTTTGCCTCCCCGTTTCCAACTTCAGAAAAAAAAAATGTAATGTGATAAGTTTGTGTTGTATCAAGTCAATAATTTGTGGTCATTTGTTATAGCAACAATAGGAAACTAATATACTTATGTTTTCGTGAGGTTGGGTGGACCCACTTACAGTCCATCATAAAATATAAGTTGTATGTCTGGGATAATCCACAAGCAGGGCCAGGGGACACAAGTGAGGTGCATGAGCAAGTGGCCCAGATCCATCCACTGTTATCACACTAGCACTTCTCTCTGAATTCAACTATATACTAATAGTCACATGTATAGGTCCCTTATGACCAGCAGTGGGAGAATGTGATAGCCATATAATGTACCTGTCTGATTTCCAACTGCAAGATGTGTAACTGATCGAAGGCTCCAGCACCTTGCTTGAAATCTGTCCCTGGGTTAGTGCTAAGGCCATATTTCCCACTGGCCACTCCCAGCTAATAACTGACCATGGTGGGCAATTAAGGCAGTCTCACTCTTGAAAGATGGGAGACTCTTCTGATGAATGGCCTTAGCTCCAGGACCATCTATTAGCTTTTCAAAAACTTTCCTAGAAGTGCAGGGCAATCTGAGACTTTCCCTACTCCACTTTTCCCTCCCTCCATTCCCCACAGGGGTGAATCCTGTACTGCAGTCTCATGACTCTCTCAATTTCTCTTACCCCCTTCCCATTTTTTCCTCTCAAGAATTTTTTTCAACACATCTTTTGCATTTTGGTGTCTGCCTTTTGGAGAGTCAGAACTAATACAAGTTGGAAAAGAGGAAAGCTGATGTGTGGATGGTCAGCTTCATCTGTGTGGGTGCACATAGAAGTAGACTGGAGCGGCACTGTAGACTTAGGAGTGCTCTGAAAGACAGCTGTGAGGGTCATGTTCTCAAACAGAACTTTAGGCAGGACATCTCATCATATCCTTTGTGTGAAAAAGAACTTATACAAGTTAGGCTATACATAGATTCCATGAACAGTGGCAAATGGCTTTGACTGGTCGAGAATCTGGAAGGAAATATATTGGTAGATTAATGGAAAACACATTTGAGGAAAGGGCATACACATTATATGGAGCTACGGAAGTCAGAAGAAAGTGTGAGAAAGATCTTTGTATCACATGGTAATGCCTATCAGGGAGCAACCACAGCAGTGTAGTCATTAAACAACTATGTAAATAAAATAACTTGACCAGTCAGTATTAGCCAACCTCTGTCAATGGTCACCTTAGTGCTGGCACAAGGGGCACATGAACAGAATAGTCACGAGGGCAGAGCTGAAGCTCTTCATGGTCCCCAGCATGATCTCTTTCTTGCCAAGATTAATCTAGCTATTGTTGCTTCCAAATGGCCCACTTGCCAGCAACAGAGGCCAAACTGAGCCTTCAATCAGCACCAGTCTTTGAGGAGACCAGCCAACCACGTGGTGACAAAGTGACTACATTTGTCCCCTTCCTCTCTGGATCTGGGTTTGCCTCCTCTGCCTGCAAGACCTCAGTCAGCATCACCATACAAGGGCTTACTGAGTATTTGACCCACAGACACAGGATCCCACATACAACTGTGTCAGATCAAGGGAGCCACTTTCAAAGGAGGTGCCGAAATAGGCACATACCGTGGGATCCCCTGGGCATATCACATACCACACCACTCGGAACTGGCTAGTCTGATGCAGCAATTAGAATAGCTTTTTGAAGGATCAGAAAGGGAGAGTAAACACTTTAAATTAATAATATATATATTACTGTGTCCCCACGAGGTAAAATTTATGATTCCAGTAACCAAGTTGGAGTGGCTCTATTTATCATCATTCTGAGTAACCCATGTGGGGAAATTTTGCTTTCAATATACAAACATGGGTTCTGTAAGTTTAAAAGTTTTGGCTCCCAACCTGACCTGTGGTGGCGCAGTGGATAAAACCTGGGCCTTGGCTGTTTGGCTCAGTGGTAGAGCGTCGGCCTGGCGTGCAGGAGTCCCAAGTTCAATTCCCGGCCAGGGCACACAGGAGAAGCACCCATCTGCTTCTCCACCCCTCCCCCTCTCCTTCCTCTATGTCTCTCTCTTTCCCTCCTGCAGCCAAGGCTCCATTGGAGCAAAGTTGGCCCGAGCGCTGAGGATGGCTCTATGGCCTCTGCCTCAGGCGCTAGAATGGCTCTGGTTGCAATAGAGCAATGCCCCAGATGGGCAGAGTATTGCCCCCTGGTGGGCATGCCGGGTGGATCCCGGTCAGGCGCATGCGGGAGTCTGTCTGACCGCCTCCCCATTTCCAACTTCAGAAAAATAAAAAAAAAAAGCATCAACCTGGAAACGCTGAGGTTGCTGGTTTGAAACCCTGGGCTTGCCTGGTCAAGACACATATGGGAGTTGATGCTTCCTGTTTCTCCTCCCTTCTCTCTCCCTCTCTAAAGTGAATAAATAAAAAATATATAAAAAAAAATTTTTGGCTTCCAGAGTAAAAAATGTTTTCACAAGCAATATAACTAGAATGCTATTAAGCTGAAAGTTCTTGCTGCTACCGTTATTGCAGTCTCCTATGCCAAGAAATCATAAGGAGGGAGAGGAGTTATCTCGCTAGAAAGGGCAATTGACCTTGGTCATCAGGGTTGCACTCAACCAGTGAAGGTGGCAGGGGAGAGTATGATTGGCATGCAGTAATAAGCTTAGGCATTCTGTGATATTCCCTTGTCCAGTTTCGATATATTTATATACTGACAAATGCAGTAGCCATGGCCCAAGAGGGCATGGTGATTGGGGTCTGAAACCCTTGAGAGCTGAGGGCCTGTGTCATCTTACCAGGTAAGCCACCTAAGCCAGGATAGCTGCTAATGAGTGGAAAACAATGGATGGTAGAAAAGGGGACTGATGAATATTGACTACTGTTTTAAGAGTAGCTATCGCTGTAGGGACGGTAGTTAGTCTCACTAAAGTTCCTCTTGTATGTTTCTTTCAGGAAAAGAGACCAACCAGAATCCCAGAGCAGGTACTCCCAAAGCTGCTTCTATGAAGCAGACTGATCTGAGTAGCACAGGTGTGGCCATGCAGTGGACGCCATGCGTGCTGCCCAGGTGCCCTCCAAGAATGAGCTCTCAGTTTTCCAACTTCTGGGAATGTTGGCAGCTCTCAGCCAAGTTTCTTTCTAGGAATTTCCCTTAAATAGAGGTCACAAAGGCATACCTTTTCCCCCCAATTAGGGACAACCTGCAAGGATGACCTAGCTTTCGGGCTTCCTGTGGGTGTAGCTGAGGCCTTTGTTGTGCCTGCATCACAATCAATTTCTCTCCTGCTCAGTTCTTTCCTTCATTCCCCCAGATACGTTTGTCCTGAGATCACTTTCCAGCATAATTCCTACATGTAAAACTCTATCTCAGAGTCTGTGTCCTGGGAAACAAACCCACAACATACACAGATGCCTACTATGTGAGATAAAACAGGAAAAGCACCACATGAATGCTCCACAAATACTCTGCTGCACAGGTGCAAAGTCAGAAGTTATTTCTGGCTGTGGCAGTGAGAAAATGGCGACATTCTGAGGTGGATTTTTGAGATAGGCAGGGTTTGATAGGTGAAAGGGAAATTACTGACATATAACAAAAATAGATTTTTGATAAATGAATTAGAGATAAAAATAGTCTAAATGCTGATGCATTAATAGAAAAATTGAATCAGAGCTCAAAGAATGGCAAGTGGTCCAGGTGGGCAGGAATACCATGCTTGTGTTGAGAGGTACCAGAAAATAAAACTGGGGTGAATAGGCAGGCTAGGACCTGATTACTGAGGGTCTTGAATGCTGGTGTCAGGATTATGAGCCTTATTTACAAGGTAGTTGGGAACCATTTGGGGAGTTTGAGCAAAAAAGAATGACAAACTCAAAGCTCTCTTTGATATGAAGTATAAAGAAGTGGGGATTCATGTAAATTAATCAGTATAATTTTACAGTGAATTCCTAACAAGTAAACAGCAAAATATGATACCTTACAAAGCAATGAGTTCTTCGTTATTCAGAGGTTAAATTTTAATTTCACGTGAAGGAGGTCTGGTATTGACTAGAAGATAAGATGCTTAAGCATTTTTTCTAATGTATTTTACCCAGGCATTCCAAGGAAAGGACTAATGAGAAAGATCCAGGTGTATGTTTGAAGAGGGGTGAGCTGTTATTCTTCTATAAACAAAGATAGAGACATTTGAATAATACCTTTGTTGGACACACATTCTAGTTTCTGAATTGAGATTGTTTGCATTTAACATGATTATCAATGACTCAAAAGTAGGCCAAAAAGCCATTATAATTTTCTAACTTTTCATGTAAAGGTAGGGAAAGATTACCCTTCCACATAGACACGAAAAATAGATATTAAAAAATAAATCTCATCTCAGTTACATGATTTAATCAGAAATCACTTAAAAATAAAAGCAGGCTTGCATCACAACTAGAATAGTACATGCATAGTGAAATAAGTCACTTTACACGAAAGCTAAGCTGAGCCTCGAGAGGACAAGGAGTAAGTAGCACATCCAGGGGTGCACCTCTCCAGACCTGAACTTTTAATACCTCAGCAACATTGCCCTGTTGCTTCCCCTCTAAGAACACAATTATGTGCATCATGGTCTGTCTCTTACTATGATTTACAGAAGGTTCACACCAGCTTCTGTTTTGAAAGATTATTTTTGAATTTAAAAAGCTGAGGAGATGCCACTGAACATAGCCCAAGGTTGCAATTCTCTTTTATGCATGACAGCATTTTCAGTCCACTGGTGCCTGCTCTTTCAGGTGAAAATAATAGTGTCTCAGTGGGAAGCTAAGTGAAAGAAAGGAACTAAACTGGTCTTTAGGTAGCAGGTAGAATAGGAAGTCAACAGAAGGAACACTTCCTGTGGTCTACAAATAATTCAGAAGCTCTCCATCATCAACCCTTTTCTACTCTCAAATTCTTTTGCCTTTTTTTTATTCCTACTTTTTTCTCACTTTCTGATTTCAAATGAATAGCCTTACATAATCATAACACAATGCAATTAATGAGTCTGTTTACCGAATTCTTGCCAGTATTTTATATGTATCCTTTACGGTGTTTGGTCTTTAAAAGCAAGTGAATATGGAGACTTTTTGTTGTTGTCTTTGTCTTTGGTATACGGCGTTTATGCCTTCACAACTTTTTTTTGTTCTCATTCCAGGTCATTTCACTGATGAGATTGATCACAATGGGCCTCCAAATCAGCCTCTAAGAGATTGCCTTAACAGAAAGTGTTATCAGAAAAATGATGATGACAAGAAAACAATTGAAAGAAGTGCTTGAGGAAAATCCAGATCATTTGCTCCTTCAAGAAGAAATTATATTCTCGCCTCCAGAAATAATTTATCAAAGTCTGTCACTGTGAATGAAATTAGATATCTCTTCTTAGCTTCAGTAAACAGCCATTCTTGGGAAAACAGTGTTCAGAATTACGTGATACAAAAAAACTTTTTTCCTCACAGTAAGAAGAGTTGATCATGTGTTTCTAGTGGAAGTCGGGGAGAGAAATCAGATAGACTTCTTTCTGTTCACAAAACTGCAGTTCCCCCCCCCCCCACACACACACATAAGTTACCATCACAGTAGACACAAAGTATTATGTATTTTTGATATTATTTAGTTAAAATATAGTCATGGTCTCATTTTTCTCTTCAAGCACAGGTTTCAGTCAGACTTGAAAGTATACGCTGAAGCAAAAAATAGTAAGAAAAACCATTCATGAAGGAATTCTCTCATTCATTTTTTCACTATTTTCTTCCTTTCTGTTTTCTTTATTTGCCTAATATTTAGTCCCAGCATACTGTTATTTGCTTATTCATTCTGAAGACACATGATAAAACTTTTGGTTTATGTTACCAGTGGTTGTCTTCTCAAGGAGTTTGTTTCATTATGTGATCAGAGGTCTGTCTGTGAACC
The DNA here is from genome assembly GCF_036850765.1 of Saccopteryx bilineata. Classification (NCBI taxonomy): domain Eukaryota; kingdom Metazoa; phylum Chordata; class Mammalia; order Chiroptera; family Emballonuridae; genus Saccopteryx; species Saccopteryx bilineata. The sequence goes on from NC_089495.1 coordinate 111,853,465, forward strand.
AGCTGTGAGGGCCACTGGGCTGGTGCTGCGGCTTCTTTTGGAGCTGCCATTGGTGAAGACCATTAGACTGCACCTTGCGCCCCGGCCTCTCTCCACCCTGCAGTACAGACTATCTTCTCCACAAACTTGCAAATCTGACATCCCTTCAAATTGGCTCTCTTCTTAATTTCTAGGGTTTTCAGAGGCAACGGTGTGCAATGAAAAGAATGGAAAGGAGGCTAAAGTAGGTTTGAATACACATTCTACACTTATATTTTATTTTGGACAAATGATGTCTTTTTCCAAAGCTCAGGTTTCTTCTTGATAATATATCAACAGAGACTCCTAGCGGGTAGGATTACAGGCACTTAAGGAGGTCACATTTCTAAGTGCCTAGCCTGGGGAATGGGACAACACAGGTGCTAAATGTGCATGCACTTCTCCTTCTCTGTTAATGACAGCGTCACTGTTTACAGCACCAGGTTGAACACATTGTATCAGTTTTTCTCCTTTCCTTTCCCTTGCACTTAATGAAAGCCAATGACCAAATTATGGGATATTAGAACTGGCAAGGACCTTAGAAATCATAATCATCTGGCCTATTGATCAAACATAGAGAAATAAATCACTGCTTCTTTTTTTTTAAACAATTTGACTCCTCTGTCACTTCGATAAGAGTCATTTGAAGATGAAGTTTGTTGTTTGGCAATTGACAATCATATTGAGCGGAAAAGAATCAACCATCTGTAGTTAGTACAGTGATGATGTGCAAACCCAGCTTCAGGCTTACTAGTAAAGCTCTACTGTTTTAAATGTTTTTTATGATTCAGAAAAGTTTTCTGGTAGAATTTTCCCTGTCCCTAGAATGCCCCTTCTCCCTTTGCCACTTATTAACATGGGGAGAAGAATCTGTCTCAGAAGTAATTGGAGAAGAAAAGGATCATAGAAACAAAACAAAGGAAAAAACATAAGATAATTTCAAAGGAAACAATAGCAATTTTGAAAAACTTAAACATTGGTTAGTGAGTCAATTACAATATTACACTAGCCAGGAACTATTTCACTGCATATTATATATGCTAGTGGATGTGTTCATTGCATTCTTCTAAGTGATTTAGAGTAGAAAATCTTAAAGGAATCACTCTATGAAGAAAAATAAGACTTAGATACATTCACGTAGCTGTTCTTATAACACAGCTCTTCTTTTTGTATTCCATGCTGAATACTTATGCACAACCCAACCCTTTATTTGATATCTTGACACTTTTCTCCCTCCTATGTTTCACGTACCAGAAGAAAATGAGCAATCTATAGTTAATATATATGTGTTCGTGTGTAAATAATTACTTTTTATAAAAGTTTTTTTTAATCTCCATAAACACTGAATATACATATCCAGGGTCCTCCTGATAATAAAACTAAAGCCATATAAGAAAAAAAAAAGGCCCTAAATCTAGCGAGATCTATTTGTCAGGGAAACATTGAAAGTTTCTGAAAGAGCTGACTTTCAAACTTTAACACTTGCTCCCCGGCCTAGTGCACTGCCTGGATTCTATGTGGGGTACAAGTGGGGAAATGGCCCGCCAGCCTCAAGGATTCCATTTGGTTACCTCTGAGATGTGAAGACATGCTGCTCACAGAAGAGGACCGTGGCTACAAAGACTCCAAAGCTGTGAAACTTCATCCCAACAGTGATTTTCAGAAAAAGAAAATTCTGTGAAGAAAAGAGCCCTGATCACTGGTTACCTAAGAGCCTTCTTTACACACTGGTTAAAATATAATGGCATGTTTCCTCTCCTTTCTGTAATCAATCAATTTAGCTTGCATTTCCCCTCTTAAAAAGAAGTATGATGAGAGTTGTTGTCTTTAGTTGAGACAACCTAGAAAATGATTAACTTCTCGGGGAAGATGAGGCCAAGAGTAAAAATACTGTAATGTAGCAGGAGCGTAGGGACATGTTGGGTTTGCTGGAGAGCCATAGCTGTAGATCACTGACTAATGGATCACAGCCATGCTGAGGGGGTCTCCAGTGGAGTGCTGAAAGGGTCATTCCTTGCCTCTTTCTACACATTTTAAATTCAGATAAAGACATAGAAGGTAAGTTTCTCAAATTTGTGGCTAATACAAGGATAGGAAGGAGAGATTGTGTGGAGGATTACAGAAATTTCATTCAGAAAGGTTTTTCTTTGTCCATAAGAAATGATGGGCTCACCCCTAACAGAATAGGAAGATACTATGTTGTGGGGAGCTCTTTGGAGCAGTAAATACATCAGGTTGCTTTGAATCATGTTTATTTATGTAAGATCACCACAACAGTCACTATCTAAAATAAGGTCCATGTATTGTAAGTCCTGAAATTTTTTCTTTCTTATAATGCAAGTACCTGACTGAAGATATGATTGCCAAAGCATTTACTTCAAAAATGACTATCTCAAGTAGGCAAATGTGCCTTACCAGACACATGGTGAGGTAACGAGACCACCTACTAAGGTTCCCTTGCTCTAGAGATCTTGGTTGATTTCAATAACTGATCATTTGGGCTACATGTTTTCTTTGTTACTGTGCTTTAAATTCCCACTCTTTTGTTTTAAATTTAGCAATAAAAAGTGAACATAGGAGTTCTGATTAAGATAGTGGAATAGATAAATGTTTTGTTCACCTTCTCCCATGACCACATTATAACTGAATTATAGAAAATCAACTTGAAGAACCATCTGAAGACTTGCTGAACCCAAGTCCTATAACTAAGGGTATAAAGAAGAAGCCATGTAGCCAACATTAGAGCACTTAAATATATAAAGCAAATATTGAGGGACACTGAGGGGCATCATGGGAGAAATGGACAGTAATACAGTCCTAATAGAGGACTTTACCACCCATTGATATAAATGGATAGATCTTCCAGACAGAAAAAGGAACAAGGAAATAATGTCCTTAAGTGACACATTAGACTAGATTGATTCAATTGATATTTTTAGAATATTTCACTCCAAAACAGCAAAATATACTATACATTCTTTTAAAGTGCACATAAAATATTTTTCAAGACAGCCACAAAACAAATTTCAATACATTTAAAAAGACTGAAATCATATCAAGCATGTTCTCCAGAATGACATAAAACTAGAAATAAATTATGAGAAAAGAAAAAGAATATACAAACAAATGCAAGCTAGATAATATGCTACTAAACAGTTAATGAATTAACAATGAGATCAAGAAAGAAATGAAAAGATGCTTTGAAACAAATGAAAATAAAAAAGCAATGACCCAAAATCTATAAGACACAGCAAAAGTGGTCCTAAGAGGAAAATTACCTCAAAAAACAAGAAAAATCTCAAATAAACACTCTAACCTTATCCCTAATGGAACTAGAAAAAGAACAAAAAACAAAGCCCAACATATGTAGAAAGAAGGAAATACTGAAGGTCAGAACAGAAATAAATTAAATTGTCTGAAAAACAGTGAAACCAAGAGCCAGTTCTTTGAAAAGATAAACAAAATCAATAAACTTTAAATAGATTCAACAAGAAAAAGAGAGAATCCATAAAAATAAAATTAAAAATGAAGAAGAAATGGCAATAGATACCACACAAATACAAAAATTTTTTAAAAGAATATTATGAACAATTATGCCAATGAATTGGACAACCAAGAAAAAATGGACATGTTTCTAGAACCATCTAATTTTTAAGACTGAATCTAGAAGAAGCAGAAAATCTGAACAGATTGATTACTACTAATAATATTGAATCAGTAATAAAAAATCTCCCAACAAACAAAAGTCCTGCACCAGAGGTCTTCAAAGGTAAATTTTACCAAATATTCTAAGAAGAGCTAATACTTATCCTCATACTATTCCAAGGAAGAAGTAACATCACTAAAATGTCCATACTACTCAAAGCAATCTACAGATTTAATGTGATTCTTACCAATGATATTTTTTATGAAACTGGAACAAATGATTCTAAAATTTACACGGAGCCACAAAAGACCCTGAATAGCCACAGCAATGTTGAAGAAGAATAACAAAGTTGGAGGAATCATGCTAGCTGATATCAAACTGTATTGCTAGGCTATAGTAACAAAAAAGTATGGTACTGGCATGAAAACAGACACATAAATCAATGGAACAGAATAGAGAGCCCAGAAATAAACCGACTCCTATATGGTCAATTAATCTGTGACAAAGGAAGCAAGAATATACAACAGAGTAAAGACAGTCTCTTCAATAAATGATGTTGGAAAAACAGGACAGATACATACAAAAAAAATGAAACTAGACTACTTTCTTACATCATACACATGAATAAACTCAAAATGGGTTAAAACCTACTTCAGGGGGTTATTGTGAGAATTCAGCGGGATAACATTTGAGGATAACTGACAAAAACATGCGTTCAGTATACCCCATTCATATTAAAAAGATAAACCAGGAAGTTAGCTGACAGGGGCCAAAATATTCTGTACCCAGAGCCTTATCCAGCTCATTGTGACCTTGGAGACAGCTGGACCTTTTTCTCCACTGCTCCCAGAGAGGTGGGTGATGAGCCACTGCCCCAGAAGGCAGTCTAGTCCAGAAGACAATCATAATCTGATTGAATTATGCTAACTGGGACCCAGATAATTTTTGTAGATTTGTTCTCCAGCGAATTTGGAATATTGGGTGGCAAGAACAACATGGCAAGAGCCCTAACCCTATGCCTTTTATTAAGACCGTGCCTGAGAAGATAGCCTCTCCTGTGAGGACAGCTCTGCCTTGCCTTTCTCTCAAGTGGAGGGGCGCGAGGATAAGGGCCAATGCCACTGACATCTTGGCTGGTCTGACTTGGATATGCAGCTCTGGCTTATTGTTAGGTAAATACTGAGTGAGTCAATTAGTATAATGGCATTTTATTATGAGTTCAGGTGTAGCTCAACTTACAAGTTTTCCTTTTAAAATCATTCAGCCATTAAAGCTGCATAATGTTGGGAGATTTGAAGATGCACTGTCAATTAATGTGTTTTCCCTCCACACACTATCTCTCATGTTTATTCCTGGAGATTGAAGTAGTTTTATAATTTGCAAAAATGTCTGACTCATCTAGCGTTCTGCATTTTCCCTTCTGGGAAGGATGAGGATATCTTGGAAGCCACTGAAGAGGGGCATTTGAAGCGTGAGGGTGGAGAACTCACTCTCAGGTTCTGATTCTCTTGCTTTGGCTAGTAACATGGAACCTGAGACTGGGGCACCAGAAGGGTTACTTGGCACCCAGACAGGCAAATGCTTGTTGACTGGATGGTTAAATTGTGAAGAAAGCAAGGTTTGTCTTTGGAGATTTCCATCCCTTCATTTCCCCTTTCTAAATTGCCACTCCCTTTCACTGGTCTCTCCAGTTTTTAAAATGCTCCACCCAGTCCTGCCCTTTGAAGAGTACTGCAGGCTATCACTGTTGTCAAATTTGACTGCATATTAGAGTCCTCCGGGGATCTTAAATATCCAGCTTCCCTAGCTGCAATCAGATCAATTATATCAAAACCTCAGAGGGAGGGGGGGTAAGCATCGGCCTTTTCTAAAGCTCCTGAGATGATTCCAGTGTGCAACAAGGGTTTAGAACAGCTGGTCTAAATTGGTGGTTCTCCTAGGGTGGTTTGAGTTACAGCATCTCTGAGGGTGTTTGTGGAAAACTCTTGGACACACCAGCCCTTACAGACATTGAATCTCAAGGGGGATCTGGAAAATTTGTGTTTTAACAAGTTCCCCAGGTTATTCTTAAGCACCCTAAAGTCTGAGAATAACTCCTAAACCTTTCACTAGTTCATCTGTTTCTCATGAAGTGACAATTCTCATTCTCATACTAGTGTTTCAGTTCCTCAAAGATAACAAGTTTCTTTCCTCCTCTGGACCTTTGACTGTTAGAGCTGTTCACTTGGAAAACGTGTTCCTCTCTTTCTCTTTGACATTAGAAATTGGCAAGACTAACTGTTGGGCAGATAAAATGTATTATGCTCACTTTGTTAAAGAGGCCGTTGCCCAGGTGATATTAATGTGTGTTGAGAATTGTTGTAGCCTGAGGCTTGGTTTTGGGATTAAGCCTGTCCCACCCTTTTTGGTGTGAGGTGGTACAATCCTATCATGCCTCAGAGAAGTGACTTTGTATTAGAGACTTCCCTATTATGTATATTGGATTAAGGGTTTGGACTTCTACACTATAAAATGGAGGCAGAACGGGACTTGGTGTTTGGTTCCTGAGACTAGTATTAGAAGAGAGAGCAGAGGAGAGCAGAGAAAGGCCACGTGGAGGAGGCCAGGAGAAGCAGCCAAGATGGTGGAGTGCTGAGTGAGATGCCGGTTTGTGTAGAGTTTGTATTTGGGATAAGGAAGGAGATGGGGAACTGAGGAGAATAAGTCTGGTGAGCTAGAAACCTTTGATTCTAGGAAACTCGGATAAGTCAGTGGCTTTGTGAGCACTGAGTGTGACTGGGTTTTGGAGCCCAGTGTGTATTTTTACTTGCCCGCCGGGTGCAAGGTAGGATTAAAGGCTATGGCCCACCAGTTTTTGGCTCCATGGTTTCTTTACCGACTGTCCGAATCCAATGAGAACCTGCATGGGCCAGGAGGCTGTGATGGTGGCCCTGGCCGTGCCTCCTGGCTCTACACTAACAATGATGAAGCTATAACCCCAGAAAGCCATTGCAAAGTGCATGTGTTGGGGCAAAAAAGAGTAGGAACCAGAGAGCCATTATCATCTCCCCCTGAGACAATTTGGTTTAATAAATTTCCTAGTTGTCACCACAAGTCCTAGAGAAACCACTCTAGAGACCATGGGAGAAAAAGCCAGTTGGTTTGATATAGAAAGTGAAAGAACAGAAGGGAAGACTTGAGTGATATGCCACGGGGTCAGATGCATTAAAGTGACAGTACTGGGGAGCCAGGAAGAGATATTGTGCCAAGAGACACCGTAATTTTACCCAGCAGGACCAGGGAGATGCAGCTCTTGGGGCCAGTGCCGGTGTGTGGGTGCCACAAGGAAGAGCTAAACCAATGGGGGAGGGAGAGAGCAAAGGGCAAGGCTGGGTGCACCCAAACAGAGGGAGAGCCACGCTATTTCAAACAGATACTGACAATGAGAAAACATGAGAGGAAAGTTACTTTAACCTCTCCAGTCTAATGTAATTGGGAAAGTGTCCTTTAAGTTAAAGCTGTGTTGGGCGGATAGAATATATTATGCTCACTTTGTTAAAGATTAAGCTGCCCAGGAGGAGGCCGTTGCCCAGGTGATATTAATGTGTGTTGAGAATCCTTGTAGCCTGGGGCTTGGTTTTGGGATTAAGCTTTTCCCACCCTTTTTTTGATGTGGGGTGGTACAATCCAATCATGCCTCAGAGAAGTGACTTTGTATTAGAGACTTCCCTATTATGTATATTGGATTAAGGGTTTGGATTTCTACACTATAAAATGGGGTCGGAGCGGGAGCTGGCGTTCTTGGTTCCTGAGATTATCATTAGAAGAGAGAGCAGAGGAGAGCAGAGAAAGGCCACGTGGAGGAGGCCAGGAGAAGCAGCCAAGATGGTGGAGTGCTGAGTGAGATGCCAGTTTGTGTAGAGTTTGTATTTGGGATAAGGAAGGAGATGGGGAACAGAGGTGAATAAGTCTGGTGAGCTAGAAACCTTTGATTCTAGGTGATAGATACGTGAATTCCAAACTGCCCTCTTGCTGTTTCGCTTATCTGTCAGACCTCACCCTTACCGGACTATCGCCCCTGAGACAAAGGAATTCCAAAAAGTTGACAACCCGCCCCAAGGAGGGGCTCCGGACATACCAGGATTTTTGGTTCAACACCCACATGCCATGCTCGAAGCCCCCCAAGGAGGAGCATTCCGGACATACCAGGACTTTTGCCTCAGTATCCCCTCAGGCTCTCCCAAACACTATATAACTCGCCCCTAGTCTGTAACCGGTGCTCTTCTCCCCCAGGAGGAGTGCCCGGCAGGGTTCCTTTCTTCCTTTCAATAAAGCCTGTTACTCTGGTCTTTCGGACTCCCATGGATTCCAACACTAGGAAACTTGGATAAGTCAGTGGCTTTGTGAGCACTGAATGTGACTGGGTTTTGGAGCCCAGTGTATATTTTTACTTGCCCGCCGGGTGCAAGCTAGAATTAAAGACTATGGCCCATCAGTTTTTGGCTCTGCTGTTTCTTTACGACTGTTCAAATCCAATGCGAACCTGCATGTGAATGGCCACGATGGCGGCTCCTGGCCTTACAAGCTGGTTTAATGTAACTGTTGACTGCAGACCTTTTAAGATAACTTCTTTTAGGACCCTGTTTCTCAAACTTTAATGTGCATACAAATTAATTGGGGATCTTATTAAAATGCAGGTTCTGATTTAGTTGGTCTGGGTGGGAGCTGAGACTGCCTTGCTAATCAGCCTCTGGGTGCCCCTGGCCTGATTAGCTGTACTTCAAGCAAGAAGGTGTGAACAGCCTGGGCTCCTACAGTGGGCTCCTGGGACAACCGGGTCTGGAAATGCCTGCTGAGTCATTGACTTTCCTGTGAGATTACACGTAGCTTTGGAATGAAATATTTGCATGCATCCAATTCTCTTGATATATGACAGCTCTATATTAACCAAAACACTTGTATAAACAAAACTCCCCAATTTTGACAGACCAGTTAACATTAATATTACTGCCATTTTGCTGATCTGTCCCTGGGTTAATGGGGAGATGGTAGATGTTGACTAGATGATCTGCAATGCGACTTTGTGCCTCACCCATGGTGGGTAATTAAATATGTGTGTATTTTAGATATGAGAAAATATCTACGCAGTTTTGTTTCTCTGTCTCCCATGTACAGACCCAATGGTCTGTCTTTCAGAAATGAAGAGAGAGGACCCAGAGTAAGCAGCAGGCTTTGACAGCTGAGAGTTTAAATACAAGAATTTTATTAGGAAACCGTCAATGACCGGATTTCACAAGAGGATCAGTTCAGCCTGCTGACTTGTTCTCAGCATCAGCTCTGGTTCCTGGATCATGACGCTGGCAGAGATGTGCTGGGCAAAACAATGCTAAGTTCACTAAGAGACCATTGCCAGCAGTTAGTTCAAGTGACCAAAGGTTGGAACAAGACTTCTGCAAATCCTCCATTCAGAGCTAATTCCCTCCCTGAGCTCCAAACTTTAGTTCTAACTTTGTTACAGCATTTATCATATTCTGCTTTTGATTACATTATGCATGTGCATGTGTGCCCACATATTATCTCCTTGCTGGATTAACATGCTTCTTTAGACATAAAATGTAGAGGTTAGAATCAGTTTAGGGGTCCATCTCAGTTCAGGGTTTTTTTTCAAATAATTTGGGGAGACCTAAGAGGAGAATATGTTTTATTATCCAATGTTCAATACCTTTGCTAGAAGAGAAACTTGATGAGTATCTACCAAATTAAAATTAACATTCTGCGCACAAGAAGTGGGAGTAATAGGCACTGGCTGGTTGGCTCAGTGGATGGAGTATTCGTCCAGTGTGTGGATGTCCCAGGTTCAATGCCCAGACAGGACACACAAGAGAAGCAACCATCTGCTTCTCCTCCCCTTCCTCTCCCACTTCTCTTCCTCTTCTCCTCCTGCAGCCAGTGGCTCAGTTGGTTTAAGTGTCAGCCCTGAGAACTGAGGATAGATCATTGGTCTAAGCATCACCTCCAGGTGTTGAGAATAGCTCAGTTGATTCGAACATTGGCCCCAGATGGGGGCTGCCGGGTGGACCCTGGTTGGGGTGCATGCAGGAATCTGTCTCACTATATCCCCTCCTTTTACTTAAAAAGAGTGGGTATAATATTATTGTGGCCTTATGTGCTGAGGCAAACTATGTAAACAGCTTAAATATCCATGTAAGAGCCAGTGGTTAAATGCAGCTTGGCACACCCATACAATAGAACACTAGCATCTGGTGAAAATGTTGAGGCAGGTCTACATGTACAAATATGGAACAATCTCCAAGATAGAATAAGTGAGAAAAGTAAGATGCAGAATGATGTGTATAGTAAGAAATAAACTTGTAATATAGTTTGTAATTAAAAGGTGTGTGTGTAATATGTGCAGAAAAGAGTTCTAGGAGGACACAAAATCACTAGGTTGCAGTAGCTGCTGACTAGGAGGGACACTGGGGAACTAGGACAGAGGTGGTGGTTGGTTGACAAACTAGCTCTCTGGAAATTGTTTTAAAAAATCCTTATTTGTAGAGTTAGATTATATCTGTGGTGTAATTACCCGCATCATGGGCAATTTCAGGTGAACAATGGTTTAACAATAGGATCACACAACTGGCTTCAGTGAGCTGGTATGATCTGGCTTCAAAGCAACACCACTAGATGTAGCGGTGGGAAGGTGCGCTATTTTCCATAGACCCTTTAGAACAATTTTAATTTCTGATGCTACACTTAGACTAACTATTTAAAATGTAACAATAAACTTTAAATTTAGAAAAGCAATCATGTTTAGATTGCTGTATTCTGTTATTTTTTTCTTCTACAAGAGAATCTGGGCTTTCCTTTGAGAGTTCTTATTCTGCTATCCATAACTGTTCAGGTGACCTGTCAGTGCAGTCTTGTACAACAAACAGACAAACAAATGCTCCCCCCCAAAAAAAACCCCCACCAAACTTAATATTTATAACCTCTTGATATGTATGGAAGGCAGCTACCTCCTAAGTGTAGAAGCTGCAGGAATGTTCTGGCCAGGAACAAGCCATCACAAAAAAGGTGCTGCTAGTGCATCAGGACACAGTTTATACATAAAAACTCAGCTTCTTAGTGGCCGTGTGGATGTGTGATGCCTCACTATCAGAATGTGACCATGACAAATGCTTTTCTGTCACAGCCACCTGCTTGAGAGGGGCCCACTGCAGCAGAATACCTCAGCATACCCTCCTCCCCTCTGCCTATGAAAGTGAGCCCCAGCAGGCTAGTGAGGAGAGCCCTTGGCACTGCCAAACCAAAGGGTTCCTTCTCAAGTCACTCCAGAAGCTGTTTTGCCTCAATCCCTAAGTCTGGCATTTGTTCATGACTGGGTTTAGTGTGATTCTGAGAACTTGGGTCTCAACTCTAATTTTAGCCTCCACTTTGTCAAGCTCTCTCCAATTTATTCTTCCGTTTTTAGCCAAACCATTTCTTACACTGTTTTCTCTGTTATAAACTCCAGCCTCACCCTGCCCTTGTTGATCACTTACCAACCTGTCAGTTTATCTGTTTAACATCTTTCCTGATCAGCTGAGGGCAATACCTGTCTCATTAATTGGCATATTCTCCAAACTTTGTACAGTGCTAACACTAAATTAGGCGTTCAATGCATGCTGGCTGCATGAATGAATTAATGAGTTATAAAACCATCAAAGGAATTCAATAGAAGGAACATTTTATTTGGAGAGGTTTTGAACATTACCTTCATTTTCAGTTAAGGCAGTAACATTCTTCCTGGAGGCGGATAGGAGAGGATCACCTGAGACTACGTTGGGTGTAGATGAAGACAAAGTTAACCTCTTTGCATTCAGATGCCACAGAAGCCACACCCTGACTTCCTGAGCCCACTGCCAAGCAGCAGCATTTCAACTGCTTTGAAGAATGGCTGAGTTCCATTGTATACAACCTCTCCAGAAGACACCTCATTGATGAGCCCTTCCCGCACTAAAAAGGAAGTCTAGTGCTGGTTCACAATGTTCTGTTTCTTCTTAGCTTTCAGTAGGTTTTCATGGAAATTGCATAATCAGTTAAGTTTGCTCAAACACACTGTCCCTCTGGTTTTATTTTGGAATTCTTTAAATATCTAGTAAATTAGCTCTTTGTAAAGCAGCTCAGCCAGTTCTTATCCAGCTTGACATCTGGCTAAGTATGGCTAGGCATGTGTTTAAGTGAGTGTGTACGTTTGAGGGGGTGGTAAGCTGTGTTCATTGGCATATATTGCCCCCCTGGGAGTTTGGGAGTGGTGAAAGCTTCTACTGTACCAAAAAAGTAAACATTGATAAGATGGCCTGGCAGCAATTAGATACACTAAGCTCTAAGAGCAAATTAAAGCAGAGCAGGATTGTCCCCACTCACCAGATATTTAGCCACACCCCAATAAGTAGGTCTAACTTGCAGAACTCAATACATGGAGAGGCAGCACCCAAGGATGGATGCTTTATGGCTCCATACTGTCCCCTGGTGGTTTGCTGCTCAATTGCATCCTTCTTGGAATTCAACCTGAAGACACCGTATTTAAGGTGTTAGCTCTGGTCTGAACTCAAATCCTAGGGTTAAAAACAGAAGGCTTCCTATTGGCTGAAAACAACAACAACTGATAACAAATGGGACTTTAGTTCTGAGGAAAAGCTCTGATGATGAGCCTTACTTCTGCAGGTTACCAGAGACACTTGGGGCACCAATAACCTGACTGATTTGTCAGACACCCAAAATGGCTCAGAGACAAACAAGGAGAGCCGTCAGAAGGGGGTCAGAGAGCAGGCATAGTTCTGAGAGGGTGGAGAGCAAACTGCTAAAGAGAGAGAGTGTAGGAACGGGGACAGGAAAAGAGGCTTGCCACAGGTCAATTGTTGGCCTCCTGCAACAGGCTTTAGGCTTGCTGATTCCCTCTGGCCCTCACCTTAAACAAAAACGCAGCCAAATTAAACTGGCTTGAAAGATTGCGTTAAAATAAAAAATGCTGTAGCTTCTATATTGGACTAATGGCAGGAAGCAGGAACAATACTTGGAAAATAAGTTTTTTTTTTCTGTAGATTTTCAAAGAAGCAATAAATTCAATGGTTAAAAAAATATATTTGTATGAGATTGGGTCTTTCGCAAAGACTAAAGCATGTTTTGTTGCAAGTACAGAGAGGCTACTTGGCTGAACGCATATACTCTTTTGGGAATCTTGTATAATATCACCAAGTCGAACATTGTGGAATGGCTTGAAGCGTCCCCGTCTCTGCGCTTCCTGAGAGCACGCAGTGGCTGGCGAGCGGTCAGGTGTGCGCCTCCAGCCCCGCCCTGCTGGGCCTTAAACCCTCTTCATTCCTTTCCCCATGAGGCAAGCAAACACTGTCATGACCATTTTGGGGTTCACTTCAACCAGGTCTTCTGGAAGGGCATACACTCTTGCTCCAATTTTTCGGGCCATAGAGATGGCATACCTAAAAGGGAGAAAGGAGGAAGGATGAGGAAAGCCAGAGCAACAAACTATGATCCCCTCAGTATCACAGTTATAATCATTCACTATATACTATACACTATATACTATATATTATATACTGTATACAACACAGAACTCACTCCCATTGTCACTAGAGCCAGTCACTGACATCCTCCCATTTTAATGGGCAAATCTTGGCTCTATAAAGCTTCCAACTCCATCAGACCGGCTGTCTAGCCTATCATATTTATTACATGTCCTTAGAGATCTTCTTTGTCCCTCATACTACATAGTAAAGTAAGTGGCAGCTGCTCCCAAGCTGGTGAAGGCTGATCTTGAACCCCATCACTTACTTGCCCATTCATATCCATGGGTATTCACAAAAGGATGTTTATATTTGGGCCTGCCATGTGCAAATTTTATTTAAGATGTCTCCTACAGATTATGATTAGAAAATTGGTCTTACAAAGTTAAAGATACAGGCTTGCTTTTCAATTGGAATAATAGACTTGCTTTTAGTCTTGCTCCCTCTAACACTAGAAAACTTAAACTACTATTGCACAATATCTAAAATAATGATGATGGGACACAGTAACTTTCAAGAAGAAAAAGCATCAATAGTGAAATTAAGTGTTTGCACAAAAGCACAAGCAATAGACTTTATAGGTATCGAGTTGCCAGTTGGGTTCTTCCCTCCCTGACCTCGGGATTATTTACATACTTTGCATTGTTGAGTTTCTCGTCATCGTCCAGGTTTTCTGTCTTCAGAAGATCATAGTTAATGGAACCTGGTTGAATGGCATCGATGAGATCCAGAACAGGCAAACTTGTACTAATCTTTGGGTCCTGCACATAGAGAAAGGTGCGTTTTGTCAGTATGCCCCAAGTTACTTCTGTTTCACTCAAGGAAAGTGGGTGGTTCTTTCATCTTAAACATGAAATACATGCTGCTTGGTATGGAAAAGCAACAGTGTGGCACATAAATTGTAGTTTCAAATCAATTGTTGTTTCAAATCTATTGTAGTTTCTGTACGAGCACCAGTAGCTTCTTAGTGGCTCACTAAGCAGGGGAAACCCTCTATCTGCCAATAGGCAAGGAGTCCCCTCAAATAGGGAGTGAATGAAATAAGGCACAATTAGAGAAAAGCAGAGAGGTTGGAATGTTTAATGTAACTACTGCTAAGAGCAGAGGAAGGAATGATTTGAAAAAGAAACCAACAGAAAGAAGAGACTAAAGATGTAAGGAGAGACTTTGCTTCATTTGGGGCTACCCCAGAAGTGATGGCAGGAATAGTGATAGGGGCTCCATTGGACATGAGTCTCAGTAGATGCTCATTTCTAGAGGACCTCAAGGAAAGAAAAGAGTCCATAGGTCCAGGGAGACTGTGTTGGCAATTATGTGATTAAATACAATGACAGTAACTAATATTCGTTGATGTCCCACAGTTTGCTCGGCACTTTTTTCTTTTCTTTTTTTTTTTACAATTATAAGTTAAATTTTCTTCTCTTCCTACAATAATTATTTTAAATTTATTGCGAAGACTGGTTAATTAAAATTACATAGGTTTCAGGTGTACAATTCGGTAATGCATCATCTATATATTGCATTGTGTGTTCACCACCCCAAGTCAGTTCTCCCAACACCAGTGATCTCCTCTTTACCCTCTTCTACCTCTTCCCAATCCTCTTTCCTTTTCTGATAATCTCCATACTGCTGTCTGTGTTTATGAGTTTGTTTCTGTGTGTGTGTGTGGGGGGGGGGAGATTGGGTTGGCTTAATCCCTTCACCTTTTTAAATAAGTTATTTCACTTGTCGCCACAGATGTAGGCATCTAAATTTAATTTACATGAGTAAAGGGAGTTTCTGAGGATAAGTGACTTGCTTGTAAGTGGTGGAGCTGGGATTTTAACCCAGGCATTCTGACTCAAAATCCTGGCTTCTTTCTTTGGCATTTGTAAACATTTTGTTAGTCACACCTGGAGCTGTAAATGTTCCCTTAAGGTTTAAATGCAACAAAACTTTGAGCCATCTGTTCTCTCTCCTGGAGACCTGTGAGTACAAACATGGAGAAACAACTACTTGCTTCTATCTAAGCATAGTCAAGTCCAAACACCATACTTCAAGGGTCCAAATTAGAATCAATTCTAAGCAAGACACAAGGCACAGGATACCTGCAAGATGCTAGACCTCTAGCATTGGTCCTCTGTACAGATAGAGCAAGATTTAAAATATTTATATATAATGTGTCTATCTTTATTTACTCCTGGGTAATATAAAAACTACCACAAAATTAAAATCAACCTATAATCATAATCTAATTTCCACAATTATCCTCAGTTTCTCTCTTCACAGAATTTTTTGGTGAAGAAGCACAAGGGAAGCAAAATGTGGAGATTTGAGTTTTGCCTTCTTTTCTGCTTTCTCCCCACAATCTTGTGGAAGTGCTGATGGGCAGAGAACTGACCAGCAACTGGCAGCATTCATAGTTGAGAAGGAAAAGAACAAGGAAAATTTCCACAGTGGCAAATCGACTGTGTTGTGTTTCTTTTTTTTTAAATTTTATTTAGAAAATTAAATTTAATAGGGTGATATTGATCAATAAGAGCACATAGGTATCAGGTAAACATCTCTATAACATTTGAACTGTTGGTTGTGTTATGTACCCATTACCCAAAGTCAAATCATTTTCTGTCACCATATTATTTGTGGTTGTGTTCTTTTACTGAGAGTTTCACTGAAAAAGCAATGTGGGGTTAATTTGACATTTTCTTTTTGTAGTCCTTTTTACTTAATCCATTCTAAAATGACTTAGTGAGAGGATCAAGTTAGCTCAGAGAAAAACAAGGAGCAAAAGAATTGTCAAACATTCCCAAGACTGAGTCCCCATGAGAACACCTCAGAGGGGCGTCAGGGGCAGCTGTTTACAGTGAAATGCACCCCTGGGCTATTTAACCGGCAATTCACAGTAATGGTTAGTGACCTATCAAGCCCTCTGCTCTACAACCTCACCCACAGGTAAAAGGTGCTTTCTCCTCACCTGCACTGTCACTTGCAATCACTAGCTCTAACCTCAGGACTGACTTGGACTCCAGTTTCCTCGTCTATACAGTGGGGAAAACAGTAAAGCTGACTTCACAGTGTCTGTGAAGATGAAAGGAGACATGAAAACAAGAAGCCCCTGGGACTCAGAGCACATTCTATACGGGGCGTGCTCTTCTCTGCCACCTTTCCAAATATCCTTCTGGGAGAACTTGTTCACATCTGTCACCACCCTTTGCACCTCTTCTCAGCCATCCGGTCTGAACCGGAAGCTGGGGAGGTGAAGAGGGGGCTGTTCTCGGGATGAGCTCGCTAGGATTGGGCACTCCCAGTACAGCCCAACCCAGAGATACCTTCTGCCCTTTCTGGTGGGGAGAGATGTTCATTTTCTTCTTGATTTTGAAGCAGAGGGTTGATATCTGGATGAACTGCCTCACTGACCCTATCCATACAAATCCAAAGTGGTCCTTTCTCTTAATCTTGACATTTAAACCAGAAAAAAGGTAGTTAAGATGACACAGACATCATAATATGCATCAAAAGTGCACAGGTCCTTTGAGGAAGAATCCAGTTAACATATAAACATGAGCTTAGAGATATAATAAAAGATAATGCTGCTATTAATAAAAAAAATGGGATTTGGATACAAGTACATAACTGCTTTTTCTCAGAAAATATCACATTTTACATTTCATGACCATAATGTTAAGCCTAAACATGGCGCTGTGCACATTTTAAAAACATTATTTATGTTACTGTACTTTGGAAGAACAATGTGTAAAAAATGATTTTTTAAAAAAATTAATTATAGGAGTAAGTGACAAAAAATTTGTCACTGTGAATGGCTTATGAACATCAAAACAATAATGGGTCATTTAGCAAAGTCAAAATTGGGGGGAAACCAAAATACTTAATACTTCAGGTCACTTTAAAACAGATAGAAAACAGTAACGATAAGCATGGAGCCCAGGTGGCCATGAGCAGTAGATGAAGGATTTTACCTTGAAACTGGAGATAGATGAATGTTTCCCTGCTTCCTTCAATGTTTCATTCACCCAGTTGACAATAATGTCATCGTTGACCTTCTGCCCACCACCAATTTCTTCCAGAATATTCAGTGTGTACCTAAACAAAATCAAGGATAATTTCTGAAGAAAAGTTGCTAAATAATTCAAAATCACAGAATATAGCTAGGACAGGAAATATTCTCTTCTTTCTAGGTATCTCACAAAAAGATAGCTTGGACACCACTACATTAGTGTGTGTGTGTGTGCGCGTGGGGGGGGGATATATATATCAGTTCCTTTTAGGATAACTTAAAATGTAACTTTATGGTTGTTGGAATGAGATGCAGAAAAGCAAATACTTCCTTTTAAGCACTGCCATTGCTCTGGGTAGGAAGAGAAGGCAGATGAAAGGAGAGGCAAGGGAGGGAAGATGACGCCAAAGCTTTGAACCCCTACTGTAATGTTTTTCCTAAAGGACCAGAAAAAGAAGTGAGGGAATAAATAATTCAACGTTAGAAAAGCCCAAGTAGACAACACACACACACACACACACACACATATCTCATATATATATATATATATCTCATATATATCTCATATATATCACATATATATCTCATATATATATATATATATATATCCTTTTTACATCATAGAAGTAGAAATATTAGGAATACGTCACAATGAAAGTCGTATAAGTACCGCGCGCTAACCGATTGCATCACTGGAGCTTTACTACAATGAAAGTCACTTTGAAGTAGAAACCAAAGTTAATCTCCAGTTTGAGAGAGTAAGAATCACCTCAGATACTGTTATGCTTGTTTGGGAAACTTACTAAGAAGCTTCAAGTTAAATTTTTATGGAACAGAGAAAACTCACCGTTCCCTCTGACGGGGTAAATACACAAAGAAAGCCAAGCAGTTGAGCAGGTTTGTTAGCCTAAAGGTTCAGACTTGCAGGAGGGGTCAAATTACCCTTGAAAGATCTCAGGGCTAGGGTTTCAGTTTGCACTGGTCAGTCTGAAACTCAAGTATCCTGCCACTGGGTCTTCTTTGGGGGGAGGGCCTACCTAAATGAGGTCACCTTCTAATAGGGTGTCTGGGATTCTGCATACATAATCTATTGTGTGTCTTCTGCCAGTTATTGCTTCTATGGAAAACACAATTCTCCCAAAATTGTCCAAATGCGTTTCAAGTTTACTCTCTGAACAGTAGTGATGTCCTGCTTCCTCCAGGTTACAGCACCTTTCCATCATTGTAGGTGGGGAGGTAAAGGGCTCCTGCAATTCACACACACACACACACACACACACACACACACACACACACACACTTTTACCAATTAGGCATCACTGTCCTCTAGATTATGCCTCTTCAGATTCCCTCAAATCAACTGGTTCCTCTTCATTCTGCCTTTGCTCCTCATAGAATTACCTTTCTAAAGTAAAGTTCTGGTCATGTAATTTAAAGTGACTCTCCATGACCAAAATATTCCTTAGAATGGACAAGAGGCCTTTCATAATTTGGCTGTAATGTCTCTTTTCGGTGCATGTCTGAGTTCTTATTCCCCCCTCTCTTCGAGCCTTATCCCCAGGCCCTTGGTGAACACACCCACATCAACCTCACAGAACCAGCAGCAGCTCCCCTACCACACCAGGCATCCTCCTGCTTCTGTGACTCAGCTGTTCTCTGGCAAAGGATTTCTAATGCTTTAAACAATTCCCAGTTCAACATCATTTTCCTGACCGATACAGTGTACTAATCATTATTATTACACTTACTGTACTTCCAACCTGTTCTCCAGAACTGTTGATGGCACTGGTGTCCATGTCTCTGTGTACCTACCGTGTCCTCTCTGGCAAAATCTATAACCCTGTTTATCATAGTGTTTTCAGGGGTTAGCAGAGTGCCTCACACATATTATCGAGCATTTAGGCACCTAGGAAATGGAAGGATGAAGTGGTATGTAAAATAAATAGAACAGCCTCTCCCAGAGAAAGTCAAGATGACTAATGCTTACTGTTGACCCAGAGATGGAACCAAAGCTCTAAGGACTGATAAGGACAAATGGGATAAGTGCCAGGTAGATTTTCAAAATATCCTTACTTTCAAAAAAGGCCATCATTTTGATCTGTTCATAATTGTTACAGTAATATAATGTTATAGAAATATAGAAAAATATATGCTGCTCACAAAAATTAGGGAATATTCCAAAATGAATATGAAATGATACAATATCCTTTCATTTTTGTGCAGTATAGAAGACAGATAGAAATAAGTTAGGATATAATATTAAAAGCCATTAAGGCAAGTGAATAAGCCTATGCCCTCTGGGTAAAAGCTAATCTAATGTGTACTGATATGATAGGCAAGACCATGCCCTCTGCACAGGGCCATTAGAGTATGTCTGAAATTATATATAGATAAAAAGAGCTCCCTGCGAGGAACTCTCCAAAAGTAGCTTGATGTGATTGATAATCCCGTAGATT
Source organism: Saccopteryx bilineata (assembly GCF_036850765.1). Lineage (NCBI taxonomy): Eukaryota > Metazoa > Chordata > Mammalia > Chiroptera > Emballonuridae > Saccopteryx > Saccopteryx bilineata. The sequence goes on from NC_089495.1 coordinate 111,873,121, forward strand.
AACACCTGTTAGAAGGCACATGCCAGAAAGGGTACTTAAGACAAGGGGGCCCCAGCTGCAGTCAGTTGTCCAGACTCCAGACTCCCAACGTTGAATGTGGACTGCCTCCACACCACTCTGACCAAGGACAGCTGAGAGGAGCATGCTGATGGGCCCCATTTAGCTGTACCCAAGCATGCCATAGGATCTGTGAGTAATAAACTGCCTGTATGATTCTTGCGACTAATTTGTGTGTAAGTTGTGTTTTTCCTCCAATGGCAATTGGTTTCAGTACCAATAAGTATAGGCCTCATATCCACCTCAAGAGTAGTCTCAAAGAGGCTGCCAAGCCCTGGCTGGTTGGCTCAGTGGTAGAGCGTCAGGCCGGTGTGTTGATGTCCTGGGTTCAATTCCCAGTCAGGTCACACAGGAGAAGAGACCATCTGCTTAACCACCCTTCTGCCTTTCCCTTCTCTCTATCTCTCTCTTCCCCTCCCACAGCTATGACTCTACTTCATTGGAGCAAGTTGGCCCGGGTGCTGAGGATGGCACTAGGACCTTGCCTCAGGTGCTAAAATGGCTTCAGTTGCAACAGAACAATGGCCCCAGATGGGTAGAACATTGCCCCCTAGTGGGCTTGCTGGGTGGATCCTGGTCGGGTGCACACGGGAGTCTCTCTGCCACCCTGTTTCTCACTTAAGAAAAATACAAAACAAAAAAAAGAGGTTGCCAGCCCTGTTGTTAAGCAGGAGTGTCCCACTGCACAGGGAAGTCAAATCGGGGATGCCTGATTGATGTAGAGCTTGGGCTCTACTGGGACAATAATGATGATGTTTTATAGCATAACTGGAATCTTGTTCTGTTTTTTTTTCTTCCTTCCTTCCTTCCTTCCTTTCTTCCTTCCTTCCTTCCTTCCTTCCTTCCTTCCTTTCTTCCTTCCTTCCTTCCCCCCTTCCTTCCTTCCCCCCTTCCTTCTTTCCTTCCTTCCTTCTTTCCTTCCTTCCTTCCTTCCTTCCTTCCTTCCTTCCTTCCTTCCTTCCTTCCTTCCTTCCTTCCTCCCTCCCTCCCTCTCTCCCTTCCTTCTTTCCTTTCTTTTTTCTTTTTTCTTTTTTTTGAGAGAAAGAGAGAGAGAGAGACAGGAAGAGAAAGAGGAAGGAGAGATGAGAAGCCAACTCATAGTGGCTTCACTTTAGTTGTTCATTGATTGCTTTCTCATATGTGCCTTGACCCGGGGGCTCCAGCTAAGCCAGTGACACCTTGCTCAAGCTGGTGAACCCGTGCCAAAGCTGGTGACCTTGGGGTTTCGAACCAGGAATCCAGGTTGATGCCAGTCAGGCTTGTTTCTTAATAAGTAGCATGTGTATTAAGTTATCAGCTTCTACCATAACATTTAAGAATTTCTGCCTAGTATACTCATGAAGGATGGTGAGTTAGTGCTTGTTTCCTTAGGTCATGTCTGTATATAGCATGATAAAAACAAAGTTTAATCTTCTAGCAGCTGCACTCATCTTAGGACTGAATTCTCACTTCACTTTATCAAAAGTCTCAGCCTTTTCTATGCACACTCTCATGTGGAGAGAAGCAGTGCACTGCACCTACTTCCTGAGCTAAGGGAAAAATGATATAACATTTACTGCCCAGATAAATGACAAAATTAGCATGTTTGTTCAATCCAATGAAATAATTTCCAGCTAGAAGTGGCTCTAAATATAATAGGTCTGTTAATATATGACATTTATAGAGAAAAAAAAATCCCTCCTGGTAGCAGTTACATAATTATCAGTCATTTCCACACCTTCACCAGTAACGTATCCCTTTTTCCACTTTCTTACATGCACAATTCTTTAAAAGTAAACACTCAGGAGAAATGCGACTTAGCACCTAGGCGGCAACAGCAGCAGCGGACTAGACCTTGTCCTATATACACCAGCCATAAAGTATAACTTCGGACTACATTTTCATAAAACCTCTACAACAAGGATCTTATTACAAGGTTATTTTCAGATTGTGTGACACTCAAGGTAAAATAGAATTGGCCTGAGTTTTTTAGTAATTAAAACAGAATATATCAAAGATTATTTTATATTCAAACCCGTAGGTCAATTTAACTTTTGTATCTAAAAAGATTTGTGCTTTGGTTTTTGAAGTAATCAGTACCAAAGCCAGGCTGTTAAGAATTAAAAACATACGTGAAAGAAAATAGAGAACAGTGGCCCTGGCCAGTTGGCTCAGTGGCAGAGTGTCAGCCTGGCGTGTGGATGTCCTGGGTTTGATTTCCAGTTAGGGCACACAAGAGAAGTGCCCATCTGCTTCTCCACCCCTCCCCTTCTCTCTCTCTCTTTCTTCCCCTCCTGCAGCCATGGCTCCACTGGAGTGAGTTGGCCCCGGGCACTGAGGATGGCTCCATGGTCTCTGCCTCAGGTTCTAAGAAGAGCTCTGTTGCTGAGCAATGCAGCAACACCCCAGATGGGCAGAGCATCACCCCCTATTGGGCTTGCTGGGTGGATCTCAGTCAGGGTGCATGCAGGAGCCTGTCTCTGCCTCCCCTTCTCTCACTAAATAAAAATAAAATAAAAAACAGTTCAAAAATAGTTTCTGAAAAGACACTGGTGAGAATGGCCCTTGGGAACTGATAGTAATGTTACATGAAGTAAAATAGAAGATAGTTGATATTTCCTAACCTCTGGAGTTTTCTGCACCAGAGGAGTTGTAGGACACCTGCCTCAATCCTCAAGGAGGCCCTGGGTTGGAAATGGGCAGTGGAGCACTATACTTGATAAAGCAAATGTGACTCAAATTACAAAATCTATTATGATCACTTCTGATTATACTACCTCAACACGTGGAGACATTGACATAATTACTTCAAGGACCATTATGAATATAAGGATGTGCAGACAGTGGCCTGGGAATAAAGCTGAAGTAACTAGGTGCACCACCCACCTTGTGGTTACCATTACCTTGTTAGATATCAGATAATTGTTGGGTAGGTTGATTCGTGTATGTGCCTTGACAGGGGATTGAGCCTACAACCTTGGAGTATCAGGATGACAAATCAACTACTGGGTCAGGGTCACTTCTTTTTCTTAAACCTATTTTCTGTTTGTATATTTTATTACATTACACTGTTAGTTACTAATATCATCATCTAGCTCTCATAGCAATCAAGTTTATGGTCAACTCTAAATGTTATCTATTTTTTTTTTTTTAATAACTAGCAACAATTCTGCTTCTGGCTGTGACGGAGTAATAGGGGCCTGATTTACCCTTCTTCCTTAAATATCTGAAGAAACACAAGAAACAATGTTGTTCAGGCACCGGATAACTGAAAGCACAAAACAGTGGTCGCTGAGAGAGGGAAAATAAACGCGGTGAGCCCTAAGGTTGTTCCAGCCTGTTGCACGCAGCGTCTCCAGACTGCAGTTGCAGGAGAGAGAACCCAAACTAAGCACAACAGTCTCCCTGAGTTGAGGCGAGGGGCTGAGAACTCGAGAAAGCCAAGGTGCCTAGAATTTGTGGGACAGAATAGCAGAGAAGAAGAAGCTGCCTGTAAGTGAACAGAGTGCTTTAAAAAGAAAGCTCCACAGATCTTCAGAGGGTTTGCCTCAAGTCTTCAGCTGAGCACTACTCAGCGCAGGCCTGTGAGGAAACTGCCAGAGGCTGGGGACAGAACTGTCAGAAATGAACAGGCAGAACAGTGCTTGGAGTCCGCACGGGGCTGGAAATAATTTGGTTTCCATCGGTCAGAGTGGAAGAGCCATATGATACATGGAGCATCAAGTAAAGTACTCGTTAGAAATGATCTCAGAATGGAGACATTAAATTAACTCCAGACTAATTAAGGCTTCAAGTAACCCTCAAATGGATCAAACTGTGTCCCATGACTGAATTCAAGAATTAAATAAAGACAGAAAAATCCAGCACACATCAAGGTAAAATTCATGATGTCTCTCATACAATAAGAAAATGAGGAGGCATGCAAAGAAGTAGGAAAATATGACCCCTTGTGAGGATAAAAATCAATGAATAGAAACAGACCTAGGAATAACAGTTACTGTAATTATATTCTATTTGTTCAGGGAGGTAGAGGAAAGAGCTATGGAAGATGCCCCAAAGACGCAAATAAAATTTTTATACACGAAAACTATAATGTTTGGGATACAGATGTACCCTGGAAGAGTAGACACTGCAGAAAAGAGTAATGAATTTGTAATGAATTTGTATATGAAACATTAGAAATCATCCCAAATGCAACATATAGAGAAAAAAGTGAAATATAGGGGAGCAAAATGAACAGAGCTTCACTTAACTCTGGGGTAACTTCAAATGACCAAATATATATGTAACTTGAATCCCCCCAAAAAACAGGGGTAGATAAAAAGGACAGGAGACATATTTGAAAAAATATAGGCCAAAATTATCTCAAATTTGATGAAAACTAAAAACCCACAGATTCATGACAAACCTCAAGCACGAAAAACACAAAAGGACATTATAACCAAATTGCTTAAAGCCAGAGATAAAATCTTACAATGGAGCCTGAGAAAAGAGACACATTGCATACAGAGGAAGAAAGATAAAAATGACAACAAATGTATCATTGGAAACAAAATGTAGGCCAAAAGAGAGTAAACACTATCTTTGAGAAAAAACTATCCACCTAGAATTCTACACATGGAGACAATACGTTTTGAAAATGAAAATGAAATACTTTTCAGACATGTAGAAGCTGAAATTATTCCTCTGCACTAAAAGAAATGTTAGAAGGCAAAGAATATCATATAGAAATCTGGCTCTATACCATGGGAGGAAGAGTACCAGAAATGGCAGATATGTAGGTAAATGTAGCATATTTCCCCCTTATTTTGAAAATTCCTTTTGAAGATAATAGGGATATTATTTGACTGTTATTACAAATTTATTTGACTGTTATTACAACAAGTCAATTTCAAAGTAAAATTAGATCCAATTTCAAAGGATCTTAATGGAAAAAAGATATGCCATTCTAACACTCATCAACAGGAAGCTGGGTGGCAATGTTAATACCACAAAAAGTAGATTTCAAAGAAAAGAACATTACCAGGCATAAAGGTAATGAAAAGTGGGTGATTAATTAAGAAGACAAAACAATCTAAAATATTTATAAACCTAGTAACTAGAGGTTCAAAATACCTAAAACAAAACTGATAGAACTAAAAGGGGGAAAAAACCCCAAATTAAAAAATACTCTTTCGGTTTTAAGTTTAGCTTGAAATATAGTTTTTCTGGATTAAATCACATTCCTAAACAATTTCTAGTACTTCTCTAAGTTAATAATACACTCAGTAAAAGTCCATTTCCTGAAGTTGCATTACCTTCTCATTAACTGCCACACCAAGGCCAGTGTGAGCGTGCGGTTCCCTTCATTGAGATCTTGTCCACCAATGCCAACCAGGGAAAACTTGGCTTGATTCTTTCCCAGTTCCACTGCATAGTTACAGTTCTCAAGCTGTTGAGGAGAAAGGACAACGATCTAATGTCATTATTTCTATGGTGACACATTCTACGTAAAATAAGATAATAAATATAAAGACACAAAATGAAATAAATATGGCCAGATTAAATGATCTCCCAGGTCTCGCCTGGTTCTGCAATTCTAGGATTCTAAATTAGTCAAAGAAATTTTCATCTTTTCTTAAACAAAAACTTTCATTTCCACCCCAAAATATTCATAGTGTGCTTTAAGTGCAAAACCAAAATGAATCCATCATTATGAGCATGTTCATGGCTACAACACACAACATAAATAGGGATCTGTGCTCAGTTACCTGTCCATAATAGTCCTAAAATAGCTGAATTCATAACGAGTGACATGGAAACCTGGATTCTCTATCCTACATGTACATAGTGGGTTGACATGTGGGACAGGTATTCTGTGGCTATTCTCGGATCATTGAGAATTACAGAGAGGAGAAATGGTAGGAAATAATTGCGCCAACCCCATTGCTACTTTGCCAAAACAATGTGTTCCTACTGTGTTGACATTAGACAAACCATTTGTACAAGTCAAACTGCTGGTACAAAGCTCCAGTTCTTTAGTAAATTAGAATGAGGATCTTGATGGGGAAAAAGAAACCTTGCCCAGCTCTAATGATCTTAATTAGAATGTTTACATCGTAATGTCATTCGAAAGACATTCAACATGGAATTATAAATAAGTAATCAACAGATATAGCGGACTCACTTTAACAAGACTATTTAGGTTTGTGATTGCTCTGCTATAATTTAAATGCTGGGTAAACACTGCTGATCTAAGTTTGGCCTTTTAATACAGTAGTCACAGGGTGCTCTTGCAGGCTTGTGCCTGCTGGGACATCTATATTTACCTTCTTCATATGGCCCCCCAGCTTGGAGTATGGTGGTTTGTTTACTTTGTTCCAATCAACAGGGACTTTAATCTTTTCATAGAGCTGGAAGATGACCAGGGCATCTGATAAGTCACTGCACAAAAAGAAACACAAAAAAATTCTCAGATAGCTAACATTTATGAAGGCCTACAGTGAGTTGGGCACTTATATGTTATCTCAAGGAATAGTCAGTCACAGCTTGGTAAAATTGGAGTTAGCCGCTCCATCTTTTGAGGTAAAGAAATGGACTCAGACACTGAGGGGACTTGCTCCAGGACTTCCCCAGGACTACCCCTATGTTCCTCCAGCTAAAACACATTGCTTCCAGGAGAAAACAAAATATGGCTCTAACAAATGGCATAGGAGATCATCTCAAACTTAACAGTTACTGTTTTGCCTGCTTGTGAGCAGATCCGAGGCTGGCAATATGTAGAACATTTGTGCTTTGCTGGGTTATGATTTTGTGCTAAACACACAGCCACATTGGTGTATGAAAGTAAGTTTTTCTTTTATTGAACACCCGACACCTGCAGGTCCTTTTGGCACTCCTTTACTTCTTGTCATGGTACACACATGTTGTGAAGAGAACTCTACACCGTAGTAGCGCTATTTGAAATACTGGGGATCTTTCAAGGCCTTAGTGTCTCACATTCAGGATGTGTCCGCAAATATTCTTACCTGTACAAATGATTGACGCGAGGGTTCACGCCCAAGGAGTTCATCCAGTTCCTAAATGTCCTCTCTTCTCTCGTCTCACCTAAATTAAGGAAGACCAGTTATCTTGCAGGCCCCTCGAAAATATACCTCATTAAAGCTTAACTAAAGAGGCTGTATAAAAACTGAAGTAGAATTCATTAAATAAACCCTAATGGATCTGGATGACCACTGCTAATCTGTGTTAATTTTTTTCCATTTTGATTTAACGAGTATTTCTATGGCATCTATTTGTAGCATGCACAATCCTGTGTGAGGAAACCATTCAAAGTTTAAGGCTTACATTCTTTCTGGAAAAAAACAAAAATTTTAGGCATCAAAGAGAAGCCATGCAAGCTAGAGGGCTAATGTACGGGGTAGACACATTTGTTATGTGAGTTGGGGTCAGGGTGAGAATAGTGGTGGGTGAGGTTTGGGGGGAGAGGAATGTGAGCCTCACTTTCTAGAACTAGTGAAATCTGGGTAGCGAAGAGGAAAGGGGAGAGGATCTGGAGGTATTGTAAGGGGTGGGAGTAGGACACAGTGTAACTAGGAACACAAAGAGAACAACTAGTGAAGTCTTAGTACAACCATTAGGAAGGGACTTTTCAGGGCCCTGTGTTGTTCATTCAGTACGTGGGAATAAGGCTGTCTAGTGCTGGAACCAGAATCACAGATCTCTGGGTGTGAGGTAGCAGATCTGGGTTAATATATTAGACAATGTCTGTCGTTATAATTCTTTTTATGTTACTATGATAAAAAATTTTTATTTTTATTTTTCTGAAGCTAGAAACGGGGAGAGACAGTCAGACTCCCGCATGCGCCCAACTGGGATCCACCCGGCACGCCCACCAGGGGGCGATGCTCTGCCCACCAGGGGGCGATGCTCTGCCCCTCCGGGGCATCGCTCTGTTGCGACCAGAGCCACTCTAGCGCCTGGGGCAGAGGCCAAGGAGCCATCCCCAGCGCCCGGGCCATCTCTACTCCAATGGAGCCTCGGCTGCGGGAGAGGAAGAGAGAGACAGAGAGGAAGGAGAGGGTGAGGGGTGGAGAAGCAAATGGGCGCTTCTCCTGTGTGCCCTGGCCGGGAATCGAACCCAGGACTTCTGCACGCCAGGCCGATGCTCTACCATGAGCCAACCGGCCAGGGCCTATGATAAATTTTTGAGCAAACAGAGCTATAATGAAAGCAGTATTGTGTGTGCCAGGGGGCAGTGTGCAGGTTGTCTGAAAGGCAATATTCATTTAAATTAAACAAGCAGAGGGGATAGTATTTGATGCTAGCATGTGGGCACATTCAAGCACTTGATGAGTGGAGGAATATACCCCTAAAACCTTTTGAAAGAGTTGCTGTAAGATTTACTAACAGTCCAGAAGAGCAGAAAGAAAAAATAATGATCAAAAGCCATTCTGCAGGAAGAATTGTCAGCATTTGCTGATTCGATACATTTAGGGGTGAGGAAGATATCAAAGTGGAGCCCAGGGTTTTGGTGACTGAAGAAAAAAAAGTGCTACCATGAATGGAAATGGAGACTTCCATCATGAGATGGGGTAGAGTAGAAAGAAAATGGGGGAGAAGAAATGATCGATTTTGCTTTGTACATGCTGAATTTCAAGTGACAGTGAAGAATCCAAAGAAGGATGTTCTAGAGGCAGCTGGAAATGGGAGATTAGAGGGCTTGTCTATATATATATTCAGAGTCAACAAAATGAATAGACCCTGGACTGCAATTTATCAAATGAGACAATTGTAGCAGTGCTGAAATATGAATTAATTTTGCATTTCCAGGTATAGTAAAGCATTACAGAAAAAGGATCAACCAATACTTTAAATCTGGACATCCTTTCTTTGGTTATATCCATTTAATATTAACTTCATTTTGATTTTCCTGTCTCAGTATTGAGACTAATGCATGATGGGAAAAAAAAAGTAAATAGCTCCGGCACTTTTACCCATTAGAAACTGATAAAGCTATATGCTTTTGTTCAATCTTAGGGCATTAACTCCCAATTGCACACAATTGTCAGGGATTCTGCCTCAAACTATGATTGTGTGCCTCCTGTTACCTAAGTCAGAGAAACTAAACAAAAACAAAAACAAAAACCTCTGCAAGCGTGTCCTACACGAGATAGATACCATTTTAGATGATGAGTATCTGCAATTTCTTGCCTCTAGGAATTAATACTCAGTCCATTAAATACATAAACTAGATTTTTGGAAGTTAGGATTTATTTCATTTGACAATTAAATTCATTGCTTTCCTAAAACAATTCTGATCCTGGATGAAGCCTATATTATGGATGTGATATAATAATGTTGGCTATTCTTGTTTGGCTATTATTGACTTAATAAATCTACTTTATTCGGTTTGTTACGTATCAGAGAATTGGTGACCTGGTTGTAAATCTTCCCTGACATGTGAGGGGTTTATAGTCACTCAGAAGGTGATGTTGAATTGCCTGGATTTGTGAATGTTTTTCTCAACTCTTACTCAACTGGCTTCCTTTACCTTCAAGAGCCCCCCAGTCGATGTCCTGGTTCTCTGGTTTGTGCAGCGCAGGATATCTGTTAAAGAGGTTGGCAATGAAGGCCAAGTTCAACTTGGGGTTCCCTCGGACGACATCTGTGGCTGTGACAAACTGCCTGCAGCCCAGCCTCTCTGCCTGCTGCAACATGCATTCTGCCCTCTGGATCTCATCTTTTTCCTGCAATAAAAGAGGATGTGTCAAAGTTGGGCCAAGGCTCTCCATGCACAAAGTAGATATGGAGAACAAAAAATAAAAATAAAAATGGAAGTTTAACCTTGGATACACACTTAATAACTGCGTATTACTACTTACAGTCTTCTGAACCCAAATCAGAAAGTCTCAAAAAAAGGAATCTCAGAAGTAAAGTAATTGGGGTCTCACATTTCTACACAGAACTATTTCAGATGCATGGTTGGCTGTCTCATTTTTAAAAATATTCAGGAGATTCTACAATTTATTAAGTGGATCTTAATTATTGTACTTTCAACCATTAAACTTACTTTTTATTATTTCTTGAATAGACCATGAGATTTTTAATCTACAAAAAATGTTTATTTATTAAGTAATAATTATATTCCTATTTTTTTATTTAGACAATTAAATTTAACAGAATACATAGAATTTCGAAAAAACATCTCCACATCATTTGGACAGTCGATTATGCTGTATACCCATCACCCAAAGTCAAATCATCTTCTGTCACACCTATAATTTGTTTTTCTTTAAGCCCCTCCCCTCCCCCCCTTCTCCACCCTTCCCTTCTCCCTGGTAACCACTGCACTTTTGTCTATGACAGGTAATAACAAGTGCTGGAGAAGCTGTGGAGAAAAAAGAACCCTCATTCACTGTTGGTGGGAATGTAAATTAGTACAACGGAAGAAAGTATGGTGGTTTCCCAAAAAATTAAGAATTTAGAACTACCATATGACCCAGCAATTCCTCTACTGGGTATATACCCCCAAAGCTAAAAAATATGGGTATGAGAAAAACACAAGTACCCCCATGTTCATCGCAGCATTGTTCACGATGGCCAAGACATGGAAACAGCCAAAATGCCCTTCAATAGAGGATTGGATAAAGAAGAAGTGGCACATATATACTATGGAATACTACTCAGCCATAAGAAATGATGACATAGGATCTTTTACAACAACATGGATAGACCTTGACAACGTTAAAGAGTGAAATAAGTAAATCAGAAAAAGCTAAGAACTATATGATTCCATACATAGGTGGGACACAAAATTGAGACTCATGGTTATATTCTTATTTTCCATTCATCAAAGATATTTATATCTGCCACTAAGAACTTCTCATTTAACAACCACATTTCCCACATTGAGTTGGTATACTTGCAACTTAACAAAATAAATGTGATGAGTTATTTAAGCTATATATCGTCATTAATAAATAGTATATATAATATCAATTTGACTCTTGCACCTTGCAATTTGGCTTTTGAGAACAACTTACTGAACATATTAAAAGTCTATTTAAATAGTTCTAGAGAATCTTCTATCATTTGTAAGCAGACTATTATTAGAAGACTCTTGTTAAATTATGGTCCACTGTCCTTAAAGCTCTTAACAGCCTATGAAAACACCAATTTTCAGAAAACAAAACTTTAATCTGGAATCATTTTTTAATATGATGCTTTTCTAGTTAACACTGTACATTACACACTTCATGAGCTTTACTTCCTATTCAGAATGAGTTTTTTAACATTAATTCACGGGATTTAACTCCAATGATATTAAATGAGGCACAACAATGCATAAGGCGACTTCTTAAGATTAATATTAAAGTAGTGGCAAAACTGAAGCATTAACATTCAGACCTATGTTGTGCCTACTATTTTTAAGAACCCTCAAATCAGACATTTCTAAGAAGTACACGAGCCTGTCATTTTTACCCATTGTCTTCAGTAATGTAGTCAGGCAGGGCTGTGGCTGGGTGGATTTTTGAGTCATCCTGGGTTTAAATTCCTGCTGTACCTTACACTGGCTCTGTGGCCATGAGATGATTATTAACTTCTCTGACCTTCAGTTTTGTCAACTATAAAGTGGTTTAACATCTACTGTAGTGATGTTTTTACAAGGATTAGAGGCTGTTGTACAAAATGCTTCACATAATACCTGGCACATTGAAGGAACTCAACAGGTAGGGATTCCTCCTTTTATTATTTCTAGAGAAAGAAATCCCCAGCCTTGGATCAAATAACTTTTAATAATCAGTCATATGATCTTGGATATATTATTTAACCTTTCTGAGTCTCAGTTTTTTCCATCACTAAAGTGAAAATTTATTTATTTGTAGAAATATTCCATCTATTCCCAGAATAATGAACAGGTACCTAGAAATGGAAATAAGGAAACTTCATGGTGTGCAGAGCCTATTAAATGATGGGACATACACAGAAGTGCCTAGCCTGGTATACGGCATCTAATCGTACTGGTTTCTTTCTTTCCTTAATAGTTATTTCCAGATTAAACTTCCCACAGTTATTAACTAATACTGTTAACAGTTTTTAATAGCTCTAATAAGGCTTTAAGCAAATGTGTCCACTCGTGGAACCCCGGAGTCAGGGTCACACAGGTCAACGGAGCTGCCAGCGCAGAGTCAGTCTGTGTTCTCCAACACGGGAGGGGGCACGGCCTTACCCTCAGTCCCGACATGTCAATAACAACGGCAGGAATGCCCTCTTCATCTCCTTTAGGGGCCACCTGTTCCAGCAGGTGGTAATAAGCTTTTGAGTCCTGTGAGAAATTAAGAAATTACAATTTCAAATTACATAATTAGCAGAATCGTTTCCCCAAAGCAAATATTTTTCATTTCTTATTTGATCATCATTCAAGAATACAACTTTATTAACAAAGTTGGAAATGTTCACCGATTTGGATTTTCTATTTGCCTGTTTATATACTATATTTGAGGGTTTTTTGTTTTTACAATAAGTGTAACAATTAAAAAATACAGAACATATACAAAGGGCAGCCCAAAGATGTAAATACTATGCTTTTGTTCTTAGGGGAGAAATAAAATTTATTAACATGTGTTAAATTGTACATAAGAAAAGTATATATACCTTTACATTGCTGTAGAAGTCAGTCAGCTAACGTTTAAAGCAGAGTTTAAAAATACATTTAAATAGATAATCAGCAAAAGAAAAAGTATTTTAAATGAGCAGCCTTTATGTAAAAAGAAAGATATTAAAATGACAAGTTTATTTCATGTTTATCTAGAAGCTAGAAAAAGTAGTTTAGTTATAGCAGATCGGATATAGATATTGAAGTCCTATGTTTTCCTAGATTCTGGAAATATGCTTATTGACATAAAGAATTCTTGGAATGGTAGTCTTTTTCATTTTTTTATTTTTGTGACAGAGAGTCAGAGAAAGGGACTGATAGGGACAGACAGGAAGGGAGAGAGATGAGAAGCATCAATTCTTCATTGCAGCACCTTAGTTGTTCATTGATTGCTTTCTCATATGTGCCTCAACTGGGGGCTACAGCAGACCGGGTGACTCCTTGCTCAAGCCAGCAATCTTGGGCTCAAGCTGGTGATTCTTGCTCAAACCAGATAAGCCTGCGATCAAGCCGGTGACCTCGAGTTTTGAACCTGGGTCCTCTGCGTCCCAGCCTGATGCTGTATCCATTGCGCCACCGCCCAGTCAAGCTTGGAATGTTAGTCTTACGATTATAAATGTATTCTCATTTAATGACAGCATGCAGATTTTCTTTCTGCCTTCCTCTACTCTCAGTTTTTATTGTAGCTATTTTGAAGCAAGTGAAACTTCCACGCAGGTGTTAGGCACACGTAAAAACTGCCTACCACATGTGAGTGACATCTGTTTAGCCTTGCGAAGAGTCACTTCATTTCCATCAGATCCTAAGGAAACTTTGTCCCTCACTCTAGTGGGAACATTCTCCCCACCTTTGCTGACTTGATGTGATTTTAGAGCACATCAGGGTTGCCTGCTGCTCAGACATACATGCCACATGGTTGGGATGCAGCTGCCCCATAAGAATAGGCACAACCACTATGTAAGTGCTGTGTGCCAGCTCCCGTCTCATACAGACACTTCCTAAGTCCAAGATGGTTATTATTTGGAAGAACACAGATTCTCAGTGTTGGGAAATCAGGTAAATTTATGTCTTAGATCAAACAGCCTAATTTTGGCTGAAAAGCTTGAAAACTTTGGCTGAAACGATTGCAGAGTAACCGTTGAGCACCAAGGAAGACAATGGTCTCCAGCTCCCGTTAAATCCCAGGCTGGTGGTGGTGCTAGGCGAGTGTTACTAACCAATGGAGGGAGTGCAGCGGAAACAGTGAACCTGCATTATTACCTTAGGTCCTAAGAAATGGGGGACTTTACATTCTAGAAGTTCAGTCACATGCCTGACCAACGCTGAGTTCTAAAAGCCCGGAGTCCACAGCTGGAGAAGCTATTACTTAAAGAATTATCAGCCTGTGTTGATTCCTGATGAGTCACGTGACCTTTCCTCTGTCTCTCTTTGGAGAAAATGTCTTTAAGTTTTGAGGAGGTGGAGACCAAAATGTTTTTTGTATGCTGCGTTCAGCGTTTCACACCATTTGCTCCTGGGGACTGCCTTCTGATGTTCCTTACTGCTCCTTGAGTTCTTTCTATCTTGGTCCATCTGCCATCAAAGTCAGCAGCCTTTCCCTTCATCTTGACCTTCACAAAACTGAAAACCACAGTGCCTGCTTTCCTTGGCCTGGACCCACTTGCATCTCTGTTGCTGGACTGATTGTGTCTTCTGCAGGCTCTGGGGTAAATTCTCACTGCAGGCAGTTTCCAGAATCATGATCTTTTAAAAGTCACTCAGGTTTGTACAAAAGAAAACCTTTCAAGAATTTCACGACTTGCTGTTTTAAAGAGGCAGGACAGGATAGAGGTCAAGCATGTGAACCAGGTAGACCAAGGGCCAGGCTTAAATCCTGACTCTATCCCCAGCTCTGTGAACCTGAACAAGTTACTTAGGAACCCCTGTTTCCTTATCTGTAGAGTGAGAAAATAATAATCCTTATTTCAAAAGTTTGTTGTGAGGACCAATGAGTCAATACATATACAAAGCAGTCAGAACAGTGTCTGGCATGCAGGTACACTCTGTGTGCTGGTATTAATGTAATTAGAAGAGTCCTCGCATAATTTTTTTAAAAGAAAACCCCATCTTAGAGTCTCATTTATAATATCAGAAAGATGTTCCAGCCCTACACACACTTGACAAGCAGTCTTATCTCCTGCCCTTCCGCTACCTTATCCTCGTCCCTCTACTTCCTGATATTAAAACTCCGAGGAAGACCCATCTCCCTTGGCTGCTGTGCAGTTGCTAGGGCTTTGGGCAGACCTGCGTGTGGCACATGAACTTGAGAACAGCAAGCATTCCAAAACAGCATCAGCCACTCTCTAACCCCAGAGAGTCTACACAGACGGACCCACGGTCCTTGTCTTTTCTCCATGAAGGCCCAACTTCCCTTCACTGCTGCGTGGGTCACGTTCCAGCTCCACCCCTACCTTGATGTCAGTACTGAAGTTGCTGATTTTGCTGCAGCTTGCGTTCTCCAGGTGGTAATTAGCCCATCGCAGCAGGAGCTCCTCAGGGGAGAGTTTCATCAAATCCTCTAGGCTCTCCCCTTCTCTCAGAAGAGCAATCAGGGCTGAGGAAGCACACAAGCGAAAGTAAAATGAATGCAGGGGAAATTTGGTAGGACTAGTTATAACTTTCACTGTGCTCTGTTGGAAAGCCAAAGATGGCAATGTCACTTCTCTACAGTAAAGGTACTTATAGTTTTTCCCACGGAATAAATACTTTACTAGTATTTCCTACTGAGAGCTTATTTATTATCCCTATTTTTCAGATGAGAAAGAAAAGGCACCAATGCATCTCAATGCTGTGCCTAAGAATAAAGTGGAAGAGCCAAGGAAATAAGCAAGACTACCGGCTCAGAATGCTCCACTGGGCCTGTCAGACCACATTTCATGAGAAAATAACTTTTTTGCTTTTAAGAGATCAATTTGTAATGATTGTTCTATTGTCTGTTCCCAGAGGTGTTTTATATTTCAAATGCTTACCTGCATAATTATAGCAGCTCCAAAAGTATAATCAACTCTTTCCTCTACATTTCCCAGGTGAATAAATATTTCTTGCTCAGTTAGAAGGTTTAAATTTAGCCAAGGTCATTATTTGCAGATCGATAGTCTTTCACGTGGGTTCTGAGTTCTCTACTTGTTTTTCTTTTTCTTCTTTATATTATGCTTAATATATTGGTTTTATATTACCCCAGGATTTTTTTACTAGTTATTGTGATTTGGACTTTAAAAGTGTATAATAAAATTAATTATATGTGTACTTTATATATATACATAAAGTATAAAGATTAGAATTTGGCTATAGGTTTCATATTGTTAGGATCTGTACCTGAATATCAAAAAGTAACATTGTGTTTTACATGATACTTATCAAGACCTATTACTTCTGTCTTAAAGGACAGTGCTTTAATTATTTAAATGCAGATAGGATGCTCAGAATAAACAGAAAAAAGACTCACAGCTACATTTTTTTGTTTAGTTTAGTTCTGTTTTTTTTTTAAGTGAAAGGAGGGGAGATAGTGAGACAGTCTCCCACATGCACCTGGTCCAGGATCCACCCAGCAACCCCCATCTGGGGCTAATGCTTGAATCAACAGAACTATCCTCAACACCCTGGGCTGAAACTCAAACCAACTGAGCCACTGGCTGTAGGAGGGGAAGAGAGAGAGAGAAGGAGAAGAGAGGTGGGGAGAGAAGCAGATGGTTGCTTTCCTTGTGTGCCCTGACTGGGAATTGAACCCAGGACATCCATATGCCAGTTGATGTCTATCTACTGAGCCAACAGGCCAGGGTCCAGCTGCATATTTAATCGAGAACTCTGAAATTCTAAATGAAATATATATATATATTATTTAGATAATTAAATTTAACAGGGTGATATTGGTCAACTAGAGTACATAGATTTCGAGAAAACATCTCCACATCATTTGGACAGTTGATTATGCTGTATACCCATCACTCAAAGTCAAATCATCCTCCGTCTCTAAATGGAATTTTTTATTATCTTGGTAAGAACTAGACCAAGTTTCCCTTAATCTGTTATCATTGCAGTATATGAATGTGAATCACTTCATAAAATACAAGTTAAAAGTAGTTTTATTTGTAATAAAATGTTTGAAGGCAAAATTAACTGAGACACACTTTTGAGGTTAGAGCTGCCGACAGCTAGACTGAGCTTAGGTTCTAACAATGCATTATTATTAGTCTGTAGCCTTAAAAAGCTTTTGTTTCATTGTTTTTAGAAAATCTGGTCAATGGGGATAGAATCTGTTACATTAATAAAATGAATTCATTATAACTACATTGAGGATTCTGCACTTGACTCTTCTGACATCACCTGTTACATCCCTTAATACATGCAGTAATAAGAAGCAATGCCATTAATAACATTGGAAGCTTCGTACCTTCATTTCTGCTGAGTTCGATGTCAGCAAACAACCCAATTTTGATGACTTGCCACAAAAGCCCCAGGACCAGGTAAGGCTTCCCCTCCTTTAAGTCCTCGGCCCCGATGTTAACCACATGGCAGCCAATGGCTGAGGCAGAGTTCAGAGCCAGGTTCAGATTCTCCTGAGGGAGAAAAGGTATGCAAGGTTTGTTTTTGACTTTGCAAATGCCAAAAGATGATTACTGATTGGCGCAACAACATTTTGCTTCTGGAAAGTTCGCATGTCTAGAGGCACAGTCTTCACTAGATTTTGACACTGAGAAAAACCAGTGAGTAATAAGTTGAAAAGAAAACCCAGTAACCTAGACACAGGGCTTATGCAGTGCCTAGTCAATCAAAGCAAAACCTGAAGTGAAGGGCCGTCCTAGTCAGGATGAACCAAATGAGCCATATATCTTTCCATCTTGCTATGTGACGGAGCCTTCACATTCAACATCTTTATCAGTCAGAAACAAAGGGGCGGCCCTGGCCGGTTGGCTCAGTGGTAGAGCGTCGGCCTGGCGTGCAGAAGTCCCGGGTTCGAGTCCCGGCCAGGGCACACAGGAGAAGCGCCCATCTGCTTCTCCACCCCTTCCCCTCTCCTTCCTCTCTGTCTCTCTCTTCCCCTCCTGCAGCCAAGGCTCCATTGGAGCAGAGATGGCCCGGGCGCTGGGGATGGCTCCTTGGCCTCTGCCCCAAGCACTAGAGTGGCTCTGGTCGCGACAGAGCGACGCCCCGGAGGGGCAGAGCATCGTCCCCTGGTGGGCAGAGCGTCGCCCCTGTTGGGCAGAGCGTCGCCCCTGTTGGGCGTGCCGGGTGGATCCCAGTCGGGCGCATGCGGGAGTCTGTCTGATTGTCTCTCCCCTTTTCCAGCTTCAGAAAAATACAAAAAAAACCCAACAACAACAACAAAAAAAAGAAACAAAGGGGCACCTTTGAGGAGCGGACATATCCTCATTGCCTTGTCACTGGTTATCATTAATAACACAATTATTGATTATCAAGTTTACAAAATAGAGTAAGAAAACAACTTTTTGACTTTCAGACTGAGTATTAAAGGAAAAAATCAAATTCATAAAAAGATAGCATGGTTCTTACTAGGACAATTTGTTGAGTATCCATAATATCTAGAGACCTTGAGTGCATACACAGCTACATGAACACACACCCATGTGTGCATACACACATGTGCACATGTGTATAGGTTATATGTTCTTATCCCTGACAACAATGTATGTAATGTAACTCATCTACAGATGGAATAGGGTTAATGAAACTTTCACAGTCTAGAATCTATATACTATTCTTGGGTACACCAATGAGGATTTATCACAGTCAGAGAACTGTAGAAGTTGGTTTTATGACAAATTAGCGAAACAAACCACTGGCCACCAGTGAATTGGAAAGGTAACTTTGAGAAGAAAAGTGGTTTCTTTGTCCCAGTACCAGTTCTCCTTATGGCCAAGATTACGAGTTAATTTAACATTAAGTGCCTTCATATAAGTTTAATCATCATTGTTCTCTTTGCTTAACAATTTCATTTTGAAAGTACTTAGGGTTGCTTAAATTCAAACAGGTTGTAAGACGTTGTTCCTGATTTAAGAAATGAGACAGGGCTTTGAGCACGAGAATTACAATAATGTTAAAATACTGGAGCATAACACAGAAGCTTACTTACTACTGGTTATTGTCCCAGATCATCAACACACTGAAGACATGAGTACAAGTTATAGTTATCACTCTTATAGCACTGTCAAGGCTATAAGAGCACTTCCTGGTTTTCACCATTCACTTCTTAGAGAGGCTTATTTTTTCAGCTAAAATGTGGATTTGGCATCAGCTCTAAGATCAATTGCTAAAGAAATTTTTAGTTAAAACTTAAGCATGTGAACTGTATTCATAAGTGGCCAAAACAAACAGAGAATCCTCCAATTGCTCACTCCCCACTAACCTTCTCCCACCTCCAATGCCCTGTACCCTGCCCTTGTTACATCAATAAAAGAATAAACAGCATGTGTCCCTCTGTGCCCAACAGTCATGGCAAATCACCAGCCCAAAGCCTGGGGTTTGGGAATGATGTCTGAGCGCCTGAACAAGCCTGACTTAGCAGCTCCGGTGTGCATCCATTCCAAGCAAAGTCATCTTTGAGAGTAGCAGAGTGAAGACATACCTGAATGGTGAAAGGGGTGAGTTTCTTTTTGTTGATTGTTCTTTCATCAATTGTGTCAGGCACTGACAGGTTGATCATTTTACTGAAAGTGAAACAATTCAGTTAAAGAAAGCAAGCTTCTGAATAAAAAGGTCCAGTAACACTGAATTTAAATTCTAGCCAGCCATATCATAAACAAACAAGATGGCAATATAATTTGTGCTATCCCATGTTTAGATATAAAATCAGTTATGCAGTTTTGATGAGACTCAAACTATCTGTGGGAAAGGTTAATATTCCTAAACTCATACTAATATATGAAGCTTGGAAATAAGGACCCTACTTTATTTACTTACCTGGTTTCTGGAATTCCTGGGTAGATGGACAAGCAAATCCTCCATGAGTACTTTACTTTCCCAGTCAAAAAATATTGTCCCACTAAATAAAAGATTATTATATGCTTCTGAGCTTATGAAATGTCTAAATTTTTATTTGACCCTGGTCAAATTCTATACCTCTAATTAATTACATGATAAAGTGTTTTATATGTTTCTGTAGTCCTTATTCTCTCAGCACTTTAGAAATTTCACCCACTAAAGTATCTACTACATATATCAGACATCCAAAGAAGCAGGACTGTTTATGAAAAACAAATTCTACCCAAGTTAGAATTGGTTTAATCTTCAATGAAGCATAAAGAATAAATTTCCTTAGATCGTCTCCTTCTTATTTGAAGAAAGGGAATTGGAAAAAATACAAAGAATCAACAACAAAATCAAAGAATATCAAACTTGACTGTGACTATTTCTTTTTTTAATGAGAAAAGACATCAGCATTAACAATATCTCCTAACAATTTTTAAGCAACTGCCTTTTTTGTGGTTGTTGTTTAAAGATGCATTTCTGCAATGTTATCATGTGTATATACATATATTTAAATAAAAGGTATTTTATTGCAAATAGGCAAAACAAACTCCTAAGTCATCATTTGCAAAATAAGAAACTGGCACTATTAGCTCTGGGAGATAGTGGGGCAGAGAGGTGAGGTGACTTCAGAAAGTGTAAGATATCCCTGCCATTGAAAAGTAGCTGGATATAAAAAGTTATGTAAAAGTACAAAGCAAGGACATTATAATGTCTTCCAAGGTATTACAAATAATATGAGTATTAAGAATGTAGTTAAGGGAAAAAAAACCACTGGAGGTTGGGACAGACCAGGAAATTACAGCATAAATGGATTTGTACAGGAGGAGAAGATAAGGAAGGAAATTATTTATTTATTTATTTATTTATATTTTTCTGAAGCTGGAAACGGGGAGAGACAGTCAGACAGACTCCCGCATGCGCCCGACCGGGATCCACCCGGCACACCCACCATGGGGCGATGCTCTGCCCCTCCGGGGCGTCGCTCTGCCAGGACCAGAGCCACTCTAGCGCCTGGGGCAGAGGCCAAGGAGCCATCCCCAGCGCCCGGGCCATCTTTGCTCCAATGGAGCCTTGGCTGCAGGAGGGGAAGAGAGAGACAGAAAGGAAGGGGGGGGGGTGGAGAAGCAAATGGGCGCTTCTCCTATGTGCCCTGGCCGGGAATCTAACCCAGGTCCCCCGCATGCCAGGCCGATTTCCTACCACTGAGCCAACCAGCCAGGGCTATTTATTTTTTTAATTCAGTGAGAGGAGGGGAGGCAAAGAGACAGATTTATGCATGTGCTTTGACCAGGATCCACCTGGCAAGCCCACTAGAGGGCGATGCTCTGCCTATCTGGGCATTGCTCTGTTGCTCAGCAACCAAGCTCTTTTTAGTGACTGAGGCTATGGAGCTATCCTCAGCACCTGGGGCCAGTTTGCTCCAATTGAGCCATGGCTGCAGGAGGGAAAGACAGAAAGAGAGAGAAAAAGAGAGAAGCAAGAAGGGGAGGGATGGAGAAGCAGATAGGCACTTCTCCTGTGTGCCCCAACTGGGAACTGAACCCAGGATGTCCACATGCTGGGCAACGCTCTACCACTGAGCCAATCTGCCACAGCTGGCATTCTTTAGAAAAATAAAAATAAAAGACAAAGCCACAGCTGTAAGTTATAAGCAGGGTGTGCATGGGGAAGAGTCAGTATGCTGGATGTCATATAAGAAGCCATTCACTCAGTACTATAGAGTAGGTTCTTGAGTCAGGGGTCCTGCTTGGGAGACAAACTAGAAAAAGTTTGATAGAAGGCCATGGGTTGGGTTGGGTGCCAATCAGGACTTGATCCTGTAGACTAGGTTATTTATTTATTTATTTATTTATTTATTTATTTATTTATTTTAACAGTTGAACCTTTAAAAAATGACTTCTAATCAATAAAATACAAAAAGCAGAATTGCTCCAGACAGAGAAGAGACAGAGAAGAGAAAAGTGGCTGAATATCTTACCCACCCATCCCTCCTTTCAACTCCTGGGCTTACCTGAGATCAGGCATTTCAAGCCCCCTCTCTAACACCATGTTGTGTAATGACAGAAAAGCTCCTGAAGCAAAGCTACAGAGGCATTTTCAAAGACACCTCTGTGAATCACTCAGCTGTGCTTTAAGGCCTCCCATTGAAAGAGTGCATTCCTTCTTCTCAGATGCCCTCAGTTGTGTATTTGTGTGTACTGCTTACAACCCTCTCTGCATCAGGACTTTCATTGGATTACTCCAGTTATCATGCTGCTCTTATTAATTCTGTCCATTCTCTTGTAGCCATGCTCTAACCAAGTGGCACATATTCCAAAACTAATTGCTTTTGACCTTGTATTACTATATCTCCTCCATGTTTATTTTTGTCACTATACTGTGCATTCCTCTCTTCCACCCAAGAAATAGTAGTTTTACATTCCTTGTTCCAGGTTGCTCTTGAAATCAGTTTCTTCTCCTGGACCTGCCAAGTAAATGTCTGGAAAAGCATTTCAGGTCCAGCTGATTACTAACGGAAGTTGGCCTATGATAAATACAATTAACTGTTGGTGTTCCAGAAAGTTCTAGGGAAGCCTTTGAAAACCAAGAAGGAAGTGTTATTTACCAAAGGACAATGCCATCTCCAACAGCATTGAAGAGATCGTCCGTGTTTGGATTCATTGGGATGACATGCCGACAGTCAGGGTCATTTTCCAGGGCTTTGTTTATCCAGTTAACAAAGGCATATTTTTCTTCCTCTGCAAGCAAATGACTAAAATGACTTATTTGCAAAGTAAAAATCTGATATAGACAAAATTATATATGTGAATTTTAGATTCTCACTCCCAGGAGAGACATTGGAAGGTTATCTCTTTCATCAGCTGATCATCTTATATTTATTGACATTTAAAAATCTCAGATGACTTGGGATATAGGCACAGAATCTCTGTTCATTCTAAGTCAGAAAACATACAGCAAGCAGATTTAGAAGCTATATATATATGTATACAGATGCAAATATTTTATATTTAGAAGCAAATATATAGCACTATTTTATGTATAGGTAAACAGATATATAATAAATACATTTTCTTTATACTTATATATAATTTAAATAGAAAACATAGTGTTGATGGACAATGGGGAAGGTCACATGAGAAACCAGACCTGGGAACTTTGGCTAGAACCGCCCACATCCATGTGCGCCAAAAGAAACTTCCCAGGAGTCCTTGGGAAAAGAGTGACCATCAGCCAGTGAGATTTTGCCACATCATATTAGCTCGACCACCCTAGAGACCCTTTAAATATCTCCCACGCAGTATCATCTGTGCGACTTCCCTGGCCCATGTCCCCTGGACCAGGGAACATCATCCAGGAAGCACTCTATACTCAAAAAAGCTTTTGCTTATCCACACTTCATGGCTACGCCCCTTCTTTCTTCCTCAGTGGGGAAAAATACCTTACATTTGGTGCCGAAACCTGGGAGGAGTTAGAAAGTCCACAAGGACAGCTCCTCTCTCCTTCCCCTCCAAGAAAGAACCAGGATCTCTGACCTTCCACCCACTTCGGCACACGGTGCGGTAAGCCCCCTGCCTCCAGCCTTCCTCTCACTTCTTTCCACCGAGACTCCCTGTCCGAAATCGCAACTGCGTCAGGGACCTCTTTTCCGTTCCAAGTGCATGTGTGCCCATGGAGACATCTTGGTCATTCTCACTTTACTTAACCATCAGGTGGCCAAATATTGAGTTGTGGGACGCCAATTCTCAACTCTGACCACTCCAAGAACTGAGGGTGGCCATAGAGGCACAGGAATCTAAACATAATCCAGAAACACTCCTGGAGTTGCCTTATCCGAAATCTCTCCCTCCCTAAAGAAGAAGAAACTGTTCTTCTTCTCTGCTGTGGCCAGGCCACAGAACCCACTGGATAATTGAATCAGGTAGCCTCCTGAAGGGACTTTCGGTTTTAACACCCTCACCAATTTAACTTTGCCAAAAGAACTGGGAACTGGTTGGAGATCCCTTACATTCAGGGTTCCTAGTTTCCTAATCTCTGTGCTGCCTGCTACACAGCACAGGCCCTTTTTGGCCAAAGAAACCTCAACTAAACCCTCCACTCCTGATCTTTCCTCCTTCACCTAACCCCCAAATCTCTCCCCCTCCTGTCTGACCCCCCGGGGCGCCCCTCTCTCCGGACCCCTCTCTGGTCCCTCTGTGGACCTCTTCCACTCAGGTCTCTTCCCTCCAAGCACACCCCCTCCCTTCGCCAGATCCTGTTTCTTATTCAACTGCAAATACCAGTCTCTCTTTCTTCTCCCCTGCCGGCCAGGGGCCCCTCCCTTCTCCACTGTGTTCTTAAGCCCCTTCTCCATCAGGCCATTCTCCACCTACCATTGACCCTCATGCTGGTTTGCACTGACCCCACAGCCCAACCTGATGCAGAAAGGCCTGGCCCTGTCCTGCCTCTGGCTCTGGCATTTCTGGCTGGATCTGGGTGCCAGGCTCCCTAGGAGCTCCCCTCCTCTTATTCTCAATCCCAGACCCCTACCCAAGACCTGTGAACATGGCATTTAAAGTTTTTAATGGTCATGACTAGTAGAAAAAGGCCGAGCGTACTCGCCAGGCCAACATGCGCAGAAGGTAACTCTCCAAACCCAGGCTCTTGTGGCAGCCCTGAGGCCGGCAGAGCAACAGGGGCAAGGCACAGGAGGTGCCCGACCCAACTCTGGGCCGCAAAGAATAACCCCACGAGGAGCTTGCTTTAAATGTGGCAAGCTGGCTGCCCACTGAGCCCTGCCCTAACTGCAAGCAGCCCAGTCACTGGTGGAGTGATTGCCCCCTTTGGGCAACAGGCTCATCCTCAGTGCCTCTATGTGGCGGACAAGCCACCCAAATGGGAGGCCAGGCCAGCCAGGCAAGCCCACCACTCGAACTCTTAAGCCTCATGGACAACTGACATGGCCTGATATTGGCCATCATCCTCACCAAACCACAGGTAATGCTGCCGGTAGCAGGTAAGTTCATCTCATTTCTTGTGGACATGGGGGCTACCTTCTCTGTTTTGCCATCACACTCTGGACCTCTAGTTCCCTCACAAGTCTCGGTTATGGGGATGGATGGGACCCCTTCTTTTCCCCTTTGTATGCCACTCCTGACAGGCAGTTTTGCCTCAAGCTTGCCCCAATGCAGGACCGCTGGCAGTCAGAACCACTGGGTCCTCCCCATCTCCAGCTCACCAAAAGGCTGGATCCTGAAGATCCTCCTATTGCTCATCCCCCCTTTTTTTTAATCCTTACAGGACCACATCTGCGAAATTCATTGAGTCACAGTCAAACAGATGTTCCTCCCGACTCCCCTCAAAGCCACCACCTTCTGATCTCCCTTCCCCACGATGCCCCTAACCAGCAGGAAGTAGCCAGACGAATAGCAGTGCCCCTATTTAATACAAAAGGTCAGAATGTAAGGTCGGTGGACAATGGGGAAGGTCACGTGAGAAACCAGACCCGGGAACTTTGGCTGGAACCGCCCACACCCGTGCGCGCCAAAAGAAACTTCCCAGGAGTCCTTGGGAAAAGAGCGACTGTCTGTCAGCTAGTGAGATTTTGCCACGTCATATTAGGGTCTTGACCACCCTACAGACCCTTTAAATATCCCCCACGTGGTTTTATCTGTGTGACTTCCCTGGCCCATGTCTCCCAGACCAGGGAACATCGTCCGGGAAGCGCTCTGTACTCAATAAAGCTTTTGATTATCCACACTTTCCTTCTTCCTCAGTGGGAAAAAATATCTTACAGAAACATGGTCTAGTTCTTACAGAAAATACTCGGGGTTCTGCCTTTAGCTCTGCCGATTTAAATGTGAGATGATCAAAGACAATCCTTGTAATATCTCTGAATTTTTTTATAATGAAATTGCAATGGAAATCATTTATGTTATCCTTCTTTCTTATCAGTAAACCTGCCAGAGGTCAATTTTAGAAATTTTCATAAAACCATGAGTTATACCCAACATAGTGTTTCTCAGTTTGCGTTTCATTGAAAACAATAGTGTCCCTGGGAAGAATTCTGAGTCACAAAAGTGTTGAGAAGCGCTGCATAGCATATCACTGACTTGAAGTTTCACACTGTGCATTTATATAGCAAAGGGCTGTGAAAACTTCTGTATTTCAAAATAAAAAGCTAAACAGACAGTACTTAACCATGAATTTATCTTTAGGAGCCACAAATGAGTTGAGGAACTCGGTTTGGGGGTTGTTGGATTACTGGACTGTTTGGGCTACTAGAAGTTTCCATTAAGACCACTGGTTGGCAGCTTCCAGAATTTTCAGAATAAGTATACAACTTTCTACCAAATCAATGAAAGCACAGTTTTGGCTCACTCAGCAGGCATTAAGAATAACCATGAAGTTTGAAGGTAGAAGCCTAAGTAGTTAATTTTGTCCAAATACTTGCAAAAGAATTTTGGCAGCCTTTAATGTATTTTTCAAATACTGATAAGATTACTTAGTATTTATTGTCCCTACTTAGAGCTAAAACTTCTGGCTTTCTTATGCACAGGAAAACAGGAAGCAGTTGATAAACTCATCTTAACTTCTGTCTTTCTTTGCATCCCTTAAGATTGAACATTGAGTCTAGAATCTGTAATTCCAAAGACATAGACCCTTTCTTCATGGTTCCCTTTTTTCTCTGCCCTCAGGTCTCTCCTCACCCCAAAACCCTCTCTACCTCATCCCACACCTGTTAGTACAACTTACCTGAATAGGAGTGCTGAGTGCCAACGCTAGACTGCTCCGAGGTACCACCGATTGCACAAATCCCTTCTTTTTTATTGATTGCTTTTCTAAATGTCTTGGCAACATCTGTGCTTTTTAGACCATGAAAAACCTGCAAAAATATAATGTATCATTAGAAAACCCAATGTGTGATTAAGAAAACCACAAAGAATATGTAATGTTGAAGCAAGGAGAGTGGAAATGCATTTCTGGATATTTTTTTAATTAAAGTTCCAAGTTTCAAATGTGATCTCTGTGTATTCTGCATCACACTCACCTTGATAAACTCATCAAAGCTGATCTTTCCATCCTTGTCCAGATCACCTGTAGCCATCAGGTTTTCTGTAATCTCTCTCACTCTGTACCCAGGCAGAGGCAAGCAAGCAGCCTTGAACAAGTCATTCAGCTCATTGCAGCTAATGTACCCATTCCCATCAGTATCTGTAAGGCAAATATGATGAGCTGTAGTGTCAGAGCATTTCAACTAACAGCATAAAGAGAGGTGAGAGAAGGCTAGGTGGGAGGTGAGCAGGCAGCAGAGGCAATCATTCAGGCCATGGCTCCATGCAAGACGCAGAATCTCACAAGCAGCCCGTTGCTATCCAATATAATCACGAACATGACTTCCACCATCCAAGAGTCATAAACTCAAAACAAAACAGATGTCTGGCAATAGAATCTAAAGAGACTCTAATAGAATCAGATGGGGAAATAAACCACAGGCTTAGAGATAAAGAGTAAGGAAAAATATGAAATAACAATGAACATAAAGAAAAATATTTTTTTTAAAAGGAAAAATAATGACAACCAAAGAAGTAGATGCAATAAAAAGATGAGACTTAGGAGTCATTTACAGGAAAAGCTACAAGTGAGAAAGGGTCCATATCCCATGTTTTAATAAAGAAAGAAGTATTTTTCTTGAAAGATATCTTTCAGAGCTAAGCTCCTTAGCTCTTTTATCCATGACCACCCTATTCCTGTCATTTTTGCTTATTTTACCATTTCATTGACTCTGTCCTGAAGTTAGTAAAGATAAGAATTGTGCCACTCGAGTCATCAGGCTTACTCACCAATTTTGTCAAAAGCTTCCCTAAGCTCCATCATTTCTTCATCGGACACTGATCCTCTGGCCATTTTTTTCTTGCTTTAGGCAACAGCTCTGCAGAGGCAAGAACATAAATGACTGCTGTGCATATGAATTCTTAAACTGCCTATTTCCTTAAGAAGCAATTTTCATTTCCTTCTCTCTTTTTTTGCAATTTTTATTTCTTAAATAAAGAAATATCCCTCTATATCCTTCATGATTTATAATTATCAAAAAATGTAAGAAATAGTATTTTTCTTTTTTTAACCTTCCATGCTCTGGTCTCCAAAGATTTCCCTCACCAATCTCTCTGCTCCCTGCTGTAGAAGGACTGCTGCTGACATCAGGAGGTGGGACTCACTTCCTTCCCCTTCATTCTGGACTGATCCTGGACTGCCTGACCACTTAGATTAGAAGGCAGGAGAACCCATGTCTGGAACTGGAAACTTCTGCTTTCTCCCTTTTGGAATGCTCATTCTTGGGATGTCCCCTCTCACTGCCATGCAGTAAGATGTCCAAGCCACATGAAAAGCCAATGAAGGGGTGTTGGGTACTCTGGTTAACAATTCTTGCTGTGCCCCCAAGCTGACGGGCAGTTTCCAAGCCAGCCACCTGAGTTGGCCATTCTAGATGTTTCAGCCCATTTGATTCCCCGGGTGTCCACATGTTCAACACCACAAGCAGCAGAAGAATCACTCTGCTGTGCCCATTAAACCAACAGAGAGATGATAATATGATTGTTTTCAATCACTCGACTTCAGAGTAGTTTGTTACACAGCAGTATACAACTAAAACACTTTTATGTAGATACCTTTTAGAGATATTGTCATGTTTGTAATTAAAATTGATATGTTTGGCCAACCCAACAGATAAGTTTCATAACTTACAAGGAAGTTATTAAAGATCTACAAATAGCCTGACCCATGATGGCACAGTGGATGAAGCATCGGCCTGGAAAGCTGAGGTCACCGGTTTGAAACCTCAGCTGGCCCGTCAAGGCACATAAGAGAAGCAACTACTATGAGTTGATGCTTTCCGCTCCTCCCTTTTTCTCTCTCTTTCTTTCTCTCCTCTCTCTACACTTTATAAATAAAATCTAAAAAATATATCTGCACATAGGAAAGGAAGAAGGAACTGTGACCCTCTAATAATTTATACATGGGAATCTGGGGGAGTTTTAGGTGTTCTCTTCTCAGAAAGGCTAGCTTTGCTGAGGAATTAATGCCAGTGATGGAGTAATTGCCTTTTCTCTTGCATTATTGCTGCCTGTCTGTGTGTAGAATGAGAATGAAACAGAAAATGGGTTATATTGGAGTTTATAGTGTTAATCCATACCAACATGTTTCAAATCAGAGTTCCACTAAAGTATACTGAACTTCCTGCTGGAGTGGGTGGGAGGGTGGAGGATAGGGCATTTGAATAATTATATTTTGGGCATTTTTGTCAAATTACTGATTTTTAAAAATATTTTAAATTGGTTACAGGATGTTGTTTTAAATTGGATTCCTTTTTTGTAGTTTCACATTATTTGATAATGTGTACCTGTTCCCAGTGGCCACCAACAAGCACACAAAATGGAAAGAGTTTTAACACTTAAACCTGTAGGCTAAAAATCCATTATGGTTAATTTTTCAAATCCACATCTATTATTCACCAACTTACTATTCTGTTACATACATATATCAGTGCTTTCTTTCAAACTTTTGTTTCCACACATGACCCATTGTTAACAGAAACTTTACATGTAAATAAAAGTCAACGAATGAAAAAAAAAAAGTTCTGGGAGCCTTTGGTTGGAAACACCCAAATGTCTTCCTTCCTCCAGTATATTGAAATTTAAGAACTGCACCAATGAGATTACATAATCAGTGAGAAGGAGAAATAAGATGTTGGTAGGGAAGAGTATCAATACGTCAAATACATGGTTAGGACTGCATATTTAGCTCAAAGTGGGCTGCAAACCTAGCTCCATGTTTTCTAGAAACTAACACAAGAAGGGCAACATCATCAGTCCCATAATTCACTCTATCTATATAAGACAAACCAACCAATTTTCCTAGGGTTGCAGAAGTGAGGTTGATAGCAATACCTTTACCCAGGCCCCCGGAAGACTTGTATGGTTTGTAAAAAACACAATCTGTGTTTCTTTATAATGTCCCTCAATGAAGGATGATGGCATCAGTATATCTAATCTAATTTTTTAGAGCAGGAAGCAGAACAGAAGCTCAGGGAAATTATAATACACTATCTCAGATCACACAGGTGGGTATAAGAGCAGCCAGAATTTCAATTCTAAGTCTTTTCTTCTCCCCCATGATGTCTATTCAAGTACAACGGCTTCATATTTCTGTTAGATAGTCATTTCATCCATCCATTCATTCACTCGAAAATTTTCCATTAGGTATCTTTAATATGTATGGCCCATGGGAGATTTAAAAACTATAATATAGAAAGCTTATCTGGGTGTTGTAGCTTTGGAAGCTTTTGCTTTCATGTGTTGAGAAATCAAGGTTTCTGTGTTGAGAAATCAAGACTTCTCTATTAAGAAATTAGTATATAACTTTGTACACGTTACTAAATTCTTATGATTAATTTCACTTGGTTCTCGTTTATACTCTCCACCAATTCTCCATATATGCATTAAGAGAAGGCTGTTCCACATTCTATTTTAAAAAGGTGTAACATTTGGTCTAAAGCCCTAGAACTGGCTGGCCCCTCTTGGTTTTAGGTGTCCAAATACTTGGTCCATAAATGTGTATGGGATTATAAAATACAGTCATCCATTTAACAAATATTTAATGAATGCCTACCACAAGCTAGACACTGTTCTTCATTTCAGGTGAGGTATGTCTACACTGACCTAGTTACCCAAAAAGTGTGAAACAGTGTGAAAGGTAAAGAAATTGAATGGAATATCTGTATCTAAACTTGGCCCTTTCCTTTGACATAAGAGGTCTAGATTTTAGAGCCCTGTAAGAGACTAGGGAGAAATACAAGGAAGGCCAGGAAATGAGAATGGATTTTAAGAGTAAGTGCAGGCCCAAGGAAGAAAAGAAAGAATTATGTTTTGGGGTGAAAAAAACGAAATAAAGATCATGCTATACTGAAAAAACAGAGAAACCATTTTAAGCATAAAAAATGGATGGCCTATTCAAATAAAAGATCTAGAAAGAGAAAAAAAAAAAGCCGTGTTTTAAAACCATGTGATTTTTAAACCATGGCAGGTAGGTCAAGATAAAAAATCTGAGCATCTGAATAACCACATTTTTCTAAGGGATTAATAAATGGGATCAGCTCAGAGTGCCTTATAGTGAGACAGCCTTCAAAATTTAAAAATCCAAATCAGAATAATCAGCGACTTAATAACTAAAAGAAAAGAGCGTAGGTTGAATTAGCTTAAAAGATGAGTTGAAGAATGAGTGGTCAGCAGCCTAAGTTACAGTGATACTGTTTGTTGTTCATTGGGCCCAAGCACAAATATTGTAGATAGGTGGCCTTTACCATCAGAATGAGCAGAAACTCCTGGAAACATAACCCAATTTTTAATGACAGAAAGAATCCAAGGAATAATTTATTACAACTACCTCATTTTACAGATTAGAAGCCTGAAGGTCCAATGAGATAAAATGCTTTGCGTACAGGTTCTCAAAGCAACTCCAGGCTAGAATTTGTCAGTGCAGTTGCTGGTGGGCAGAGCAGCAGAAGGATGGAAGCACCATTAATAGGTCTGTGACCGTCCAAAGCTGAGGACAGATCCTTTAACTAATTGAACTGGATATGGAAATAGCATTGTCACGAAGCAGAGAGACAGGAAGATAGTCATTAACATGCAAATTAGAGCATTTCTAAGAAGGACATTGCTGGGGCTAGAATAAAATATTAGGTATTTTACCTAGACTATTAATGTATTTGCCTGCAAAAATAAAACACCTATTTAAATGTATACGTATTTAAAGTCTGAGTTACAATAATGTTGGTAACATTCATGAAGACAATCGGTGAGTAATTCAGTTTGCAAATTACGGACACTGTATTGGCAGCAGACTCTAAGAGGTCACTACAGTAATGGGACATGCTGAAGCATTTGGAGCCTGGAAAAAGTGAAAGGGATGTCCCTTCCAGGGCATTAATGAGCAGTTTCTTCAGCACTGCTCTACTGATCTTGCGTCATCTAACTATGTCCTGCAAGGGACCATTTTAAGGTCGCTTGTAAATCAGTGGTGAATTTTGGAACCCTGTTTTGAATCACTGCCCAAATCTAAAGAAGTGAAACATAAAACATATAAAACCTCCAACACAAAATCTAAGAAGAAAAATCTCAAACCAGTCTCTTCATCACACTTGCCTGCTAGTTTTTTTCGGTGAACAATTAAATGTATTAACTCAACATTTATAGAAACTTGTGTCGTTTGACCAAAGAAAAGAACTGGTTGTTCATTGTAATAAGATTATTTTTAAAGTCATAAGGAAATCAAATAACCCCTCAAATGGCAAAAGCCACAAAACCTGTTCTTGTCTTTAAGGTTGAGTACCTACTTAAAGGAGGCTGGTATTTTTCCAGATTGGTAATGAAAGCAAATTTCTGAGAATGATTTCTTGTAATAAAAGCACCTGACTCAACTTCTTGAAGTCTGAATATAGAAGCTGTCTGTAGGTGTTTACTTACAGAATCCAGTGCTGTAGGATTTACAAAAGGAAACATGGTTCTCTAAAACAAATGCAAAACTGTAAGCTGAATCTTCCCTGAGGAGAGGAAAGCAATAATGAAAAGCAGAAAGAATAGAAAATGGTGATCTATCCCGAGTGAAATGCTCATGAGCTAGCATCATTTCTGAAAGCTGAGAGTGCTGTGCTGGTCATTGTTTTGATTCAATATATTGATGCCCAATTATATAACCGCCAGGATCACAGCTGCACCTGTAACCCGGCATCACATTGCCAAGGGACTCTTTTGAACGTACCCTACTTTTCCTGCAACTTGACACAGTGAGTAAAGTAGAACTGGAAACTTAGGACCTACATTCCTAGCTTTACCTCAATAATTTCAGTACGTATCCAGGGGGAAACTGTACAACTTCCGAACACCTCAGTGAACAGTGAGTAACCCAAAACAACACGGACTCTGGAACATGATTCAAACTGCAGTCTTTAGAGTGGACTATGATGTCTAAGGAAGTAAAACATAAAATCCATCATACTTCAACACAAAATAAATGGCCTGTAAAAATAAAAATAAAAAATCTTAGATAACAAAGGAGCTTTACTTCCACTTATTCCTGTTCCCTTTATTTTAAAAAATAGACCACTTTAGGGCATCTAACTATGAATAATTTACTGTATATTCTTGGGATACTATTTGTCTTTAGATACAGATATACTAAATCTTTCCATCAAAGATAATGCTGATAATATATTTTTAATGGCTTTTTTTTTTTTTAAAGAAACCAAATAATTATCAGTGGTCTTAAATACAGATAGTTGCTTAAAGGGGCTCTTATAAATTCTTCTGTCAAGTCAAAATGTCCTCATATTATCTTTCTTTCTCCCTGCACGTTCACTGATTCTGCCAGGGGCTGCTGCGGAGTTCAGAGCGCTCGCTTCTCTCCGTCGTCTCCCAGGAACGGAGGAGCAGGGCGGAGAGGAAAGCTGTTTATAGCACAGACTCCTTGGCCCTTTTCTCTCACAACCTCGGGCCACAGAAACAGTCATGGGAAGCCAGTAGGCCATGGACTCAGGGGTGCTCTGGGAGCCAGTGATTCTATCCTTGCGTTGAGAGGCTTCTGAAGCTGTCCACAGCCCAGCACAGCGAGCCTGGCTCTGTCGCCAGCTAAGGAGTATCCACAGCTCCTCTCTCCCTGAGCATACCCGCAGCACCTCTGTTTTCTATGAGGGATGTGATCCAGAGCAAACCTCTTGCAAGCAAAAGGGAGGCTCCAGGCTCCAGGTTGGGGAGGCTTTCATTGCCTTCCTAGTTCTCTCTTTCCATGGGCTGTAGATAATATGCTTCTGGTGTCAATGTCCTGAAACTCCACAGTTACCCTTCATTTCACATTCTACCACTGAGGCCTTAAGATCCAGATTTTCCTCTGTTGAAAGCTTAGGGTCCCCTGCTTCTTTTCAAAAAGCTGACTAGTACTATGGGCTAACTGATGACCCACTATCATACAGTTGCTCCGACATCAGACATCACTCACTCACTCAACATAATTCACTCTTTGCTCCACCTGTGAGCACTGCTCTGGTCGCTGGGCTACAGGCACAGGGGTCAAGAAGCCGAGGCTTCATGAAGCCACAGGGACATGGCAAGCTTTAAATGGGACAGGGGTTATAGCAAACTTATTGAAAAAAGTTATGAAGATCAAAAATGAACAAAGTAAGAGGACAAACACAGGGCTAAAAGGAAAGATTAGATAAGAGTAAGAAATTAGCACAGCTTACCAAAAAATAAAAATAGCAAACATCAAAATCAGCCAATGCAACAAAGGTGCAGGTATTCAGATAACTTACACACTTGTTCATCTCCAAGGACACCACAACTGAACTGTGGGTTGAACAAAGTGTTGAACCTGTGGGTGGGGAGACCCAGGCTAACACCTGTGTGACATCAGACTCTTTTCTTCTCTGGGCCTCAGTTTCCTCATCTATAAATTGAGAGATAAAATCCTTTCCAATTCAAAAATTCCAAAAGTCTATTCACTAGTTGACAAGTATATGCAAAAGTTAGAGCCCAGGTACGGTGTATTTCAAGTGAGCCAGGAAGTAGGGGCAGGGGCTTTCAGGAGCTGTGGCTTTGGCCCTGAGGTGACTTCTCCAGGGGGTGCCTTTTCTGAAATGCACCCAGCAGCCCCCACCCACCCACCCACCCGGCTCTTGCTCTTACCTCAGCCACAGGTAAAACTCAGTCCTCCCGCATCCTCCTCGCAGACTGCTGGCCGAGGCAGACGCCCACTGCTCAGCTGCTCAGCACAGTGCAGGGAGGTTATCAGAGCAGCCTGTGGGATCTGCTTTCTGGGATGTCACCACGCTTGGCTTAAGACATGCTGATCCAGTTTACTCCTAGTTTCTAAGCAAGCTGTGCAAACTGTCCCAGAAAGAAAACCATCTACATTTTCTTAAAAATATTCAAATAAGGAAACACTACAACCTCTCTGGTGTCTCATATCCCTACACTGTAACCTAAATCTTTTCTGATACGATTAAAGCTCCTTCTCTCTTGGGCTATTTTCAGAGGGAATAACAGAAGCTGCTCAATTCATAAAAATTCTGTCACATGCCTTGGTGAACTGCCACCGGGTTTCTAAAAAAAAATTCTTTTAACCTGGTTTTGCGGGCTTATTTTCCAAATATTTAATAGCTTTCTTTGCTGCCTTCTGGGTCTGCGTCACATTCCTCAAATGATAACATATGAATAACAGAGTCGTGGAATATAGAGGTGAAGGGAATTGAGAGATAATCTACCTGGCCACTTTCCTCCTGTCACAGAGGAGTGCCCAGCATCACAGAGCTCGTTGGGACTGAAATCCAGGCCTCCTCTTTCTCCTCTTCCCTTTGTGATACGTTTTCAAATCTAAGAGGGAATGCTGTTTTTTAAGACCTGCTCAACATTTAATAAGTATAATGCCTTCATGAATTCAAATAGTTTATGAATATAATTTCATATATGTGTCCTGCATAGGAAGAAAAACTAATCTAGGTGCTGAGAGGGTGCTGATTAGGTTTAGGCTACAAAAAACAAGCATGTGCCAAATACTATAACACATGCTATTGGCACCTTCTAGGTTACAATGACCAAGGCAAGGTGACTGCTTCTTGTATTAATCTGCATTCATCCTTGACTTTGCATGAAGGTCTTCTGATTTTCTTGAGCAACCAATAATTCTCCCTTGGAAGTCAAGTATGGCCCTCCAGTAGGAGTGACATTTAACTTGGATTTCCACAGGTGAGGAGGAAATTGCTCAAAGAACAGTCAGTCTTTTTCCTTATTCATGTAGGATGATTAACCCATATTCTCTTCATAGGGAGGCTGTCTATATTGGAGTCAGAGAAAACAATAACTAAAGGACAAATGAGAAGACCAGCTAATGTTTACCAAGTGGTTATTCAATGCAAAATGCTTTATATGAGTTATCATATATTTTTTTAAAAATATTTTATTCATTGATTTTAGAGAGGGAGAGAGAGAAAAAGAGAGAGAGAGAGAGAGAGAGAGAGAGAATAGAAAGGCAGGAGAGAGGAGTAGGAAGCATCAACACATAGTTGCTTCTCATGTGTGCTTTAACCGGACAAACCCAGGTCTTCAAACTGGTGACTTTAGTGTTCCAGGTTGATGGTCTATCCATTGCACCACTACAGGTCAGGCTGCATTATCATATTTAATTCTTGCCACTATCCTATGGAGCATTATTAAGGTTTCCTCTTTATAGATGAGGAAACTGAGGTTTAGAAAACTGGCTTAGGGTCACATTGCTATAAACTGGGGAAGCCTCCTGCTTATGCCAGAGCCTAGTGGGGGCAACACCCACACTGCCTGCCCGCTGCAGGCCAACACAGATATGGGCCCGCTGGACGCACCTTTCCTAGTACCTCTGGCCATTGGATTTTTGTGTCAGGTTTCTCTACTCTCCTTTGGGGTTCTCAGGTTACTCAGCTCTGACCTCGTGTTCATTAGGGACAGACACACACTTCTGCAAGATTTTACTTACAGCTGGGGCTCTTCCTAAGCTCTTTTGAGACCTACTTCTCATCAATTAAGAACATCATCAGGTTTGATCTTGTCCACTCCTGCCTGTTTCCCCTGCCTCTGGTGGACAAAGAGACACTCTCCATTGGTAGCCTCTTCATCTGTCACCACTCACACTTAATAAAAGTGCTGGCCTTGTGCTACAATCTGGACATAGAAAAATGCATTGCAAACACTCCTTGCTCTTGAGGGTCACAGACTTAAAGACCACACTAATCTGAACACATTAGAGTGGTGATTTTCAACCAGTATGTCACAAGAATTTTTAAAACATGCAATACCCAACGATTTAGTTAGGGGCACTGACCTCTTTTCCCTTAGACTGTCATTTGAAAAAAGGACAACATCTAACACAACAATAGTGGTCCAGTGTGAATGAATCAAAATTATATCTATTTTTTTTTGTCAGATAGCAAAAAATATACACTCTTTGGTGTGCTGCAGAATTTAGTAATTAGTTTATGTGTGCCGCGTGATAAGAAAGGTTGAAAATTGCTGCTTTAAAGGTAGTATTACCATGGCACTGTAGGATCATAGGGCAGAAAGTGCCTAACTCTAGCAGAGGAGAGATGGGAAAGCCACATCTTCAGAAACCAGTAAGAGCTTTCCAAAGAAGTAAAAATGGGGTAGGGCTCTTCGTTTTTCCGTATAAAAGAAAATAGCCTGCCCTGGCCGGTTGGCTCAGCGGTAGAGCGTCGGCCTAGCGTGCGGAGGACCCGGGTTCGATTCCCGGCCAGGGCACACAGGAGAAGCGCCCATTTGCTTCTCCACCCCTCCGCCGTGCTTTCCTCTCTGTCTCTCTCTTCCCCTCCCACAGCTAAGGCTCCATTGGAGCAAAGATGGCCCGGGAGCTGGGGATGGCTCCTTGGCCTCTGCCCCAGGCGCTAGAGTGGCTCTGGTCGCAATATGGCGACGCCCAGGATGGGCAGAGCATCGCCCCCTGGTGGGCAGAGCGTCGCCCCTGGTGGGCATGCCGGGTGGATCCTGGTCGGGCGCATGCGGGAGTCTGTCTGACTGTCTTTCCCTGTTTCCAGCTTCAGAAAAATGAAAAAAAAAAAAAAAAAGAAGAAGAAAAGAAAATAGCCTTATAAAGTAAAGAAACTAGCAAGAGCCCACAAGGTGCTGTCAAGAGTTGAGCATGAGTGGCCACGGGTGCAGGAGGTGGAACTCTGGAAGACTGGCGAAGTGCTGTGCTGGTTTCCTTTCTCACTAGCTCTTGTTCCAGAAGGGAAACCTGGCCGATGGGGGCTCTTCCCTTGCTGTCTTCAGTTGTAATGCTCATTGTATTTGCTTTAGTAATATACTCTTTAACTATCTCAGACAACAAAATGACTCATGTCAGTCTATTTGTATGGACATAGCTCCTCCTTTTATTATTATCTGCCATTTGGAAAATACAGACCTGCAAAGTGAGAAGAGAACTGGACATGTTTGAAAATGGGAAAATGTAGGACCTGAAAAGTGAAGTTTCTTCCCAAACTCTCCAAGTGAATCAGTGACTAGTCTGAAAAGAGAAGTATGGCCTCAGAATCTTGACTTGGTCTAGCCACGATATGGGAAAAACATAAGCCAATTAGCATTAAACAACCTAAAGATTAAAAATACTCCTTGAGGCCCTGGCCAGTTGGCTCAGCGATAGAGTATCGGCCAGGCATGTGGAAGTCCCAGGTTTGATTCCCAGTCAGGGCACACAGGAGAAGTGACTATCTGCTTTTCCATCCCTCCCCCTTCTCTCTCTCTCTCTCTCTCTGTATCTCTCTCTTCCCCTCCCGTGCTTGAATGGTTCAAGCAAGTTGGCCCCTTGTGCTGAGGATAGCCCTGTGGCCTCTCCTCAGTTGCTAAAATAGCTCAGTTGCCAAGCAACGGAGCAGCGTCCCCAGATGGACAGAGTATTGCCAGGTAGGGGGTTTGCCCGGTGGGTCCTGGTTGGGAGTGCATGCAGGAGTCTGTCTCTGCCTCCCCACCTCTCACTTACTAATAATAACAATAAAAATACCCCTTGAGATACACAGTTAGTGAAATGTACTTCACATCTGATATATGTGGATGAAGAGAAGAATATGGGGAGGAGTTTCTTCTCCCTCATGTTTCAAGAATGGCACAAGCTCCTGAGTTTTCAGTTTCACCTGGCCTAGAACATGACCCACCTTTCTCCCAGTCTAAGCCAGTGGAAAGGCATTTCAGTCACCTCACCCTAATGCTAATGATCCTATCTTCCTTTATAAAATTAGGTTTGATGTATATATGTATGTATATAATGAACTAAGAAGCAACATGGTATGGTAAAAAGATAATGGATTTTCTGATGCGACTGCCTCTTGCTGTGTGTTTTGTACATGTTACTTCAGTTTTCTAAGCCTCAGTTTCTTCCCATGGAAAAAGAGAATAGCATCGGTCCACAGTGCTCACTCCATAGGGTTGTATTAGAATTAGATGAGACAAAGTGTTTAAGTTGCATAAACAGTACTTGGCAATGGAAGGAAGAAGGGAAGGAGGGGAACATAAAGAACTAGAACTTTTATAAAATAATTTTGGGGAACAAACCCAATTTCCACTATAAATTGTGTGAAATATTATGTAGCATCACCATCTAAAATCCATACTTAATTATATGTATGTTTTGTATGTGTGGGTGAGTGTAAATCTAGATTTCATATCTGTTCTCTATCTTCAAATGTTTTTAGCTTGGCTTATTTGGGCCCTGGTACCACATTTCTCATCAAGAGTCTTAGACATGAATCTCAAAAGGTATTGCACAATGGTAGATGATACCAACTAGAGGCAAACAGTACTGGTATTGGCTGTTTTCATGTTGAGTGGTCAAGGGTCTCTGAACTTAGCCTTGCCTAACATGTTGATGGTGGAAAGTACCTTCTAAAGTTGAGAAAGTGTGGCCATACGAGGGAAATTACAGCAACCTTAAGAAAAGCCTGACCACATCCATGAGTCATGAAGAGGAAAAGAGATCTTTGCATACTGAGAACCATTGGGCAACACTTCCTCACTCTCAGGTGCACCAATGGTTGGGGGCTGATTCTGTTAACCTGTACTCTACATCGGTCCTCCCCAGACATTTTCTGTATTGTAGACTAACCTGTGAAACCACCAAGACAATGTGCAGCAACATTTGTATGTTAGCAATAGCAACAGAAGCTTTTATTTATTCTTAATAATGTGACCTTGTTTTCTGTAGGATCCTTGGAGTACAAGAATTCCTCTTAGAATCTCTAATGACAAGTTCATTCTCAGAAAAAAACAAAGAACAAAATGAGGAGTTACAGATAAATTGAAGCAGGAAATTTTAATTTGATGGGTTATATTTATCTTCACTCTGTTGGAAGCCACACAGTTTGATTGGCAAATATTTACCAGTATCAACTTACACTGGGATATACTTTAACATTTTTGTTTGGTCAAAATGTTAAATAACTAAATAGCTTAATTAAAAACCTTCATGACTCTTGTTTTAAGGCCTTTGTACCATATAATCCTCAAGTACTTATTTGTTTTTCAAATATGTTTGGTACGGCAGCAAACCCATCAAAAGTAGAGTTGGGGCCCTGGCCGGTTGGCTCAGTGGTAGAGCATCGGCCTGGCGTGCAGGAGTCCTGGGTTCGATTCCTGGCCAGGGCACACAGG